>NC_041012.1:21902174-22541895 GCF_004193775.1 Glycine soja | reverse complement strand
AAAGAAGCAGTTGATTCTTGCAAAAAGAATTTTCCATGGACGAGAAATAGTTGAAGGATTTTTTTCAGTTGGTGGATTAAGTCAAATGACTCCTATGTAGAAGCAAGATGTTTTGATGTTTTGATGATGCCAAAGGATTCAAATGCTTCTAAGTTTTATTCAAGACAAGAATCCAAGAAAATCAAGATATATGATCAAGTTGATCTCTAGAATCTTAGGAAGAAGTTTCCAAATTGAAAAAGCAAAAGGTTTGTGTCATACCCTAATTTCGTCCGGGGACCTTTGCTTGATGACATGCGACCTTTCTTTGGTCCTTGTGAGGTGCTTGGCACCCATCATTAGGCAGTTTGTGAAATTCCAGGACATGCCGGAAAACCAAAAAATATTGATGCACAATCCGTAAGTTTCTGTGACACACCGGAAATCAAATGGAAGCATCGTTGCATAATTAAGTGAGATTCCGTAACATTCCGTAAGTCAAAAGGGGATGATTATGTAATCCGCAAGGTTTCATAACATTACGGAAAGAAAACAAGTATCGTTACGAGATTCGTAAGTTTCCGTAACTTTACGAAAAAAGAATCACCAAAAAAGGTAAGGGGGTGAACTTATCAAGATAGGGGTGTAAATAACAATTCAAATCTAGGCCCTTCCAGAACATTTTGGAAGTTGGGTTGCTTAAGGAGGAAGCAACTGGGCGGCAAGCTCCTCCACGTTTTTGAAAAATGGTTTTCGGGGCTTCCGCGGCTTCCGTAATACTTCCGTAAAATTTCCGAAAACCTTGGGTAAGCATATTCCACTTAACATTGGTGAAAGGGAAGAGAAAAAAGATGAAAATCAAATTCGAAAAACAGTTCCGTAAGGCTTCCGTAACTTTTCCGTAAAATACGAAAAGGGGGGTGAACTTAGTAATTCGGGTGCGCTTAGAAATCTTCTTCATTAAGTCTTTGGGCGGCAAGCACCTCCCTTTTTTTCTATAAATAGCCGAAGTGTCAGCTGGTGTACGCCATCCTGACACGGATGAGCATCCATGTGGCTCAGTTAATCGCTGATGCCATCTATATTTTTGCAGGTATGGCGCCTACTAGGCACCCTTTGGACCCAGATAAGTCCAACAGGGCCCTGGGATTCCCCGCACTGATCACAGGGCTCTGCCAGTCGTTCGGAGTCCCCGTTGCACCTACCAAGGTGATTCGGCCGCCCATCACCCGGGCTTTTATTGAGAAGTACTGTACCCAGAGACAGGCTCAGGGTGATGCTCCACAGGCCGCAGGCGCGCCACCACCACCTCATCAGGCTGGCCAGGCTGGGGCATTTGACATGGAGCAGTATTTACGGCATTTGGTTCGCCAACAGGCGGCCAACCACCGAGCACATGTACAGACCCATGATTGTCTGTACCAGATGAGCCTCAGCATGCAGAGCCAGGGCTTCACTTCTTTTTCATGCCCTACTCCAGACCAGTTCAGAGCAGAGGTTGCATGGCCCGGAGATTGGCCCGAGGCCCAAGCGGGAGAGGCGCCCCCAGAAGCTCCCGGCGATGGAGAAGAGGCCCACGAGGACGAGGAGATGGCCGATTTGCTTGACTTCTTGGGAGGGAGTGGAGATACGTGACTGGGAGATCCCCAGATTCATGTTTTCTTTCATATTTCTTTTATCATTTTTTATTCTATGTTATTGTTTTGACTTGAGAGACTAATGTTTGTTTTGTTGTTTCGATTGTCATTTGTACAGCGCATACATTTTTTTTAGATTGTTGCGTTAGTGTTTATATATCATTACTATCGATGATGTTTGAAATTCTGGAACCGTGTAGAGTTCTTCGTTTAGGAACATCGTCCAAAAATATATATGTAAAATAAACAAAAATCATGATAAAAATAAAAATAGAAAAGAAAAAAATGAAATGAATGAAATGGAAAAGAGAACAAAAGGGAAAAGAAGAGAGCAAGTAAAAGAAAAGAGAGCAAATAAGGAAAAAAAGAAAGCAAGTAAGGAAAAAGGTGGAAAAAGAGAAAATAAGTCGTCTAGCTAAAAACCGACATGCTTTTGAAAAGAGATGATTTCTAACTTTTCTTTGAAAAAAAAATTCATTGATCATAACCGATTTTTGAAGAAAAAACGTGTCTACACCTGAAGGGTGAATGCTGTGAAAATTTCCCCGGACGCCCGAAATGGACTTGGAGGAATGCACAAATTGATAAAAGAACATATTTTGGAAACATTGGGTTGATTTAAAATAGAGGAAATGAATCCTGAGCCCTAGCATCACATGACCATAAAAATTTGACACTTGAGCGTCCGCATAGGCGCATGCATGACCAGTTTTGCATAAAGTTTCCAAATCATCATTTTTTGCATTTGTGTCATGGAAATAATGTGGGGCATCCCTTTTATCCTTGAACCAAACCAAGCCCTGACATGTATCATGTCTAGCCATTCTACAAGCTTTGAGCCAAAATCCTGACTCACCATAAACCTTGACCCAGGGTGAGAATGTCAATCCTTACCCTCGGAAGCAAAAAAGAATAGAAGGGAAATTTTCAATCAAAGAAAAAGAGAAGGAAAATTTCCAATGAAAGCAAAAAAAAGAAAAGAAGGAAAATTCCCCAATCAAAGAGTGGGAGAAAGCAAAAAGAAAAGAAAGGAAATTCCCAATCAAAGAATGGGAGAAAGTAAAAAAGGAAGAAGAAGAAGGAAAGAAAGCTCCTAATCAGGGATCGAAGGAAAAACAGAAGAAATGTGCAGAAAGGTCTTTGGACCGAACAATATCTGAACAATACAGAATTGTCACCAAATGAACAAAAAAGAAGGAAAGGAAACCACGACCTAAAATGGTCTTCTCCCTTTGATTACCAACCAAAATCCCGTGCGCTAGCGACTTTTTCGCCCCGCACTAAACAAAAAAACAGAAAAAGAAAAAGCCAACAAAAATCAAAAGCCAAAAACACACAAAAGCCGAAAAACCCATCAAAAAAAAAACCCATTCCCAAGGGAAGTCCTATTGATCCATGATCATGCATGTAATTTTTGATTTGATAGGAAATAATTTGCAAAGTCAAGTCATGATATATCTATGGTTCGGAATTAGGATGAAACACTTACCTGTGCGAGATTGATACACTTTGAGTGATTTTCTTCTATTTTGTCGAACCCAGTGTTTCCTCTAAATGTTCATTTAGAAACGAAATGCTAACATCCAAAATCTCAGTTAAGGTTATGGGGGATTTCATCAGCAGACTCTCCTTCCCCGGTAAACGCATTGTTTTTCACTCAAAAAAGCGTATGTTGCTCTAATCAGTTGGAATATTTATCTCTTTACTAAAGCATGTTTGCATTTTAGCGAAGAAAACACCGAGACTTTTTCAAGTCTCACAAGTTATCCAGAACTACGTAGGTCTGAGTTCCTCATTGGAGGATACGTAGGAGCAAGAGCCTTGCTTTTGTCGACCACACCGCCTTTTGTTGCCATGACCCAAGAGCTGGTAGCCCGCGGAGACACCTTATGGTTATTCGCACCTCGTCATTCAGTGACCCCAAGTGTGATTGACGAGCAGAGGCCAATGTGGTAATTTGCGCCCTTTCCGGAGATGTCAGCATCTTCCGATGGAGACTTTTCAAGTCTCACAAGTTATCTAGAACTACGTAGGTCTGAGTTCCTCATTGGAGGATACGTAGGAGCAAGAGCCTTGCTTTTGTCGGCCGCCCCATAATCTTTGTCATACTGACCCTGAGGTCATGCGACATGCACCCTTGTGTCATCCAGAGGCGGCGGGCCCGATGATACGCAGAGATACCTTACGGTTATCCGCACCCTTGTGTCATCCAGAGGCGGCGGGTCCGATGATACGCGGAGATACCTTACGGTTATTCGCACCCTTGTGTCATCCAGAGGCGGCGGGCCCGATGATACGAGGAGATACCTTACGGTTATCCGCACCCTTTTGTCATCCAGAGGCGGCGGGCCCGATGACAAGCAGAGACAAAATTTGGTCATTCTGCACCCTTGTGTCATCCAGAGATGGCGGGCCCGATGATACGCGGAGATACCTTACGGTTATCCGCACCCTTTTGTCATCCAGAGGCGGCGGGCCCGATGACAAGCAGAGACAAAATTTGGTCATTCTGGACCCTTGTGTCATCCAGAGGCGGCGGGCCCGATGATACGAGGAGATACCTTACGGTTATCCGCACCCTTTTGTCATCCAGAGGCGGCGGGCCCGATGACAAGCAGAGACAAAATTTGGTCATTCTGCACCCTTGTGTCATCCAAAGGCGGTGGGCCCGATGATACGCGGAGATACCTTACGGTTATCTGCACCCTTTTGTCATCCAGAGGCGGCGGGCCCGATGACAAGCGGAGACAAAATTTGGTCATTCTGCACCCTTGTGTCATCCAGAGGCGGCGGGCCCGATGATACGCGGAAATACCCGAGTGGTTATCCGTATAAACATTCTTTTGCTATCTGTAAGACAGAACGCTTGATAGCATGCAGAGATTGACATAGTCTTCTGCACCTTTTGTTCCTCCGGGAACAACAAGTTATTTACATGCGGAAATTTTATGGTCACCCGCGACTCTCGTCAACCGAGAGGAGCGAAATTAGTGTCATACCCTAATTTTCGTCCGGGGACCTTTGCTTGATGGCATGCGACCTTTCTTTGGTCCTTGTGAGGTGTTTGGCACCCATCATTAGGCAATTTGTGAAATTCCGGGAACGACAAGTCATGGTCACCCGCGACTCTCAACTGAGAGGAGCGAAATTAGTGTCATACACTAATTTTCGTCCGGGGACCTTTGCTTGATGGCATGCGACCTTTCTTTGGTCCTTGTGAGGTGCTTGGCACCCATCATTAGGCAATTTGTGAAATTCCGGGAACGACAAGTCATGGTCGCCCGCGACTCTCGTCAACCGAGAGGAGCGAAATTAGTGTCATACACTAATTTTCGTTCGGGGACCTTTGCTTGATGGCATGCGACCTTTCTTTGGTCCTTGTGAGGTGCTTGGCACCCATCATTAGGCAATTTGAGAAATTCCGGGAACGACAAGTCATGGTCGCCCGCGACTCTCGTCAACCGAGAGGAGCGAAATTAGTGTCATACACTAATTTTCGTCCGGGGACCTTTGCTTGATGGCATGCGACCTTTCTTTGGTCCTTGTGAGGTGCTTGGCACCCATCATTAGGCAATTTGAGAAATTCCGGGAACAACGAGTCATTTGCATGTGGGGATTTTATGGTCACCAGCGACTTTCGTCAAGTCGAGAGGAACGAAATTAGTGTCTTATCTTTACTTTCCTTTTATCTCCAATAAAAGACAAGTAAAGAGGGGCAACTGTCATACCCTAATTTCGTCCGGGGACCTTTGCTTGATGACATGCGACCTTTCTTTGGTCCTTGTGAGGTGCTTGGCACCCATCATTAGGCAATTTGTGAAATTCCAGGACATGCCGAAAAACCAAAAAAATATTGATGCACAATCTGTAAGTTTCCGTGACACACCGGAAATCAAATGTAAGCATCGTTGCATAATTAAGTGAGGTTCCGTAACATTCCGTAAGTCAAAAAGGGGATGATTATGTAATCCGCAAGGTTCCGTAACATTACGGAAAGAAAACAAGTATCGTTACGAAATTCGTAAGTTTCCGTAACTTTACGAAAAAAGAATCACCAAAAAAAAGCAGAGGGGGGTGTACTTAGTAAAAATGGGGGTGCAAATAGCACCCAGGCCCACTTGGGCCCTCCAGAATATTCCTCCAGAAGGCTGTTGCTTCTGGAGGAAGCAACCTGGCTTGCCTGGGCGAGCTGGGCGGCAACCACCTCCCCTATTTTGCTATAAATAGGGGAGGAAATGAAGAAGAAAAGGGTTCAGCCCCTTTGGCACTTCTCTCTCTTTTGAATTTGCTTGGAAAAATTGTTTCCGTGAAGAAAATCTAAGTCGAGGCGCTTCCGAAACGTTTCCGTAACGTTTTCCGTGAAGAACTTCGCAAAGGTTTCGACCGTTCTTCGACGTTCTTCATTCGTTCTTCATCGTTCTTCGATCTTCAACGGGTAAGTACCTCGAACCAAGCTTTTCGATTCATTCTATGCACCCATGGTGGTCCACACTGTGTTTTGTGTATTTCTATTCTCGTTTTTTTTACTTTTTATACCCTCTGTTGACGTGCTTAAGCCATTTTACTTAAGTCATTTCTCGCTTAACTTAAAAATAAAATAAATTTCCACCGGACGTTTGAATTGTATTATCCGTTAACTTCGGTTAAAATAAATTCCGACCGTTCGGTCGTGCCGTAACCACGTTGGAAATCAAAAAAAGGAGGTAAAAAATAATATAATAATCAAAAAAATATATTTTTAGTAAAGTAAAGCGAAAAATCAATCGGACGTTTTTCTCTTTGGGATTTCTCATTCTTAATCGAATTGATTAATAACTAAAGTGAAACTAAAGGCTAAAATCAATTCGCCTAGTCAAGCTCGTCCATAAAAATAGGCTTTTGAAGTTTGTCATTTCAATTTCTCACTAAGTAAAATGGATCATTTTGAAGGTCCAACGCCTTAAAATGATCACCTCTTAAAGTAAAAAAGGAATCACTTGATAAGAAAGAACTACGTAGGTCTGATTTTCTCATCCCAAATTGAGGAATACGTAGGAGCAAAGGGAAACACCCTTGTCGACCACAAAAAAGGAAAAATATAAAAAGGATATAAGGACATAAAAGGGAACGTAAAAATCAAAGTCATGTTTGCACATTCGATTAAAGGTTGCCGTCCCTTGGGACGGACGTGTGGGGTGCTAATACCTTCCCCGCGCGTAAATACAACTCCTGAACCTTTCACTTAAAAGTTCGTAGATCGCGTCTTTTCCGGTTTTTCTGACGTTTTCCTCAAATAAACGTTGGTGGCGACTCCGCGCGTATTCCTTTCGTGGAACACGCATCCCGCGAGTCTCGCGTCGCCCTCCCGCCGAAGGGTAGGTTGCGACACCTATGTACCTATAAGTAGGAAACAAAAAATCCAATGGCCAATCGTGTCCGGCTATCATCTTACCTTGGTTGATTTCCGCAGTCAACTTGTCTCGACTTCTAACCGTGACCTAAGAAGGCCCTGCCCCTGTTACCACAAAATATGCATGTGTATGTGCATGTATGTTCCTTACGCGATAACTTTCTTAGTGAAGGCTGGTTAGATTCAATTTTAGATAAGCGTTTGGGGCACCCCATACACCGAGCGAAGAGGGCTCAAGTTATAACAAATCTAAAACACAAGGTTTGAAACCAAAGGGGGGACTGAAACCTCGCCCATCTTTTCTTTTCAAAGAAGCGAGACAAATATAGTGAATGGGAATCCCTAGAGGAAACCAAGAAGAACGAGAAAAACTCGGATATAAAAACATGCAGCGGTCCTCTTGATTGCCCCAGACTTCAAGTGTAATATCGTTTAACTACATCGGAGTTCACGGGCGAGGGCAGTTCCTCGCCATCCATGTTGGTGAGTATCAGAGCACCCCCAGAAAAAGCTCTTTTCACCACGAAAGGTCCTTCATAATTTGGGGCCCACTTGCCTCGACTATCCTTAACAGTGTGGGACATCTTTTTCAGAACGAGGTCCCCCTCGTTGAACTTGCGCGGACGTACCTTCTTGTCGAATGCGTTCTTTACTCTTCGTTGATACAGACGCCCATGGCTCATGGCTGTCAAACGCTTACCTTCAATGAGGTTGAGTTGGTCGTAGCGTGCTTGAGCCTATTCCGACTCTTCTAGGCCGGATTCTACTATTATCCTCTGAGAAGGAACTTCTACCTCAAATGGGAGTACTGCCTCCATCCCATAAACCAAGGAATACGGCGTTGCCCCGGTAGAAGTTCGCACCGAGGTTCTGTATCCGTGTAGGGCGAAAGGCAACATCTCATGCCAATCTTTGTATGACACTGTCATCTCTTGAACAATCTTCTTAATATTCTTATTCGCAGCCTCTACAGCCCCATTCATCTTTGGCCTATAAGGGGTAGACTTATGATGCTGGATCTTGAAGTCCTCGCACATCTCCTGCATCATCTTATTGTTCAAATTGGTGCCATTGTCAGTAATGATCTTCCTGGGGAGTCCGTATCGACAAATCAGCTCCTTCTTTATGAATCTAACTACCGCATTCCTTGTGACATTAGTATAAGAAGCTGCTTCGACCCATTTGGTGAAGTAATCTATCGCCACAAGAATGAAGCGGTGACCATTCGACGCTTTGGGTTCGATGGCCCCAATGACATCTATTCCCCACATGGAAAAAGGCCAAGGGGCGGACATAACATTTAGAGGATGTGGCGGAACATTGACATTGTCCGCGTATGCCTGACATTTATGACATTTTCTGACATAAGCGCAGCAATCGCTTTCCATGGTGAGCCAATAATAACCGGCCCTAAGGATTTTTCTGGCCATAGCATGCCCATTGGCATGTGTCCCAAAGGAACCCTCGTGGATCTCCTCAATCATGAAGTTCACCTCTTTGGCATCTACGCATCGTAGGAGGGTCATGTCGTGGTTTCATTTGTACGGGATGGTACCACTTACAAAGAAACCAGTAGCCAATCTCCTCAACGTCCTTTTTTCATTGTCAGAAATCCCTGGTGGGTATTCTTTGTTCTCGACATACTGCTTGATGTCGAAATACCACGGTTTCCCATCCCGTTCTTCCTCTATTGCATAACAATATGCCGGCCTGCCTTGAGATTTGAATTCGATGTATGGCAGATCCCCGTGTGGGGCAAGTTGAAACATGGATGCTAGGGTGGCTAATGCATCAGCCATTTGATTCTCTTCCCGAGGTATGTGGTGGAAAGAAATGTCATCAAAGTACTTGGCTAACCTCAAGATGTGAGTTTGATAGGGTATCAACTTCGGATCCCTAGTTTCCCATTCTCCTTTCAACTGGCGTATCACCAAAGCTGAGTCTCCATACACCTTGAATAGTTTTACATCAAAATCAATGGTCGCCTGAACCCCGTGGGCGCATGCTTCGTACTCGGCCATATTGTTGGTACAGTCAAAACCTAACCGAGCCGTGAAAGGAATACACTGATCATCCGGGGATACCAGGACTGCTCCTACTCCGTGGCCCAAAGCATTAGATGCCCCATCGAAGCAAACAATCCATTTGTCTATGTCCTCGTGCATCCGTTTCTCTTCGAATAGGGCCATGATATCTTCATCTGGGAACTCGGGGTGCATCGGTCGATAATCCTGGAGGGTTTGCTGGGCCAAATAATCCGCCAAGGCGCTTCCCTTTACCGCCTTTTGGGTGACGTAAACGATATCGAATTCAGATAATAGCACCTGCCACCTAGCAATTCATCCTGTGAGGGTCGGTTTCTCAAAGATGTATTTCACGGGATCCATTTTGGAAATAAGCCACGTGGTATGGCTGAGCATGTACTGCCTAAGCCGATGGGATGCCCATACCAGAGCACAACACGTCCTTTCCAGCATTGAGTAATTCATCTCACATGCGGTAAAATTCTTGCTCAGATAGTAGATGGCTTGCTCCTTTTTCCCAGAATCATCATGCTGACCCAACACGAACCCCATAGACTCGTCCAACACGGTCATGTACAGGAAAAGAGGTCTTCCTGTTACAGGTGGCATGAGCACCGGGGGATTCGCGAGACTCTGTTTGATCTTCTCGAAGGCCTCTTGGCAGTCACTGTTCCATAGGACTGCCTGGTTCTTACGTAAAAGCTTAAAAATGGGCTCACAGGTAGGGGTGAGTTGCGAGATAAATCTCGCGATATAATTCAACCTGCCCAAAAACCCCCGAACCTGCTTCTCCATGCGTGGTTCCGGCATTTCAAGGATGACCTTCACTTTCTCGGGATCTATCTCTATCCCTTTCTGACTTACGATAAATCCTAGCAGCTTCCCCGACTTCACCCCAAAGGTGCACTTGGTTGGGTTTAGTTTTAATTGGTATTTCCGCAACCTTCCAAACAGCTTACACAGATTGACAAGGTGTTCGTCCTCAGTCCGAGACTTGGCAATCATGTCATCTACGTAGACCTCTATTTCCTTATGCATCATATCATGGAACAACGCCACCATGGCACGCTGATAGGTTGCCCCAGCATTTTTCAGCCCGAAGGCCATCACTTTATAGCAGAATGTCCCCCATAGGGTGATGAACGTGGTCTTCTATACATCCTCGGGTGCCATCTTTATTTGATTATACCCCGAGAAACCATCCATAAATGAGAAAAGGGCGAATTTGGCTGTATTATCTACCAATATATAAATGTGTGGCAAGGGAAAATTGTCTTTAGGACTGGCTCAGTTCAAGTCCCGGTAGTCTACACACATTCAAACCTTGCCGTCCTTTTTCGGGACTGGGACAATGTTGGCCACCCACTCCGGGTACCGCGCCACAGCTAAGAAACCTGCATCAAACTGCTTCCTTACTTCTTCTTTAATTTTTAAAGACATCTCGGGTTTCATTCTTCGTAACTTTTGCTTAACCGGGGAAGACCCAGGATTCAAAGGCAACTTATGCTGCACAATGTCAGCATCCAGACCGGGCATGTCTTGATATGACCACGCAAAGACATCTTGATACTCTTCAAGAAGGGTTATCAAGCCTTGGCAGATAGGCACGGTCATACCGGTTCCTACCTTTACTTCTTTCTTTTCCTCCGTGGTCCCCAAGTTTACCAATTCGTTTTCTTCTTGGTGAGGCTTCATTTCACGTTCTTCCTAAGCGACCAACCTCTCCAACTCAGGTGGCAGGACGTCCTCTTCCTCTTCCTCATTTATCGTTTGGCTTATATCTCGATCGAAATCGATTGTCACACCCTCGTTGTTAGGATCCTCAAAGAATCGACCCTCATATCTATACCAAACAAGACAAAAGAAACAAAAACACGCAAAATGATATGAGAAAAGGTGGAGCCGCAAGAACAGATGAAACAAGATCTCTTTGTTTATTTAATAAGGTAGGTTTCACAAAACAAAAGAGAAAGGAAATCTATAGGCTCTAATTACATTGAATCAGCGGTATAGACTTCTGACTGGCTTATCACGTGCCAGTTCGCCACTTGGGAATCGGGGTGGCATGGTTGCACAAAACTTGGTGGGTCTTGAGGGAACTCCTCTTCTATTGCGGCCACCTCCTCCTCGGACACCATTCCAGCGCTGGTGAAACACTGGCTAATACGGCCGGGCCATACCCTATCCGCCCGAAATCTTCACGGAACGTTCCTCCTCCCCGGCATCCCGGGCTCATACCCTAATCCATACTTGTATGGATTTCCCTTGATATCGACCACGTCGGCATTCCCGAGGCAGTCCTTGCCTAGACCCATTCCGGGCTCAAATCCGTTCTTGAGCATAACACGCGCCACCATTATGGTCGCTTTGGAGAGAGAAGGTAGCGACGAACTTGGTTCTACAGAGGCGCAGCTCACCACCTCAAAGGATTGGAAAGCCGTTTCCAATGATTCTTCCACCGCTTCTACGTACGGTGCGGAGGAGGGGTAGCTCACTAACATATCCTCTTCACCCGACACTATCACTAAAAGTCCACCCACTGCGAACTTCAATTTCTGGTGAAGCGTTGAAGGGACCACTCCCAGGGCATGAATCCAAGGTCTTCCCAAGAGGCAGCTATAGGCGGGATTTATATCCATTACTTGAAACACCACGTTGTAAGTGTGGGGGCCTATCTGAATGGGAATGTCGATTTCCCCCATCACTTCCCGCCGAGTGCCATCAAAGGCTCGCACCACCAACGAGCTCGGTTTTAAACATGACGCACTAAAAGGAAGCTTTTCCAAAGTGGTCTTCGGCATTACATTTAAACTCGATCCATTGTCGATAAGTACCTTTGCGATAACGTGGTCCATACATCTCACTGACACATGTAGAGCCTTGTTCTGTCCTCTCCCCTCAACGGGAATCTCTTCTTCCACAAACGCGATATAATTGTTGGTGGTTATATGATTAACGATGCCTTCGAAACCCTCCACCGAGATATCATGTGCTACATGGGCATTGTTAAGGACCTTCATCAACAGCGCACGATGAGGCTCGGAGTTTATGAGTAGTTCAAGTAAAGAGATCCTTGCCGGAGTTTTATTCAGCTGCTCGACTACCTTAAACTCGCTTTGTTGGATGAGGCGGAGGAACTCATGGGCTTCTTCCAAAGTCACTGTTTTTCTTTGAAGTCCTTCTTTCTTTTCAACCCCTCTTACTACTGGAGGATCTACTTCTTTCGAGGGGGTGGCTATGTCTGTGGGCTCTTGGATCATGGGCGCTTTCCCTTTGGAGGGCAATTCCGCTGGGTGAGGGGAAGCAAACACCCGACCACTGCGGGTTACGCCACTGAGGCCGGTGATGTTAGTTACCTTAGCTGATAGGGAGTCAACTTCGGTTGCAACTCTTTCACTGGACGCGGGAGGGGTATACTTCCACGGAACGACCTTATTACTTTGATATGCAAATGGCGTTGGCTTGGGCGCCGCCCGGGGGTATATGGGTGTGGAGCCGGTCCCTTTTCTAGTAAAACATATCACTAGGGCCTTGGGGGTTAGAGGAACCCTCTTCTCTTTCGACTGCATGCAAATTTGTGGTTCTTCCCTCCCTCCTATGGACACTTCAAGTTGCCCCCAGTCCATGAGCCGTTGAAGCAATTCTTCTACCGCGGGACAGGTTTCCATGTCGTGCGACTCCCCGAGGCGAAACAAACATCCGTCCCTTTCGCCTCCGCCATGGGAGACCATGCATGCCGTTTGCAGTGATTGATAGATGAAGCGTCTAGAAGTAGCTACCTCTCCTAACCTCTTTGCCCGCGATGGCCCATCCTCTTCGACGGCATTCACGCTAGCCCCTCCATGACTAGCTAGCGGGTTGGTTCTAACATTTGGGCCTTCCTCTTGAAATGATAGCCAACCGGCACTGATTAGATGCCGTACCTTATATTTGAACGGGAGGCAGGAGTCAATGTTGTGTCCGGGAACTCCACTATGGTACGCACACTTGGCACCCGGGTCATACCACTTGGGGTAGGGTGGCTGGAGGACCTTCCCGGGTATGGCCACCACCAAATGATTCTCCAATAATGAAGGCCATAACTCGGAGTATGCCATAGGAATAGGAGGGAAGTTGTCTTTCGGGGGCGGGTGCTGTGCATATTTATAGGTCGCGCCGGGGGCTGTATTATTAACTGGCCGGGGTGCGGCTGGAGATGTGCGTTGGGCCGGCGCTCTTTCTGCTGCGGGTGGTCCTTTTACTTGAGTCGGGAGGGAATTCCCGGCTCGGATTAAAAAAATTTGGGGGATTGGGCTGGTATGAGCTTTGGATATTTTCGGGTGCTTTCATCCACGTCGGGGCGGTGGTGACCGCGTGGGCGTCTTTTCCTCGCGCCCCCTACTGGGGCTCTTGTGTTGTTGTTGGGGGCCATATTGGCAGCATATTCGAACATGCCTTTTCGTAGTCCGGATTCAATCCTTTCTCCGGCTAAGACGAGATCCGCAAAGTTAGCTGGCATGTAGCCTATCAACTTTTCATAGTAGAACGTGGGTAACGTATCTACCATAATTGTGATCATCTCCCTCTCCGTCATGGGCGGTATGACTTGGGCTGCGAGATCTCTCCATCTTTGGGCATATTCCTTAATGGACTCATGCTGTCGCTTCGTCATACCCTGAAGCTGGTTCCGATCGGGAGCCATGTCCGTATTGTACTGGTACTGCCTAATGAAGGCAGTTGCCAAGTCCTTCCATGATCGGATCTGGGAAGCTTCCAGATTGGTATACCATGCTACAGCTGCACCGACCAAGCTGTCTTGAAAGAAATGGACCAACAACTTTTCGTCCGCAGAATACGCCCCCATCTTTCGGCAATACATCTGGAGATGCCCTTTTGGACATGTCGTCCCTTTGTACTTATCAAAGTCTGGTACTTTGAACTTGGGAGGGATGACGATGTTGGGCACGAGACACAAATCCGCCAAATCCAAGAATGGGTAATTGCCAAGGCCCTCGACTGCTCTTAACCTCTCTTCAAGCGCCTCAATCTTTCCCTTATCTTCCGCGAAGGGAACAGATTCTTTTACGGGTGTGGGTGAGGCCGGGATATGGCGGACTATGTTCGGTTGGGGTAGTTCATGTGGGGACGGATCTTTGAGGTGGAGCAGGGGGCCAAGATGGGTATCTCCTTCCTCATCGTCTTGCCCGGGATAGTCGTCATAAGGTGGGAGTTGCCCCTCGAAAATAGGGGCTTGGCTTAAATCTTCCGAGGTGGCATGGGGGGTGAAGTCCAGAGGCAAGCCATAAGGATAAGCTTGCGGACTATACCTTCGATCAAACACGGCCGTGTTTCTGTCTCGGCCCGGATTTAAGGCGGGTTGCAACACCGGCTCAGCTTCCCTAACTGTACTGGAGGCGGTTGCCGTGGCTTTATCCTTTATAGTTTTCTGGAGTTTTAACATGACCTCCGAGATGGAAGCCATTTGATCTTTTAAAGCCGATAGATTGGCCTTCATCTGTTCTTGCACGCCCTCTTCATTATCCATTTTTCTGGATCGAGTGTTATAGGGGTGCCTTGGTGTCATACCCTAATTTCGTCCGGGGACCTTTGCTTGGTGGCATGCAACTTTTGTTTGGTCCTTGTGAGGTGCTTGGCACCCATCATTGGGAAATTTGTGAAGTTCCGGGACATGCCGGAAATCAAAAGAAGGTATTGATGCACAATCCGTAAGGTTCCGTGACACACCGGAAATCAAAAGGAAGCATCGTTGCACAATTAGTAAGGTTCCGTAACATTCCGTAAGTCAAAAAAGGGGATGATTATGTAATCCGCAAGGTTCCGTAACATTACGGAAAGAAAACAAGTATCGTTGCGAAATCCGTAAGTTTCCGTAACTTTACGAAAAAAGAATCTCCAAAAAAAGGGCAAGGGGGGTGTATTTAGTAAAAATAGAGGTGCAAATAGCAACCAGGCCCACTTGGGCCCTCCAAAAGATTCCTCCAGAAGGCTGTTGCTTCTGGAGGAAGCAACCCTGCTCGCCTGGGCGAGCTGGGTGGAAAGCTTCTCCCCCAATTTTCTATAAATAGGGGGAGAAGTGAAGTAGAAAAGGGTTCAGCCCCTTAGGCACTTCTCTCTCTTTCGAATTTGCTTAGGAAAATTGTTTCCGTGAAGAAAATCCAAGCCGAGGCGCTTCCGTAACGTTTCCGTGAGTGATTTCGCGAAGGTTTTTGACCGTTCTTCGACGTTCTTCATTCGTTCTTCATCGTTCTTCAGTCTTCAACGGGTAAGTACCTCAAACCAAGCTTTTCAATTCATTCTATGTACCCGTGGTGGTCCACATTTGGTTTCATGTATTTTTATTCTCGTTTCATTTACTTTTTATACCCCCTTTTGACATGCTTAAGCCATTTTATTTAAGTCATTTCTCGCTTAACCTAAAAATAAAATAAATTTCCATCGATCGTTTGAATTGTATTATCCGTTAACTTTGGTTGAAATGAATTCCGACCGATCAGTCGTGCCGCAACCACGTTGGAAACCAAAAAAAGAGGTAAATAATAATATAATAATAAAAAAATAAAAAATACCCTTTAGTAAAATAAAGCGAAAAATCAATGGACGTTTTCTCTTTGGGATTTCTCATTCTTAATTGAATTGACTAAATAACTAAAGTGAAACTAAGGCTAAAATTGACTCGCCTAGTTAAGCTCGTCCACAAAAATAGGACCTTGAAAGTTTATCATTTCTGTTTCTTACTAAGTAAAATGGATCATTTTCAAGGTCCAACGCCTTAAAATGATCACCTTTTAAGTAAAAAAGAATCACTTGATTCACGCATAAGCAAGAACTACGTAGGTCTGATTTCCTCATCGCAATTGAGGATACGTAGGAGCAAAAGCCCCGCTTTTGTCGACCACCCCAAGAGATCGTTAATGGTACAATGCCTTAACGTTTCTCTCCTTTCAAAAACCAGAGATCGTTAATGGTCCAACGCCTTAACGTTTCTCATCTTTCAAAATCAAAAGACCGTTTAATGGTCCAACACCTTAAATGACCTTTTGTTCAATAAAAACATACTTTGCAAAAAAAGACAAAAACAACTTAACCAAACACTTTGTTCCGAAAGAACTACGTAGGTCTGATTTCCTCATCACAATTGAGGAATACGTAGGAGCAAAGGGAAACACCCTTGTCGACCACAAAAATAGAAAAAAATATAAAAAGGGTATAAAGGATATAAGGACATAAAAGGGAACGTAAAAATCAAAGTCATGTTTGCACATTCGATTAAAGGCTACCGTCCCTTGTGACGGACGTGTGGGGTGCTAATACCTTCCCCGTGCTTAAATACAACTCCCGAGCCTTTCACTTAAAAGTTCATAGATCGCGTCTTTTCCGGTTTTTCCGACGTTTTCCTCAAATAAACGTTGGTGGCGACTCCGCGCGTATTCCTTTCGTGGAACACGCATCCCGCGAGTCACGCGTCGCCCTCCCGCCGAAGGGTAGGTTGCGACACTTGGTGTTTTCTTAGTTATGATGAAATTCCTAAAGAAATAAACAACGGTGAGTATGCCACCAAAACATGAATATGCAAATGGATGATCGGAGCACTTGGATCCACCCCAAGGTTTTTAGATAACATGATGAGTTCAGAACTTCTCATTTTTTATAAAAAGAACAAAGCTTTCATCTAGCCAAGATTATACAAAGGTATTACAAGAGAACCTAACAATTTCTAATTATATGGGCCATCAAATCTATCATGTGTTGACAGTAATTGATTAGCCCATGAATCTCCTCGGGGGCCGTACACACTTCGGCCATGGCTTTTGCTTTGGCTAATAGACGCGGGAGGTCTTGACTTCCATTCAAGGTCAAGGTGAACCTATCCATCCACATAGTCGCTTCTTGATGCAATGCATCAATCACCCTCCCTCTTGCTTCTTTTTCGGAGTACACTTGTGCAAAATCCTCCACTAGCTTTTGTTCATGGGCCACAGACTGGTTTAACTCTTCCTTGTATTGCCCTATGATAGCTAGCATGCTTTGCTCCGTGGCTTCCAAGTGTTGAGCCAAACTCCTTTTGGACCTCGCGCAAGCAACTAACTCTTCTTTCAAGATCATGCCATGCACCCGTGACCGATCTCTTTCCTCTCTTCGGAGCTTGAGCTCATTGTTGCTACCCCACAATGCTCCTCGGAATTTCTCTCGGCCATATTCCTCCTTGCGGGCCCTTTTGGTTTCTTGTTCAAGGGCTCTTGCAGTGGCCGCGTTTTCCTCTTGTAACTCGGTGCACTCTTTCCGGATGTGTGTAGCAGCTGATTTGAACTTCTCCTTGGCGAGTCTTGCCTTCCCTAGCTCCAATTTTAGAGCTCGGACTTCTTCATCTTCCTCCGGAGCTTCGAAGTTCTCCTCATCGATAACTTTCAACTTGTAGAGCCAATCTAACCCTCGCGTGTGAATTCTTAGCCATCCATGATAACCTCCGATGACGCCATTACGGATGCCCCTAAGCTCCTTGTCTTTCCTCAACGGACTCCTCCACGCCTTGTGGATTGTTTGTATAACCTTGAGACCTTGCGCGCCTAAATCTTTCACAAGGAAAGGTGAGAGACTCCCTTCCGTTGGCGCTCCCCTCATGGGGTACCCTAGCTGTCTTATGGCGAGTGCGGGATTATAATTAATACACCCCTTAGTCCCTATCAATGGAACATTAGGGTAGTCCCCACACGAGAAAAGAACTCCTTCCTTGCCTTCCTTCCAACGAGGAAACCAATTGATCGCGCTGCCCCCTGCTCCACCTCAAAGAGGGCATCCTAATATCTCCTCAAACTCTTCAATAGTTGGTACCATTTGGAAGTCCCCAAACGTGAAACACCTCAACGGTTGGCCATAGTATTGGGCGAGGGATACGACAGCTTCCGTAAATACCTCCGCTGCGGTCAAATCTAGAATCTTCCCGTAGACTTTGCGGAAGGCTTGCCTTTGGAGGGGTCCCATCAATCGTCCCAATTCCTTGAGGCTAGTGACATCTAGACTTTTAACCTTGACTTGATAAAACCTTTTGCCGTTTTGATTTGTCCCCATCATTTACCTAAAAAAGGGGTGGATCAAGACTCCGACATGAATGATGTGATGCGTATGCATGAAACGGAAAGGAAACAAGATAAAGGGGTAATTCATACATACGAGACCGCAGAGACCGAATTTTAATGCTACGTTTAGGGCATGATGGCGCCTCAACGTAGCATTAAAAAGGTTACGTATTACTCTAAAGAAACCAAACATCACTAGCAAAAACTATAAACCAAAAATGCATGAGAACGAATGGCACGGAGCGTGTTTGCTCTTTGCCCCTATTTGGGAACCTATAGGACAATATCTAGGGGTCTCTAATAACTACTCCCCAACAATTCATAACTCACACGACTGTTTTCTAGAGGTATCATCACTCAAGATAATAATATTGTGGCAGTATGGAATACCAGCGACAACACATTATAAAGAGAGAAAGCTCTAGACGAGGTTTCACTATTGTCAAGCAAGTCGGAGACCTAGCATGATGATAGATTCACCTCCACTCCTTAAATTCCCATGAACCCGGGTGTAGGGCCGCTTTCCTTTTTTTTTTACTCAAACCCATGGGTGCTTAGAATGCAGTGTAAAGAATGCGAAATAGACAATAGTTATTTGCATTTTACACAGTTCAACAAATGCACACACAAAGTTTCACAATTCCACAATTCTTAAAATAGGCCTAACTCACAAAAAGTCCCCAGTGGAGTCGCCAACTGTCGCAACGTGCCCTTCGCGGGCGAGCGAGGGCGAGGCTCACGGGTGCGCTTTCCAAAGGAGGAAAGGTGCGCGGAGTCGCCACCAACGTTTATTTGTGGAAAACGTCGGGAAAACCGAAGGAAACCGGTCAAAATGAAAATTCTAAGTTCCGGAGTTGTATTTACATTTGAGGAAGGTATTAGCACCTCTCACGTTTGTCTCAAAGGACAACAGCCTATTTTTTAGAATTGTGGAAATTGTGTTACCTTAACTTTATTTCTTTTTATTTTTTGAGGTCGACAAAAGCGGGGCTTTTGCTCCTACGTACCCTCCATTGAAGAGGAAATCAGACCTACGTAGTTCTTTCTTATGCGTGAATCAAGTGATTTTTTTTACTTGAAAGGTGATCATTTTAAGGCGTTGGACCTTAAAAATGATCCATTTTACTTGGTAAGAAACTGAAATGATAAACTTTCAAAACCCTATTTTTGTGGACGAGCTTGACTAGGCGAGTTGATTTTAGCCTTAATTTCACTTTAGTTATTAGTCAATTCAATTAAGAATGAGAACTCCCAAAGAGAAAACGTCCGATTGATTTTTCGCTTTATTTTACCTAAAGGTATTTTTTTATTATTATATTATTATTTTACCTCTTTTTTGATTTCCAACGTGGTTACGGCACGACCGAACGGTCGGAATTCATTTTAACCGAAATTAGCGGATGATACAATTCAAACGATCGGTGGAAATTTATTTTTAGTTTTAGATTTAGGCGAGAAATGACTTAAATAAATGACTTAAGCACGTCAAAAGGAGGTATAAAAAGCGAATGAAAACGAGAATAAAAATACATGAAACAAAATGTGGACCACCACAGGTACATAGAATGAATTGAAAAGCTCGGTTTGAGGTACTTACCCGTTGAAGACTGAAGAAAACGAAGAACGAACGATGAATGTTGAAGAACGGTCAAGAATCTTCGCGTAATTACTCACGGAAACGTTACGGAAGCGCCTCGGCTTGGATTTTCTTCACGGAAATAATTTTCCTCAGCAATTTCGAGAGAATGAGAATTGCCAAGAAGGCTGAACCCCTTCTCCCTTCACTCCTCCCCCTATTTATAACAAAATAAGGGAGGAGCTTGCCACCCAGCTCGCCCAGGCGAGCAAGGTTGCTTCCTCCAGAAGCAACAACCTTCTGGAGGAAGAATCTGGAAGGCCCAAGTTGGCCTGATTTCTATTTGTACCCCCCTTTTTACTAAATGCACCCCCCTCTACCTTTTTTTGGTAATTCTTTTTCCGTAACGTTACAAAAATTTACAAATTTCATAACGATACTTATTTTCCTTCTGCAAGGTTACGAGTCCTTACGGATTATGTATTTACTATTTTTTAGCTTTCGAAGAAGTTACCAAAACTCACGGATTGCGAAAAATACCTCCTTTCGATTTCCGTCAAATCACGGAATTTTCACGGATCGCGTAAGCCTGCTTCCTTTTGATTTTCTGCACGTCTCGGGACTTCACATATTGTACAACAAAGGGTGCCAAATATCTCGAAGCGGCCAATCAATGGTTGTATATGATCAAATTATAATCCCCGGACGAAATTAGGGTATGACAGCTGTGGAATGCAAGGGGTGTGGTTGTGGGTGATACTGAGGGCCCTCCAATGTGTTTTGCAGGGGTATACCACCAACTGCTTGTCCTCCAGTGGCATATCTGAGGCAAGGCTCGAAGTCGGCTAGATTGTGGTGGGGAATTTCGTGTGTCTCCCCCAGAGTTTAAGAGACATGTGCATGATCAGTTTGGGGTTATTGGCTCTCAATGGGTATAGGAGTGGAGTTATTGACATTCTCACTGGGAGTGTACGCCACATTGGGTGGTGTATAGTTGGGAGGCAGGCCATATGGCGGGAAGGCGTGCTTGTTTTGAATTTGCACATCATAGGGGCCGTCCCTACTTCCCAAATCTTTGCCTACCATATTTGAGGTTGGATGATTCATTTGGTTGAGGCCAGATGGGGGCATCGGGTTCACCTCAGCAATGCAGCCGCATTGACCTCCATTATCTCCTTCATGCCCATCTTGGCCTCCATCATTGTGGCCATTTGCTCTTTTCATGGCCTCCATGTCGGCCTTCATCTGCTCTTGCACCTTCTCTCCTTCACCCATTACTCTAGCTCTAGCACGGGTTTGGTAAGGGCGCCATAAAGCGTGTTCTTTTCTTTTTTATAACAATGATTAAGTTCATTTTTATTTTATATTTATCATTTTTTTATTTTTTTATTTTTTTTATTAATATTTTATTTTATTTTTTGTTTTTCTTTCAAGGAAAGAATGCAATGACCAATGCAACCAATGAAAAGCATGGATGTATGCGAATGATGCACACAATTGAAGTATTGCAAATTTTTACGCAGGATATGGGGTTGAATCAATTTAGATTTTCAACATGGTCCATGACATCTTTGTCAAGGTGAAACTGGAAGTAACAAGGACATCAACAATCCTAAATATGTTTGGCAGTAGAGGAAGCAGTGATGTAACTTGATCCATGTTTTGCCCCAATTTTATGCAAGGTGGTTACTTCCATACTTCAACTTGACTTGATGAACTTTTTTTCGAAAAAGCATGAGCTTAATTCAACCCTATAATCCAAGGAATGGCAATTCTGATCGCCAATACTTCAACAACCTTTCATAGGGATGAATGACTCGGGCATACTTTAAGCTATGCATGGAAAATGTAATTATGAAATTGAGATGCCCGAAGAAACATCTTTTCTTAGTTAGCCATGCATTAGGTACCATGTTCAATCATTTTGTTTTTAAGTGAAATGGGTTTATGATCCCAACATGGTTGGCTCATGGTACCGAATATATGCAACTAAGAATGCATCGTGAATTTTCATGCTTCCCCTTTTTTGTTTTTGTTTTACATAGGAAAATGCAAGGATTATGCATGAGCAAACATGAAAACAAAAGGTATGCAGTTTTGTAGAACAAAAAGTATGTTGAACACATATGCATGATGATGCAATGACTCATGCAAAATGTGATGCTGGAATATGACAATGGACAAATGCAGGAACGATATGTTCATTATGATGCCATGAAGAGATGCTTATGCAATGCATGATATGAATGCATGCTAGAGATAAAATGCGGGAGTGATTTGATTCACACTGATTTTCGGGAGTAAAAACGTGGGATAAACTCATTTTATTCAGAAAGTTATAACTAGTCAAGATCTGAGCGACAATACAAACTTCCCAACGGTTTCTAATCATATGGGCCATTAAGTCTATCGTATGCTGACAATAGCTGAGAAGTTCGTGGATCTCCTCGGGGGCAGAGTAGGTGTTCGCCACTGCTTTGGCCTTGGCTAGCAATCATGGAAGTTCTTGACTTCCGTTCAAAGTAAGAGCAAATCGGTCCATCCACATTGTTGCCTCTTGATGTAACAAGTCGATCACCCTTCCTCTAGCCTCCTTTTCTGCGTACACTTGGGCATACTCGTCCGCCACTCTATGCTCGTGGGCCGTGGCTAGACTTAGTTCCTCTTGGTACTTGGTGATGATAGCTAACATGTTGGTCTCTGTCTCGCATAACCGCTGAGACAAACTTCTTTTGGACCTCGAGCAAGCCTTCAATTCATCTTTCAAGATCAAACTGTCTACTCGCAATTGGTCCTTTTCCTCCCTCCAGAGTTTAAGCTCGTTGTTACTACCCCATAGAGCCCCTCGGAACTTGTTCCGGCCATGCTCTTCCCTACGAGCCCTCTTGGTCTCTTGTTCCAAAGCCTTGGTGGTAGCTATATTTATATCTCTCAGTTCGACATTCTCCTTTCGGATTTTAAGAGCTGCTGATTTGAACCATTCTTTGACTATTTGAGCTTGCTTGAGTTCCGTCCTAAGGGCCTGCACCTCTTCATCTTCCTCCGGTGCCTCATCTTCCTCCATCTTAGCGGTTCTCAGACTTGGGAGCCAATCCAAACCTTGCACGTGGGCTTTAAACCACTCATGGTAGCCACCAATGGGCCCATTGTTATTACCTCTGAGCTCTTTGTCCTTCTTTTTTACCACCTCTCATGCCTTGCGGACCTTCTGAAGTGTCTCCATGTTGGTCTTATTGAAACCTCGTGAAATGACAGGCGTGAGCTCATCCTCTAGTGGCGCCCCTCTCATAGGGTAGCCAAGTTGTCTTGTAGAAAGAACGAGATTGTAGTTGATGCAACCCCTCGTCCCCATCAAGGGAACATTTGGAAATCCTCCGCATGAAATAAGAACTCTGGTTCTTCCTTCCTTCCATCGAGGGAAGCAATTAACAAACGCCCCTCCATGCTAGCCAAGAGTTGGTCCCAATTCGCCTTTCCTTTTTCGACGCACAAGCGGTGACCTTGTAGCGGATAGACGGGCCTACCTTCTTGGAGAAAAAGGTGTGAAACCAGCCACACATAGGGAGCCGGTGTACGACAAACAATTCTCGCGCCGCTCTTTTCACATCTTCGGTCGAACGTGTCATACATGGCCAAAATGGCGACGACTGGGCTATCCTTGCCATGATGAAAGGCGAGGAAAGCGTCAATCGCTGCTAGGTCCACTAACCCTTCCATATTTGGAAAGAGGACAACTCCAAAGATCAAAAGTGCCAAGATGTCAATAAAAGAAGCCCATTCGCCTTGATTTGTCAAGGTCTTTGCCCTTTCCTCCAAACACTTCATTGGTACTCCGACTACCCCATTCCTGTTTTGCTTTACACGGTCCAACTCTTGTGCTGAGATTTTCACTACCTTGGCAACTCTTGTCATGGAGGGATAGAACCCAGAGGAAAGATATAGCTTCCTTCCTCCCAGTGGGCATCCCAGAATTTCTTCAAACTCTTCCACCATGGATGATAGCTGGAAGTCCCCAAAGGTGAAGCACCTCAACGGCTGATCAAAATACTGGGTGAGGGAGGCAATGGCCTCTATGGAGACTTCTACCATGGCTAGGTCCCAGATTTTACCGTAAGCTTTGCGAAAAGCTTGTCGCTGGAGCTGACCCATCAACTGCCCTAACTCTTTTAGACTGGTGATCCCTAGGCTCTGGACCTTGACTTGATAGAACCTCTTTTTAAGCGAAGGCATTTGACTTGATCCCATGTTTTACTAAAGTGAACAAAAATTGGTGCGAATCAAAACTCCAACATCTATCATGGGTGGAATGGATGAATGCATGAAGAAATGCATATGACACAGATGCAATTTATGAATATGGGAGCCCGGGAAATTGTCTCCTTCTTAGATACAACGTCTTGGGTTAGCAAAGTGCCCAACGTATGTATTTAAGAAGGTGACACGGACCCACCGTTGGTTTGTTTAAAGAGAGGGGATCAAGACAGAATCCGTGCGTGACGCATATGCGAAAGGCGCAACATAGTATGACAATGTTCACAAAATATAAAAAGGGTACATGAAACTTATGCATGGCAGTGGAAAAATGGCACGCAGTGTGTTTGCTCCGTGCCCCTATTTAAGGGACCTATATGGGAGAGAGCTAAAAAGGCTTTTAGTGATAACTCCCAAGGTGGTCATATCTCTCTTGATGGTCTCTAGAGGTATCATCCCCTTTGAAGAACATATTGTAGCAGTAGGGACTACTAGCAACAATATGTTTTGAAAGAGAAAAACTCTAGATGAGGGTTCACTGTAATCAAGCAAGTCGGAGACCTAGCATGATCACAGATTCACCTCCACTCCTTATGTTCCCATGAACCCGGGTATAGGGCCCTTTTTTCAACTCACAGTGTGTGCAAATAGTGTTGGTGTTTGTGTGCATCAAATGAATAAATATTTACCTCATGCATACATTTTGAAACACACTAAAAGCATCAAAGAGTTGTATACAAAGAACGTAAGAAAAATAAAGGGAAACCAACAAAGGAGGATGTCATGATAAAACATTGCACAAGATTGAATGGCCTAACTCTCAAAAAATAATCCCCAGTGGAGTCGCCAATTGTTGCAACCTGCCCTTCGGCGAGAGGGCGACGCGTGACTCGCGGGTGCGTGTTCCAAGAATACACGCGGAGTCGCCACCAACGTTTATTTGAGGAAAACGTCGGAAAAACCGGAAAAGACGTGATCTACAAACTTTAAGTGAAAGGTTTGGGAGTTGTATTTACGCACGGGGAAGGTATTAGCACCCCACGCGTCCGTCACTTGAGACGGCAGCCTTTAATTAAATGTGCAAACATGACTTCAATTTTTAAGTTTCCTTTTACGTCTTTATTCCTTTTTATATTTTTTATCTTTTTGCGGTCGACGAGGGTGTTTCCCTTGCTCCTACGTATTCCTTAATTGTGATAAGGAAATCAAACCTACGTAGTTCTTTGGGAACAAAGTGTTTGGTTAAGTTGTTTTTGTCTTTTTTTGCAAAATATGTTTTTATTGAACAAAAGGTCATTTAAGGTGTTGGACCATTAAACGGTCTTTTGATTTTGAAATGAGAGAAACGTTACGGCGTTGGACCATTAACGATCTCTTGTTTTTGAAAGGAGAGAAACGTTAAGGCATTGGACCATTAACGATCTCTTGGGGTGGTTGACAAAAGCGGGGCTTTTGCTCCTACGTATCCTCAATTGCGATGAAGAAATCAGACCTACGTAGTTCTTGCAAAAGCGGTAAAGTTACATGTTGATTTTATGCTTTTGAACGGTCCATGTTTAACCGATAAAAGCAAAGAGGACTGTTTAAGGCGTTGGACCTTGAAACGATTTTTAGTGATTTTTGCGGAAAAAGCTTGATTTGTGAGTTGATTTTAGTCTTAGTTTCACTTTGGTTATTAATCAATTCATTCAAGGAAACTTCCAAAGAAAAACGTCCGATTGATTTTTTTGATTATTTTATTCAAAGATATTTTGATTTATTTTATTATTATTTTTCAAGATATTTTGATTATTTTATTATTATTTTGCTTTTTTTTTTGTTTAACCGAGGTTACAACGTGAACGATCGGTTAGATTTTGTTTTAAAAGTGATTAAACGATATTACAACACAAATGATCGGTTGAAATTCATTTTTATCATTTATTAGGTGAGAAAACAGCTTAAATAAACAGTAAAAGCGCGTTAAAGACGGAAGAAAAGAAATCGAAAATGAACGAAATAAAGATGAAAGCTTAAAAAACAATAAATGAATTGAAAGCCTCGGATTCGAAAACTTACCCGTTGAAGAACGAAGAACGGATGGAGAACGAATGAAGAACGGACGAAAACCTTCACGGATTTGCTTATGGACACATCTCGGAAGCGTTACGGAAGCACCTCGGCTTGGATTTTTTTCACGGAAACAATTTTTTTTCACCCAAAACAGCTGAAATACATAGCCATGGGGCTCAGGGGTCCTTAGAACAGCCCCCTTCAGCCTATTTATAGGAAAAGGGGGAAGAGGTTGCCGCCCAACTCGCCTGGACGAGCTGGGTTGCTTCCTCCAGAAGCAATCCAGCTTCAAAAAAACATTCAAGAAGACGCAATTCAAAATCTAAAAATTTCTATTTGCACCCCCCCCAATTTTGATAAGTTCACCCTTTCTTTCGTAATTTATGAAAAAGTTACGAAAGCCTTACGGAAGCATATAGGACTTGGTTTTCTTCTTTTTTTCTCTTCCCTCTCAACCGTATTAAGTGAAATATGCTTATTTAGGGTTATGAGAATTTTACGGAAGCATTACGGGTGTCCCGGAAGCCCCGGAATCCCATTTTTTAACAAAACGGGGGAAGTGGGTGCCATCTAGCTCGCCCAGGCGAGCTAGGTTGCTTCCACCTTAAGCAAGAAATTGCCCAGAAACCTCTAGAAGGGCCAGATTCGAAAATTACTATTTGCACCCCCCATTTTACTAAATACAACCCCCTTTGCCTTTTTTTGGTGATTTTTTTCGTAACGTTACGAAACTTTACGAATTTCGTAACAACGCTTGTTTTCTTTCCGTAATGTTACAAAACCTTACGGATTACGTAATCATCCCTTTTTTGCATTTCGGAACGTTACGGAACTTTGCGGATTGCGCACTAACACTTCCTTTTAATTTCCGGCATGTCACGGAACTTCACGGATTGTGCTACAACGCTTTTCTTTTGGGTTCCGGCATGTCACGGAACTTCACAAATTGCCTAATGATGGGTGCCAAGTACCTCAAAATGGTCAAACAAAAGTTGCATGCCACCAAGCAAAGGTCCCCGGACGAAATTAGGGTATGACATATAGAATGAATTAAAAAGTTCGATTTTGGGAACTTACCGGTTGAAGACCGAAGAACGAACGACGAACGACGAAGAACGGTTGAAAATCTTCGCGAAATCACCTACGGAAACGTTACGGAAGCGCCTCGGCTTGGATTTTCTTCACGGAAACAATTTTTCTCACTAATTTCAAGTGATTACGATGTATCAGAAGGGCTGAACCCTTTTCTTCTTCACTCCTCCCTCTATTTATAGGAAAATAGGGGAGGAGCTTGCCACCCAGCTCGCCCAGGCGAGCCAGGTTGCTTCCTCCAGAAGCAGCCGCCTTCTGGAGGAACAATCTGGAAGGCCTGGTTGTTATTTGCACCCTTTTTTTTACTAAATACACCCCCTTTGCTTTTCTGGTGATTCTTTTTCCGTAACGTTACGAAACTTTACGAATTTCGTAACGATACTTGTTTTATTTCCGTAAGGTTACGGAACCTTACGGGTCATTTAATTACTCCTTTTTTAGCTTTCGTAATGTTACGGAAACTCACGGATTGCGTAACAATACTTCCTTTTGATTTCCGACATGTTACGGAATTTCACGGATTGCGTAACAATGCTTCCTTTTGATTTCCGGCATGTCTCGGAACTTCACGTATTGTGCAACAAAGGGTGTCAAGTACCTCGAAGTGGTCAAACAAAGGTTACATGCCATCAAACAATGGTCCCCGGACGAAATTAGGGTATGACACTTGTCATCCATAAACTGATGGGAAAACAAAGGTAGTGAATAGGTCTTTATCCACCCTTTGAAGGGCTCTTCTGAAAGGCAACCATAAGTCTTGGGATGAGTATCTTTCTCATGTAGAATTTTCCTACAACAGGGGGTTCATAGAACCACGAAGCAGTCCCCTTTAGAGGTTGTCTATGGGTTTAATCCCCTAACACCATTAGACCTCATTCCCCTCCCACTGGACACTTCTTATATACATAAAGAAGGGGAATCTAGGTCAGAGTTTGTAAAGAAGTTGCATGAGAGGGTTAAGAACCAAATAGAGAACCAAACAAAGGTGTATTCAACTAAAGGCAATAGAGGAAGAAAAGAGCTAGTTCTTAATGAGGGTGACTAGGTTTGGCTCCATCTTAGGAAGGATAGATTCCCTACTAAAAGGAAATCCAAGCTTATCCCTAGAGGGGATGGACCTGTTCAGGTTTTGGAGATGATCAATAACAATGCCAATAGGTTGGAACTTCCAGAAGAGTATGGAGTCAGCACCACTTTTAACATTTTTAATTTAATTCCTTTTGCAGGTGGAGCTGATATTGAGGAGGAGGAACTAACATATTTGAGGTCAAATCCTCTTCAAGGGAGAGGAGATGATGCAATCCTTCCTAGGAAGGGACCATCCACTAGAGCCCTGAGCCAGAGGCTCCAAGAGGATTGGGCTAGAGCTGTTGAAGAAGGCCCTAGGGTTCTCATGAACCTCAGGGTAGATTTCTGAGCCCACAGGCCAAGGTTGGGTCCAATTATCTTTGTACATATTAGACTAGGATGTCATTATATTTGGTCCTTGTATTTAGGGCTCCATAATGTAGGTAGGGTACCCTAAAAATATAGGATTTTTCAGCCCTTGTATTTTATGGCACCTAGACTTGTTTTTGTATTAGGTGTAGTTTTGTAATTTTGCATGCACTAAGTGAATATTTGATGTGTGTGTTGAGAAATAAATTTAATTGAATTGGTAGAAGCCCAATCCAATTAAATTTTAGAGGGGGAGGTGAGCATTTGCTTACTACACCCCATTGCCACATCATATAGTCACACTTTGTGCATGTACTTCATGCTTTACATGCCTCATGACACCTAAACACACTTAGTGGAGAATCTTGGAATTGATCTTGGATTATTGGGCTGAACCATAACTAAAATTTACTAATCATAATTAGTAAAATTTTGGCTCCAAAGTTTGGCTCCACAAATTCAATTTCAAATTCAAGTGAAATTTGAATTGAAATTCAAATTTCCCTCCAATTTTGTGTGACACTTAGGCTATAAATAGAGGTCATGTGTGTGCATTTTTTTTAACTTTGATAATTTGAAAATTAAACTTCAGATTTTAGAGTTCTTTTAGAGCATAAAATTTCATGCTTTTCTCTTCCTCAAAAATAAAGGGATACAAACAAAACAGTGAGTCATGATAAAGAATGCACATGGATTAAAATGGCCCAACTCTCTAAAAATAGTCCCCAGTAGAATCGCCAACTGTCGCAACCTACACTTCGGCAAGAGGGCAACACGAGACTCACGGGTGCATCTTCCAAGGAAGGAAAACGCACGGAGTCACCACCAATGCTTATTAGAGGAAAAACGCTAGAAAAACCAAAAAGGACAAAGGTCTGCGTATTTTGAAAATGAGGGAAACCCTAATGATGCCACCGTCACCCATAGCCAACAAAGGTCTTCAGGACATCATCCCTTACTCATTCATAGCCAACAACGAATGGAGGAGGTGAGAATGTCCCAGCACTACGACTATGCCTACTCTGAGGCGAAACCCTAATGATGCCACCGTCACCCATTCCTCTAACTGTCGGAGGAGAAAAGGGAAGGATTGTGATGACAGGGATGGGCTCCTCCTCCAAAAAAGAAGCAGAGGGTGGGACCCTCTCACAGGCCCGAGAGCTACCCTCTCTGATATGGCGCAGGTCCAGCAACCTCTCGAAAGAGGAAGACCTATTGTCAGAAGCCTCATGGTGTGGTTCCTCTATCGAGGAATCACCGATCGGAATAACCACTGACTCAACCAGGGGTTGTTGAATGGAGCCCTCAAAATCGTTTCCACCCATACCCAAAGTTGAATTCAATACGAAAGACATATCAGAGAAGGGAAGTGTACCTTAAAATGAGGAAGGAAGAAACACAAAAGAAAGAATCTTTGGGAGCCAACTGGACATGATCACAACAAAAATGTAGAAAGGGAGACGAAGGTATGGTGGTGACTAAAACTAAGTGTACACCCTCTTTAAATGAAGGCATGACCCTCCAGTAACTAACGGGAGTTAAAATGATATCCTGAAAATTCGCACCACTATGCAATCCCACCAACCCATGTACTGTGTCCCCGGGACGTACCTACTCCCAGGGTGACACATATGCAAAAGCAATATGCTTGTGCTACAATATCCTGTAACAAAGAGAAATGGAACGCCCCTCTTTAATGCATTCTCTAAAGTCAGAAGCAAGGAATTTTCGTATAATACACCCGACTTTGCTTGTAGAGAAAAAAGAATGCACCTCAGACAAAGCAACTCGGACAACATCTGTTCAGCTTGGAGGGCTTGACAAGGTTAAAAAACCTACAACTCTCGAGCTTGTCGAGGCTACCACCCTCGACACCAGACAATCTCTTTCACCAACAAGTTGGACTCAGAGCTTGAGGGGCTTATGTACTGTCCGGGGTCCATAAAGTTGATGTGTCCAGTGATGTGGCACTCAAATATGCATGCCAGCCTTCCATGTCAACCTTGGCACATGAGCATGAACACACTGCCCTTAGTAGTCAGGCTACCAGGCCAACAAGTTATCACTAAATACCTCAATATTTGAATATTAATGATAATGTTACAATTCCTTTATCAAGATACATGTACTTAAATATTTATAAGAGACAAAATATCTATAAGCTACGATTTATCTTCTAGCTATTATCTACAAGCTAGGAATTATCTACAAGAGTTGTTACACCACTGTAATAGCTCCTACAATCAAAGACCCGAAGCTCCTACCCACGCTATAAATATTAGGTTCTATCTCACCCGTTTCATTCCATCCTCAACCCACTCATGTACTTATTTGAGCGTTGGAGTCCTTTATTTTATAGGTCCCCCCTCGTGTTCTCCTAACAAAGGGTACCTACAGTCCAACGTGTGAAATTGTGGAGTCCATCCAGGCTATGTCTACCCTAACGTCAATCAACTCTAGATTTCGGTAATAACATATATAAACACAGATACAACTAAAATCTAAAACATAGAACATGAGGACACTATATATATATATATATATATATATATATATATATCATGACAAAAATATAAATTGATAATTAAGATTTATATCAAGAAAAACAAAGGGTATACCAGAAACACATGAATCGAAAGGAGAGAAAGTCAATGAACTAGAAAAGAAAAATTAGATGAAGTGACTAACAGAGGGATCATGAACGTGAACTCGGCCAAATTAGACAACTAGATGTCGATGAGACAATGATGAATGGAAAATAATTAGTGATAATGGCGTATTCGAGAATGTGAATAGATGTTGTTGTGCAAAAGGGATAAACCACAAATGTGTTTGTTGTGTATCCAAAGAAGTGTCTGTTGTGTGTTTAGAGATGTGTTTGCTGCGTGTCCAGTTGTTTGGAGAAGTATTTGCAAAGCAAAAATAAAAATAAAAATTGGACACCGCAAAAACGTGTCTAACATAGTGTCTAGAGAGTTTCGGTGTCAAAAATGTGTCTAACATGTGGACTTGACATTCATCTGAAGTTTGTGCTTCTGAGATCAAAAACCTTAAGGATTGCTTGCAAATTTGTGACAACACTTAAAAGGAATCACATTTGGTTATAGAGGAGTTGCATTTAGTTTGAGAGCAATTATTCCAATTGATAGGGAACTTTTCTCTCGGCCACTCGTGATCTCTTCAACCTCCCACCACTAGAAAATAGGGTTTTAACATCGGTTATTAAAGACTTTCAACATCGGTTATTAACTGATGTTGAAAGTAATACCGTTAACATCGGTTTTGTAAAACTGATGTTAACATAAAAATGACAACATCAATTTTTCACAAAATCGATGTTATATAGTAAGAATTATAAAAAAAAGTCATATACGTTCACATCAACATCGAGTTTTAGTAAAATCCGATATTAATATCTACATATAACATCGATGTATAGTAAAAACCGATGTTATGTATATATTAACATCGGTTTTTACAAAAAGCCAATGTTAGTAGTTAGCCAACAACATTGGTTTTTTACTAAAAACCAATGTTGTTTTTTGATAACCAACATCAGTTATTAGTAAAAATTGATGTTGTTTTCTAATAACCGACATCGATTATTAGTAAAAACCGATGCTATATGTTCACCAACAACATCGATTTTATAGAAACCGATGTTGTGAGTAAAGCTTAACATCGGTTTTTAAAAAAACCGATGTTAATATATACATACAACATCGATTTTTATTAAAAATCGATGCTGTTTTTTGAATTTTTTTTAATGTACTGTCTGTTTTTTTAATAACCCCAAATTGACCTACAAATTTAAAAGGAGATTCAGTTGGCTTTGCCTAATTTTTAATAACATCAGTTTCATATCCATATTTAATATACAAAACAATCTAAGCATGATGCGTTTGGCTTTATCTAATTTTTGAATTTTTTTAACTCTGATCAACCAAATTTTAGTAAGGAAAACATTTAAAGATGTAAGTGTACCTAAGTAGATTTGATAAGATTCTTGAGTTTTTAAAAGTGATTTCCTACATCCATATAGTAAAAGACACCAAACAAACTGGGCACCCTTATGATTTTGTTTAATGATAAACAAACACTTTATTTTTTTTAATATTTCATCAATATTTCATCAATATTTTTTATTTTTCTACCTCTCTTCTTATCATATAATATGTGTGTTTTTCTCAGTCTCTAGGTGTTGCATAGAGGGTTGAATATCCATTAAACTTTTTCTTTTGCTTAAATTTGAAGTTTTTTAAACTTCTCTCGATTTAATTTAATTATAATAAGAAAAATATTTTAAAGGATAAGACTCTTTTTCTAGTCAACTATTACATGAACCGTGGAATTAAATTTTCATTTTCTTTCGACTGACCTTCTAAAACCTGCAAGTATATATACTTTTATTCAGGGGAAAAATATTAAATTAATATTTTAATATGATCCTTTAATTAAATTAAATTTTCATTTTTATATATAACTTACATTGACTTTAAATTAATATCAATATTTATGTATCAACCGATGTTGAATAGGATGTAGAAAGACACATTTTACATCGGTGGTCAACCGATGTTGAATAGGATGTAGAAAGACAACATTTTTTCACATTGGTGCTTACTTAGGAAACAATGTAGAAGTTAGACCTTCTACATCGGTGCTATCATAGAAAACGATGTAAAATAGTACTTTTCCACATCGGTGCTGAGTTAAGAAACGATGTAGAAGTTAGAACTTCTACATCGGTGTTATCATAGAAAACGATGTAAAATAGCGCTTTTCCACATCGGTGCTCAGTTAAGAAATGATGTAGAAGTTAGATCTTCTACATCGGTGTTATCATAAGAAATGATGTAAAATAGTGATTTCCACATCGGTACTCAGTTAAAAAACAATGTTAAATATTTGATAACCTGCAATTAAAAATTGATTAATTAATGATCATTTTTTATATTTTCAATATTATCAGTATTGCTAATAATCGATAAATGTTATTATATAATATGAAAATTAGTATTTATAATTAAATATTTAAATAAATATAAATGGTAAAATTTATTTAATAAATAAATATTTAAATGATAGATTAAATAAAATAAGAGATTTATGTATTATTTATATTTAATCTATCATTTAAATATTAAGAAAATAAATTTTACTATTAATTACAACAAATTAAGAAAATTGAATTTTACTATTAATTACAACAGATTAAGGAAACCAAGATCTACATTCTGTCCTTTAGGATTTCAGAGTCTTTAGACTGCCCTCCAAAAAGAGACGAGACACATTCATTCAACAAGATTTATATAATTCAATCTAATAAACATAGAAGACAATTTTTATTCTCTGAAATTTACACAACATAAAACAAAACAAACAAAAATGCCAATTTTTATTCTTTTAAATGGTGATGACATATCTAGAGGAGTGTAAACCCATCAAGGCGGCATAGCATGTTGATCTCTTGGGCAAAACAATCACGTAGAGGAAGCATAACATGAACTTCCCATCTAGCATCAAGATATTGTGTATCTGCAGGTAATGAGTATCCTTGACCCTGTTGAAACAAATGACCATTCCCAAGATTCATAGATAAGGTCATAAGTAATACTACATAGTATAAGCAACACAATTAGATTTCATCGAGAGACAAGAGCAATCTGGACACAAATCCTAAAATCCACATGATTTATGGAAGGAAGCTGGCCTAGTTAAGCAAAATAAATAAGGCATCTTCAACATATCAGATATAGAAGCAGAGTTCTAGATAAAAAAGGATATGAAATGACATTAAACAGTTAAAATAAAATTACATTAATCCCTGAACCCAAGCCGCACCTAATCACTTTTTTTCCAAGAAAAAAAAGGACATAAAGTTAGTACTGAGTAAAACATTTACATTTGTCTTTTAGGGGTTTTATTTTAACCCCCACAACTGTGATAATGTCCACGGGCCTATTAATCTTTGTGCAGGACCCAACATTACCCACAGAACCTAGACAAACATACAACACAACAGGGACATTAGGAATAACACTTGTACACTTGTAGCAGTGGCACGATTATATAACTTTATAGTTCCGTAACATAAGCTGACTTAGTCAGCCACTCAACCATGTTGACAGTTGATACCTTCTTTCATTATTCAAAGATTTCCTAATTGCAACTTATATTGACTTGAAAAAACTTATATTCAGTTGAAAAAACTGAGAAAATGTGTCACAGACTACTAAGAGACTAGAATTACTAAGTGATACAAAATAATAAAAAAAATCAAGCTATAGGATAGGCATGGGGATCATAAAGTCAAACTAAGATACCAAAGGTCACCTTGTGGCAGTAATAGATTGAGAAGGTGGTTCAGTCCTTATGGTCTTGGATTTAAGCTTGTTCAGTAATGCTTCCAATTGATATAAGTTCCTCTGAAAAAATGTTAACAAAATTAATTCAAAGCCAGAGATAAAGCAGAAAGTGCATGAGATTTATTATTTTTGTAATTGCAATTCAACAACTGACTTTAGTTCTTTAAAAACAAATAAAGCATGATATTTATTCTTTAAAAAATAAACCCAAGTACAACCTTCTTTATGTTTCCACATTCAACAAACGATTAAGGTTAAAGAAAGTGAAAATGCACAAGATTCCATTTTAAATAGTCAAATTCATTCATCTCCCCAATGATGCATCATGAAGGCTCCCCAAAATCTATAAGACAAAACCAGAGGAAAAACTAACACGGTTACACAAATGTCTATCTATAAATCATTGATTGAAAATCCCCCAACTTCTTACAGAGAACATCTGCAGTTTGTGACAGGTAAGCATATATATTCTCACCTTTTTTCCTTTGTTCCAGCACATCTATGTGATCATTGTTGTACTAAAAAATGTATCCTAGATATACCCTCTATTCCTTCATTCATTATGACAACAATCAAATAAAATGAAAACCATATTATCAAGCATAAAACAAAACAAAAAAAAATAGGATAGCAGTTTCATAATGTGCTTATTAAAAAAGGAAATGTCATAATGTAATGAAGGCCAATGACACTACTATGTCCACCAGTAATTAATTGCCTTTTTGAAAAGTGCCTTACTAGCATTCATCTTCCCAGCTTTGCCCGTTGGAGTGCATAGTGACCTACACCACCTAATGCAGCATTGATCAAAATGTTTTTCTTAGCAACAGCAAACTCGGCCAATCCTCCACCACTCTACCATATTAAAATTTCACAAGTCATTGCGTAGTTTTATTTCAAAAGAGAAGAGAAAAACATGCATTTTTTATATAAAAGTAGGTGAAGATTTTAAGAAAATTATCTCTCTTCTTTGTCTACTCACTCTCTTTTTTCTCTTTTGGGTCATATCTTTTGAGATAAATAAAAATAAAAAGAGTATAAGGAATATAATCTTTCTAACACATATTTTTCTATTCGATAAAATTTATTAAAAATAAAAAATAATTAGAGCTTATAAAAGCCAAATGATACTATTGCCGCTCCAACTATACTCCAATGAACCTTTTATGTACAAAATTGAATATATTGCATATGTCTGGTTTTAAAAACAATGACAACATTGTTTTTAATAGTTAAGAACTTGCGTTGAACTCTACTAAAATATATTATACTATTCTTAAATTTTATGTAATGATAAGAAACTTGGATAAATTTGTTCAAAAGTATTTTTAGGAGAAAAAATTAATAAATAAATTAAAATAATTTTTTTATTAATTAAAATTAATTTATACATAAGTTATCAATCATCTTTTAGAACTTATACAAATTAGTCTATGCATAACTAATTTTAACTTATTGAAAAAAATTATTTATTTTGAAAAAAATATATTTGAAATGCAAAAATTGCATTATATATATATATATATATATATATATATATATATATCCTTCCAACATGAAGAGTGTGACCAAGGAATATGACACCCATGGCAACAGAGAAAACAATTTGGAGAGGTGAGAATGCACAGGCCCCCTTTAAGCGCAGTGCCCACGTGGAAAGTATATAGCCCATGACTTTCTGAATTATTCCCTAAGAAGAACAAAAAGAACAAAAAATATGTTCCTTGTCTTCAATAAAATATATTAGCTTGCAAAGTGTAGTACTATTTTTTTTGTCAACGTGCAGCAGCAGTTAACTTAGAAAGGTATCTTATAGTGCAAACAATGGAGATTAATGAAATATTCAGTCCTACTTGCCAAGCATGTGCCAGCAATGACCCAATCTGTATCCCCAAATTTAAGAAAGCTAAATGGTTGTTGAAGTGGTAACGAAAGATCATGGGAATGAGCTTTGATGATTGAAGGGCTTTCAATGAATCAATCTAAACAAATAAACTTTGTTAGTTATGAGCAAGCTTTAAATGCAGTTAAAGTTAGTAGCAGAATAGCATAATGGTAAGGGAATGAAAGGGAACAAATATGCTTTGACAGTATTTCTTGAATTGCAAAGAAACAAAGTTGAGATTATCCTTCAAAGGGTTTCCTATTCACAAAGGATTTCCCCTTTCTGCAGCAGAGCTAAGGTTCAGTTTCCCAACTATTCTAACAAACTATTCTCTTTCTGATCAGAATCTCAGCACTTGTATGATTTCCACTGTACACGTTGTGTATATAGTATATATACATCATACACACCAAAATATTATGTGGTCTGCTCCTCCTAATATCTAAAGCTTTTGTATGAATTGGTGGTTGACATGCACTATTAGAAATTACACTTTCAACATCGGTTATTTAGGGCATTCTACATTGGTTCTAAAATCGATGTTGAAAGTGTCGATGTTGAATGTATCATTGTTAACATCGGTTTTGGAAAACTGATGTTAACATAAATATGATAACATTGGTTTTCTAAATACCCGATGTTAAACACAATGAACTATAGCAAAAAAAGTGTATACATGATAAACGTTGACATCGGTTTTGTAGTAAAATTGATGTTAATATTGTATATTGACATCAACTTTCTAGAAAAACCAATGTTAATGTAATTTATTAACGTCGGTTTCCTACCAAAACCGACGTTAATATATTACATTAACATCGATTTCAATAGAAAACCGATGTCAACGTTGATGATGCATACACTTATTTGGTGTAGTTCTTTATATATAACATTGGTTATGTATAGATAACCGATGTTAATATACAAACGTTAACATCGATTATTTACAAAAAACCGATGTTAATATACAAACGTTAACATCGGTTATTTAAAAATAACTGATGTTAATTTACAAACGTTAACATCGGTTATTTACAAATAACCGATGTTAATATGTAAACGTTAACATCGGTTTTCAATTATAACCAATGTTAAGGTGCATGTGGACATCGGTTTTCGTAAATAACCGATGTTGTTTACTATATTAACATTGGTTTTTGTTAATAACCGATGTTGTTTTCAAGTTTTTTTTTATATAAACTTTCTGTTTTTACAATAAACCCAAAATTGTACATGTAAAATGCTATTTCAGACCCAATTCACAGCAAATAAATATTTTATTATGCTTTCAAGCAGTTTTAATCATAATAAACATCGAATAATTCATTTATCATAAAGAACAATCAACAAATGAATTCAATGTTCAAATTACATAGGAAATGTCAAAAATGTTAAACCAAAGTAAACTAAGCTAAAGTTAATGTCCCTAAATCCTAGGTCTGATCTCTAACTCGGAGATAATGTTGTGCCCACTGGATCTGCAACGCCTTTAATCTCTCTGGCTCCAATGGTCTAGGATCATTAAAATACTGCATGATGAAATAAATCATAATAAGTTAATAATGTAATACAAATTATAAAAAATCGAATTTGTTTGAAATAAATGTACCGCTTCCCAATTATTCCTAAAAGTTCCTAAAATGATGGTGGACATCCAGTGCATGACATAGTAGCCGCACTCAGTACTTCCTTTTTGTTTATTACACTAAATACATAATGAAATTTGGATATTAATTAAACAACTAGTGTACAGACACATAAAAAATATATATAAGTGGAAGTTTTATGTAAATGACGTACCTTGACGACAATCCACCTAGCAGGAGCCTTTGATTTAGGCTGTGGAGCATCATCAAGACCTTTTAAAGCACTGTTCCATACGAGTAACAATTAAAAACTAGTGTTGTACGATGAGGTATTTCAATGCAAATGTATTGAAAAGAATACTAACCTGTTAATAATCCCCTTAAGGTAGTTTTCTGGCCTGTTATGCAATGAACAAAACCAGACAACTAGGTGTTCCTTGGGCAGGATGACCACCATCTGCCAGTGTCCATTGCAATGGAGACGAATATAGGTTAGTATATTAGTAAACATTAATTAAATTCAATTATTTTGTGTGACTTACCCATTTAGGTAGGCTCCAAGATAGACATCGCATTTTGAACTATGCATCCAAGTCTTTATGTAACTTTCAGACTCAAACTGCGATTGCCCAGACCTCTGAATGGACTGTGGCTCAAGGAATCCATAGATATCAGAATTCCCCGCTCGCATACTTGTATCAGTGAGATGCCTGTTTATGTTAAGTCAAAGTTAAATATTTATGAATTCAAAGCAATAACTTAGGTAATTAAAAGTAATATAAAATGATTTACAGAATCCACAACTGTAACACTGATATGCTGAGACATTGACCACCGTGTGCGATTTCAGAGAGGTCTTCGTGCTTTATGTAGAGCGGGAAATCTGGATTAAAGACCCCGAACACGGTGTCATCCCAAGAAACCTGATAAGGCCTCAAGAAAAGCTCTAGGATGGTCAATGTCATCAAATAAAGTGGATCATCAACCTCCGGATCAGGCTTTGGAGGTGGTTTTACCCGAGACACAACTACCTGTTCATGAAACAAAGTTAAATGGCCTAATTTGAGGCACACTGAATGAATTAATTTAAAAAGAAGAAACATATAGTAAGAGTAAAGTATATGTTATGATAAAGACTTGACCAGATGTGTCGGCCAAGCAAGGAAGGTGTGAAGTGCTTGCCCCACTAAGGAAACCTCATCAGTGGGTACAGGAACTGGAGCATCTGCATCTGTAACCTCCTCCACACCCACCTTTACTTGGCCAGGCAACAAAGGAGTGTTATGAACAACAGTGGATCCCTCATAAACTCTCCCCAGGGCAACCAGGCGGGCAGGATATGCATTGATGTACAAGCCGCACCTATCTGAGTCACCCGTCTCAGGATCGTTTCCTGAGGGATCAACACATCTCCCCTTTGTGCTTACTCGAGGACCGGAGGGACCAACCAGAGGCTCAGGAGGTAGTGCAAGTCCCTGAGATTGCATCTGTGATTGAATCTGGGATTGCATCTGACTGAAGGATGCCATGAGTTGCCGCGTCACTTTTTCTGTGATGGACTCCTCTAGTTGGTCCCTGATTTGATGGGTCAGCTGCTGCAATTCTTCAGGAGGCAGGGACGAAGAGCTGTGGGACGTCCGTGGAGCCGATCCAAAGTATTGCTTGATGGTGACACCGGCTCCAACAACACGGACACATCCAGGGTGCTCTGGACGTCCAATAGCAGTGGTGAGAACATCTTGATGTCCATGGGGGACGAAGGATCCCTGTGTCGCCTGCTCCTCAAAGGAATCCTACACAGAAAACATAGTTGTACATGGAACTCACAAAATATTGAAATATAATTCTAATGGTTAGTTGAAAATGACTTACGATCTTCTCAGCGATTTCCTTTGCGGCCTCAGTCGCCATCTCCCCTGTTTTCTTCGTGCGGGCCATCTTCCACTTCACGTGGCGTCTGATCGGGGATGGAGGGTCGATGACGCCATCAGCACTTCCTGACTGTGTAGCTTCCTCCAGCTTCTTCTTGGTCTTCTCATCCAGGAGCTTCTGCTCCAAATAGTCATAACCCCCACGAGACAGCACGTGGGGGGCAGTGTTCTGCTTCTGGATGACCTGTGCCTTTTTGCGCACATCCTGCAAAAATAAAACAATAATGTTTCAAATTGCTAGAATGAAGTATAACAAGTTAATGTTTTTTTGGAAAACAACTTAAATGGAAAGGAACATACCTCCCAAGAAGGGTCTCTGCGAGTCTGGCAAAACTGGGCCCATTTTTCCTTGCTAATGTCGTATTTCTCACAGATAGTGTCCTCCACACCGTCCTGATCGGCTATAAGGGCCCATTTCCTCGTGAGGTCTAATTTAAACTACCTCCATCTCTCCTCCACGGTCTGAAGCCTCTAGGATTTCAAATTCCACCTGACAACATCAAATAAAGTTTATTTGTTACAATAATATATTTTTTGGCTTTTAATTAAACAAAATCAAATAAGAAAAGGAAAATACCTGAATATCCTCCCAAATTAGGTCCTTCTAAGCAGTAGGGACCTCCTTCCAGTTCTCGTAGGTGGCGTCCACCTTATCACGTGCCACAATCCCCAAATATGTTCTTAATTTCTTCCTATGGGGACCGTCGGCCTTGCCGGTAGCAGGATCTACATGGACCACTGGTCTCTCAGCACCAGGTGGTCTAGTAGACAACAATCATAGACGTGAGGCTTTGCGTGTCCGCTTCACGGCAGACGGCGAAGCCGATGCGTCCGAAGGAGCAGAAGGAGGAAGAGGATGAGATGGAGGAGGAGGAGGAGGAGGAGGGGAGGCAGGTGGAGAAGCCATGATCCTTTATACAATAACATACAAAAACATACAAAATGTAAATTTTGATTACAGACAATTATCAACATCAACAGTTCTTTATGTAAGTAATCTGGAATAGTGGGGTTCGGGGGTGGTCATGCTTTATTATTGTAGGTGTGTGTGTGTCTCTTTCTGTGTGTGTGTGTGTGTGTGTGTGCTTTCAAAAAAAGATTAATCAAAAGAGGATAAGTCATAAGTGATTTACTTGTGGTTTTTAATTGTGATTCAAAACAGGATAAGATGTAATAGTAGTGAAAATGTCTGATAAATGAAAAGTCTGATAAATTCAAGTTGATGATGTGTTGTGATACTTGTGCTTTAAATTTGTTTCAAGAAATGAAAGAAAATTACTGTGTAGCACAAATAACAATAATCGTAGACAGGTGAAGATTACATAGTGTGCACTGAAAGCTACATTTCCATGGGATTTAAAGGATGATAAAGTGGGGTCAATACAAGCAAACTTTTCTTAGATTTTTGGAATTGTAGACAAATCATTCAGAATAGTACTTCAAACTCTCGGGGAAGGAATGACATGAAGACGTTGAATGATGAAGGAATGACATGAAGACCTTCAAAAATACACATCTAGATGGTATCCGTAGGACTTCAAACAGCTCATGTTTGTCGCCAGTTTCATCATCCACCACCCTTACCTTCTCTGGCTTCTCACGTTTATTGTTGTTAAACCCATATTTATGCTCTCCTCCCTTCATGTCTTGTTTTATCACAACTTTAGACGAATCTCCTATGTTCAGCACAGTTGAATCTCCTGTCTTATTCTCCAATGACACACTTTGATGGCATGTATCTCTTTTCTTCATATGTTGTAGTGCTTCAGCTTCAAAATGCATAGACCAATCTGAACTTTCCAGTGATCACCAAAGGCTTCTGCATCAGCATTGACACTCTCCACCCTCTTTAGTTTATGCTTATGTGCTACATTCGCTGCTTCCTCCTTATAAATCTTAGATTTATTAGAGGTTGCACTAGAACAATCAGCACCAATCTGTGGCTCTTCCTCCTCTACTAGCTCAATATCTTTCCTTTCACCTTTGCTTTTGTAAACTACACTGCAATTTACAAAACAAAAGTTGAAATCATTCAACCTTACTGAATAATCAAGTATGCACTCAGAGAACAACTTCAAATGCATTCAACCAAAATTTCATCAAATTAATCAAAATAATAATAACCTTACCGAATGAGTCTAAAATAAAAACACCAGTCTCCCCAAACTATCCAAACGGATAATTCAAGACTAAATACAATGACTAATGCAAACTATCCACAAGAATCATTGCATTCAGTCTCAAATAGGAATCTACGGTTCACTCAGCATGAACAACAATTGTTTATATAGAAAATTACATTCAGCACGTATAAGAACATTCATGACATATAACATTTATGACATACAAGAACATTCATGACGTACAATAACATACAAGGACATCAATAGTTGTCCATGTGTGTGTCTCTGCGTGTGTGTGTGTCTGTCTGTCTCTTTATGTGTGTGTGTGTGTGTTTGTCTATGTGTGTGTCTGTGACTCTATGTGTGTGTGTTTGTCTGTCTCTTTATGTGTGTGTGTGTGTGTTTGTGTCTGTGTCTGTGTCTGCATGTGTTTGTCTCTATGTGTGTGTGTTTGTGTATCTGTGTGTGTGTGTGTGTGTGTGTGGTTGTGTGTGTCTGCGTGTGTGGGGGTTCATTCGAGGGTACCAAAGGATCATTATATTCTAAACATCATCAGCCACACGATGCACTCCTATATTGATGAGTTACTAAACCACTGAGGCCAGAACAAGCATTATAATCAATTTGCTGCAGCATGAATTCACCTTCTTTGGAAGACACTACAATTTTGCGATGTATTATGCAACTACCAATGGATAACAATGACATTCTCAAAAGCTAAGTTAACTGAATTTAATGATTGGCTTGTTGTTATGGAGGTAGATGACATTCCTTGTGTGGGTAAGCCCTTTACCTGGGTTAGGCCAAATGGATCATGTAAAAGAAAATTGGATAGAGTGCTAGTCTCTGATGGCTGGTTATCCAAGTGGCCATATAGTTCCCAATTTAACCTTGAGAGGAATTACTCTGACCATTGTCCTATCATCATGAATTGTAAGAGCATTGATTGGGGCCCTAAGCCTTTTAAGGTTTATGATGGATGGTTAATGAATAACGATTAACAGATGGTAGTGAGGGATTGCTGGGCAGAAAATCAGCCTATGGGGTGGGGGTGGTTTTGCTCTAAAATGCAAGTTACAGAACCTCAAACAAAGGCTGAAAAATTGGAGTAAAGACAATATAGGAGATTTGTGCAACAAGGTGAAGCAGCTTCAACAGAAGATGAATGATTTGGAGAATTGTTTGACAGCTTAGCATTCTGACCAACAAGTCCAAGAGCTGAAGAAAATTCGAGCTGAATTTTGGGAAAAGGCTACTTTTCTTGAATCTATTGTGAGACAAAAGTCAAGAAGCAAATGGATCAAAGAGGGGGACAGTAATACCTCCTACTTTCACAAAATTATTAATAATAGTAGGAGGAGAAATGCCTTGAGGGGGATGCTGATTGATGGTATCTGAGTGGAAAATCCTAATTTGGTTAAGGCAAAAATTCTGTAGCATTTCCAGTGCAGATTCAATGAACCTCATCTGCGCAGACCTAACCTGGATGGGGTTTCATTCAATGTCCTGACTCCTATTCAGAGGGAGATGATGGTTGACCCTTTTCAAGAGGGGGAGATAAGGTGTGCAGTGTGGGCTTGCAGCATTGACTAAAGCCCGGGGCCAGATGCGTTTAATTTCAGGTTTATTAAGCATTTTTGGAAGGAGCTGAAACCTGAGTTTCTAAGGTTTACTGCAGAATTTCATGTGAATGCTTCATTTCCTAAGGGAATTAATTCCTTATTCATTGCCTTTATTCCTAAGATTAAGGACCCTCAATCTATTGGTGATTTCAGACCTATTTCCATCATAGGATGTGTTTACAAAGTCATTGCTAATTTACTAGATAATGTTAAAGCTGTGAAGGCCATTCTTAGAAGTTCTGAGATGGTTTCTGGCCTGAGAATCAATTTTGCTAAGAGCCAATTTGGAGCAATTGGGCAATCTAAGGATAGGTGTTGTCTTGCTGCTGATTACTTAAATTGTGCCTTGTAATTGGGCAAATGGAACCAGAGAAGCATTTCTATGGCTGGCACTCTAATTAATGTTGTCTTAACAGCATTGCCCTTGTTTTATCTGTCTTTTTCAGGGCCCGTACAGAAGTGATTAATAGTCTAACTGCCATTCAATGACACTTTCTTTGGGGTGGCAACTTAGATCAAACACCAGTATGCATCATTTTAAATCAAACACCAGCATATAACATTTTAAAGCAAACACCAGTATATAACATTTTAAATCAAACACCAGTATATAACATTTTAACGCAAACACCAGTATATAACATTTTAAATCAAACACCAGTATATACATACTAGTTCCTACGTACTTACCTGGAGTTGCTATAACCCGAAAGACCTTGAAGAACAATGTCAATTAAAAGTAGTATATGATAACCTAGAAAAAAAACCATAGTCCATGTCATACGTAACACTGAATTTATTTCTTTTGAAAAATAAAATCAGCAGTGAGGAGGATCAGAAAGAAAAAGATATTGTGGATATCCCTAGAGTCAAAGCACGAAATATAGAGGGGGAAAAGACCAAAGATAGACCATTTAAGGAAAGCCTAGCATATAGCAGTGAAGGAAGCTTGGAGCAGAGACCAGTAGGTTGGTTGGGGGGGAATCGTGCTTAAAAACAAGCTGAGCAATTTAAAATCTAGACTAAAATAGTGGAGTAAAGAGAATGGGGATGTCAATATCAACAAAATCCATCACCTGAGGCAGAAGCTAAATGATATTGAAGACACTGCCTCTGATAGAACTTTGTCTGAGGCTAAACTTATGGCTAAGAAGTCCATCCAGCATGACCTGTGGGAGGCTTCAAATGCCTATGAATTCCTATTGAGACATAAATCAAGGGCTAAGTGGCTCAAGGAAGGTGACAGTAATACAACTTATTTTCACAAAACCATAAATTTCAAAAGAAATCATAATGCAATCCAAGGAATCTTTATTAATGGTGTATGGGTTCAGCAACCTAAACTGGTCAAGGATGAAGCTGTTAAATTCTTTGTTAGTAGATTCACTGAGGAGAATTTCTCCAGACCTACTTTGGATGGGGTTCACTTCAAAATGATTACTCACAGTCAAAGGGAGGAGCTGATTGCCCCTTTTTCAGACAAAGAGCTCAAAGAAGTTGTGTGGAGCTGTGGAGGAGACAAATGCCCTAGGCCAGATGGATTCAATTTTAACTTTATCAAGGAATTTTGGGGGGTGTTAAAACCTGAATTCAGAAGATTTATGGATGAATTCCATGTTCATGGTAGCTTTCCTAAAAGCATCAATGCATCTTTTTTGGCACTAATTCCTAAATCAAACCATCCTCAGTCATTTAATGATTATAGACCCATTTCCCTTATAGGCTGCATGTATAAAATAATAGCCAAATTATTGGCAAACAGATTGAGGATAGTGTTGCCTGGGCTCATTTATGAAAGACAATCAGCTTTCATAAAGGATAGACATATCCTTCATGGAACTTTGATTCTCAATGAGGTTGTTGAGGAAGCTAAAAGGAGTAAGAAGCCAGTCATGGTGTTCAAGGTGGACTTTGAAAAGGTTTATGACTCTCTATCTTGGTCTTTTCTGGATTACATATTGGATAGGCTGGGTTTCTGCCTTAAATGGAGAAAATGGATCACTGCATGTTTGCAATCAGCCACCATATCAATCCTAGTAAATGGCAGCCCTACAAAGGAATTTGTTCCTTCTAGAGGCTTGAGACAAGGGGATCCTTTAGCCCTTTTGCTTTTTAATATAGTGGCAGAAGGTTTGACTGGAATGATGAGGGTAGCAACAATCAAAAGTCTGTACAGAAGTTACATGGTTGAAAGCAAGATGAGCCTGTAAATATTCTGCAGTATGCAAATGATACAGTTTTTGTGGGTGATGCTTCATGGGACAATGTCATTGTTTTGAAAGCCATGCTTAGGGGTTTTGAAATGGTGTCTGGACTGAAGATTAATTTTGCAAAAAGTCATTTTGGGGTTTTTGGACATGAGACTAATTGGGTTCATGATGCAGCCCAATTCTTGAATTGCAACCATATGGAGACCCCTTTTTATTATTTGGGCATCCCCATTGGGGCTAAGCCTTGAAGCTGTTTTGTGTGGGAACCTCTGATCAGGAAATATGAAGCTAAACTATCTAAATGGAATCAGAAAATTCTATCATTGGCTGGGAAGGTTACACTGATAAACTTTGTTTTGACTGCCCTACCCATATATCTTTTATCTTTTTTCAAGATTCCACAAAGAATAGTTGTCAAATTGGTGTCCTTGCAAAGGAATTTTTAGTTGGGGGGAGATCAAGAGCATAAGAAAATCCCTTGGGTGAAGTAGGATGTGATTTGTCTCCCCAAGGAGGATGGGGGCCTCAGGATTAAGGATATTTCTAAATTCAATGCAGCTTTGATGGGTAGATGGATCTGGGCCTTATCCTCTAATCAAAATCAGCTATGGGCCAGAATCTTAATATCCAAATATGGAGGTTGGTCAGAGCTCAGTAATGGTAGAGACAAAGTTTGGCATTCCCAGTGGTGGAGGGACCTCAGAAAGCTAAATCAGCAGCCTGAGTTTAGCTCTATCCATTAGCAGATGGTATGGAAGGTCGGGTGTGGGGATAAAATTAAATTCTGGAAAGATAAATGGTTGGGGTATGATTGTAATCTTGAACAGCGGTATAATCAGCTCTTCATGATTAGTAGACAGCAGAATAGTACCATCTCTACAATGGGAAGCTTCTCTCAGGGTAATTGGTGTTGGGATTTAAAGTGGAGGAGGAATTTATTTGACCATGAACAAGATGTAGCTATGGCTTTTATGGAAGCAATTAATGCTACACAAATTCAGACTCATCTACAGGATATCATGGTGTGGAAAGCTGATCCCTGTGGTGTGTATTCTGTTGGATCGAGTGGCCTCAGAATAATTAAGAAGAGGGGGTTGAATTAATTATTCCTAAACCTTTACTAATTAAAAAATTACTCTTTTAAGGCTTTTACTTTTGTTGTTAAGAGAATAAGGAGTAGAAGAGAAACTTAACAGAAAGTAAAAGCGGAAATTAAAATGCACAGCGGAAAGTAAAAGAGTAGGGAAGAAGGAAACAAACAAACAAGAGTTTTTATACTGGTTCGGCAACAACCCGTGTCTACCTCCAGTCCCCATGCGACCTGCGGTCCTTGGGATTTCTTTCAACCTTGTAAAAATCCTTTTACAAGCAAAGATCCACAAGGGATGTACCCTCCCTTGTTCTCTTTGAAACCCTAGTGGATGTACCCTCCACTAGATTTGATCCACAAGAGATGTACCCTCTCTTGTTCTCAGTCAAACCCAAGTAGATGTACCCTCTACTTGTACCACAAAGGATGTACCCTCCAATGTGTTAAGACAAAGATCTCAGGCTGTTACACCTTTGATACTTTGTGAATCGGGATACAAAAGAATTCTCAGGCGGTTAAACCTTTGAACGCTTTTGTATTAGGGAATGGGAAGAATCAAAAGAATTCTCAGACTGTGTCGTTTTGAATTCTTTGACAAGGGAGAAGGGAGACACAAAAGAATTCAGGCGGTTAGTCCCTTGTTCTTTTGGAAAAGAGAGAAGAGAGACACAAAAAGAATTCAGGTGGTTAGTCCTTGGCGAATTCTTTTTGGCAAAGGGAGAAGAGAATGAAAAGATGAATAGCACAAGTTTTCAAGGTTTAGAAAACCAGAAAACTTCAGAAAGCTTTTAGTACAAAGAAGAAGAAGAAGTTCAAAGAGATTCAAAGAGATTCAAGGCTTGTAAAAGATTGTATAAGATTCAATGGAAAAGTAAAACAAAGCCTTGCTTTTATAGACTCTTCATGTCTGGTCAAGAAGGCCATTTAGATGAGTTATAACTTTTAGAAAAACTTAAAACCCATTTGAAAAAGTCAAAACCTTTTGGAAGAGTTACATCTTTTGATTTTTCAGAAACAGTCACTGGTAATCGATTACCAAATAAGTGTAATCGATTACACAAAGCTTTTGAGTGAAACAATGTGACTCTTCACTTTTAAATTTGAATTTCAACGTTCAAGGACACTGGTAATCGATTACCAAAACATTGTAATCGATTACAGCCTTTTGAAAATATTTGGAACGTTGTAAATTCAGTTTGAAAACTTTTTCAAACTCATTTTGCTACTGGTAATCGATTACAACAATATGGTAATCGATTACCAGAGAGTAAAAACTCTTTGGTAAAGGTTTTGTCAAAAAATCATGTGCTATTCAAAGTTTTGAAAAAACTTTTTAATAGTTATCTTGATTGAGTCTTTTCTTCATTCTTGAATCTTGAGTCTTGAATCTTGATCTTGATTCTTGAGATCTTGAGTCTTGATTCTTGATTCTAGGCTTTCTTCTTGAGTCTTGAATTCTCCTTGATTCTTGAACTCTTGACCTGTTCTTGATTCACTTGAGATGTTCTTTGATTCACTTGAGTTGTTCTTTGATCTTTTGAGCTTTTTGTTCATTACCTTTGTCATCATCTTTTGTTGTTGTCATCATTGTTATCATCAAAACACTTTTGAATCATTGTTGATTCATCATGAAGCTTTGCTTCCACATATTCCACTAAGTCAGCTTATAGAATTTTGATGAGCAGTAATAGACAAATTCCAGAAGCAAATATCTTCAAGGCAATTTGGAAGCTGAAAATTCCCCCAAGGGCTGCGGTTTTCTCTTGGAGACTTATTAAAGATAGATTACCCACTAGATATAACCTCCTTAGAAGAAATGTGGCCATTCAGGAAAATGAATGTCCTCTCTGTGGGTAAGATCAAGAGGAGGCTGACCACTTGTTTTTCAATTGCAAAATGACCAGAGGTCTATGGTGGGAGTTCATGAGGTGGAACCAAATGGTAGGACCACTTTCAGCTTCTCCAGCATCTCACTTTGTCCAATTCTGTGATAGCCTTGGTGCAGGGAGAAATCATACTCGATGGTGTGGATGGTGGATTAACTAGTTCAATATGGCAGCATAGGAATCTATTGATATTCCAGGGCAATCACTTTGAACCTTCCAAAGTGATGGATGATGCTTTATTCCTAGCATGGTCATGGTTAAAAACCAGAGAGAAAAACTTCAGTATTTCTTTCAACCACTGGTCTTCAAACCTTGTGGAGTATTTTGGTTAATACGGGTTGGGTATATCTATCCTATGTGGTGGGGTCAGTGTTGGGTTTGTTTTGGAGGGCGACACTGTTGATGTCTTGTACTTATGTATATTTCACCAGTACCTCTGGTACTGCTGTGCTTATTATTAATAATATATATTTTCTGCCTTCCAAAAACAAATACGGTCAGGCAAACCTTTTTATCCTTAGGTTATAATAATATCCGTAAGGAAGGGGGGGATTTGGGCCAGTGGTCACAAGGCCCAACTCCTGCTGCTATGAAGTTTTATGTTAGAAGAAACGAGACTATGGACCTTAATGGAGAGGCCCAATCTAATCCGGAATCTGCCATGGATCCAACTTCACAGTCAAATGAGGTAGTAAGTATAGCTTGTAAGGGGGACCCGAGAGGTATAATTGTCTCTGAAGTCACAGAATATGACCCAAATAGCAACCACCAAGACAATAGTTTAGGCCCAGCCAATAATTATAAGCATGTTATTTTGGAAAAACAATTTGCTTTAGTTAAAGACATGGGTCTGACTTATGGGGAGGACATTTAGAAGGTCAAGGGCACGATGCTAGAAATGGAGAAGAGAGACAACTCTGTGGCAGTTGAGAGGGGTATTAAAAAACATCAATCATGATTATCTTATCCTATAACTTCATAGCTTTGGGAAGGGGGATTAAGTGGGCTGCTATTAGGAGGCTCAATTTAAAACACAAGGTGGACCTTGTGTGTATTCAAGAAACAAAAAAGGAGAAGTTTGATAAGATCATCTGCCAGTCTATGTGGGGGGATTCCACTGTTTCTTGGGATAGTGTTCCCTCTGTCCAGGCAGCTAGTGGTTTGCTCTGTATGTGGAACAACTCAACATTTCATGTGGAAATGAGGGTTAAAGGAAGAAATTTCCTAATGCAGGATGGGAGGTGGGTGATAGAAAATCAGAGGCTTTACATAGTTAATGTCTATGCCCCTTGTGATATAGCTGGGAAAAGAGCCTTGTGGGAGGAGTTAAGGCAGCTGAAAGTTTCTAATCCTAATTGTTTATGGTGCTTTCTTCGGGATTTTAATAGCATGAGGAGCCAGGAGGAAAGAATTGGCTCATCCCAAAGGATGGCTGACACTTCTGACATTTCAGATTTCAATGAGTGGATATCTGATATGGAACTTCAGGAAATTAAAGGCTTTGGTGGCAGGTTTACTTGGTTTAGGCCCAATGGTACTGTCAAGAGCAAACTTGATAGATTTCTGGTTTCAGATCAATGGATATCTCTATGGCCTGATACCTTTTAGCATATCCTTCAAAGGGACTACACAGACCACTATCCAGTCATCTTGAAAACAAGGATGGTGGATTGGGGTCCCAAGCCTTTTCGGGTTGTGGACTGGTGGCTCAATCAAATAGGGTACCAAAGAATGGTCAGGGAGGCATGGATCAATGATCAGCAGGGTGGTTGGGGGGGGGAATTGCTCTTAAAAACAAATTAAGGAATCTAAAATATACTATAAAACAATGGAGTACAGTTAATGGGGATATCAATGCTAGCAAGATTCAAAATTTGAGGCAGAAGCTAAATGACTTGGAAACCATAGCTGGTGATAGAACCTTGTCCGAAGATGAGGTTAAGGCCAAGAAATCCATCCAGCATGATTTGTGGAATGCTTCAAATGCATATGAATCCCTGTTGAGACAAAAATCTTGGGCTAAGTGGATCAAGGAAGGTGATAGCAACTCAACCTATTTCCACAAAGTTATAAATTTCAGAAGAAACTTCAATGCTTTTCAGGCAATCTTCATTGATGGTGTATGGGTTCAACAACCTAATTTAGTCAAGAATGAAGTTCTCAAATTCTTTCTCCATAGATTTACTGAAGATAAATTGTTCAGACCTTCTCTGGATGGGGTATATTTCCCTATGATTGATCAGAGGCAAAGGGAGGGGAAAACTGCCCCTTTTTCAGACCAAGAGCTTAAAGATGTTGTTTGGAGTTGTGGTGGAGACAAATGCCCGGGGCCAAATGGCTTTAATTTCAATTTTAATAAGGAATTTTGGGGGGTTTTGAAACCTGAATTCAGGAGATTTGTGGATGAATTCCATATTCATGGCAGCTTCCCTAGAGGCAGCAATGCCTCCTTCTTGGCTCTTATTCCTAAAACAACCCATCCACAGTCTTTAAATGACTATAGACCTATTTCTCTCATTGGTTGCATGTATAAAGTAATAGCCAAGCTTTTGGCAAATAGGCTGAGGAGTGTGTTATCTGGGATAATTGATGAAAAGCAGCCAGCTTTCATAAAGGACAGACATATCCTTCATGGAATTTTGATCCTTAATGAGGTGGTTGAGGAAGCTTTGAAGAGAAAAAAGCCAGTTATGGTTTTCAAAGTGGATTTCAAAAAGGCCTATGATTATGTATATTGGTCTTTTTTGGATTACATGTTGATAAGGTTAGGCTTTTGTCTTAAATGGAGAAAATGGATTGCTACCTACCTCCAATCAGCCACCATTTCAATCCTAGTTAATGGAAGCCCTACAAAGGAATTTGCCCCCACTAGAGGTTTGAGGCAAGGGGACCCTTTAGCCCTTTTGCTTTTTAATATAGTGGGTGAAGGTCTCACTGGTATGATGAGAGAGGCCCTTCATAAAAACCTTTATAGAAGCTATCTGGTTGGGAAGCAAAAAGAGCCTACTAATATCCTTCAATATGCTGATGATACAGTCTTTGTTGGTGAGTTAGCAACAAAAGCCACTTCTCAAGTAGAACAGCAGCTACAAGATATGACAAAGCATGCAAAAATGCGACAAGGATTACAAAGTTGATCACTCAAAGGCAGAAGCTGAGGACAGAAATAGTGAGAATAACAATGACTGGGGTACAAAATCAGCAGTTTCAGGAACATAGGTTGGCTCACAAGAATGGACAAGTTACTGAAGTTTCCAAAGTTGATCACTCAAAGGCAGAACCTGAGGAGAGAAATAGTGAGAATAACAATGAGTGGGGTACAAAGTCATTGCTAAAGGAGAGAAAGGCACAAGTTGATCACTCAAAGGCAGAAGCTAAAGGAGCCACTTTCTCTCCAAAGTCACTTTTGTGCTCCCAAGTTACTGAATATGCTTTTGCATAAGACAATATGATAGATATATAGCTTTTTTATCAGTCTGCAGGCTACACCTTATAGTTCAAACAATTTCTCACTAAATATTCCTTTTAATTTATGGCATACACTTAATAACTTATTAGGAATGGACTCTATCTTATTTTACTGTTTTTTTTCATTCTTTTTTAACTGGAACGAAACAATCCTAAAAGCATGAAATGCCTTATGTGAGGTAGCTAGCAGTTGCTGTCAGATAGAACATGTGCTTGTGCTTTAAGTGGTTTGATGATATATATAAGTCAGCCAAAGTGTAAGGTGGCCATGAAAATGGCAACTAAGGAGAGGAAGACCCGGAGAAGGGTAACAAATTCATCTGAAGACAAATATTGTTTCCAAATAATACTTTGGCCTTAGAACCTTGCACTTAAACTATATATGGCTTAATCCTTCTAATTATCACCTTAACTAATTTTCATAAAGACATACATTTAACAAGATATTTCAAATCGGGTATATGGTAAAAAAAAAACAGCAATTTCAAAGACATTCTCAAGTAAGTAAGCTTGAATAGATGTAAAAATTATCAATGAAAACTCACAGCTTCAAGTGAGATTATACAAACTTCTGAAGTCTCTGTCAGCTTGAAGCTTCAAGGACTTTAACACGTACCTGCTAGTTGTATTTGGCTGTAGTGTTTTAATATAGGTTTTAATACATGATTTACACATATGCATGTATATATAACAAGTAGTAACAATGTGCTTTACCTGGACTTGATATAATGAAACAGCTTCCACAAGAACACCAATGGACAAACCAACTTCAACTACAACAAAGTAATTCAGCTTCACCTGGAGTTCATATAACGAGTAATGGCATTAGAAGAACTCAAAGCCAAACCAAGTTCAAGTACAACAAACTAATTCAGCTTTTTCTCAACCAAACTATGTCAAACTGCTTGTTGGCTATTAAAAGTGTTTGTTATTCATGTGACACGCATACTATTCTAGTTTCTATTCATGATTAAGATTCACCAAGCAGATATAGTGTTCTGATAGCAATACCACACAGAGAGAGGGGTGCAGATAGCAGCCACAGGCCCACAATTAGACCAGCTTTGCCTTGCTATTATCTTGTCGGGAGTTTGTTATAGCTAATAGGATAATTTCACAAATTCTGTTAGTGATATTTCCATTTTTTTATATTCTTGTCCCCCACTATCAAGTGTATCAACCATTATAAATACCATGAATGAATGAAATAAAGCAAGGAAAAAAAGTGTTATCAGTATAGTCTCATAGCAGTAGTAGTAGAAATTAGCTAAGTATAGAAATCCATTCATATCATGTTCTTTCTCCAATGATTGCTATCAGGTGAACAAACAGATTTGTTAGAGCACAAAGGTATGAACACCAGATTTTGGGATTTCAAGATTGCTCCCCTATGATGTAAGCCATGTCTCCATAGCTCCACAAGGGTCTGTAGGGTATCTTGACCCTCAATAATTCGAATTATACATGCATTGGATAGTTGACCCTCAATCAATCCAACCAAATTATGTTCCTTCAAGCTCCTAGAAGTGAATTGATCTTTTAAACAAGAGAAATTAAAGGGTACAAATACTAGGAATCAATAGGGATATTAAAAACATCAGGCAGAAGTTAAACATCAGGTAGAAGGCTATGAACAATAAGGCCAAAAAACTTGAACAACCACTATCCCAAAAAGCTATAAGATATGAAGCATGGAAACAAAAACTAGAGCGTGAAAGAAACGAGTATACAACAATAGTGAAGGAAGAAAGTAGATGCTTCCAAGCAACAACTCAACAAAATAAGGTAATATTTTGACACAACTTTCCAAGCAAGATTACCTGCATTCCAAACCCTAGTAGTAATAACTAATTAAAAAACTAACTAACAATCTATAAGAACAAAGAGCACAAAGACCACGTACGCGGAAGCACAAAGTTACAATGAAGACATGAAGCTTACCTCAAACCCAACAGCGACAATGCCGACGAGATTGTACCTCAGGTGAAATGTACCTCAGCTGACCACAAAGACCACGTACTACCAGTCAAATGTACCTCAGGTGACCACCAGTTCGCCAATCCTTGCACCAAAAACCAAAAAAGGTCCTTAGCTTAACCACGAGTTCCAGAAACAGACCTAGCACGGTCACGGTCTTTAGTTCAATAGAACAACACAGGTAGATGAAACGTACCTGTCACGGTCTTCAGTGCAATGGAGAACAACAAGCTTCGATGTTAACAGTGCAATGGAGAAGAGAGCGCGAAAGGGTACACAGAGAAGAAGAGAACGTGAGAGGGTAAACGGAGAAGAAGAGAGCGTGAGCGGAATAGGTCGCGTCAAATATAATTTAAAATGTAAGTTCAACATCATTTTTTCAATAAAACACCGATGTTAACAAATTGATGTGAACGTTAACATCGGTTTTATTCAAAAAACTGATGTTAACTGATGATATGTTAACATCGGCTTTTTAAAAACCGATGTTAAGGAATACACATTATTTACAATTATGCCACCGCATTTACGTTAACATCGGTTTTGTCAAAAACCGATCTTAATCTGCCGATGTTAAATCTGGTTTTTCTAGTGATGGTATTAGAGCCTACATGATCATGTCACTGGAAATTTAATCCTTCCCTCTCTCATTCTTCATAATTAAATTCAATTTTAACACAAATATGATAGCCTCAAATCTTATGTTTTTTCCTTGGAAACATAAAGGACTCCAATATAACAGGGTGAGCTAGAGCTAGAGAAATGAACCATTCCTTATATTAAGGTACATTTAATAAATACCTCAAGTGCACTTTGCGCAACACTTGCCACTTCAAACTCCATAAAGCCATAGGAAAATCCTTGTTCAAGCCATTAATGTGCCAAAACATATTAGCTAGCAGTTCAAATTTTTTTATAAAAAAAAGGCAATTAAGAACAAAATACCTTTTGGCTCTTACGTTAAAAAAAACTTTTTATTATATATATATTGAAGAGATCCACTTCGTAATTATTTTTTCCTTCCCCCCTTGAATAACAATGTATCAAGTAGTCAAAATGAATTACCTCGAGGATGTACCTTGAAGCCTAGATATGATCACCAGCCTCAATACCTACACTAGGACCAACTTCCACTAATTTTATTTCTTCTAACCTGAAGGGAAGTTGACACAAAGATAACTATTAAACAGCCCAGTTTCACCTTATTAGATGCCAATAATTTGCAATTTGCCCAATTATGCCAAGGCGTGGATTAAATACTCAACAGTGTAAAATATTTGGTCCTTTCCAAGTCATGAAAAATTATCAAGGAAAATTCAGCAGCCTATTTTAGAATCAAGAAACCAAGTACAAGTGAAAAAATAAAAGGAAATAATTTCAGTAACAGGACAATGTCTTGTTACATGAGAGGAAGTATTGATGGAGCCTAGACAAATTATGGTGGGTCCTATTATAACGTCTTGTATCTTTCTTTCTTATAACATGACAAAAATTAGGTGTGTGTATTTGAATTCAACTTATTTTAGAGAAATAATAGTTTTTTTTTAAAAAAAATAAGCAATAATATCTCCAAAAGCATGTCACTAACATTGCAGTTCAAAATTACACACCAAATATATTACCTTGGTCCAGTGGTACTCTACCTGACTTTCAGGTGCATTTAAACCAGAAAATGGTTTCACATCTTCATCTCTAAATCTCTTCAGACCTGTCATATTGTCAGACATGATTGCAGAATCATCCCACGGACCAACGGGGAAACCTGCAGGGATAAATTCATTGCCCTGGCTTTCAGCAAACCCTTCATTTTCTGCATTGTTCTGTGTGTTACTCTTGTTTCCAATTTCAGGCCTTGATGACATTAGTCCTGAAGAGAAGTTTGGTTAAAACTACATGAAATTTAGTTAAAACTACATGATCCTGAGAGAATGTGTCTTGGGCTACCTATGAGAAAATTGTCATCACAATGGCATTTAGGAAATATAAAATGAATTAAAGTATAAAGCATCTTATTTAAATTAATTTAAATTAAAAAAAGAGATGAGAAATCAAGAAAGATCTAAATAAATTTAAAATTATAAGGAATGAGTATAGCTGGATGTAACAAAAATAATATTTGTGGTATATAATGATCATTTTTCTCTTTAAATTTAATCCTGAATGCAGAATAATTTATCAACAACAATATTTGCCTTTCTAAGTTATATATTTATAGTATATGATCAAAAGACAAGGGCAGTCATTAAAGCACCCTTTTGTGCTTCTTCGCAACAAGACATTTTCTCACAAACTAAGCATTCCAGAACAATAAATAAAAATCAATGCTACAAGAAAAATGAAAATGGAACTACTACTATAATAAAAAAGAGAATGTTTTCTGAAATGTATGTGAATAAAAGATCACCAGATTGTTGTTTTATGCAAGCATCATAAGACTAAGTTCACAACAAACCTGAACCAGATATTTTCTCCTAAACCCCAAGCTCTTTGATATCCTTGGTTACACAACTTGCTGCAGCAAGCCAAACTTGCAAAAGCTGTGTAATCAGATATTTTCTCCTAAACCCCAAGTTCCTAATTTCTCAAAAATAAAAATAGTACAACAGCAACCAAATATATAGTTGTCAAGTAGTGTTGACTGATCAATGTTTAGTCCAGAAAGCAAAGAATTCCAAAGAGGTTAACTTGTAAGATCAGGAAACAATTACATACCTTTGATATGATAGATACATGATCTCGTACTACTACCCTTCCTTCCGTAGTCACATAATCTCCTATGCTGAGCACACTAGAGGATGAAAATAAGAAAAACTGGAACAACATGCTCTTAATTAAATTTAGCATGGGAAGAGGGAACTGTTAGTGATATGTGTCCTTGCAATTTGCAAATGTTGTGAGGATTACCATTTCCAAACATTCTATTAAGGCTCTTCGCTTGATATGGCCATGGTTGTGCTTGGGGATTTAGTTCCATGTCAAGGTCTGCGTTCACCTGCAACATTGCTTTCACTTAGTTTTATTATTGGCTTATTAGAAAAACTCTATTCTAGTTTAGGATAATAATCTAGTCTATTCTTTGAAACAAATTTTAAATTTTCTTAGAAGCTTCTTGTACGGGATATTTTGACATTATTATTTAATTATAGGGGAATTGTACAATACAAGCCATGCACTACTAATAGTAATAAGAACTAACACTTATCACTGGCAATTAAAAGCACTCTAAACAAAGCCATCAGAGCTCCATCCTAGAGAAGAAAGAATTTAGCATCAAAAGGTATATTTAGCTCCTCCAAGCTTTTTAATAAATGTATATACTCATTTTGTTCTCTTAAATTAAATACAATTAACTCATTCAATTTCACTTTTCCGTAACATGAATGATCTGATCCAGCATCATTCTCAAGACAAACAACAAATCATTGATACAATTTTTGAGGCCTGACTTGGAAATAGCCTGGTTATATAACACGAGAAATAAATACGATTCAACATGAACATGCAAACATGGAAAATTTTAAAGAGACCCCTAGATGTGGTATGTTGAATTCAGTACATGATATGCGAGTTTATTGAGAAAATTTTGTATCTATACCAAGTATAAAGGCTATAGATTCAATACCTTCATAGTGCAGCAAACGCAGAGATGCAATGGGCTCTCCAAGCATTTCTGGCTGATAAAAAAAAATAGCATCCAGATCAAGTGCAAGGTGGTGTAGTTGAGGGCAGAGAATTGTGTGCTCTGTTTTCCCATGTTTTCAAGAGCACCGAAAGAGAGCCTTAGGTAAGGTTCGTGAACCACTTTAATTTGCAGAATGAATATCTTATTGAAAGAAAATGAATGAATATTTTACCCAATGCTGAGTACAACAGCTTCTAAAAGTTATAATTAATACACAAAAGGTATGTTGTGGAATGAATAATATCTATATGAATGTCGCAATTGAGCAGAACTACTTACATGGCCTCCATAGTAAGTAGTGACCCAATGACGACGAGGTGAGACAAATCGAAGAAGAGATTAAAATGCAAAATCGAACCATTGGTTTACTGTGATGTTGACAAATCGAAGAAGAGGAGACAAACCAAATAGGAATGCTCACAGGATACTACAATTAGGGTTCACCATGACTAAATTCACAAAATATGGAATAAATCAACAATTTCAGTTAAAACATGAGACTACAAACGAAAGAAAGAAAAACAAAACATAAAATAGGAATGGAACTTGATCGAGGACGAGGAACAAACCTTGATCGAAGACGAGGAGCGAAGATGGTAGTCAACCATGCGCGAGAACCACAGAGGTGCTGGAAAGCCTTCACGATGATCGACTATGACGAAGAGGGAGAAAGGGTAGTGCAAAATGAAAATAACACCACTGAGGTGCTAGAAAGCCTATGGAGACAATCGACTAAGATGAAGAGGGAGAAAGGAAGCAACTCAGACGAGGGCTAGGGTATACGACTTTGTGAGGGAAAAAGAAATTAATTAAATTGCTTCAATTTCAAAGATGGTGTTTATAACGACCGTCTTTGAATAATAGAATACAACGACGTGCCTATTAACCCGTTTTTGTAAAGCGAATTCGACATCGTTTTTAACAAAAATGTAGTTGAAATACAAGTTATATTTACTAAAATGCCATTGTCTTGTAAACAAAGACGTTTTCTGCACCACCGACGTTGAAAACACGTTGTAGAATATCAATTTTGCAATAGTGGTGGTACTCCGAGACACATATATGTTAGCATTCTATGTCAGTTTTGACAAAGGAGCACGGACAACATGCCCTTAGCAGCCAGACTCTCAACTGACAAATTATCTCTAATATCTTATTATTTAAATGTATTGCAATTTCCTTATCATGTGACAGGTAAATAATCATCTCTAAGCTACACATTATCTATAAGCCAACATTATCTGGTGACTATTATCTAAAAATCGGTAATTATCTGCAAGGGTTGTTACATCATTATAACAGTCCCTACAAATAAGAACCCACAATTCACTCTCCCTTCTATAAATATCAGGTTTCATTTCACTCTTTTCATACTTACTCATACTCTCTTAACTCACGTACTTGAGCGTTGGGGTTCTTTATTTTGTAGTTCCCCCTCTTGTCTTCTTAACAAAGGGAGCTCTCAATCCAAGGTGCAAGATCTTGGAGTCTGCATTGGCCATGTCCAACCTGACATGATACAGTTTCAGATTTTGGTAATGCTATTACAAAAATAGGATTTAACATTGCCTGGTTGACATCGGTTTTGACGATAATTGATGATAACAAAAAGGTGATGACATAATTGTAAATAAAATGAATTTGTTAACATTGATTTTCCGAAAACTGATGTTGTGTAGTTTAATTTAACATTGATTTTCAAAAACCGATGTTAATGTTAATACTTTTAACATTGATAGTTTTCACATCAGTTAATAACCGATTTTAAAAGTCTTTAATAACCAATATTAGAAACTTATTTTCTAATAGTGTAAATACAATATATATATGTTCAAAATAGAAATTTTGTAAATATATATTAAAATTGTGCACTGAGGTCAACTTTGATGAGTTTTTTCAAAGAGTTAATCAACACAAAAGTAACAAAACAAAAACAGCATATTCTAAATGCAAATTCTGTGTCGGTCAGTCGGTGACTAGCTAGAAAAATGCAAATTAAATTTCCAACCTAACATCTCTTAAAAAATTCAAAAATCTAACCAGAAAAAACATGTGATTGTAAATGTATGAACCATAAGAATCTTTGGTGGTCCTTCCTTATCTCATTTATATATGCAACGGTTTCAGATGGCATTTAACTAATCGGCTATTTCTAAAAACATAGAGATAGCGTTAATTTGTTTTTAATATTATTTTTTTTATCAATTTCATATTTAAATTTTAAATTTATAATATTTTAGTCTTTTTGTTCAAATCATGAAAATGAATAATACCTCAGATTGACTTAATTCGGCCGGGGATGAAAGTAATATTTTTTACCGTAAAAATGTCTGATTAATCCAAGCATTGAAATTAATTAAGAAGATGAAAGTATCAGACATACAATTTTAAAACCTTTTTTTAACACAATGTAGAGAGGATAACATGCATAAAAATTAAGAAAATGACGATAATTTAGATTGGGCTTGTCTTTTTATGTGTCGCTACTCGCTATGCAGAGATTGTCCGTTTCATGTAGAATTTGAAATCTATTATTGGAATCTTGGTGAGTTTTATGACCAACTTAATTACCTTATTTGAATTTCAGTTAAGTTATCATTAAATACGTTAAACTTTTTTTTTGGTGCAGTTGCATTTGGGAATTCAAACTCAAGAATAATATTTGGCTTGTTAAATTTTAGTCAATTAAAATTACAATATTGTTTACCTACTCTTATACTATAAATTATAATACTCATCTCACTCACTCTCTAAATTAGATATTGTCAATAGTTTTTGTTTTCTTCTTCTTGAGAGGTATATCTCTCTACGTCGTTAACGGATGATTAAAAAAAAAAATCTCCCTAAACCATCTCAAACAAACCTTTTATCTATATTCTTAATTTTTTTAACGGGGGGAGTTATAAGATTGGAAGGATGGTAGAAGGAAAAGGGAGGGAGAAAAACTTTGCGTGTTTGATTCATTTATTAATAAAAAAATTAATAATAAATAATTAATATTTTCCAATAAAAAAATAATTTTTTAAGATATAAATATATTTTTAATTCTTGTAATTTAATGTCCTTTTGTCTTTTGCTTTTGCAAAACTGAGAGAAATATAATTAGTAAGAACTAAAAAAATAATTTTGCAAGACCAAAAGTATAAAAAAAAACTAAATTATAACGACTACAAAAATATGTAAGTCTTTTTTTAATTGTATATCCATTTTAATTTAAAAATAATCTCATCACCATTAAATTATTATCATAAATATTAAATATAATTTATATATTAAAATATTTATTTTCATAATTTTAATTATATATAAGTATTTATCCTATATAATACACAAATTAAAATACTAGTTTAAAATAAATAAAAAGTAAATAATCTCATTTGTTTACTTTATACATAAATTTAATTTTACAGTAAATCTTACAAATAATAAAATTATTTAAAGAAAATATTAAATGTTTTGCATACTAAAAATACATTCAGTATTTTTAATTCACTGAACTAAAATAATTTAATAAAGAGTAATATCTGCTTCAGATTTGAAAAAATATTTTTACAATTACACATTTATACCTATATAATAATACCCTTTATCAACTACTAAAGAATTGTTTGTATATTTTTTAATTTTTATATACAATTTGAAAATCCTTATATTATTTTTTAATCAATATTTTAGATATAGTTTTTTTGGTACATTATTGTATATTATTTTGTACATATTTTAGATACAGTTTGAATGACTTATAAAAATATATTTGATTGAAGAAACTCGTATAATACAGCTTTTTCTAATTTTAAATTTTTTCATAATTTTTTTTATTACGAGAATAATTATAACTCAAATGAAAACTTTACATATCTCTCCATGAGTGTTTTGCGGCCATAAAACAGATTAAGCAATTATTCAATATAATTTTATTATATGAGGGTTTATGTCATTAGCTTAATCATAAAGATTATAAAAATAAACTAACATATTAATTTAATGTTTAACAAAAAAAATTATTATAATAAATTAAAAAGACAAGGGTCATAAGAAGAGTTTTCAACGTTATTTAGTGTGTTAATTATATTTGAAAAACTTACATTTTACTTTACTTAGCAGTATAAATTTAGTTTGTATCATGTGTTATATATATATATATATATATATATATATATATATAAATTAAAATTAAGAGGTCATACCTTTAAAAAATGTATGTATTTGGAAATATTAATTTCTGAATATCGACTGAGCTTAGGGACGATATCCAATTGTCGACACCCAATAAAAAAATAAAAAATAAAGGATTGTTTTATACAGATATATTTGAACACTCTATTATTTTGAACATCTCATCAAAATGTTTTATTTCTTTTTATCTTTTTCTTTTTATTACATCATATGATATGTATAGTTTTCTTTTTTTTTATTCTCTTTCTAACCGTTAATTAGCATTTAGGTGTTCATATATATTTTTCCTTGTTTTATCACTACATGAAAAAAAATCGCTGGTAAGGATCAGATGACACAAAAAAAGTGAAAACAGCAAAGTAACCATGGGCCACCTGGTTCTGCCGCTACTAAGCTGCCACCACTGCAGTTGTACCCTAAAATATTCTCCAACATCAAGGAAAGAAGAAAAATACAAAAATCTATAGGAAAGCAAATATTGTTTATAAGCATACCATACAAACCAACAAATTAAGAAAGGAAGAAATTAAAACAATAGCCAGAGGAAAGAAAAAGATTGAATGAGAAGGTTTGGTGCATTTTGAAAGATAAGTCAAAGGTTTCATACCCACTTTTCCAAAAACTTGCCAAACAAGATATATATCAAAGAAAATATTATAAGCCTTAATTATTATATATATCATCATTTACTTAGTTTTCACACTTTACTCTTATAGAGTCTATTTGCCATGACCACTTACCCTTACACTTCTTTTAGTCCTCAACAACAACAACAAGAAGTAGATGAGGTTCAATTCTCTGATGACAAACACTTTTCCCTACATGGAAAGATATTGCTTTTTGTTTTTCTCTCTGCCTTCTTTCTACTCTTTGTGTTCGTCCTCATGATTCCATGGCTGAAGAATCATGCAAGGGGTTCTCATGATTCAGGAACAGAAGAAGATTCGATTGAGTTCCAGAATAACACTGCGTCACAAAACTGGTTCAGAAGAAGAAGGAAAGAAGATGATGCCAACACCATGCAACAACAGTAGCAAATTCTATTCTCCTTTTATAATGTGAGGAATTGCTTATTTTTGGAGCAAGAAGTTAAGTGCTTGAATTTCCGTGTGAATATGATGTAGCTAGAGTTTAATTAGATATCTGATTCTGTGTGCAGAAACTTGTTTGTTGGTTATGTTGGTAATTATTGAATATTTGTAGTCTTGTCAGTGTCATAACACCTTATGATATACACACATAGTTGAAGCATATCAACATATTTTTCGTGTATTTACTTTTTAGTCCTTGTGATGTAGGAGAAATTAACCTACATAGTGTAGCTGGATCGTTAACTCCGTTAATCAGTTATCTGGTATGTTCCTTCAATTCAATGCTCTTCTTGTCAGTTGTGTTCCTTAAAGACTACTGAACGTTTGAACCTGTCTTTTTTATGAATGAATATACATGTCTTGTTGTTTGTTCTCGAGTGTTGTTTTTTTCTTTTGGAAATCACTTTTGCAATGTACCCTACTTAATTTATTATTTTACAGCAGTGAGAAAAACACTATTATTTTACACTTCTGTACATTGTTTAGGGGAGAAAAATAAAATTATATAAATCACTAATGATATTTGAAGAAAAAGTGAGGTATATATATACTATTCTTGTTTACTTTAATTTTAATTTTTCTAGAAAATAAAATAAAATAAAATATATATTGTAACATATTATCCTTTTCTTTTATCATGTTTTGAGATAAGTGAAGTGTAAAATAGCGCAGTGTAAGATTTTTTATGCTAAATATTACTTATGGAAAGAAAGACTAAGAATGTATCGAGAGTTATATTTTCTTGTTTATAAAATAAAGTGGTGTAAGAATGATTCAATGTGTGTCAAGCAGGTCCTGAAATTTTGTAAGTTTGAGGTCAAATAAGAAATAAGTTCAACTTATATTTAAAAGTATTTAAAACTATAAATATATGTTAAAAATTAATCACGTAATTTCATTAAACACAATAGAGTTTATTACAGTAGAAAAATAACATAATTTTAATTAATAAATATTAGAAGATACATTACAGTAATTTTTTATTTAATTTATTCTTATGTCAATTCTGTCATTCAATTTATATCTTCCAAAAATATTTTATATACATAAATATTCATATATAAAATAGGTATAACAACATGTCATGGTGGGAGAAGTTTTAACTCTCCCCAACCACTGCATAAGACACAGAATGAGTTCAAGTTTAAAAGAGACAAGTTTATATTTTTTTATACTCATCCACATTCTAATAAGATATTACTGAGTTTGGGTAAACTCACGTGGAACTGACACATGTTTTACAATTTTAATATACATATATATTTTTCAAATATAATTAAATTTAATATTTATATAATATCCCTCAAAGAAAATTTTGTAATCCATCCATGTCATCTATCAATAATAAAAAGATAAAATATGTTTTTTTTTATCCATATAAATATCGAAATGCTTGAAATTTGTCTCTGTAAAATTTTTAATATGTTTTTCATCCTCGCAAAATTGAAATGTCTTGTTTTTTAGCCTGAAATTAGACTTGGATGAATCCGAACTTAAGTTTCTGAGGTATGTCCATTAAAAATTAGACACTTATCCTATTTTTTCTTTCCCTTTCTTTTTCTCTCTAATATGACCATGGTCTCTTCCTTCTCTCCCTCCACCCCCTCTGTTTCTACTCCATTGAACCCTTTCAGCCCCTCCTCCTCCCACCTCCACGACAACCTTCGACAATGACTTCCTCCTCATCAAGGCTGCTGGCTCAACCCTGACATCAAATGGCATCATCCTCACCCCTTTGTTCCTAGCTAGTTAACCATGTCGTGTAAAACTCCATACTCACGTCCTTTAGAAGATGTATTCCCACCCAACTTGGCTCCTCTGTGGCCAAACAATTTACAATCCGAATTCATTTTTTCTGGTATCCAATTGAATTGGAATATGGAATATCATAATAGACATGGGACAAGACAAAGTGGCTTGACGAATGTCACCGAAAAGTCTCCTTGTCCACATGACTCTCCATAACCACACTATTCTTCCCCACACACACTCCACAATATTTTCTAAATATAGGTTATTTGGAGGTTAGGGATTTCAGATTTGGGGTTGGGAATTTCATATTTGAGGGTAAAAGATGGTGGCTATTTGGTTGAGGTGCAGTGGTGATGGTGGACTAGTGGTTGAGGCGTGGTTCAATTTGATGGTGTTAATGGTGGTGTTTGGTGATGGAGGTGGGCTTGTGCTTTAAAAAAGAAAGGGGTGTTTTTGCAAAAAAATAAAATAAAATAAATAACTCCTACAATTTTTGGCAATTTTTAACTGACAAAAATTGTGATTTGAATTTTATTTAAATTTTTTCTATAATTTATGATGGTTTTTAACCGCCAAAAATTATATTTTCAAATTTCAATTAAAAAATGCCACATAAGTTTGGATTCATAAAATCTAGCTCTGGACCAAAAAACAATGCATTTCAATTTTGCGAGGACAAAAAACATACCGAAAATTTTACAAGGACGAATTTCGAACATTTTGATATATATATATATATAAAACATATTTTAGCCATAATAAAATATCATTTCTTATTGATATTAATAACTAACTTTTAGTTTTTTTTTTATATTTTAGTTTTTTTTTTTTTGCATTTCTTGTCTTGTTAAAAAAACAAGCACTTTAAGTATATTATAATAGAACTATTGTATATTGAGAGTTAAAATATTATGATTTATAAAAGTAAGATATTAGGAAAGACTAACAACCCTCAAAGTGTTACTTTTTTAATCACACATCACATTTTATTTCAATAAAAAAGGAAGCATAAAATAAAAATAATAATTTTAATCTATTTATAAAAATATAAAATTATTACAGAACTATAAGATATTTAAAAAAAAAATTGTACGTCTGTGCAACACAAAAAAATATTACGCAACTATAAGTTTTATTTTTAATTTTTTAAAATTTGTGTTTGTAGGGTAGGGGGGAGGATTTTAGTTGAGGAGGAGGGAAGGAAGAAAAAGGGTTTTGATTACACATTTTGTTTGGTAAAGAGGAAGGGGGGAAATAACCCTTTCTATGTTTGGTTCAAAAGAAAAAAGGAAGATATTATAAAAAAAAATGAATTCCAATGACACTATTTTTGTAATTGGTTGAAATCATCAATTTTGTGGGTTATATATCTCATTTAATATCATATAGAAAGTGTTAGAAAAAAAAGAGTGTTTGAGAGAGTGTCGCTAATATTCTTCTTTTTATTAAAATTATTTTACTTTTATATTCTTATAATTTTAGATTTTAAAACATAAATAATGATATTTTAATCAATCCACTTCAAATGTTTTAAATTTCCTCCCCTTTTCTCCAAATCCCTCTATTGGAGTTCAAGTCTGAAGGTGAAGTTCAACATTGAGTAGAAATGGAAAACTTGAACAACATATAAGTGGGGAAGACCCATAAACATGATGCCTTAAAGTTTTTGATTGAAGTGTGGTGTCAAGTTTACTTGTGTGATGTTCTTGTGGCTCATTGGTAAAAATCTCTTCAGTGTTTTATTCCCCTCGATCAGTTTCCCAACAATCAGTATCAAAGCTAATATGGTTCGCCTAGGTGATTAACTCAAGCGAGTATAATAGAATTGATGGTGGATCTAGACATGGGGATCCCTTGTATTGAAATCCTTTCTAGCGTTAGGTCCATATATGGAGATTGAAAGTCTTTTAGTATATGGAGGCCAGTTGGCCTGTTCTGTCACTGTGAAACACTGGAATGCATATGCAAGTAATTAACTATAACATGTTGGCAATAATGAATAAACTCTAAGGGCCTAACAATGGAGAGCATATTGGCAACCACGATTAAGAGCTAAGACCATCATTGGATACTCGTGGATCGAAAAAAGGCTTCGCTTGAAGGGGAACTATAGAAGCAAATAATACAAGAAGGGGAGTTGAATTATGTTTTTAGAAATTTTAAACTTTTTCTAAGACTAAAAATAGGATTATCGTATGATGTAAATAGACCTAAAAACACTTAGAGATCATACTATATCAGATGACGAGAAAAATAGTTTTCTTTGTAAAACAAAACAACATATAAGATCCAAAAACAAATTCAAATCATTTGTCAGTTAAAATAATAGAGACAAGCACACAAAGAATTATGTTGGTTCATCCTAAACCCGAGACCACATCTCGTTCTTGGTAACCCACCGAGTTTCCAATAACTTAACAAAGTTACAAGTATTTTTCATTGCCACTTCTTAATCTTACTCTTGCAAGCTCTACCACAAGCTTGACTTAAATCCACTATTCTTTGTCCTACCAAGCCAATGTTGGCTCTAAATAGATTAATAAGATTTGTTGGAATTTTGCACACTGATCAAATTTCTTATCATCTTACAAATGGATATCACTCGGTACTTTTAGTTTTTTTCTCTTAAGGTATACAAAGTGTTTTGAGAAATTAGTATCTTTACAAGAATTTACATAAAGCTTTATAGGAAAGAATGAAAGAGTTTGTTCGCGTAGATGATTCGTATCTTGTTTTTCAAAGCTTCTTCTATATATAGCCTTCATCTCCAAGTATTTTTTGTCTCACAATGGTTGGATTCTTCACTTTGTTCTTTGTTTGAAGTCTTGAGTTTGTTGGAGTATTTAATGCTTGCATTAAATGCATGTCGTTTCTTCATGCAAAGTCCATGCTAATAGGCTAGCATGGTTTGTACCCCAGTAGGGAAGTGATAAGTGCTATGCATACGTCATTTTTATTTTGAAATCACATAGCAATTATCCAATTTTTGTTCTTTTTTATTGCTTCTTTTGTGTTAAAACAATAGCAACATAACTTCTTCTGAGTTTTTATCCTGGAGATGCTAAAGTTAATGATTTTATAGTAATTTTGGTTGTATTTCTTGTAGAGATATAGCAGAGGTATGGAAGAGGATTGAAGAACAGAAGTGTCACACTCAACGTGACCTTCTCACTTAGCGCATCAAGACCGCTTAGCCCAAGAAGCCTGCTTAGTGCAAGAAGCTAACTTAGAGGCCAACTATAGGGCGCATCTGGCGATTTAGCTTGCATATGGCAACTTAGCATGCATCTGGTGGCTTAGTGCACATGCATTTGGTGGCTTAGCGCCTATGCATTTGGCGACTTAGTGCATAATCACTTATACCAGCTAGACTTTGCATGTACGCTCAGCGCGCACATGCAGACTTAGCACACAGTGGCAATTTTGATTAGTCATCAAGTGGGAAGATATTTGCAAAAAGTGATTATATATATATAAAAAATCAACATTCATTCATTCATTCCTTTATTACAAAGCAAAGGACAACAGAGGAGAGAAAAGGAGACATAGGAAGCCATACACAATCGATGCAAGGAAATTCCATTTCTTTCTATTTTTCTTCCATTAGATCCCATATTATATTTGTAAGTCTCTCATGACAATGAGAGGCTAAAACCACCCATTTTTGAGAGCTCTGCAAACCAAAATCTCTTTGATATAATGATTCTAAACTATCTATTAATATGATGTTGATATTATTGTTCATCTCTTTGCTCATTCACATGTCTTTGGTCTCACCATCCATTTTCATGAACTGTTTTAGGATTTAGGCATTGGGAAATTTTATATGCTAAGAACTTGGAAAGAACATCTAGGTAATCCATGTCTAGAGATAGAGTGGGATTGTCTAGCCTATTTATGCATCTCTACTCGCAATGCAAATTATTTAATATAACTCTTAAGGGATTAGAAGCGATATTAGGTGATTTAGACTCTCTCACTTGAGGGATCATGGTTAGAGTATGTTAGAAGGGGCAGGTAATAATCATATTCATGTTAAATAGAGAAATCTCTATTATAATTACATCAAGAGTAGTTTTGGTACACGGAGCCCCAACACGTTCCTTAAACTCATCACAACATCATCTCACAACTTCGAGCATTTTTTTTCTTAACCTTTCATGTTTCTTGCTTTGTAGTTAATTCACATTAGTTTATATTTGTAGTTAATCAATGAAAAAGATTCGATTTGAGTCACTAATTGCTTTAACATTAGATATATATAACTCTGAGTACAACGAAGTCCCTGTGGAATCGATACTCGGTCATACCATTTTAATACTACTTGTACAACTTGGTATGCTTGCCTAGGAGTATAGGAAGTCACTTCTTTCATCATATTAGGTTTATAACAATAAAGCACACCTTTTGACGAGGATCAACGTCTTCCAGATTGTGGACTTCATTTATTCTTCTTTGGAATGTGACAAATCCTAGGAGAATGTTTTCAGCATAATAGAATCTCAAAAACAGAGTATTAAGTGAAGGTCTTAATTGCATTACTTAAATGTTATACCAGATCATCTTATGAATGTATTGTCTGAAAATATAGATGGACAAATACAGATTATGATCTCATAGCATATCATACACAACTTTTACTATTTGCCTTTATTTGCATCTAATCAAAATAATTAGGAGTCCTGATTTTTCTTGAAGACATAAATTTCTTTTGACTTAACAATCTCCCCTTTTTGATGATGTCAAACAAATACAGATGTAAAATTTGAAGACATATATATGATATATATAATGATAGTTAAGTGCAATGTTAGTCTTATCAGAGGAAATATATGAAATGTAAGAACATAATGCATCATAAGACTTTGAGATAAAGTCCTTTAATAAGAAAACTCTCATATTATTCATTAAAAGCATATTACATGGAGAAAGGATGAATAAAAAAGAATAACAATTTAAAGATTTTAGGAAAATCTCCCCCTCAGATGATTCACTCCCCCTGAGCTTGTGTTTCTTTTGCTATAGGTGCATTCTTTTTATTTTTACTTCTTTTCCCCATTTTGTTTGATAGCTTCTTCTTCCTCTTCAAGCTTGAGAAAGAACTCATCCCCAAATTCGTCATCAGAGGAACTATCCATTGAGGCTTCAAAAAACTTCTTAAATAAGAACTCCTTAAGGACTTTCCATCTTTTGACTTCTATTTTAGCATGAGCCCTACCATGAAGAGTTTTAGCAATCACCTCCCTGGTTTTGAAAAGTGTTTTCTCAAGAAAACATACATACTCTTAGGATGGAAGAGCACCTCATCAGGTACTTGGTCATTGGCAACTACATTTCTCAGCTCCTCTTCCCTTATCGATGTTGTCGCAACCTACCCTTCGACGGAAGGGCGACGCGAGGGCTCACGGGTGCGTCTTCCATGGGAGGAAGATGCGCGGAGTCGCCACCAACGTTTATTCGAGGAAAACGTCGGAAAAACCGGAAAGGTGTGGTCTACAAACTTTAAGTGTGAAAGGTTCGAGAGTTGTATTTACACATGGGGAAGGTATTAGCACCCCGCGTGTTCGTCATAAAGGATGGCAGCCTTTAATCGAGTGTGCAAAGATGTCTTCAAATTGTTTTATTTTCCCTTTTTTACGTTTTTATGCCTTTTTGTATTTTTTATCTTTTTGTGGTCGACAAGGGTGTTTCCCTTGCTCCTACGTATTCCTCAATTGTGATAAGGAAATCAGACCTACGTAGTTCTTTCAAAAGGGGCGAATCAAGTGATTCTTTTTACTTGGAAGGGGATCATTTAAGGCGTTGGACCTTAAAATGATCCATTTTACTTGGTGAGAAAGCTAAGGTGTTGGACCTCTAATCATCTCACGAGATCGACAAAAGCGGGGCTTTTGCTCCTACGTATCCTCTATCGAAGAGGAAATCAGACCTACGTAGTTCTCACAAAAGCAGTAAAGTTACATGTTGATTTTATGCTTTTGAATGGTCCATGTTAACCGATAAAAGCAAAGAGGATCATTTAAGGCGTTGGACCTTAAAATGGTTTTTAGTGATTTTTTGCAGACAAAGCTTGATTTGTGAGTTGATTTTAGCCTTAGTTTCACTTTGGTTATTAGTCAATTGATCCAAGGAAACTTTCAAAGAAAAATGTCCGATTGATTTTTTTGATTATTTTATTCAAAGATATTTTGATTATTTTATTATTATTTTGCCTTTTTTGGTTTAACCGAGATTACAGTGTGAATGGTCGGTTAGATTTTGTTTTAACAGTGATTAAACGAGATTACAACGCAAATTATCGGTTGAAATTCATTTTATCATTTATTAGGATAGAAAATGGCTTAAATAAACGGTTAAAGCACGTTAAAAACGGAAGAAAAGAAAACTGAAAGTAAGCGAAATTAAAGTGAAAGTACACAAAACAAGTAGGGACCACTAAGGGTGCATAGAATGAATTGAAAGATTCGATTTCGGGAACTTACCGGTTGAAGACCGAAGAACGACGAAGAACGAATGAAGAACGGTGAAGAACAATGAAGAGCGATGAAGAATTTCCATAGAATCGCTTACGGAAGTGTTACAGAAGCACTTCGACTCGATTTTTCTTCACGAAAACGTATTTTTTGCCCAAAATAGCCGAAATGCATAACTAAGGGGTGATGATTATTTTTTGAAACAGCCCCCCTCCCCTATTTATAGGGAAAAAGAGACGTGCTTGCCACCCCGAGACTTAATGAAGAAGATTTCTAAGAGCACCCAAATTACTAAGTTCACCCCCCTTTTCGTATTTTACGGAAAAGTTACGGAACCCTTACGGAAGTGGTTCGGATTTGATTTTCATCTTTTTTTCTCTTCCCTTTCATCAATGTTAAGTGAAATATGTTTATCCAAGGTTTTCAGAAATTTTACGGAAGCCACGAAAGAACCGGAAATGATTTTTCAAAAACGTGGAAGAGCTTGCCGCCCAGTTGCTTCCTCCTTACGCAACCCAACTTCCGAAATGTTCCAGAAGAGCCTAGACTCGAATTGCTATTTACACCCCTATCTTGATAAGTTCACCCCCCATTTTTATGTTTTTGGCTGTTTTCTTTTTGAAATCTCACGAAACTTTAATGATTCCGTAACGACATCCATTTTCTTTCCGGAATGTTGTGAAACTTTACGGATTACGCAACAATGCTCTTTTTGACTTCCGGAATGTTGCGAAACTTTACGGATTGCGCAACAATGTTTCTTCTTTACTTCTGGAATGCTGCGAAACTTTACGGATTACCTAACGATGGGGGTTAAGTACCTCAAGGCGGTCAAGCAAAGGTTGCATGCCACCAAACAATGGTCCCCGGACGAAATTAGGGTATGATAGATGTCTTCAGAAATTCTATAATAGCTTCTTGATGAATCTCCTTTGAAGCCCATCCTTTAAGGGTAACGACCTTCTTTGCTACTTCTGCCTTTACCTTCTTCATGGCCTTTTCTGCTTTTGCCTTTCTCTTAGCATTTTCAACAAAGTGTTGCTTGGCCTTAGTAATGGTACTAACTTTAGCCTTTCTAGGATGGGGTGAAGCAGATTTAGGTGTTGGTTGAGAAGGAAGGGCTAAGGAAGGTGAAGGTAAAGGGGTAGGTGTTTCTAGGATTTCCACCTTAAATGAGTGACTCTAGATGATGGCTACATCAAAGAAACCTGCACTCTAGCTAGCCTCAAAATCTGGGTGAAGAGCATTCCATATGGAATAGGATTCTTCTTCACCTTGGGATTGAACTTGTCCTTGAAGGCTTGCATCCAATAAAAGAAGATTATCTCAGGTAGATTCACCTTCTCACCTACCATGATCTTGTAGATCTAGAAACGATCTATGTCACTAACGTAGTCCCTTGAGCCTACTCCAGGCATAACTATGTTCAACAACACACTGTGGATCATCCTACACAAGTAGGTCAAGTTTATTATCCTGAAGAAGGTGTTGAGAGACTTCTTGTCACCTCTTTCTGGGCGAGGCTTTCCATAGAACAACTTTCCCATCGTCTCCTGGGTTATCTCCTTCTCCTAGTCTTTGATCATGGTCAGACCATCCACAACATATCTAGAGGCACAACAATAGTGGTTAAAGAGATGTTGACTCTGTCTTGCCTAGCAGTTCCCCAAAAGAAAGCATTGCCTAGCAGTCCTTTGTCCACACAAATGTCGCCTAATGTCGTCGGAGAAGAAGAAGCTGACAACGTTCATGCTAATCGTAATGATCATAATGAAGGAGAATTAATTAACATCGACTAATGTAATTTTCTATTATGTACTTCATTTTAGTCCATTTAATTACATAAGTTATTGATTTTTGTGATAATGTTGAAAATTAATGTTTTTTTCTTTACAGGAAAATGGCTACACCACCCAGCTCTCCTCCTCCTCCTCCTCCTACTGGTGCAGCATCACAGTCGCCCTCTAGCTTGAAGCGGACAAGAAAAGCCACACGCCTAAGACCATTGATGACTAGACTAGTTGGGGCAGAGAGACTCTTAGTCCATGTGGATCCTGCGACCAGGAAAGTCGACGATCCCCACAGAAAGAAGTTAAGAACATATTTGGGGATCTTCACTTGTGATAAGGTGAATGTCACATACGAGAATTGGAAACTAGTCCGTACTGCTTAGAAGGATTTGATATGGGAGGATATTTAAGTATTTGAGTTAAATGTTGCATTTTGTTGATGAACAATAAAATTTTAATTTAGTAACAATAAAATGTAATTTTTCGTTTGTCAGGCTGAATTTGATATCCCTGAAGCATCTGATCCGAGGAAAAAAAAGATAATAATTTAGACTGTGGGGGAGCGGTGGAGATGGTTTAAACCTGATTTGGCGTCAAAATGGGCACTTGCAGCTGACAAGGACAATGTCGATGACACCGTATGCGAAAAGTACGACATTGTAAATCATGCAGGTTTTGATGATGTCAAAAAGAATTTGCTTGATAATGATTGCCATCATAAAAAAGGGGGAGAATGTGAATGTATGTATACATGATTTTGATGATGTCAAAGAAGAATCAAACAAGGCCGCTTCAAAAGGATAAGCACTGCTTCAAGATTAATACAAGATTACTTCAACAAACAAAGCCTTGCTTCAAGATTTCTTCAAGATCAAGCCTTGCCTCAAAACAAAGGGTTTCAAAGTCATGCAAGGCTCTAGTAATCGATTACCAGGAAGTGTAATTGATTACCAAAAGGGAAGTTTGAAAAAGGGTTGTTGAAAGGGATTTTGAATTTGATTTTTGAACCTGCAATCGATTACCAATAACAGAACTCTTGAAATTCAAGTTCAAAAGTCATGACCCTTCAAAATATAACTGTGTAATGGATTACCAGAAACCTGTAATCGATTACCAGTGAAGAATTTCAGAAAAAGCTTTTTGAAAAGACACATCTCTTCAAACCATTTTGGAAAGGCATGAAGGCCCTATATATATGTGTGTGTCTGACTTCAAAAAGTAATGAGAGAGATATTCCAATAGAACTTCATTGCCAAATGTTTTTTCAAAAGAAACTCTTAGGAAAACACTTGCAAATCCATTAAGAGTTCATCCATGGACTTCAATTGTAATATCCTTCTCTTCAAGAGAGAATTCCTCTTCTTTCTTCTTATACAAAGAGATTGATTAAGGGACCGAGAGTCTCTTAAGTTGTAAGGAATACTGAACACAAGGGAAGGGTTGTCCCTGTGTGGTTCAGATTTTGTAAAAAGAGTTTTACAAAGATAGTGGAAAATCTCAAGTGGGTTGCTTGAGTACTGGATGTAGGCACGGGAATTGGCCGAACAAGTATAAATTGAGTTTGCGTTTCTCTCTTCCCTTATCTCATTTATTTTGTTGCAATCAATTTTGGCTTGCATGTTTAAAGAACATTATTAAATTGAAAGCTGCTTCTTATGCATTCTGTGCCTATCATTTAGAAAGGGGTTAAAAGTTTATTAGTGGGAAATTAATTCACCCCTGCTTAAGATATGGCTTCATCTAACTTATGTTCAATGGAGAGGGTTATTACTATTGGAAAACCCGAATGCAGATCTTTATTGAAGCCATAGATTTAAAGATATGGGAAGTCATTGAATTTGATTCCTTTATTCCTACAATGGTAGAGAGAAATGTGACTATATGAAAAAAACTAGAGAAGAATGGAATGATGACCAAAGAAGAAAGAAGAAGATTCCTCCTTAGCCCCATAATGTTGAATGCGATCAACTTAGGCACATGAGATTTGATTGTCATCCTGTCTTTAAAAGAAGAATGGAAAAATTTGACAAGAGGAATTTCAAAGAGAAGAAAGAAAAGAAAGCATACATCACTTGGGAATATAATGTCATAAATTCTTCAAGTGATTCAGAGAATAAAATCATAAGTCTGGGTTTCATGTTGAAAGACTATGAAAATGGAGAAGATCAAAGTTGATACATTGATAGCAATTTCTCCAAACACATGGCGGGAGATGCATAAGAGTTTATTCATATTTCTCCCCAAAATAGTGAATATGCGATTTATGAAGACAACAAACAAAGGCCACTTGATCAACAAGTCCAACAAGTGATATCAAATGATACCAACAGGTCACTTGTCTTTAATTGATTACTTTTGATGATTTTTGTCTATGATTGTTAACTTTTGATTGAGTTTTGATGCTTGTTTTCTGCTTAAGTTTTTTATTGTCCTTGATGATTATGATTGATAGTTATGTTGATTGTCATTGATAATTGTTTTTTATTGTGTTTTGTTGATTGCTTTTGATTATGTTTGATTGTGTTTTTTGATTGATGTGTTATTGTGCTTGTTTTTGCTTGATTAATATTAAATGATTGTTTTTTTATGATTGCTCTTGATTGAGTTTTGATTATCTTTAATGATTGAGTTTTTTATGATTGTTCTTGATTGAGTTTTAATTGTCTTTGATGATTATTTCTACTTGAGTTTTTGATTGTCTTTGAAGAGTTAATGTCTTCTAACTATGAGATGACTTATCTATTTCTTTTGATGAACTTAAAGATGCATTCAATGACTTGCATAAAGAATCTATTAAACTTTTCAAATTAGTTTCATATTTTAAGAAAACTATTTCAAATTTAGAAAAGGAAATTTTGAAATTGAAATTTGATAAATTAAAATTGAAAATTGAAAATTGAAATTAAAATTTGGAAGTTGGAAGTTGGAAGTGGAAGTTATTGGAAGTTGAAAGTTGAAATTGGAAGTTGGAAGTGGAAGTTACTCGAAGTTGAAGTTGGAAATGGAAGTTATTGGAAGTTGAAAGTTGAAAATGGAAGTTGGAAGTTGGAAGTGGAAGTTACTGGAAGTTGAAGTTGGAAGTTGGAATTTGAAATTTCAAAATAGAAATTATTGTGCATAGTTAGTTGATTGTTAATTTAATTGATCCTTCATCTCCCATCAGACGACACGTGAAGTAGAAGCTGGCCTACACCAAGAAAACTGGGTAAATGACTTCTGAGGCAGCTAAGGGAATTGCTGACAAGATTGTAAGTAAATTTCAATTATGAATTGCAATTATTTATGTTTATTGTTTGATTGAGTGAACAAATAAATGTGTTCTTTACAGGATTCCTTGGAGGAGCAGGCCTCACAGGGTTCCTTTGTCGCCCATGGACATCAGGATGTACTGACTGCTACCATTGGGCGACCAAAACACCCTGGTCGTGTGCGTGCTGCTGGAGCCAGTGTCATGATCAAACAATACTTTGAACCGGCTCCAAGGACCTCTCATACGTCTTTGTGCATGGCTCCCGAAGACCTGGACCAACTGATACTAAAAATTAGGGACCAACTGGAGGAGTCGATCACATAAAAAGTGACACGACAACTAATGTTGTCCTTCAGTCAGAGGCAGTCCTAGTTTCAATCGCAGATGCATTCACAAGGACTCGCATTGCCTCCTAAGCCTGAGGTTGGTCCTTCAGCTACTCTTGTCAGCACAAAGGAGAGTTGTGTTGATCCCTTAGGGAACGATCCAGACACAGGTGACTTAGAGAAATGCGGGTTGTACGTTGAAGAAAATCCTCCCCTCCTAGTTGCCCTAGGAAGACTTTATGAGGGGTCGACAATAGTTCATAGCATCCCTTTGCGCCATGATCAAGTCAAAGTTGGTGTTGAGGAAGTTAGAGATGCAGATGCTCCCATTCTTGTACCCACTAAAGAGGTTCAGTTAGTGGGGCAGACACTTAACACCTTCGTTGCTTGGCTGACACATCTTGTCAAACATTTATCAGAGCAAGTATTTCACTTTCATTAAATGTTTTTTCCAATTAAAGTGTTCACTGTAATTAAATTATGTTAATTAACTGTGTTGGATAAACAGGGAGCTGTGGGACCAACGAAACCTGCAGATAGGCCAGATAAAGCCCATGTGGATCAAGGAAGGACTAATTTTGCTTTTGAGTTTGGATTCTGGAATGGAACACTTGTGATTATTAAAAAAGAGAGAAAAAAGAGAATCTCAAGGTTTGTACTTGCACATTTAAGAAGAAAACTCATTCAACCAAGAGCTCGCAGAAGAAGCCCGAAGGCAATTGTGATAGTGGGGTCCATTTAACATCAGTCATTCACACAAAGTTGAAAAGTGCCAAATTTCAGTTGTTTTTGGGATTAAATTGTTAGCACTTATCCTTTGATTGTAATAGTTTTCTTCCAAATTACCCTTAAATCTAGTTGTTTATATATATATATATATATATATATATATATATATATATATATATATTGTATATTTACTAATATTGTTGCTTAAATATGAAAGATTCATCCATGATTCTATAGGTTTTTTATGGTTGTTTGATGGATTAAGGAAGGGCAAAATGGTCATTTCATGAAGGTTTTTTCCCATAAATTTTCCCAGGCTAGCATCTGGCTCGCCTGGGCTAAAGAGAAAACTTCAGCCATAAGCAAACCACTTGCTTGGGTGAGCTCCAGCTCGCCTGGGCGAGTTGATTCATTAAGGCCTAAGTAACCAAGCTTGCCTGGGTGAGTTCCCCCTACACTAGATGGCTTTTCTATAAATAGTCGTGCAGGGGAAGAGAAAAAATATATACCAATAGCCTGAAATCAGTAGAAAAACATAGAAGAAGAAAGAGAAGGGTAAAAGTGGAGCCGAGGCGCAACAGAGTTGTGACCGTGGATCACTTCCTTCGTCATTTCTCTTGTTAGTCTTATGCTTTGGACAATGATCGGTTAGTTTTTCTTAAGGATTGGATGTAATCTTTGTACCCTTATGTATCCCTTTTGATATTATATATGTATTAATCTTTTCTACTCATTGTTTGTAATTTCATTATGCTCGTAATGCTTGATTCTATTTGATCACTAGTGTCATGAAATTGGATTCTAAGTGAGACTGAAAAGTAATCTTAGAATTTGAGCCAAATTATTTTACTCTGTGTTACGTTGCCAGGAATAGAGCATAATGTTTTGATTGCAAAAAGCACGAGAATATAATCGTAATGCTGTGATATTTACTATATATGCGAGGGATCAATATTTAGTAAATATTCTTAGGTTCTAAGTGCGAGGAATCAACTTGGGATAATTATGTATGCATCAATAATGCTAGAAAATGATTTATACATGTTAATCTTATTAAGATACTAAGGGTATGAACGATGAAATCCAACCCTATGTTTTCTTTATGAATGTATGTATACATGATTTTGATGATGCCAAAGAAGAATCAAACAAAGTTGCTTCAAAGGATAAGCATGGCTTCAAGATTAATACAAGATCGATTCAACAAAAAAAGCATTGCTTCAAGATTAACTCAAGATCAAGCCTTGCCTTAAAACAAAGTGATTTCAAGACATGCAAGGCTCTAGTAATCGATTACCAGGCAATGTAATCGATTACCAGAAGACAGGGTTGAGAAATAGCTGTTGAAAAGGGTTTTGATTTTGAATTTTCAACATGTAATCGATTACCATATGTCTGTAATTGATTACCAGCAACGAAACTCTTGAAATTCAAATTCAAAAGTCATGACCCTTCAAATTATAACTGTGTAATCGATTACACAGACATTGTAATCGATTACCAGTGGAGAGTTTTCAGAAAATTTGCCAACAGTCACATCTTTTCATTGGATTTGTGAATGGTCATCAAAGGCCTATAAATAGGTGACTTGGGCACGAATTTTGTAGAGAGTTTTGCTGGTCCAAAATGTCTTATCCTCTCAAAAGAAAATGAGAGAGATTCCAAGAGAACTTCATTGTCAAATGCTCTCTCTAAAGAAACTCTTGGGCAAACACCTGCAAATCCATTAAGAGTTCATCCATGGACATCAATTGTAATATCCTTCTCTTCAAGAGAGAATTCTTCTTTCTTTCTTCTCATCCAAAGAGATTGTTTAAGGGACTGAGGGTCTCTTAAGTTGTAGGGAATGCTGAACACAAGGGAAGGGTTGTCCCTGTGTGGTTTAGACTTTGTAAACAGATTTTTACAAAGGGAGTGGAAAATCTCAAGTGGGTTGCTTGAGTACTGGACGTAGGCACGGAATTTGCCGAACTAGTATAAAACTGTGTTTGCATTCTCTCTTCCCTTATCTTATTTATTTTGTTGCAATCAATTGTGTCTTGCATGTTTAAAGAACATTATTAAAATGATTGTTGCTTCTTCTGCATTCTGAGCCTATCTCTTTTAGAAGGGAGTTAAAAGTTTGTTAGTGGAAAATTAATTCACCCCTTCGTAAGTTGTTAAGGCCACAAGGTCCAACAAGTGGTATCAAAGCAGAATTCTTGTATAAAGTTTAAAAACTTCAAGAATAGATATGGCCTCATCCAACTTACCATTTCCTGAGGAAATTCTATCAATAGGCTCTTATGTTCAATGATAAGGGTTATCATTATTGGAAAACCCAAATGCAGATCTTTAATGAAGCCTTAGATTTAAAGATATTCGAAGCCATTAAATTTGATTCCTTTATTCCTACAATGGTAGAGAGAAATGCAACTACATAAAAAACTAGAGAAGAAAGAAGATGATGATGAAAGAAGAAAGAAGATTTGATTTTCCACCGATTAAACTTGCTATAGAAGCTAGGTTTGATTTTCTATGGTTCAAAGTAGAAGAAAACCTCAAAAATCTAGAGTGACTTGTTCACCTATTGTAGTTTTGTCATAGAAGTCATGTCTAGTCATGAAACTTGTCACATAAGATTTCTTATGTTGTTCTGAATTTTATTTTCTTGTTTCTTTGTCTAACTCTTTTGTTAACGAGTGTATGAAATTCTTTTAGCCTATTATTTGATTTGAGTCAAATCTTTCATGTTAATTAGTCCTTAACATGTTCACGCAAAATTCTTAGAGAGTCTTTGATTGTGAACCTTTTCTTGAGCTTTTAGGTTTCCTTGTGATTTTGTCTATTGTGAATTTGAGTTTTGGTGATTGAATTGCTGGCTGAAATGTTGATCCTAAATGAATATTGAACTCCTAAAACTGCGGTAAACAATCCTAGTGAGTTCAACATACATAGGAAGGTTGAAAGTAAGCCCAAGGAAATCAATATACCATGTTTAAAAAAAAAATCGCTGGTGCTGGCAGCTTGGACATACAAACTTGTAAAAATTACTGAGAATTGGTTACTTCGAATTTTGAGCTGAAATTTTTTATTGAATTTTCTAGACATCTGGAAAAAAGTTAAAAAAAAAAGAAACAAGTGATTTGGATAAAAGGAAAAAATAAGAAAAATCACACAAGTTGGCAGAAAAATCAGTATCCAGGAAAAACAACAGTGAAAGAGAAGTGTACTTGTTGTTTTGGCTCAAAATTTATTCTATAATTGGTGCCTATGTTATACCAATATTAGTTCCGAAATTTCAATTGAAAATTATTGTGAAAAAAAGTGTCAAAGCTAGAGGTTTGTTGAGTCTTTTTTTTTTGTTGTTTTACTCTACTCTAGAGCCATTCTAAGTTTCTCTTTGAGTCCTAGCTTGCTTCTATGTCCTTTTCATTGCTTTAATTGTTGAATAATACTTGAAAAATTGTCTTGTTAAAACTCCATTGGTTTAGCTTTCATTTCATTTTTTTTTTGTCTTTGGTTGTTGCTTGTATCTTTGTTTCCTTGTTTGTGGGTTGCCATCTAGGGAATTGGAAGGAGGATTGGTGCCATCCCTTGAAGAATTTGAGTCAAGAAGCAAGGGGCCAACCACCTTAAGAGCTATTGGACTAAGAAGCACTCCAAATTGAGTGAATCACCAAAGAAAGAACAACCACCAAAATTGAGGACCATTTTGTAATTTTGTAATTTACAATTTACTTGCCTTCATTGCTTTCAAGTTTTGTAACAAAAAGGTCTTTCATTGGAAGTGTGTTGGGAGCCTCCAATAGGTTACCAAACTTCCATTTGTGTAATAATTTTTGGCAATTTTTCATTAGGATAGTGAGTGTTTTGTTGGGAACCTTGAATGTGGTCATCCAAACACTCTTAGGATTCACCTAGTTTACATTTCTTGCTTACTTTCATAGCTTATTTCCTTTACCTTCCATTGTCAAACCGCCTAGATAGCTTTCCTTTTACCAATTAGTTTTTTACCTTATCTTTCACACCTCTTTTAGTGTTTATTTTGGCTAGTTTCAACCATAGTTTCTTTTACCTGTTGTTTTCAAACCTCCAAAAGGAAAAGAACCACAACTTAGAAACCAACATGAGTCATCATTCATCTAGTGTTAATGGTGAGAGTACTAGTCATAAAGACCCTTTATCTAGAATCTTAGATGAGTTGAGTTCCCTCAAGTTATGGAAAGAAAAATAAGAGAGAAAAGAAAAAGGAAAAAAAAGAGTGGAAGAAATAAGTCAAGATGAAAGAAAGAAAATAAGAGAGGAAGAAAGAAGAAAAATAATGAAAGAAATGAAAAGAGAAAAACATGCCTCCTATAGTAGTCATAACTCTTGCAAAAGCCTAAGTGAAGAACTTCGTGACTATTATGAAGGAAGGCATAGGTCACATCTTAGACCTCACTCCCATAGAAGAGAAAAGGAAAGAAAGCCTCAAGAGGCTAATATTAAACTTTCATACTTCCATGGGAAGGACAATGTAGAGGCTAACTTAGATTGGGAAATAAGGGTAGAGCAACAACTTAAAAAGAAGTTTACTTTAAAATCTTATGGCTCTCACTCTTATCCAAAGAAAGACCAAGGTCAAGGCATCTTAGGGGTGACACCTTCTAAGCCCAAAGATGATAAGGGGAAGACAATAGAAAAGCAAGCCCCTAAGGCTAGTATGCAAAAGAAAACTAGCTCTATAAAGTGCTTTAAATTCTTGGAAGAGGACACATTACTTCTTAATGCCCCACCACAAAAACCATGATTATGAGGGGCCAAGACATTTATAGTAGCCAAGATGAGGCTACTACTTCACCTTCCTCTAGTGAAAGTGAAAAAGCAAAAGGGGAAGAATCTAGTGAAGAAATCTACCCCCAAGAAGAAGGACAACCATTAGTGGTTAAAGAGAAGTGTAAGGAGGTAAGTGTGTCCTCCAAGAGTTTAGCTAAGAAGGAAACTCATTTAACAATAAAGACAAGCATTAAAGAAACTTTCCCTCTTAGACAACCTCCACATTTTCTCTTTTGTAAAAAGGCACTTGCTAGCATTGCCACACCTCTTGGGCTTGAGTTTATTCCTCAAGTAAAGAAGTTGTTGGATGAGGGTTTGGTTCGCAAGAGCTTAAATCCTTGTGCTTTGTTGGTGCCCAAAATAGGTATTATTAGGCACCAAGTCCCTAAAATAGGTGGTATGATGAATGTTTTGAGTGGTGCAACCCTCTTTTGTAAAATCACTCGTACACCTAACATCTTCATGGTGTGTGTACATAGGGACCCATTAGGTAGGTATGTTCTTATTTTTAGTTTCAATACAAACTTAGGTACTCATATGGGACACCTTAGGTTTGTCATACTTTTTGGTAGGAATAATCAATATGAAAATACAGAAAAGGGTATGTTTTATTGCGTTACTTTTCTTAATTTTTCAAATAGTGATCAAGGGGTTCCCATGAACCCTAAGAGAATAAAGGTCATTCTTGAGTGGCCCACTCCACCAAGTATAAGAAAAATTTGGGGCTTCCATGACTTAACAAACTTTTACCAAAGGTTTGTCCCATATTTTTCAATACTTGTAGCACCACTCATTGAGTTGGTGAGAAACCATGTTCCTTCATGGGAAGATGCCCAGGAAATGGGTTTTCAGACCTTACCTTACTTCAACATACCAAACACCACTAATACATATGTTTTTGTTCTTTTTACAGGTGTGGAGGGAAGGAGCCCAGAGTATGAAGAACCTCGGGATTTGAGGTCAAATCCTTTCCAAGGTGGACGGAATGATGCAATCCTATCCCGCAAGGGCATTGGGTAGAAGACTCCAAGTAGATTGGGCTAGAGATCCAAGGGAAGGCCCTAGGATTCTCATGAGCCTTAGGGTAGATTTCGAGCCCATGGGCTAAGTATGAGCCCACTTATCTTTGTAAATATTAGAATAGGTTTTTCCTTCGTCTGGGCCTTGTATTTTGGCCATTCTATTGAGTAGTCTTTGTAGTAAGGACTTTTTTTTGTATTTTCATGTTTTTTTGTCATGGGGTGAGCTTAGTTATTATAGGGGGTGTGTAGCTAAGCTCTAGCGTCTCATCTCAAGGAGGTAAACTTAGCTATTAGAGAGGTATGTGTAGCTAAGCTCTAGCTTCTTTAGGAATCCTCTTAAGGAAGCTTCTCAAGGAGGTGAGCTTAGTTATGAGAGGGAAGTGTGTAGCTAAGCTCTAGCTACTCAAGGAAGTTTTCTCAAAGAAGCTTCTCAAGGAAGTTTTCTCAAGAAAGCTTCTCAAGGAAGCTACCTAGTCTATAAATAGAAGCATGTGTAACACTTGTTGTAACTTTGATGAATGAGAGTCTTGTGAGACACAACTCAAAGTTCAACTTCTCTCCTTTTTTTCTTTCTTCAATTTCGTGGCCAAAATGATTTATAACAACCATTACAAGTTTGAATTTAAATTTTACATTGTGTAATCGATTACACATGAATGGTAATCGATTACCAGAAGTTACTGAACATTTTAATTCAAATTTTAAAGTCTCTAATCGATTACAAAAGTCTTGTAATCGATTACCAGAGGAGATTTTCAGAAAATTATTTCCAAGGGTCACATCTGTTCAAATGGTTTTTACATGACCATCAAAGGTCGATTTATATGTGACTTGGAACACGAATTTGCTGAGAGTTTTTCAGAACAAAAAGGTCTTATCCTCTTAAAAAGAAAAATCATCTTATCCTCTTAAAATTCCTTGGCCAATACACTTGCAATTCAATAAGGAATTATTTGACTACTCAATTGTTCAATCTATCTCTTTTAAGAGAGATTTCTTCTTCTCTTCATCTTATTTCTCAAAAGGGATGAAGAGACCGAGGGTCTCTTGTTGTAAAGAAATTTGAACACAAAGGAAGGGTTGTCCTTGTGTGGTCCAGAACTTGTAAAGGGATTTTGCAAGATAGTGGAACTCTCAAGCGGGTTGCTTGGGGACTGGACGTAGGCACAAGGGTGTGGCCGAACCAGTAAAAATCTGAGTTTGCATTTTCTCTTCCCTTAAACTTCTTTATTGTTTATTGCTTATTGTTTCTATTCAATAAGATTAATTTTCATTATTATTTAGGAGTTCATTTTTGAAAGGAATCTTGAGTTGTTGGGTTAAGATCAAAATAGAATTTTTTGAATAGGAAAAAAGATTGTGATATCTTAATTCAACCCCCCCCCCCCTTCTTAAGATATCTGAGGCCACTTGTCTAACAATGTCTGTAATCGATTATCAGCAACGAAACTCTTGAAATTCAAATTCAAAAGTCATGACCCTTCAAATTATAACTGTGTAATCGATTACACAGACATTGTAATTGATTACTAGTGGAGAGTTTTCAGAAAATCTGCCAACAGTCACATCTTTTCATTGGATTTGTGAATGGCCATCAAAGGCCTATAAATAGGTGACTTGGGCATGAATTTTGTAAAGAGTTTTGCTAGTCCAAAATGTCTTATCCTCTCAAAATAAAATGAGAGAGATTCCAAGAGAACTTCATTGTCAAATGCTCTCTCAAAAGAAACTCTTGGGCAAACACCTGCAAATCTATTAAGAGTTCATCCATGGACATCAATTGTAATATCCTTCTCTTCAAGAGAGAATTTTTCTTTCTTTCTTCTCATTCAAAGAGATTGTTTAAGGGACTGAGGGTCTCTTAAGTTGTAGGGAATGTTGAACATAAGGGAAGGATTGTCCCTGTGTGGTTCAGACTTTGTAAACAGATTTTTACAAAGGGATTGGAAAATCTCAAGTGGGTTGCTTGAGTACTGGACGTAGGCACGGAATTTGTCGAACCAGTATAAAACCGTGTTTGCATTCTCTCTTCCCTTATCTTATTTAGTTTGTTGCAATCAATTGTGTCTTGCATGTTTAAAAAACATTATTAAAATTATTGTTGCTTCTTTTGCATTCTGAGCCTATCTCTTTAAGAAGGGAGTTAAAATTTGGTTAGTGGAAAATTAATTCACCCCTTCGTAAGTTGTTAAGGCCACAAGGTCCAACATTCTTGAATTAATTTAAATCGTCTTTGCAATTTCCGTATTTTCAACGCACTGAATTCCGTTATTTCCATATTTCTGAAAAATCAGTTATTTTTACTATTCTTTTACTTTCAGTTATCTTTAGTTAGTTAAACCAAAACCAAATGACATTCGATTAAATTTGTACATAACTATTAAACTGATAACCTTTATCCGAATAAATTAAGTAAACTCAAGTCCCTGTGGAAACAAACTTTTTTATAAATGTGAAACCTATGACAACAATTGGTACGTTTACCAAAAGTCTTAACAAAAGTCCCTAGGGCTCCTTTCCAATAAGAGGGTAGTCTTTGTTAAGTAACTCTTTTCAGGGTCAACCCATATCATCAAGCTTCAACGGGATCAATGGACCCATGGAATTCCTTTACGATCTTAAATTAGGAAAGTTTTACTTGGTCATATACATAAGTGTAACAATCCATTGCCATCTTTCAATGGTTCACGTGGTCAAAGACTTATATTTCCGTGTTGTGCACGGTAATTGAAGTTTTTTAAACAAAAACAAAGGGACTGATGTAGCTCCTTGTGGAGCTTGTAGGCCTTGGATCTTCTTCATCAATGGAGTCCTTTGCCTCTTGAAGATTAATAGCAGCGGAATGGAGAAGGAGAAAGATGATTGGAGATGCTACTTCAAGGAGAAGATGAGTCAGGAAGAAGCTCACCACCATAGGAAACCATGGATAAGAGCTTGAAGGTAGGAGAAGAAGAATGAAGGGAAAAAGAGAAAGGGGGCACGAAATTTTGAGCCTCAAAAGAGGTCTGAACTTTGAAGTGTAATTCTCCAATGATCAAAGCTGAAAAAATACACACACATGGCCTCTATTTATAGCCTAAGTGCCACACAAAATTGGAGGGAAATTTGAATTTCTAATCAAATTTCACTTGAATTTGAAATTGAATTTGTAGAGCCAAAATTTCACTAATTATGATTAGTGAATTTTAGCTATGGTTCAGCCCACTAATTCAAGATCAAGTCCAAGATTAACCACTAAGTGTGCTTAGGTGTCATGAGACATGTAAAGCATGAAGGACATGCACAAAATGTGACTATATTATGTCGGAATGGGGTGTAGCAAGAAAATGCTCACCTCCCCCTCTAAAATTTAATTGGATTGGGATTCTCCCAATTCAATTAAATTTATTTCCAACCACACACATCAAATATTCACTTAATGCATGTGAAATTACGAAACTACCCCTAATACAAAAACTAGTCTAGGTTCCCTAAAATACAAGGGCTGAAAATTCCTACATTTCTAGGGTACCTTACCTATATTATGGAGCCCTAAATACAAGACCCAAAAATAATGAAACCTTAATCTAATATGTACAAAGATGAGCGGGCTCATACTTAGCCCATGGGCCTGAAATCTACCCTAAGGCTCATGAGAATCCTAAGGCTTTCTCTTGCATCTCTGGCCCAATCTTCTTGAAGTCTTCTACCCAATGCCCTTGCGGGGTAGGATTGCATCATTCCCTCCCCCTTGAAAAAGATTTGACCTCAAATCCCGAGGTTCTTGAAACTCTGGGCTTTTTTCTCAACACCTATAAAAAGAACAAAAACATATGTATTAGTGGTGTTTGGTATGTTGAAGTAAGGTAAGGTCTGAAAATCCATTTCCTGGGCATCTTCCCATGAAGGAACATGGTTCCTCACCAACTCAATGAGTTGTGCTACAAGTGTAGAAAATAATGGGATAAACCTTTTGTAAAAGTTTGTTAAGTCATGGAAGCCCCAAATTTTTCTTATACTTGGTGGAGTGGGCCACTCAGGAATGACCTTTATTCTCTTAGGGTTCATGGGAACCCCTTGATCACTATTTAAAAAATTAAGAAAAGTAATGCAATAAAACATACCTTTTTCTGTATTTTCATGTTGATTATTCCTACCAAAAAGTATAACAAACCTAAGGTGTCCCATATGAGTACCTAAGTTTGTATTGAAACTAAAAATAAGAAAAAACCTACCTAATGAGTCCCTATGTACACAGATCATGAAGATGTTGGGTGCACGAGTGATTTTACAAAAGCGGGTTGCACCACTCAAAACATTCATCATACCACCTATTCTATGGATTTGGTGCCTAATAATACCTATTTTGGGCACAAACAAAGCACAAGGATTTAAGCTCTTGCGAACCAAACCCTCATCCAACAACTCCTTTACTTGAGGAATAAACTCAAGCCTAAGAGGTATGGCAATGCTAACAAGTGTCTTTTTACTAAAGAGAAAATGTGGAGGTTGTCTAAGAAGGGAAATTTCTTTAATATTTGCCTTTATTTCAAAATGCCTTTCCTTCTTAGCTAACCTCTTGGAGGAGACACTTACCTCCTTACACTCCTCCTTAACCATTAAAGGTTGTCCTTCTTGGGGGTAGATCCCTTAACTAGAGGAAGGTGAAGTAGTAGATAGGCTATTATAAATGTCTTGGCCCCTCATAATCATGGTTTTCTTGGTGGGGCATTGAGAAGTAATGTGTCTTCTTCCAAGACATTTAAATCACTTCATGGAGCTAGTCTTCTCTTGCATACTAGCCTTAAGGGGTTGTTTTTCTATTTTCTTCCCCTTATCATCTTTGGGCTTAGAAGGTGTCACCCCTAAGATGCCTTGACCTTGGTATTTCTTTGGATAAGAGTGAAAGCCATAAGATTTTGAAGTTGACTTCCTTTTAAGTTGTTACTCTACCCTTATTTCCCAATCTAAGTTAGCCTCTACATTGTCCTTCCCATAGAAGTATAGGAGGTTAATGTTAGCCTCTTAAGGCTTTCTTTCCTATGGGAGTGAGGTCTAAGATGTGACCTATGCCTTCCTTCATAATAGTCACGAAGTTGTTCACTTAGGCTCTTGCAAGAGTTATGACTACTATAGGAGACATGTTTTTCTTTTCTTAACTCTTTTAGTATTTTCCTTCTTTCTTCTTCCCTTATTTGTTCCCTCTCATCTTGATTTATTTTTACCCTCTCTTTTCCTTTTTCTTTTCTTTCTAGTTTTTCTTTCCATAACTTGAGGGAACTCAACTCATCAAAGATTCTAGATAGAGGGTCCTTATGACTAGTACCCTAGAAATGGAGCGAGAAAGAGAGAGGGAGCACAAAATTTTATGCCTCAAAAGAGGTCTGAACTTTGAATTATAATTCTCAAATGATAAAAGTTGAAAAATGCACACACATGGCCTCTATTTATAGCCTAAGTGCCACACAAAATTGGAGGGAAATTTGAATTTCTAATCAAATTTCACTTGAATTTGAAATTGAATTTGTAGAGCCAAAATTTCACTAATTATGATTAGTGAATTTTAGCTATGGTTCAGCCCACTAATTCAAGATCAAGTCCAAGATTAACCACTAAGTGTGCTTAGGTGTCATGAGACATGTAAAGCATGAAGGACATGCACAAAATGTGACTATATTATGTCGGAATGGGGTGTAGCAAGAAAATGCTCACCTCTAAAATTTAATTGGATTGGGCTTCTCCCAATTCAATTAAATTTATTGTTGGATCGATTGGGCTTCTTCCAATTCAATTAAATTTATTGTTGGATCGAGTGGCCTCAGAATAATTATGAAGGGGGGTTGAATTAATTATTCCTAAACCTTTACTAATTAAAAAATTACTCTTTTAAGGCTTTTACTAAATTTTTAAGAGAATGAGGAGTAGAAGCGAAACTTAACAGAAAGTAAAAGTGAAAATTAAATGCACAGCAGAAAGTAAAAGAGTAGGGAAGAAGGAAACAAACACACAAGATTTTTTATACTGGTTCAGCAACAACCCGTCTCTCCAAGCGACCTGCAGTCCTTGAGATTTCTTTCAACCTTGTAAAAATCCTTTTACAAGCAAAGATCCACAAGGGATGTACCCTCCCTTGTTCTCTTTGAACCTAGTGGATGTATCCTCCACTAGAACTGATCCACAAGAGATGTACCCTCTCTTGTTCTCAGTCAAACCCAAGTAGATGTACTCTCTACTTGTACCACAAAGGATGTACCCTCCAATGTGTTGAGACAAAGATCTCAGGCTGTTAAACCTTTGATACTTTGTGAATGGGGATACAAAAGAATTCTCAGGCGGTTAGTCCTTTGAACACTTTTGTATTAGGGAATGGGAAGAATCAAAAGAATTCTCAGATTGTGTCGTTTTGAATTCTTTGACAAGGGAGAAGGGAAACACAAAAGAATTCAGGCGGTTAGTCCTTTGTTCTTTTGGAAAAGGGAGAAGAGAGACACAAAAATAATTCAGGCGGTTAGTCCTTGGCGAATTCTTTTTGGCAAAGGGAGAAGAGAATGAAAAGATGAATAGCACAAGTTTTCAAGGTTTGGAAAACCAGAAAACTTCAGAAAGCTTTTGGTACAAAGAAGAAGAAGAAGTTCAAAGAGATTCAAGGCTTGTAAAGGATTGTAATGAAATGATTGGAAAACTATTCAAGATTGTTGAAATGTAAAACAAAGCCTTGCTTTTATAGACTCTTCATGTCCGGTCAAGAAGACCATTCAGAAGAGTTATAACTTTTAGAAAAACTTAAAACCCATTTGAAAAAGTCAAAACTTTTTTGAAGAGTTACATCTTTTGATTTTTTCAAAAACAGTCACTGGTAATCGATTACCAAATAAGTGTAATCGATTACACAAAGCTTTTGAGTGGAAGGATGTGACTCTTCACATTTAAATTTGGATTTCAACATTCAAGGGCACTGGTAATCGATTACCAAAACATTGTAATCGATTACAGCCTTTTGAAAATAATTGGAACGTTGTAAACTCAGTTTGAAAACTTTTTCAAACTCATTTTGCTACTGGTAATCGATTACAACAATATGGTAATCGATTACCAGAGAGTAAAAACTCTTTGGTAAAGGTTTTGTCAAAAAAACCATGTGCTATTCAAAGTTTTGAAAAAACTTTTTAATACTTATCTTGATTAAGTCTTTTCTTCATTCTTGAATCTTGAGTCTTGAATCTTGATCTTGATTCTTGAGATCTTGAATCTTGAATCTTGAATCTTGATTCTTGATTCTAGGCTTTCTTCTTGAGTCTTGAATTCTTCTTGATTCTTGAACTCTTGACTTGTTCTTGATTCACTTGAAATGTTCTTTGATTCACTTGAGTTGTTCTTTGATCTTTGAGCTTTTTGTTCATCACCTTTGTCATCATCTTTTGTTGTCATCATTGTTATCATCAAAACACCTTTGAATCATATTCACCATGAAGCCTTGCTTCTACATTTATTTCCAACCACACATATCAAATATTCACTTAATGCATGTGAAATTAGAAAACTACCCTTAATACAAAAACTACTCTAGGTGCCTTAAAATACAAGGGCTGAAAAATCTTACATTTCTAGGGTACCTTACCTATATTATGGAGCCCTAAATACAAGACCCAAAAATAATGAAACCTTAATCTAATATGTACAAAGATAAGCAGGCTCATACTTAGCCCATGGGCCCGAAATCTACCCTAAGGCTCATGAGAACCCTAGGGCCTTTTCTTATATCTCTGGCTCAATCTTCTTGGAGTCTTCTATCTAATGCCCTTGCAGGGTAGGATTGCATCAGGGATAAACCCTGGAATTATATTTCAGTTGATTTATTAAATGTCAAATGGTTCTGCTGCCATCATAAAAAATTCCCAAGCGGTTGAATCAAACAAAAGGCAGGATGAGTTTGCGTGAATCATCAGATCTTCTAGAAAGAGGCAGCCAATCTGTGTTTTCAAAAAAAAAAAAAGAAGAAGAAGACCAGCAAAGTATAACAAGAGAGAAAGAATGTCATGAATATTTACACAATTTTCATGGCTTAAAACCTTTTCCATTGCATTGTTGGGTACAAAGCCGTCATTCATTGGGAGGTTCGCATGCCTCTTTTCATTCATCATAATGCATTCCAAAACTCATATGCTTCATATCAGGCTTTAAGTTCATCACAATCTTCTCTTTATATGCCAGTTTTTGAGATCTAGTGTTTTTCCTTTTCATGTTTGGGATGAATGACCCTTTTAAAGAGTCAGCCTCTCGCCTTCATACAAGTATGAGCCTTTGTATACCAGTACCTATTAGCATGTTAATAGGACTTAATGTCCTCCATTTTTAGTTTCATAAGACTCAACATCCTCTGCTTTATGTTTCATAGGACTTAACATTCTCTTTTTTAGTTTCATAGGACTCAACGACCTCTTTTTTAGTTTCATAGGGTTCAACATCCTCCATTTTTAGTTTCATAGGACTCAACATCCTCTGCTTTACATTTCATAGGTCTCAACATCCTCTGCTTTACATTTCATAGGACTCAATGTCGTCTTTTTCTTTTTTAGTTTCATAGGACTTAGCGTCCTTTGTTTTTAGTTTCACAGAGGACTCAATGTCCTCTATTTTTGGTTTCATAGGACTCAACATCCTCTACTTTATATTTCATAGGACTTAACGTCATCTTTTTCTTTATTAGTTTCATAGGACTTAACGTCCTTTGTATTTAGTTTCATAGTACTCAACATCCTCCATTTTAGTTTCATAGGACTCAACATCCTTTAATTTATGCTTCATAGGACTCAACATCCATTGCTTTAAATTTCAAAGGACTCAATGTCCTCGTTTTTAATTTCATAGGACTCAATATCTTCTACTTTACGTATCATAAGACTCAATGTCCTTTGTTTTTAGTTTCATAGGATTCAATGTCCTTCATTTTTAGTTTCATAAGACTCAACATCCTCTGCTTTTTATTTCAAAGAACTCAATGTCCTTTATTTTTTAGTTTCACAGGATTCAACATCCCCTTATTTTAGTTTCATAGGACTCAATGTCCTTTGTTTTTAGGTTCATAGGATTCAATGTCCTCTATTTTTAGTTTCATAAGACTCAAGGTCCTCTGCTTTATGTTTCATAGGACCCAACGTCCTTTTTCGTAGTTTTATAGGACTCAACGTCATTTGTTTTTGGTTTCATAGGACTCCACATTCTTTGTTTTTAGTTCCGTAGGACTCAACGTCATTTGCTTTATGTTTCATAGGATTCAATGTTCTTTTTTTTTAATTTCATAGGAATCAACATCCTCTGCTTTATGTTTCATAGGACTCAATGTCCTCTATTTTAACTTTCCTAAGACTCAACGCCTTCTTTTTTCCATTTCATAGGACTCAACGTCCTTTATTTTTAGTTTCATAATACTCAACGTCCTCTATTTTTAGTTTCATAGGACTCAACGTCCTCTACTTTATGTTTCATAGGACTCAATGTCCTCTATTTTTAGTTTCATAGGACTCAATGTCCACCATTTTTAGTTTCATAGGACTCAACATCCTCTCCTTTATGATTCATAGGATTCAATATCCTCTGCTTTATCTTTCATAGGACTCAACGTTCTCTATTTTGAATTTGTCTCAACGTCATTTGCTTTATGTTTCATAGGACTTAACGTCCTTTGTTTTTAGTTTCATAGGACTCAACGTCCTCTGCTTTATGTTTCATAGGACTCAGTGTCCTCTATTTTTACTTTCATAAGACTGAACGCCCTCTTTTTTTCGTTTCATAGGACTCAACGTCCTTTGTTTTTAGTCTCATAGGACTCAACGTCCTCTGCTTTATGTTTCATAGGACTCAATGTCCTCTATTTTTAGTTTCATAAGACTCAATGTCCTTTGATTTTTATTTCATAGGACTCAATGTCCTCCATTTTTAGTTTCATAGAACTCAACATCCTTTCCTTTATGTTTCATAGGACTCAATGTCCTCTGTTTTATGTTTCATAGGACTCATCGTCCTCTATTTTTAATTTCTCTCAATGTCCTCTTCTTTATGTTTCATAGGAGTCAACATTCTTTGTTTCTAATTTCATAGGACTCAACGTCCTCTATTTTTAATTTCATAGGACTTCACATCTTCTACTTTACCTTTCATAGGACTCAACGTCCTTTGTTTTTAGTTTGATAGGATTCAATGTCCTCCATTTTTAGTTTGATATGACTCAGGATCCTTTGCTTTCTATTTCATAGGACTCAATGTCCTTTGTTTTTTAGTTTCATAGGATTCAACATCATATTCTTTTAGTTTCATAGGTCTCAACGTCCTTTGTTTTTAGGTTCATACAATTCAACATCCTCCCTTTTTAGTTTCATAGGACTAAAGGTCCTCTCCTTTATATTTCATAGGACTCAACGTTCTTCGTTTTTAGTTTCATAGGACTCAGCGTCCTTTGCTTCATGATTCATATGACTCAACGTCCTCTGTTTTTACTTTCATAGGACTCAATGCCCTTTTTTTGTTTCATAGGACTCAATGTCCTTTGTTTTTAGTTTCATAGGACTCAACGTCCTCTATTTTTTGTTTCATAGGACTCAATGTCCTTTGTTTTTTGTTTCATAGGACTCAACGTCCTCTACTTTATGTTTCATAGGACTCAATGTCCTCTGCTTTATGTTTCATAGGACCCAATGTCTTCTATTTTTAATTTCACTCAAGTCCTCTGCTTTATGTTTCATAGGACTCAACGTCCGTTGTTTTTACGTTTCATAGGACTCAAAGTCCTCATTTGTGATCTTTCCAAAGACTCCTCGTTCTCAGGTTTTGATCTTTTGATTTATCACTTGAACATAATTAGTATCATCATCTTTACATATCATTTATTTTAATTAAATGACAAGTATAAAAGGGTAGCTGTCAGACCCTAATTTTGTCCAAACAGGTTTTTATTAAATAAAAAAAATGAATAAAAAAAAATAATAAAAAATGAAAAAGAATAAAAAAGGAAAGGAAGAATAGTAAAAATGAAAAAGAGAAAGAAAAAAAGGAAAGGAAAAAAAAAGATCATGGAAAAAAAGAAAAAAAAAGAAAGGAAGAACAAAAAAGAAAATGGAAAGAAAAAACAAAAATAAAATGGAAAAAAATAATAATTCAAAAGAAAAGAATCCTAAGGGACCTAATGGATTCTCTTTGGAAGCCCATTAGGTAAAAGAGAACAGAAGGAGAACAAACAGTATAAAAGGAAGAGTTCTGGGCATCAAAAGACATAGAAAACACACAGAGAGAGTACACAAAAAATAATAAGAGACACAAATTCCAAGGAGGTGAAAGGAGCTAACAATGTCACACCATTCGGCACTACAGCCAGAGAAGGAGGAGGGGATTCCAGATATCCTCTCAATCCTTCCCTTTCATCTCTTCCTTTCTCCCTTATTTTATCTTTATCTTTTCCTTCCCTTTCTTCTCCTCTTTCATGTTTTTTTCTCGTTCTTTCTTTTGGTTTGTTTGAATCGTTACATCTTGCTGATGAGCCCCTTGGCCATTGGCAAGATCCTTAGCATTTTGTTGTTGATGCTTGTTGCACATCACTTAAATAAAAAACAACAAAAAGGAACAAAAGAGTTGAAACGGGTGTGGTTTGTGAAGCCTAAAACAAAATGAACATTCTTATTTACACCATCATTTTTACATGTATACCTTCTTTCATTTTGGGCGTGGTCCATTTTTTAGAAATCTCAAATAAAATAAATATTACTAGCTATACCCCTTTTCTCCGTGTATGCACCCCTACCACCTAGGCTGATGACCAGGCCTATCATGTCAGCACGCTGTCATACCCTAATTTCGTCCGGGGACCTTTGCTTGGTGGCATGCAACTTTTGTTTGGTCCTTGTGAGGTGCTTGGCACCCATCATTAGGCAATTTGTGAAGTTCCGGGACATGCCGGAAATCAAAAGAAGGTATTGATGCACAATCCGTAAGGTTCCGTGACACACCGGAAATCAAAAGGAAGCATCGTTGCACAATTAGTAAGGTTCCGTAACATTCCGTAAGTCAAAAAAGGGGATGATTATGTAATCCGCAAGGTTCCGTAACATTACGGAAAGAAAACAAGTATCGTTGCGAAATCCGTAAGTTTCCGTAACTTTACGAAAAAAAGAATCTCCAAAAAAAGGGGCAAGGGGGTGTATTTAGTAAAAATGGGGGTGCAAATAGCAACCAGGCCCACTTGGGCCCTCCAGAAGATTCCTCCAGAAGGCTGTTGCTTCTGGAGGAAGCAACCCTGCTCGCCTGGGCGAGCTGGGTGGCAAGCTTCTCCCCCAATTTTCTATAAATAGGGGGAGAAGTGAAGTAGAAAAGGGTTCAGCCCCTTAGGCACTTCTCTCTCTTTCGAATTTGCTTAGGAAAATTGTTTCCGTGAAGAAAATCCAAGCCGAGGCGCTTCCGTAACGTTTCCGTGAGTGATTTCGCGAAGGTTTTCGACCGTTCTTCGACGTTCTTCGACGTTCTTCATTCGTTCTTCATCGTTCTTCAGTCTTCAACGGGTAAGTACCTCAAACCAAGCTTTTCAATTCATTCTATGTACCCGTGGTGGTCCACATTTGGTTTCATGTATTTTTATTCTCGTTTCATTTACTTTTTATACCCCCTTTTGACGTGCTTAAGCCATTTTATTTAAGTCATTTCTCGCTTAACCTAAAAATAAAATAAATTTCCACCGATCGTTTGAATTGTATTGTCATACCCTAATTTCGTCAGGGGACCTTTGCTTGATGACATGCGACTTTTATTTGGTCCTTGTAAGGTGCTTGGCACCCATCATTAGGCAATTTGTGAAATTCCGGGACGTGCCAGAAAACAAAAGAAAATATTGATGCACAATCCGTAAGGTTCCGTGACACACCGGAAATCAAATGGAAGCATCGTTGCACAATTAGTGAGGTTCCGTAACATTCCGTAAGTCAAAAAGGGGATGATTATGTAATCCACAAGGTTCCGTAACATTACAGAAAGAAAACAAGTATCGTTACGAAATTCGTAAGTTTCCGTAACTTTACGAAAAAAGAATCACCAAAAAAGGCAGGGGGTGTACTTAGTAAAAATGGGGGTGCAAATAGCAACCAGGCCCACTTGGGCCCTCCAGAAGATTCCTCCAGAAGGTTGTTGCTTCTGGAGGAAGCAACCCTGCTCGCCTGGGCGGGCTGGGCGGCAAGCATCTCCCCTATTTTGCTATAAATAGGGGAGGAAGTGAGAAGGAAAAAGGGTTCAGCCCCTTAGGCACTTCTCTCTCTTTCGAATTTGCTTGGAAAAATTGTTTCCGTGAAGAAAATCTAAGCCGAAGCACTTCCGAAACGTTTCCGTAACGTTTCCGTGAGGAATTTCGCAAAGGTTTCGACCGTTCTTCGACGTTCTTCATTCGTTCTTCATCGTTCTTCGATCTTCAACGGGCAAGTACCTCGAACCAAGCTTTTCGATTCATTCTATGTACCCGTGGTGGTCCACATTGTCTTTTGTGTATTTTTATCCTCGTATCATTTACTTTTTATACCCCCTCTTGACGTGCTTAAGCCATTTTATTTAAGTCATTTCTCGCTTAACCTAAAAATAAAATAAATTTCCACCGATCGTTTGAATTGTATTATCCGTTAACTTCGGTTAAAATGAATTCCGACCGTTCGGCCGTGCCGTAACCACGTTGGAAATCAAAAAAGAGGTAAAAATACTATAATAATGAAAAAACATCTTTTTTAGTAAAATAAAGCGGAAAATCAATCGGACGTTTTCTCTTTGGGATTTCTCATTCTTAACCGAATTGACTAATAACTAAAGTGAAACTAAGGCTAAAATCAACTCGCCTAGTCAAGCTCGTCCATAAAAATAGGTTTTTGAAGTTTATCATTTCAATTTCTTGCTAAGTAAAATGGATCATTTTCAAGGTCCAACGCCTTAAAATGATCACCTCTTAAGTAAAAAAGGAAATCACTTGATAAGAAAGAACTACGTAGGTCTGATTTCCTCATCACAATTGAGGAATACGTAGGAGCAAAGGGAAACACCCTTGTCGACCACAAAAAGAGAAAAAATATAAAAAAGGGTATAAAGGATATAAATACATAAAAAGGGAACATAAAAAATCAAAGTCATGTTTGCACATTCGATTAAAGGCTGTCGTCCCTTGGGACGGACGTGTGGGGTGCTAATACCTTCCCCGTGCGTAAATACAACTCCCGAACCTTTCACTTAAAAGTTCGTAGATCGCGTCTTTTCCGGTTTTTCCGACGTTTTCCTCAAATAAACGTTGCTGGCGACTCCGCGCGTATTTCTTTCGTGGAACACGCATCCCGCGAGTCACGCGTCGCCCTCCCGCCGAAGGGTAGGTTGCGACAGTTGGTGACTCCACTGGGGACTGTTTTTAGAGAGTTAGGCCATTTAATCTTGTGCAAAGTTTTGCCATGACTTACTCCTTTGTTGGTTTCCCTTTATTATGTTCTTGTATATATAACTCTTTGATGCTTTTAGTGCATTTTTTGTATGCATGAGGTAAATATTTATTCATTTGATGCACACAAACACTAACACTATTTGCACACACTGTGAGTGAAAAAGGGCCCTATACCCGGGTTCATGGGAACATAAGGAGTGGAGGTGAATCTGTGATCATGCTAGGTCTCCGACTTGCTTGATTACAGTGAACCCTCATCTAAAGCTTTTCTCTTTGAAAACTTATTGTTGCTAGTAGTCCCTACTGCTGCAATATGTTCTTCGAAGAGGATAATACCTCTAGAAACCATCAAGAGAGATATGACTACCTTGGGGGTTATTACTAAAAGCCTAGTTAGCTCTCTCCCTTATAGGTCCCTTAAATAGGGGCACGGAGCAAACACGCTGCGTGCCATTTTTCACACTGCCATGCATAAGTGTCATATACCCTTTTGCTTATATTCAGTGAGTATTGTCATACTATGTACATTCCCGTGTTGCGCCTTTCGCATATGCATCGCACATGGGTTCTGTCTTGATCCCCTCTGTAAACAAACCAACGAAGGGTCCGGGTCACCGTCTTAAATACATACGTTGGGGCACTTTGCTACCCCTAGACGTTGTGTCTAAGAAGGAGACAATGTCCCAGACACTCACATTCTTAAATTACATCTGTGTCATATGCATTTCTTCATGCATTCATCCATTCCACCCATGATAGATGTCGGAGTTTTGATTCGCACTAGATTTTATTTCACTTTTGTAAAACATGGGATCGAGTCAAAAGCCTTCGCTTAAAAAGAGGTTCTATCAAGTCAAAATCAAGAGCTTAGAGGTCACTAGTTTACGAGAGTTGGGGCAATTAATGGGTCAACTTCAACGGCAAGCCTTCTGCAAAGCCTACGGTAAGATTTGGGTCCTAGCTAGGGTAGAAGTCTCCATGGAACTGATTGCATCCCTTTCCCAGTATTATGACCAGCCCCTAAGGTGCTTCACATTTGAGGACTTCCAGCTAGTGCCGACTGTGAAAGAGTTGGAAGAAATCCTGGGATGCCCACTGGGAGGAAGGAAGCCATATCTTTTCTTTGGGTTCTATCCCTCCACGACAAGAGTTGCCAAGGTAGTGAAAATCTCAGCACAAGAGTTGGAACGTCTAAAGCAAAACAGAAATGGAGTAATCGGAGTACCAAGGAAGTGTTTGGAGGAAAGGGCAAAGGCCTTGGCAAAATCAAGGCGAATGGGCTTCTTTTTTTGACATCTTGGCGCTTTTGATCTTTGGAGTTGTCCTCTTTCCGAATATGGAAGGGTTAGTGGACCTAGCAGTGATTGACGCTTTCCTCGCCTTTCATCATGGCAAGGAAAGCCCGGTCGTCGCCATTTTGGCCATGTATGACACGTTCGACCGGGGAGGTGAAAAGAGTGGTGCAAGAATTGTTTGTTGTGCACTGGCTCTCTATGTGTGGCTGGTTTCACACCTTTTTCTCCAAGAAGGAATGGGATCATCGGCGGCTATCATAAGTGGCTGAGAGTCCGGACACAAGGATTGGATTGGCTCCCAAATCTAAAGACTGTGAGAGACGATGAGGTTAAAGCTTCGGAAGAAAGTGATGAGGTACAAGCCCTAAAGGCAGAGCTTGAAAGAGCCCGGGTAGTCAAAGAGAAGTTCAAGTCTATAGCCATCAAAGTCTGAAGAGAGTATGATGAACTAAGGGACGTCAATATGGCCACCGCTGAAGCCTTGGAACGAGAAACCAAGAAGGTCCGAAAGGAAGAACACAACCAAAACAAAGTTTTGAGGGGCTTTATAGGGCAGCAATAGTGAGCTCAAGCTCCGAAGAGGTGAAAGGAATCATCACGGGTCAAAGGCATGATCTTGAAGGACGAGCTAAAGGCTTGCCTTAGGTCGAAAAGAAATTTGTCCCAACAGTTAAGCGAGACTGGAGGGAATATGTGGGCCATCATCGATGAGTGCAAAGAGAAGCTAAATCTAGCGGCGACTCACGAGCAAAGGCTAGAGGATGAGTACGCCAAGATATCAGCAGAAAGGGAAGCAAGGGAAAGGGTAATTGATTCATTGCACCAAGAGGCAACAATGTGGATGGACCGATTTGCTCTTACTTTGAACAGGAGTCAAGAACTTCCCCGATTGCTAGCCAAGGCCAAAGCAATGGCGGACACCTACTCCGCCCCCAAGGAGATCCACGGACTTCTCAGCTATTGTCAGCATATGATAGACTTAATGGACCATATGATTAGAAACCCCTAGGAAGTTTGTATTGTCGCTCAGATCTTGACTAGTTATAACTTTTTGAATAAAATGAGTTTATCCCACGTTTTTACTCCAAAAATCAGTGCGAATCAAGTCACTCCCACATTTTATCTCTAGCATGCATTGTATGTTGGTCTCGTCCTTTGTCACGGGAAGCCGGAAGGTCCATATCACCTTCTTAATTGTACACATGGGGCACTGCGCCCCCAAATGCGCAAGTAAGAAGAGATAATTTTCCGGGCTCTTGTGTCCGTAAAATGCATTCATATCATGCATCGCATAAGCATCTCTTCATAACATCATAATGGACATATCGTTCCTGCATTTGTCCGTTATCATATTCCAGCCTCACATTTTGCATGAGTCATGGCATCATCATGCATATGCGTTCAACAAACTTTTTGATCTGCAAAATTGCATACCATTTGTTTTCATGTTTGCTCATCCTTGTGTTTTCCTCTATAAAACAAAAACAAAAAAGGGGAAGCGTGAAACTTCACACTACATTCTTAGTTGCATGTGTTAGGCACCATGAGCCAACCATGTTGGGATCATAAACCCATTTCTAAAAAAAAAAACACACAACAACAAAACAAAATAATTGAACATGGTACCTAATGCATGGTTAACTAGGAAATGGTGTTTCTTCGGGCATCTCAATTTCATAATTACATTTTCCGTGCATAAGCTTAAAGTATGCCCGAGTCATTCATCCCTATGAGATGTTGTTGAAGTATTGGCGATCAGAATTGCCATTCCTTGGATTATAGGGTTGAACCAAGCTCATGCTTTTACAAAAAGGTTCATCAAGTCAAGTTGAAATATGGAAGTAACCGTTTTGCGAAACTGGGGCAAAAGATGAATCGAGTCACATCACTGCTTCGTCTACTGCCAAACATATTTAGGATTTTTGATGTCCTTGTTACTTCCAGTTTCACCTTGACAAAGATATCATGGACCATGTTGAAAATCTAAATTGATTCAACCCCATATCCTGCGTAAAAATTCGCAATACTTCAACTGTACATCATTCGCATACATCCATGCTTTTCATTGGTTGCATTGCTCATTGCATTCTTTCCTTGAAAAATAAAATAAAATAAAATAAAATGAACTTAATCATTGTTATAAAAAAGAAAAGGACACACTTTACGGCGCCCTTACCGAACTCGTGCTAGAGCTAGAGTAATGGGTGAAGCAGAGGAGGTGCAAGAGAGGATGAAGGCCGAAATGGAGGCCATGAAAGAGCAAATGGCCACAATGATGGAGGCCATGATGAGCATGAAGAAGATAATGGAAGCCAATGCAGTTATAGTTGCCGCTACTAGCGCTGTCGCTAAGGTGAACCCGATGCTCCCATCTGGCCTCAAGCAAATGAATCATCCAACCTCAAATATGGTAGGCAAAGATTTGGGAAGTACGGATGACCCCATGATGTGCAAATTCAAAAAAAGCACGCCTTCCTGCCATATGGCATGCCTCCCAAACTATACACCACCCAATGTGGCGTACATTCCCAATGAGGATGTCAATAACTCCACACCCATACTCATTAAGAGCCAACAACCTCAATCTGATCATGCACATGTCTCTCGACCCATGGAGGAGACGCATGAAATTCCCCACCATGATCTAGCCGACTTCGAGCCTTGCCTCGGATATGCCGATGAAGGGCAAGCAGTTGGTGGTGTACCCCTGCAAAACACTTTGGAGGGCTCTCAGTATCATCCACAACCACAACCCTTACGTTCCACAGCGATTAAAAACCCTCGTGACTATGGCAGGAATGGGAATGTTGGATCATCTAGAGGAAAGGCTCAGGGCCATTGAAGGAGGTGAAGATTATTCCTTTGCTAACCTAGAAGAGTTGTTCCCAATACCCAATATCATCACCCCTCTCAAGTTCAAGGTGCCGGACTTTGACAAGTACAAAGGGACTACTTGCTCCAAGAACCATTCAAAGATGTATTGTCGGAAGATGGGGGCATACGCAAAAGATGAGGAATTGCTGATACATTCCTTCCAAGAAAGTCTTACTGGGGTAGCTATTACCTGGTACACTAACTTGGAACCTTCCCGAGTCCATTCTTGGAAGGACCTAATGGTTGCCTTTGTTAGGCAGTATCAGTACAATTTTGATATGGTTCCGGATAGGATGCAACTACAGAACATGTGCAGAAAGGGGGACGGATCTTTCAAAGAACACGCCCAAAAGGTGGAGGGATCTAGCGGCCCGGGTGGTACCCCCAATGATGGAAAGGGAAACGATAATCGTGATGGTAGACACATTATCGATACTCTACTATGAAAAGATGGTGGGTTACACACCTTCAAGTTTTACAGATTTGGTCTTCGCCAGCAAAAAGATCGAAGTGGGTCTGAAAAGAGGCAAATTTAATCATCCTGCTTGGACGAATGAGAAAATTGGGGCAAATGAAGAGGGTGACGATGAGGGAGAAACCCATGCTGTGACTGCCATTCCTGTACGGCCAAGTTTCCCACCAACCCAACAATGTCATTACTCAACCCTTCTCCTTACCCACTGCCCAGTTATCCACAAAGGCCATCCCTAAATCAACCACAAAGCCTGTCTACCGCACTTCCAATGACGAAGACCACCTTTCGCACAAACCAAAAACACCAACCAAAAAATGAATTTTTGTAGCGAGAAAGCCTGTAGAATTCACCCCAATTCCAGTGTCCTATGCTGACTTGCTCCCACATCTACTTGATAATTCAATGGTAGCCATAACCCTAGCCAAGGTTCATCAACCTCCATTTCTCCAAGAATACGACTCGAAACGCAACGTCACGGAGAAGCCCCGGGGCGTTCCATTGAGCATTGTAGGGCTCTGAAGCGTAAGGTGCAAGGTCAAATTGATGCGAGCTGGCAGAAATTTGAGGAGAATCGTGTGTAAATCCTGACATTGACAAGAGATGCCACACATGGGGCGATTTTGAAGGTTGTTGTTAGGTGTCTCTAATGACTCATCAGGGTTTCCAAGTTTATGCCATTATTGTAAACCATAGTTACAATGCTTAATAAAATGGATAAATTTGATATCTTTGTCCCTCATGCTCTCACAAACGCATCTTTGCTTATTCAACTTTCACCGGAATGTGGGTGCAAGTCATTGGTCTGTTTGCTCAAACAACCTGTGCTCCTGAGTTTGGACTTCCAAGACCGTTCAATTAGAGATTACTCGTTTTGCACGTTGGTGGGGGTGCCGTAAAACAACGTGTAAAGTTCAAAACAAATAAGTTTCAAAATAAAAAAAAAGCATTTGATTGACTGTGTTTTCAAGACGTCCATCTGACCTCATTTTATCATTTCGGAAAGTCTGTCTTTTGGAGAGAAGTGAGTTATCAAGAATAGGATGTTGGACAAGTGGCCTCAGTTACCTTAAGGAAAAAGGGGTTGAATTAAGATACGAAGATTATTCCCCAATTAAACTTTCACTCTCTCTTTTTGGATTAACAATGCACACAGGGACAACCCTTCCCTTGTATTCAAGAATCCCCTACAACAAGAGACCCGCGGTCTCTTAATTCCTTTTCAGAAATAAGAAGAAGAGAAGAAGAAATCTCTCTTAAAAGAGATGGATTGTAAAATGAAGATCAATCAAAATTCCTTATTAAATATACAAGTGGTTGACCAAGGAATCTTTTTGAGAGGATAAAGACATTTCAGTTTAGAAAAGCTCTTAATCTTTTGAGAGGATAAAACTTTTGGGCAATGAAAAATCTCTTTAAATTCGTGTTTCCAAGTCACCTTTGATGGCCATTCATAAACCATTTGAATAGATGTGACTCTTGGAAATTATTTTCTGAAAATCTCCTCTGGTAATCGATTACAAGACTTGTGTAATCGATCACAGGCTTAAAAAATTTGAATAAACTGCTGGTAATCAATTACCATCCATGTGTAATCGATTATACATTATAAATTTTGAATTCAAATTTCTAGTGACTATTCTAAACATTTTCAGCTGCTAGTAATTGATTACCAGAGAGTAAATCTCAATTTAAAATGATTTAGATATAATTCTTTGGCCAAACCTTTTGCTTTTTCAATTTGGAAACTTCTTCCTAAGATTCTAGAGATCAACTTGATCATATATCTTGATTTTCTTGGATTCTTGGATTCTTGTCTTGAATAAAACTTGGAAGCACTTGATCCTTTGGCATCATCAAAACATCAAAACATCTTGCTTCTACATAGGAGTCATTTGACTTAATCCATCAAAAAATCCTTCAACTATTTCTCGTCCTTGAAAAAATTCTTTTTGCAAGAATCAACTCCTTCTTTCATTCTTCCTCACTACGAGGCTGTGAAAACAAAACAACGATGGATACCTTAGAGCCCTACACTGGGGCAATGAGGGGCATCGTGCATGAGCCTCAAGTGAACCTAGGGGCAGATTAGAAGTTCTCACCCAATAGGTTCCCTCCTACAAGGTCATGACGAAAGACAACGATTGGTACCTCAAAGCCTTACACTGGGGCAATGAGGGGCACCGTGCATGAGCCTCAAGTGAACATAGGGGCCGATCAAAAGTTCTCACCCATCGATGTTTTTAACAAAAAAGGGGGACAAACCCTAGGATTTCAATGGATTGATTAAACATCAAACGACTCCATTGCCGTCACTCCAAAATGGTCAAATGACTAAATCAAACAAAACACACACTCTGACGGAGTTCCCGGAGAGATTTGCAAAAGATAGGATAAGGTTGCATGGACTATCATCTCTTTCAAAAGGATAGTCAATTTGTGTTTTCCAAAAAAAAATCAAATCAAAATCAAAATCACAAAATAGGGAAAGAATGTCATGAACATTGTACAATTTTCCATAACATTGCATTATTGCATACAAAGCCTGCATTTACTGCATTTCAAGATGAAGGTTGCATACATTTGCATCCCCAAAAAATCATCATGTTCATATTAGGTAATAAGTGAATAGATGAGAGGCCCTCTCAAAGAGTCAACCTCTTGCTTTCTTGTAAGGTTAAAGTCCTTTGGTGCTTGTACCTATTGGGTCGCCTTCAGAGGACTGCATGTCCTCACCTTCAGAGGGCTACACGCCCTCGCCATCAGAGGACTGCATGTCCTCACCTTCAGAGGACTGCATGTCTTCACCTTCGTAGGGCTACACGCCCTCACCTTTAGAGGACCACACGTCCTCACCTTCAGAGGGCTACACGCCCTCGCCATCAGAGGACTGCATGTCCTCACCTTCAGAGGGCTACACGCCCTCGCCATCAGAGGACTGCATGTCCTCACCTTCAGAGGGTTACACGCCCTCGCCATCAGAGGACTGCATGTCGTCACCTTCAGAGGGCTACACGCCCTTGCCATCAGAGGACTGCATGTCCTCACCTTCAGAGGGCTACACGCCCTCGCCATCAGAGGACCGCATGTCCTCACCTTCGTAGGGCTACACGCCCTCACCTTTAGAGGATCACACGTCCTCACCTTCAGAGGGCTACACGCCCTCGCCATTAGAGGACTGCATGTCCTCACCTTCAGAGGGCTACACGCCCTTGCCATTAGAGGACTGCATGTCCTCACCTTCAGAGGGCTACACGCCCTCGCCATCAGAGGACTGCATGTCCTCACCTTCGTAGGGCTACACACCCTCACCTTTGGAGGACTACACGTCCTCGCCAACAGAGGGCTGCACGCCCTCACCTTCAGAGGACTACACGTCCTCGCCTTCAGAGGACTACACGTCCTCGCCTTCAAAGGGTCATGTACCTTCACCTTTGTAGGGCTACACGCCCTCACCTTCAAAGGACTGCACGTCCTCGCCTTTAGAGGACTACACGTCCTCGCCATCAGAGGACTACATGTCCCCCATTTTCAAAGGGGGACATGCCCTCACCTTTAGAGGATTGCATGTCCTCGCCATCATAGGACTACACTCCCTCGCCTTCAAAAGGCGACACGTCCTGAACTTCAGAAGGCTACACGCCCTCGCCTTTAGAGGGCTACGCGTCCTCACTTTCAGTGGGCTCCATATCCACACCTTAACAACAATAGACATATGAATGAGTTAAGTCTGGGATCGAGGAATGCCTTTGCACATGGATTGCTTGAGCCACACTCCAAATAGAGATCTGGGCAATCACAATTTGAATCTAAGGATTATATTAACAAATGGATGCATAATTCACAAAGAAATGTCTACCTAGGAGCTTATTTGAATGGGTAAGTAAAACTGAAACAAATAAATTTAAATAATATATGCACTATAATAACTTAATGTTTTCCAATGCAATGGACATTGACAACTGATCGTTATATGTCCTAAGGACAATGTTATGGTTTGGTTCTGTTCCTAGCACAATAAGTCCGACAACTACTTGAAAGGAATATATTAATAGGTTAGTTGTAAGTTGTAAGACATTTACTATATCCCTAGTATGCGACATCAATATTTTAATTGTACAATATGCATGCATGCTTCTCTTAAGCAATGCTTTGAAGGGATTTAATGATATTCAAGGAAGTAAGTCCAAGGCTACTGCTAAATGAATTCCAATTAAAGTAAGTCATTAAAATAATGGTTGATGCCTTAAAAATTACATTTTATTACTGTGTACACTAATTTTCGGTTACCTTTGAATATCTTATTGACTTTAGTGTAATAAACAAAGAAGAAGCACTGAGTGCGGCTATTATGTGATGCATTGGATGTCAACGATAGTCCTAGGAGGTTTCAAGGATAATTGGGAAATGATAATTGTTTACTTCAAAATGTATTGAATTTATTGTTTTCTTTAACTATTTTTTTAATTGATAGTAATTATTCAATAATAATCTAAAAATTTGTACAGCGAAACCACCTGGATTGGTCTGTTTTTAAATTTGCAGGTTTGGGTAATATTAAAAAATAGACAAGATATTAAAAATAATTGCAAAAAAACAACATTGGTTTTTTTAAAAATTGATGTTGTGGTGCATAAATTAACATCGGATTTTAAAAAAACTAATGTTGTGGTACACCTGACAATATCGGTCTTTCTAAGAACCGATGTTGTGGTGCATAAATCAACATCGGTCTTTCTAAGTCAAGATTTTCCACGATGGTTATTAAATCATCTTAAAAGGTTAATTTTCAAAGACAGTTTTGTAAAGAACCGTCTTAGAAATTGTTTTCTTAAAAAAGGTTTATGCTTCTAAGATGATTTTTAGGAAAAGTTGTCTCAGAATGTATTTTTCTTCTAAAAAAATAAAAAATGAGGATTCTAAGATGGTTTTTGGAAAACCGTCTTAGAAAGTAGACTTTCTAAGATCTACTAAGACGCTTGTTTGGAAAATCGTCTTAGAATATCTTCTTTTTAAAAAAAAAATTGAGGATTCTAAGACGATTTTATCGAAAACCGTCATAGAAGGTAGATTTTTAAGACGATCTCTGAAAAACCATCTTAGAATGATTTTTTAAAAAAAAATTATAGGATTCTTAGACAATTTTGTGAAGAATCGCCTTAGAAATTTTAAGACAATTTTTTAAAGAAGCGTCCTAGAAAGTGGGATTTATTATTTATAAATTAATTATTTTAAAATAAAATATTTCTATTTGGAATCAAAACCATTATTTATAATATATTAAAAGTAAAATATAAACCTATAATTATTTTATCTTTATTTAAATATAATTAAAAAGTTATAAATATAATAAAGGATTATATGTTTTACTTATATATCTACAACATGTTTATTTACAATTTACAATAATAATAAAGGAGATATATAATAATTTTTTATATAAAAACTGCCTAGCTTTTCTTATCATCACTGCTACAATAGCAAATAACTAGAATGGGAGTTGGGATGTAATTCTTAATTTCTTAACCAATTATCCCAGCATCCCAAGAAGAAGTGATTGTAAGATTTCTATCCACATAATTAAAAAAAAAATAAGAAACCTAGAAATTGATGGCAAATTTCCCCGGATGGGGTGCTTTTACAAAGTATTTCCCCAAATGGGGTTGTTTTCAAAAATTTTACGTGGGGGGGTTGTTTTCTACGTAAACTGCATGGGCTCTTTAGCAAACTGCCATTGGCAATGGCGAGTTTGCTCTGCGAAAGCCACGTGGCCTGAAAACCGCCAGTGGTGATGGCAATTCAGGCGCAGGTGCAAGTCGCCAGTTCCTCTGGCGAGTTTGGTCACAGGTAAGTAAACCGCCAGTTTGACTGGCGGTTTTGCTTTTGCAGGTTTCCAGTTTCACTTTTTAGAGGGAGGCACGTGGTTGTAGCTTTTCCAGAAGGCACGTTTTTCAGGTAAGGGAGTTGCAACTCCCACCAGCGAGTTAGGGCACAAGAATTAGCCACTTCTGGTGGCGATTTAGGGCCTATATATACCCTAAATTCTTCTCAACGTTGCTGCGTGCTCAGATTTCAGTTTTTAAAATTGTGATTGTTTAGGAATTGCGCTTATTTGCTTCTTCAACGTTGTTGTGTACTCAAATTTAAGGGTTTTATATACGCGAAATTCATCTCAACGTTGCTGTGTACTGAGATTTCAGTTTTTAAAATTGTGAGTGTTTAGGAATTCCGTATAAAATTTTGTATTTGCTTGTTTAGTTTTAAATATTTGAATGAGGCTATAATTTGTGTTATAATATTTTTTTTCAAAACTATGAGTGTTTAGGGATTTATCTGCATAAGGTTTGATATTTGAGGCTTAAAGATAAATCCTTTGTTTGAAATTTAGAGATGCCCTTGTTTGATTTTGCGCTCAACTTCACACAGTTACTATTCATGTTTGCATTATTTTAAAATTTTCATAATAAATTCATTTATTGTGTTATTCACAAGGAGGAAAAAAAAAACAATAATACTTACCATACAACAAATTTTAGTATCATTAATATAGGTTATGTCTGACTAGAATAAAAACGTGCATTTTGAAATTATGTTAAATTTAAACATACTACTTTATTTATAGGTTACTAAAGTTTTTTTAATAAAATAAATATGAAAACATGATCAGTGTAAATTATTTATATTATTAGTTAAAAAATAATACGTTCCTTTTTTGGAAGTAAAAATGACATATATATACAAAAAATTATAATTGATAATACGTTCCTTTTTTGGAAGTCAAAATAATACGTTTCATTTTCGAAATTAATAATTTGTGTTATAATTTTATGTAAGTAATTATTTATAGCAATTTGAATGTATAGTTTTTAATAATTTTATACTTAAAGTAGATTTATATTTTATTCTGTAGTTTCCAATAAAATAATTTATATGATATTTTTTATTAAGTAATCTTTGATTAGAAGTAGATTTTTGCTTTAAAGAATTTTTTTTAAGTAATTTATTTTATTTCTTAGTTTGCAGTAAAATAATTTGTATCATAATTTTTTTGTAGTAATTTTTAATTAAAACTAGATTTCAGCTTTCAAGTTATTTTTTAAGTAATTTTTTTTATTTCTTAGTTTCCAGTAAAATAATTTGTATGATAATTTTTTTGAAGTAATTTTTAACTAAAATTAAATTTCAGCTTTCAAGTAACTTTTTTTATTTCTTAGTTTCCCGTAAAATAATTTGTATGATAATTTTTTTGAAGTAATTTTTAACTAAAAGTAAATTTCAGCTTTCAAGTAATTTTTTTAAGTAACTTTTTTTATTTCTTAGTTTCCAGTAAAATAATTTGTATGATAATTTTTTTTAAGTAATTTTTAATTAAAAGTAGATTTCAGCTTTAAAGTAATTTTTTTGAAGAATTTGTTTTTATTTCTTAGTTTGCAGTAAATTAATTTGTATCATAATTTTTTTAAGTAATTTTTAATTAAAACTAGATTTCAGCTTTCAAGTAATTTTTTTAAGTAATTTTTAATTAAAAGTAGATTTCAGCTTTAAAGTAATTTTTTTGAAGATTTTTTTTTTATTTCTTAGTTTGCAGTAAAATAATTTGTATCATAATTTTTTAAAGTAATTTTTAAGTAAAACTAGATTTCAGCTTTCAAGTAATTTTTTTTAAGTAATTTTTTTATTTGTTAGTTTGCAGTAAAATAATTTGTATTATAATTTTTTTAAGTAATTTTTAATTAAAACTAGATTTCAGCTTTCAAGTAATTTTTTTAAGTAATTTTTCTTTATTTCTTAATTTTTCAGCATTGGTGAAATCAACGTACAGTAGGTGTCGAAAGTACTTTGTCGAGCGTGGCCGCCAAGCCCAAAGACAGTTAAATGAAGGCCAAGTATATTGTTCAAAGCTTGTTAAAGAACTGAGGAAAAATCAAGAACAAGCTTGTACGCACATCGTTCGCGTGTATGATATCTACTCCACAAGGTTTGAAGTAGTGGAGAGCTTTAACCCTATAACGCAACGTGGCGGACAAAAGTGGGCAGTAAACTTGAATGGTCGTCATTGTCAATGCGGAAGGTATTCTGCGTTTCACTATCCATGTTCACACATTATTGCAACTTGTGGTTATGTGAGCATGAACTACTACCAATATATAGATGTTGTTTATACAAACGAGCACATCTTAAAAGCTTACTCCACACAATGGTGGCCTCTTGGGAATGAAGCGGCTATTCCTCCTTCTGATGACGCATGGACACTTATCCCTGACCCAACTACAATTCATGCGAATGGTCGGCCAAAATCAACAAGGATAAGAAATGAGATGGATTGGGTCGAACCATCTGAGCACCGAACAAAATGCAGTAGATGTGGAGCCGAAGGGCATAACAGGCGTCGCTGTCCAATGCAATCTGAGCGTGGGAGTTGTTCAAATCCTTGATTTATGTATGTTAGTCGACTGACTTGTATTTGTTTCCGTTTTGTTCAATGTATTGAATTTCTGGGGTTCAATGAATTCAGTAGTTAAAAACATTTTGCCTTTTGTACATGACTTATTTGTGGGGTTCAATGAATTCGTTAGTTAAAACCATAAGCATAAACCCTAAACCCTAAACCTAAACCACTCATTTTGACCCTCAACCACTAAACCTAAACCCTAACCACTAACCATAAACCCTAACCCCTAACCCTTAACCTCAACCACTACCCATAAACCCTAAACCCTAAACCCTCCCCCTAAACCCTGACCCTCAACCACTACACCTAAACCCTAACCTATCCCCCTAAAACCTAATCTCTAACCCTAAACCCAAACCCATACCCATAAACCCTAACCTCTAACCCTAAACCCTTATTTTTTATTACTTCCATTACTTATTTTGATTTATCTACTTTAATTTTTCTTTATGATTTTATTTATTATTCTAGTTTGATGCGCGACATAAAAATAGTCATTATGATTACTTAACCATAACCCTAACCCTAACTCATATCCCTAACCATAACTCATAAACCCTAAGTTATAAAAGTAACTATAAAATCCTAAACATATCTCACAACCCTAACCCTAACTAATAAAACTAACCCATAACCCCTAAACCCCACTCACAAACCCTAAGTCCTAAAACTAACCCATAACCCTTATACCTAACTCACAAACCCTAAGTAGTAAAACTAACTCATAAACCCTAAGTACTAAAACTAACTAATAAACCCTAAACATATCACATAACCCTAACCCTACCTCATAAAACTAACCCATAACCCCTAAACCCCACTCATAAACCCTAACTCCTAAAACTAACCCATAACCCCTAAACCTAACTCACAAACCCTAAGTAGTAAAACTAACTCATAAACCCTAAGTACTAAAACTAACTAATAAACCCTAAACATATCACATAACCCTAACCCTACCTCATAAAACTAACCCATAACCCTAAACCCCACTCATAAACCCTAACTCCTAAAACTAACCCATAACCCCTAAACCTAACTCACAAACCCTAACTCATAACCCTAACCTAACTCATAAACCCTAAGTCCTAAACTAACTCATAAACCCTAAGTTATAAACTTACTACTAAACCCTAAACCTACCTCATAAACCCTAAGTCCTAAACTAACTAATAAACCCTACCCCTAAACCATAACCGTAACACCAACTCATAAAACTAAACCCTAAACCCTAACCCTAACACATAAACCATAACCCTATCTCATAACACTAAACCCTAAGTCCTAAACTAACTGATAAACCCTAACACCAACTCACAACACTAAAGCCTAACTCATAAAACTAACTAATAAACCCTAAACCTAACTCATAACCCTAAACCCTAAGTCCTAAGAATAACTCATAACCCTAACACTAACTCATAACACTAAACCCTAAGTCCTAAGACTAACTCATAACCCTAAAACTAACTCATAACCCTAAACCCTAAGTCCTAAAACTAACTCGTAACCCTAACCCTAACTCATAACACTAAATCCTAAGTCCTAAACTAACTGATAAACCCTAACACCAACTCACAACACTAAAGCCTAACTCATAAAACTAACTAATAAACCCTAAACCTAACTCATAACCCTAAACCCTAAGTCCTAAGAATAACTCATAACCCTAACACTAACTCATAACACTAAACCCTAAGTCCTAAGACTAACTCATAACCCTAAAACTAACTCATAACCCTAAACCCTAAGTCCTAAAACTAACTTGTAACCCTAACCCTAACTCATAACACTAAACCCTAAGTCCTAAACTAATTGATAAACCCTAACACCAACTCACAACACTAAAGCCTAACTCATAAAACTAACTAATAAACCCTAAACCTAACTCATAACCCTAAACCCTAAGTCCTAAGAATAACTCATAACCCTAACACTAACTCATAACACTAAACCCTAAGTCCTAAGACTAACTCATAACCCTAAACCCTAAGTCCTAAGACTAACTCATAACCCTAAACCCTAAGTCCTAAAACTAATTCATAACCCTAACCCTAACGCATAACACTAAACCCTAAGTCCTAAACTAACTGATAAACCCTAACACCATCTCACAACACTAAAGCCTAACTCATAAAACTAACTAATAAACCCTAAACCTAACTCATAACCCTAAACCCTAAGTCCTAAGAATAACTCATAACCCTAACACTAACTCATAACACTAAACCCTAAGTCCTAAGACTAACTCATAACCCTAAACCCTAAGTCCTAAGACTAACTCATAACCCTAACCAATAACTCATAAACCCTACCCCTAACTCATAACTCCTAAACCGTAAACCTACTTTAATTTTTCATTTAGAAGTTGAAAATGGTGTTTGTCGTTAGTCAGTATCATTACTTATTTTCATTTGTCTACTTTAATTTTTCTTTACGACTTTATTTATTATTCTAGTTTGATGCGCAACATAAAAATAGTCATTATGGTGTCCGCGATGGTGATTCCATAACAAATAGTCACTCAAAACGAAATTCCATAACACATTCCATAACAAGTACTATGAGATACCATAAATTAAGTCTGAAATTCAAATTACAAAGATACAACACAAATTTTAAATAGAGACATAAAAATCAGTCATTATGGTGTCCGTGATGGCGTGAGCCTGTGCCACATGGTCGATCCCACCTTCGGGCTTCACGATCAGGATTTCTTCTTGCCCGCTGTCGCCGCCCTTGTTGCTCAGCCTCAGCAGAAAACTCGTGACGCAAATCAACACCTAATAAATCACCCATATTAGGTATTGCTCCGGGTACATTCCATTGCAGAGCTAATGGGGCATTAGGTGTTGCCATTGGGGTATCATGTTGCTGCGAAGGGGTCATGGTCGGCCATGAAAAATGAGGGTGTGTTTCTGCAACACCACCATACGAATGTGAGCTTGCAGACATATTAGTATCATGACCTTCGAAAGGATACTGATACATCTGCGAAGGATACTGAGAAAATGTTGGTGGCGTGTAGTACATTCCATGGCCATGTTGCTCCATTTGTTGGGAAAAATCTTCCGCTTGAACAATCTCCCTTCGTCTGTCAAAACCTCGAGTTTCCACACTGGAAGGAAGCATGTCAAACTGTTGTGGCGGAAAGCGACGCTCTGATGCTGGACCATGTGCCATAGGCTCAGTGATCCTCTCTTGCTCTTCGGATAAAATCGTCAGCTTCTCCACATAAGGCACGAGATCATCCATTGTCCATGTGTTACGCCCTTGTGTGACACCATATACTGCAAAGTCTCCGCAACTTCACTCTGCAATTATTAGGGTCAGCAAATTAATGTCGATGCTTTAAAAAAAATTGAAGTTAAATATTTAAAAAGAAATAAATACCAATGTAGTTGTCTTTGCATTGTTTTGGTCGACAAACATCTTGGTTTTTCGCCTATACCAGACCATGTAATCCGAGTTAAAACTCAATAGGCCCTCCTGTCGAGGATAAACATCGACCCTAAACTCAGCTCGATTATGCCACTGACTGATAAATGGGGCCAACAGCTGGAACCAATTTTCATCCATTTTGCCTTTCAGTGTTAGCCCATGGATATTCTGTGGTTGCAAAGGAGGCCCCGGAATAGGTTGTTGCATTCCAAATTGTCGCAACACTCTATCGGGTTGGTGCCACTCTACAACATGGAAACAAATGAGTGGCACCACTGCGCACCACGCCACAGTACCAACCAAACAAATGGGAGGCAACATCGACAAAACAGTTGCTGTGTAAGGCTCCCACAGAAACTGCATACAATAAGACAATTGTTAGTTTTGACTTAAACATGACATTTTATTTATTATTTAACGAATACATAATGATCTTCTTACCTCATGTCGTTTCATGATATCCAATTTGCGACGGAAAACTATTAGATCATCATTGCCAATATGTTGGTTTCCACGTCGCAGCCACCTACAAAAAAAATATGAAATAATTACTGGCGACGCGTTACATTATTGATTATTTTCAAATGAATTTTTTTTAAAACAACTAACATGTGCCCTAGTGGTTTATTTTCTAGTACAGGAGGAGTCCTCTTTGGGGCCAAAGTCGTGCAGTGTTCCCATGCCCACATTTGGATTAAGATGCACATACCTCCGATTGATTTAATTTTGTAATCGGTGGCGCTGCACATCTCTCTATATAAATAAGCAAGCACGGCAGGTCCCCATGCATACGTGCGGCACTGTTCAAAGTCCCGTAAAAATTGAAGGTACCTTAGGGAAACTTTACTGCTGCTTTTATCAACAAATAGAACACCTCCTATGAATCTGAGGATCCATGCACGGGTAAATCTTTGTAGATATTCTATGTTACCATCATGGATATTTATTTCTGAGAAATGGTGAGCGAGCCAACTTAATTTTACCACACTGCCTTGTAGTTCACCCTCTTGTGGTCTGACGCCCAACAATTCTTCACATAATTCGCCCCAATCAAGATTAGTCTGACCAATTAATGGTGCCCCATCAACAGGCAGACCTAATAATACAGAGACGTCTTGAAGAGTAATCGTACACTCTCCGCATCTCATGTGAAATGTATGGGTCTCGGGCCTCCATCTTTCAATTAAGGCAGTAATTAATGACGAATTTATTTTGAGGTAGCCCATCTTCATTATCCAGTAAAAGCCAGATTGTCGAAGCAGAGGAATAATTTCCTCTGGTATCTCTTCTTGACCTTGATAAATGGGGACAGCTCGTCGAATATGCAATTTTCTGTCTGGTTTCCCATTCCAAACATGTTCTGAAACATGTTTGGGTTGCATCCATAAAATGTCTCCTTCTATTGGACCAGACTTAATTTGTACGCCTGATGAAGACGACGATGAAGATGCCATCGATACTGTGAAAAAAAATATAATAAAAAAAATTGACAACAAAAATTTAACATAAAAAAAAATTATTTGACTTACAACAAATTAATTAAAATGTCACTAAATAAAAAAATACAAAAATTTGAACAACAAAATACTATACAAAATTAAAAATCTTTAAACTGAATAATATTAACATTCTAACAAAATTATAAATTAAATTACATAAAAAAAAATACTAACTAAAATACTATACAAATAAAAAAATTAAAAATTTAAATACATACATAAATTTAAATAAATTACCAATTTATTTTCCGATTAATGAAATTAAAATTAAATTACATATATTACACAAATAAATTAAAATAAATTCAAAAATTACTATGGAAACAAAAATTTAAACAATATATATATATATATATATATATATATATATATAATTAAAAATGTATCATATATTCCAATAAAAATTAAAAATAAATAAACTAAATAATATTAACATTCTAACAAAATTATAAATTAAATTACATAAAAAAACATAAAATACTAACTAAATTACTAACTAAAATACTATACAAATAACAAAATTAAAAATTTAAATACATACATAAATTTAAATAAATTACCAATTTATTTTCCGATTAATAAAATTAAAATTAAATTACATATATTACACAAATAAATTAAAATAAATTCAAAAATTACTATGGAAACAAAAATTTAAACAATATATATATATATATATATATATATATATATATATATATATATATAATATAATATAATTAAAAATGTATTATATATTCCAATAAAAATTAAAAATAAATAAACTAAATAATATTAACATTCTAACAAAATTATAAATTAAATTACATAAAAAACATAAAATGCTAACTAAATTACTAACTAAAATACTATACAAATAACAAAATTAAAAATTTAAATACATACATAAATTTAAATAAATTACCAATTTATTTTCCAATAAATAAAATTTAATTTATATTACATATATTACACAAATAAATTTAAAAAATTCCAAAAAATACAATGGAAACAAAACTTTAAACAACAAATATATATATATATATATATATATATATATATATATATATTATTAACAACGTATCATATATTCCAAGAAAAATTAAAAAAAATAAACCTAAATAATATCATACAAATGTAAAAAATCTAAACCAAATAATAATAACATATCAATTAAAAAAACTTAAACCAATTCATATTAACAAATTAACTACAACGTACCTATAACACAAATAATTTTATTATTTTAGGATACTACTTAAAATTTAAAATTATCACCTAAACTAAACAAACGTACTATATATATACTAACCAAAATCTACACATATATAAAACAAATAATACCATACTAATTTATAAAATCTAAACAAAATAATATTATCAAAAACTAACCTAAAGCACAATTAATACTAACTTAACATATGTATATTAACCTAACTAATATTCTTAAAATAATATTTATAAATTAACTAAAACTAACCTAACATATATATATAACACAGCTAATAACTTACAACTTACAAAAATCTAACCTAAATAACATTAATATCTCAACTACAATTAATTGAACATATATGTATATAACATAAAAGTATATACCAAACAACATAAAAATAAATTAACTTACCTCAAATACGTATTAAGACAAGCAACCAAAAAGTGTAGGCCAAACAAGAACAAAAACTTCACCTACAATATACAAAAAATTTATCAATTAATATTAATATATCAATTATACTTAAACATATATCACACAAAAAAAAAAATTCAGTTAACAACATACTTACCAATAATACAAACGTAGCAACAGAAAAATAATATGGGTTCACTGGAAGCAAAGAACAATGGCAAGAGAAGGAAGAAGCAATGCAGTGAAGTGAAGAGTGAATATTAAAAAACGAAGCAAGGAAGCACCTGCTCCTGCATTGCTTTATAAAAAAAAATTTGAACAGCCAAATCGCCACCATTACTGGTGATTTGGCCTTCTGCGCCTCCTGCACCACCCTGTAGCACCGTAGCTGCACCGCCTACCCTAAGCCTACGTTTGAACCTCCTGCAAACCCAACCCATTAGTCAAACTAGCGATTTCCCAAAGCAACCACGGACTCGCCAGCATAGATGGCGACTTGCACCTGCGCCTGAATTGCCGTCACCACCGGCGGTTTCCAGGCCACATGGCTTTCGCAGAGCAAACTCACCATTGCCAATGGCGATTTGCTAAAGAGTCCATGCAGTGTACGTAGAAAACAACCCCCGCACCTAAAATTTTTGTAAACGACCCCATTTGGGGAAATACTTTGTAAAAGCACCCCATCTGGAGAAATTTGCCAGAAATTGATACCTTTGTCTCACCTAATGCCATTACCAAATCTTTTGGCTTTTCTCTCCTAATACCTTTCTCATCAAAGTCTGTCGTCTAAATTATTGGGAAAGCCAAGCTCTTTCAAAATTATGGTAACAAAACAGGGAAGCTTGTCAGACCCATAAGCCCTTGCTAACCTTTTTGACGTCAGCTGTGAAGGGACTTTATCGTTGACTAGGCTAGCAAGAACAACTGATGTCCAGGCTGGTAATCTGCACAAAGTAACGTGACAGTTTCAAGATATTGATATTCTTTAATACCAGAGAAAGTCTATAAAATTGTATCCCTCCTTAAAAATTAGAGAATAAGATTGTGTTTGTTAAACATTGGGAGAAGGAAACATATTTTAAAAGAACATGGATGTATCCTGCATATAACCAATGACATGCATCAAACACATAAGAAAACTACTCAAATTATATACCCTTGTCTTTGCAACAGCCTTAAAGACTCCGGTCTCGAGCTTCTTCAATTCATCATTTAGTGAAAAAAAGCGGTTCCTAATCAATCTACTTGATTAATAAAATCATAATTTTATTTTATACTCGTTCATTTACAGAGGAAATCATTATGCAAACTATTCAAAGTATATAATGCACTCATTTGTCTGCGGATTGATAACTTGCTCGATAAAATATATAGAAGAAAAACAGAATAAATATTAATAAATAAATGTGATGTGTGATAATAATATAGAAAGAAAGGTGTGATAGTGATATAATAAGATAGGAATAGATAAATAGAGAGGCTTGGTGGGAAGTATAGAATTTTGGGTGTCTTGAAATCATAGTTGTAATTTAAATGCACAAACCTGGACATATATCCATGGTTGGATACCACCTTCGTTTCCTATGGGTAAGGAAAATTGGGCAAAAAGTGAAATCCATACTAACACTAACATATTGGAATACAATGATGTTGCTATATATTTAAGCTTAGTTTCAATTTTAGCGCACAATTTGACCCTTTTGTTAGTGCAAGCGATACCGCTTGAAATTTCTTGAACAATAACTGGGACAAAAATGTCGCAGTATGAGTCACCAGCAATGTACACTTCATTTGAGAGAAATTTCGGATGATCAATTAGCCACTACACGGATTTAAACATGACTATCACAACTTATTCCAGTTATTCTCAATTTAGATTTGCAAAACTCAAACTGTAGAAAGTTTATGTTAACGAAAAGATTTTGTTCTGTTAAATTTATCTTAAAATTTAGTAAATTTGGTCTTCTGTGTACTTTTTTTTCTAGAGGTGAAATAATTTTAGAAGCATAGAAGTAAGAAATAAGTTGATAAAATTTGATAAATTTTATGAGATGTGAAATTAAGATTTGAAGAAGGAAAGTTTTGATTTTTTTTATTTATATTTAGGTGAAAATTTTGATATTTTGACTAATGAGTTTTGATCAAAACAAATTAATCAATTTAATTTGTAAAGATTTTAAGTAAAAAAGAGAAGTAAGAAATGAGCCAAATTTATCAAATTTCAAAAATAAAGAAACTAAAACCACACTTAATACAAATTATAAAAATGAAAAGGGAAGTAAGGCAATGAAAATTAAGATGGGTGTTCCATCCTAATAAATTGATGAGCATTACGAACAAGCTTAGAGCTGCTTTGCTGAACATCACGTTTTGTTTTGGGATAAGAGAAGCTAGTACCTACAAGCAAATCCACAAATGTAATGCTACTTACCTGATCATCATCATAACTTTAAGCAGTTAAGCTTAAAATTTGAATAAAAAGAAAGATGTAAAGGAGTTAGCTGCAACAAATCAAATCAATCTATTATATCAACCTTTGTCCATGATTATGGCTTCAAGGTCAAATTAGGTAGGCTCCCATTGTATCCCTCGTTTTTAAATGTCAGTGGACCTGCAACTCCACCAAAATAATTACAATGTATAAGCAAACTATTTGCTTATTATTATCATACGGAGTATAAGTTTATCCCGCTAAGTGACTATATAAGTTACATATTTTTTTTCCTTAGTATGCATAAAATTTATGGCCTGTGTGATGATTATCACTAGCAATCATTACCTATTTCAATGACAAGGCCAGAGAAAGCAGAGCAATCGGGACCCCAGTTAGCCAAAGTAGGAGAGGGTTCCCTTTAGGATCGTTCTCTGACTCAATAAAACAATAGAATCTGCGTGCTCCTTTGCTTCAATTGCACCCACTTCACGTAACTGATATCAAGCACAACAACGATTACTGGTCTTTAATGTGAGAAATTATCAAGTAGTCTTCGATCATTGTCCATCATTCTTTTAGAAACCATGTTCTTGTTAAGCTACAATTTCACCCTAAAGCAAGGATTTCAAATAAGAGCAAATGAGCAATGACCCAAGGAAAGTAATGTCAAATCAATTAGTATATACCAGTCATGCATAACTGTTTCTCACTGGACTGATAGAACACCAATATGATGAGTTATGAAATAGGTGCCTAAACTTAATGCTACTGCATTGCCATCAGTACAGTTTAGAACAAGAAAATTACCCATGCTTTATCATAGAGGAGGGACCCAACTGCATGTAAATCGCCAGAACAGTCCTGCTGCATGGCACATAGATATGGGGTCTTATTAAATTTATATAAAGTCATATTTCTGTTCAGTATGAATATAGCTCAAGAGTGTAAACTTCAAGATATACCCTAACGAACACAAAGTGTATATAATAACAAAATATGAGTAGAACATTTTTCCCCCATTCAAAAGGAAGGAATAATTGGGAGAAAGTTAGAAATGGTAAATGGAAAATAGAACTAGATGTATAGAGTGATGGTCATATTACCAAATTTTACTAGCAATGTGATCTATTAATATTAATGTATATGATTTGAGCTTAGATTTTAACTTAATAAAAGTTTTTACCTGAGTATAAAAGGTGTAGATAGTTTATGCGGGATAGATTTTCCCTAGAGAAGGACATTTTGCTATATATGGCACACCTTGTTCAAGATGGTTATAGTTAGGCCATTGCTTCTCAGGATGAACAACTACATAGGGAACAAGGCTAGATGCACCTACCCTACCCCTCGATTCTATATTGTTAGGCAATTGCATCTCATTCTATTAAGCAGACATTTTATCATATTTCTTTAAATTAAGACTATATTTCATCCAATAAAAAATAATGGAAATAATATTACATAATTACCATGCATAATAAGAAAACAAGAACATTAATTACTGTTTAGAGCTACAAAACTTAAGGGGTCTGACTCCTTTCCAGTTACTAGAGGAGTCCAATAGGAGGGAGACAGGCCCACTGGTGGGTTCCACATATCTCATGTGTCTGTCTCCCTTCTACTAAAAATGGAAAGGATATTTTTCCAAACTTAAGTTCCTCTGTTTGGATTGAAAAGAAGCTTGGAAACTATATTTCACGTTCAAATATAGACTATTGGACCTTCTTTTGTGCAGTGGTCACTTAGTTCAAAGTCGTGCCTACATCTTGCTTTTAATCGTGGAAGAGACTTGCAGAATTTCATAAAACTTCATTGGCATATCTTAAAGACAAAGCTGGTATTATAATGTTGGTTTCTGGTATTTTCATTGTAAGCTTAGTTTTTTGGGATGCATGTAGGAAAGGTATACTCAGGGTAGTATTGCAAAGGATATATCATCTCTTTCTGTTATAGGTAGTAGGTTTATGTGTTGCTTACCTGGGATAGGTACTTCTGATATCTTATATCCTCTTATTGTACTACTCTTTTTAATTAATGATAATTAACCGTTTCAAAAAAAATCATGTTCAAATCTCTACATATCAATTAAGTTCAAATCTCAATTAATTTACAAGACAATTTATACTCAATTATTCTAAATTACAAATGCATGTAGAAACCAACCTGCAAATGACTAGCGCCATGCTGTTTGGTCAAACCAGGAATATTCATCACCTCAAGAATCCTCTTTGGTTGGGTCTCTGAAAAATAATCAAGGGAGAAATTCTAAGTGCGATATAGTTATTGCAAGACCAACAAAGATATTAATTGTATGAAAAGCGAAAAAATAAATTGATGCAATCCTCCCTAGGAAGGGACCAATCACTAGAGCCACGAGCAAGAGGCTCCAAGAGGATTGGGCTTGAGATGCTGAAGAAGGCCCTAGGGTTCTCATGAACCTCAGGGTAGATTTCTGTGCCCATGGGCCAAGGTTGGGTCCAATTATCTTTGTACATATTAGACTAGGATGTCATTATATTTGGTTCTTGTATTTAGGGCTCCATAATGTAGGTAGAGTACCCTAGAGATATAGGATTTTTCAGCCCTTGTATTTTATGGCACCTAGACTAGTTTTTGTATTAGGGGTAGTTTTGTAATTTCACATGCACTAAGTGAATATTTGATGTGTGTGGTTGGAAATAAATTTAATTGAATTGGTAGAAGCCCAATCCAATTAAATTTTAGAGGGGGAGGTGAGCATTTGCTTACTACACCCCATTGCCACATCATATAGTCACACTTTGTGCATGTCCTACATGCTTTACATGCCTCATGACACCTAAGCACACTTAGTGGAGAATCTTGGAATTGATCTTGGATTAGTGGGCTGAACCATAACTAAAATTCACTAATCATAATTAGTGAAATTTTGGCTCCAAAGTTTGGCTCCACAAATTCAATTTCAAATTCAAGTGAAATTTAAATTGAAATTCAAATTTCCCTCCAATTTTGTGTGACACTTAGGCTATAAATAAAGGTCATGTGTGCATATTTTTTTCAACTTTGATCATTTGAAAATAAAACTTTAGATTTTAGAGCTCTTTTAGAGCACAAAATTTCGTGCTCTTCTCTTCCTCTCCCTTCATTCATCTCCTTCTTGACTCATCTTCTCCTTGAAGTGGCGTCTCATCTCTCTCTTCCTTCTCCATTCCACTGCCATCCATCTTCCAAGAAGCAAAGGAATCCATTGATGAAGAAGATCCTAGGCCTACAAGCTCCAATGGAGCTTACATCATGTGGTATCAGGAGCATCTTCATCTAGGAGATGTTCTTTTGCTTCCTCTATCTTTTTGTTCGACGAATTCTCTTTAATTCCTTGTTCTTCATCTTATTCTCCATGTGTATCCTCCATTGTCTTGTGGTTTGGTGCTTCTTAGAGTAGATTAAAAAAAACTGATTAAATCTTAGATCTACACTTGTTCTGCATTTATATGATTCAAATTTCGTAGATCTACTCTTGAATCATGTTTTTGTGTTGATTTTAGGTTCTATAATTTTTCATTCATAATATTCTTGTGCTGAACCTTTAGATCTAAATTTTCTTCCAAAATATTGATTAGAAAAAAAAACACAAAAATCTAAGTGTAAATCACTTAATCCATGTTGTCTTAGAGTCATGTTTAGTCATAGTAATTGTCACATTATGTTATAAGTTTGTGTTGAATTTTTATTTTGTTGATTGAATTCTAAATATATTTGTTCATGTATTCTTGTCATTCTTAGCCTATCTTTTGAATTTTGACTCTAATTCATGCATGTTATTTAGTTCATAACATGTTCTAAATCAATTCCTAGAAGTAGTCTTGTTGTTGAACTCTTTTTTTTTTTTTGTTTTCTAAGTTTCCTACATGATGCCTATGATGAAGTTGAGTAGTGGTGTTGAGTTGTGGCTGGATTTTTGAATCAAAATAAGTCTGAAGCTCTCTTGAATTGTGTTATTCAAGATAATTGAGCATAAGCAAACACAAATTGTAACTATCCAAGCCTTAAGCAACAAAATCACTACTCTTGATTTCTAGGTTGAAATCGCTGGTGCTGACAGCTTGAACATATGAACTTGTATAAATTACTGGGAATTGGTCACTACGTGTCTTGAGCTGAAATTTTTAATGAATTTTCTGGACATCTGAACCAAAACTATGCAAAAAGAACCAAGCTATTTGGATTAAAGGAAAAAAATAAGAAAAATCACACAATATGGCATAAAAATCAGTGACCAAGATAAAAAAAAGTGAAAGGGAAGTGTGCTTGTGGTTTTGACTCAAAATTTGTTCTATAGTTGGTGCATATTTTATACCAATCCTAGTTCTCAAATTTAAATTGAAAATTATTGTGAAAACAAGTTCCAAAAATAGAGGTTTCTTGAGTCTTTTTTTTTTTAGTTTTTTCTACTATACTCTAGAGCCATTCTATGTTTCTCTTTGAGTCCTAGCTTGCTTTTATGTGCTTTTCATTGCTTTAATTGTTGAATCATCCTTGAAAATTTGTCTTGTCAAAACTCTTTTGGTTTAGCTTTCATCTCATTTTTTGGTCTTTGGTTATTGCTTGTCTCTTTGTTTCCTTGTTTGTGAGTTGCCATATAGGAAATTGGAAAGGAGGATTGATGTCATCCCTTGAAGAATTTGAGTCAAGAAGCAAGGGGTCAACCACCTTAAGAGCTATTGGATCAAGAAGCACTCCAAATTGAGTGAAACACAAAAGAGAGAATATCCACCGAAATTGAGGACTTCTTTTTTTTTTTTTGTAATTTGTAATTGACAATTTTCTTTGCTTTCAAACTTTGTAACAAAAAGGCCTTTCATTGGAAGTAAGTTGGGAGCCTCCAATAGGTCACCCTACTTCCATTTGTGTGTAATAATTTTAGGCAATTTCCCCTTAGGATAGTGAGTGTTTTGTTGGGAACCTTAAATGAGGTCATCCAAACACTCTTAGGATCCACCTAGTTTGCATTTCTTGAACTTTAATTTCTTGCTTACTTTCATAGCTTATTTCCTTTACCCTCCATTGTCAAACCGCCTAGATAGCTTTCCTTTTACCAATTAGTTTTTACCTTATCTTTCACACATCTTTTAGTGTTTATTTTGGCTATTTTACACCATACTTTGTTTTACCTTTCAAAACCCAACAAGAAAGAACTATAACTTAGGAACCAACATGAGTCTTCATTCTTCATCTAGTGTTAATTGTGAGGGTTCTACTCCTAAGGACCCCTTGTATAAGATATTAGATGAGTTGAGATCCCTTAAGTTGTGGAAAGAAAAACATGAGAGAAAAGAAAAAGGTAAAAAAAGAGTGGAAGAAATAAGTCAAGATAAAAGAGAGAAAATAAGAGAGGAAGAAAGAAGAAAAATAATGAAAGAAATGAAAAGAGAAAAACATGCCTCCTATAGTAGTCATGACTCTTGCTAGAGTTTAAGTGAAGAACTTAGCGACTATTATAGAGGGTGCCATAGTTCACATACTAAACATCACTCCCAAAGAAGAGAAAAGGATAGAAGGCCTCAAGAGGTTAACATTTGCCTCCCATATTTCCATGGAAAAGATAATGTTGAGGCCAACTTAGATTGGGAAATGAAGGTTGAACAACTCTTTGCTTGCCATCATATTATTAAAGAGAGAAAAGTTCCATTGGCTACCCTTAGCTTTCAAAGGTATGCCTTCTATTGGTGGACTTTCCTTGTTAGGGAACAAAGGGTTCATGGGGATCCTCCAGTAGAGTATTGGAATTATCTTAAGAGTTCCCTTAGGAAGAGGCACATTCTCTCCTACTATGAAAGGGAGCTTATGGACAAGCTCCAAAGGCTTAGACAAGGGAGTATGAGTGTTGAAGAATATAGACAACAAATGGAACTACTCCTTTTAAGAGCTGGACTTAGGGAGGAGGAAAGAACAAGCATAGCTAGGTTCCTTAGTGGGCTTAATATGGAAGTGAGGGATAAGGTTGAACTCCTGCCATATACGTACCAAGATGAGCTAGTCCAACTTTGTATAAGAGAGGAGCAACAACATAAAAGAAAACCTTCTTCAAAATCTAATGGCTCTCACTCTTATCCAAGGAAGGACCAAGACTAGTTCGCAAGAAAGGACTAGCAACATTAAATCCTTCAAATGTCTTGGGAGAGGTCATATTTCTTCTCAATGCCCCACAAAGAAAACCATGATCATGAGGAGTCAAGACATTTATAGTAGTCAAGAGGAGACTACTTCTTGCCCTTCCTCTAGTGGAAGTGAAGATGAAGTAAGGGGTGAAGAGTCTAGTGAGGAAGTCTACCCCCATGAAGAAGGTGACCTGTTAATGGTTAAAAGGCTCCTTGGAGGTTAATCTTGTGATCTATCTCAATCCCAAAGAAAGAACATTTTTCATACAAGATGCAAAATTTTAGATAAAATTTGTTCTCTCATTGTGGATAGTGGATCTTGTTGCAAATGTTGTAGCACAAGATTAGTTTCCAAGTTGAACCTCACTATCATTCCCCACCCAAAACCTTATAAACTTCAATGGCTCAATGAGCAAGGGGAAATGATAGTTAACCAACAAGTGAAGGTACCTTTCTCCATTGGGACATATAAGGATGAAGTTAATTGTGATATAGTTCCCATGGAGGCAGGACATATTCTTTTAGGAAGGTCGTGACAATTTGATAGGAAGATCATTTATAATGGCATAACTAATGAGATTACCCTCACCCATTTTGGCACTAAATTTGTGTTACATCCTCAAACACCTTCACAGGTGGCCAAAGATCAACTAACTATGAAAGATAAGTGGGATGAGGAAGAAAAATTAGAAAAACAAAAGAAAAAAAGGATAGTAAGGCCTTCAAAGGCCAAGAGGAAGGAAAAAAAGGGAAAGGATTCCTCCAAGAAGATTGTTAAGAAGGAAAATCATTTTGCAACAAAAGGTGATATTAAAAGAGCACTCCTTCTTAAACAATCTTTCTACCTTTTCCTATCAAGGGAAACATCCCTTAGCACTGCCACAATTCCTACATTTGAGACCTTACCCCCAAAGGTCCAAGAACTCTTAAATGAATTTGGTGATATATTTGCCAAAGAGATACTCCCTGGGCTACCTCCTTTAAGGGGAATAGAACACCAAATAGATTTAGTCCCAGGAGCAAGCCTTCTTAATAGGCCAGCCTATAGGACTAACCCTCAGGAGACTAAGGAGATAGAGTCTCAGTTTAAAGAATTGTTGGAGAAGGGCTGGGTCCAAGAGAGCCTAAGCCCATGTGCTGTGCCAGTGTTGTTGGTGCCCAAAAAGGATGGTACGTGGAGAATGTGTACAGATTGCAGGGCCATCAACAACATCATTGTAAAGTATAGGCACCCCATTCCTAGACTTGATGAGTTGCATGGTGCCAATATCTTTTCAATAATTGATCTTAAAAGTGGTTATCACCAAATCAGGATGAAAAAGGGAGATGAGTGGAAAACCGCTTTCAAGACCAAGTTTGGTTTGTATGAATGGCTAGTGATGCCTTTTGGGCTCACTAATGCACCAAACACCTTTATGAGGCTTATGCATCATGTCTTAAGGGATTTCATAGGTAGATTTGTAGTTGTTTATTTTGATGATATTTTAGTGTACAATAGGAGCCTAGATTATCACTTAGGACATCTCAGACAAGTTCTTTCAGTCCTTAGGAAAAACACCCTCTATGCAAATATAGAGAAGTGTACCTTTGGGATAGATAATATAGTTTTCTTAGGTTTTGTACTTGGTAGAAATGGGGTCCAAGTGGACCCTAAGAAAATCAAGGCCATCCAAGAATGGCCCACCCGAAAAAGTGTGGGAGATATTAGGAGCTTCCATGGGTTAGCAAGCTTCTATAGAAGGTTCATTCCTAATTTCTCTACAATTGCATCACCTCTCAATGAGCTGGTGAAGAAGAACGTGGAATTTACCTGGGGTGAAAAACAAGAGCAAGCCTTTGCTTTGCTCAAAGAAAAGCTTACTAAGGCACCTGTTCTAGCTCTTCCTAACTTTTCTATAACTTTTGAGCTAGAATGTGATGCCTCTAGAGTGGGAGTTGGAGCTGTATTATTACAAGATGGGAAACCTATCGCTTATTTTAGTGAAAAACTTCATAGTGCCACCCTCAACTACCCCATCTATGATAAAGAGCTTTATGCCTTAATAAGAGCCCTACAAACTTGGGAACATTACCTTGTTTCCAAGGAATTTGTCATTCATAGTGATCATCAATCATTTAAGTACATTAGAGGGAAAAGCAAGTTAAACAAGAGGCATGCAAAATGGGTAGAGTACCTAGAGAAATTTCCATATGTTATCAAATACAAAAAGGGAAAAACAAATGTGGTAGCTGATGCCCTCTCTAGGAGACACACATTGTTTTGCTCCCTAGGAGCTCAAATTTTAGGATTTGATAATATTAGGGACTTGTATGCTTTAGATGAACATTTCTCTCCCGTTTACGAGAGTTGGGAAAAAGGCCTAAGATGGATTCTATTTGGCTGAGGGGTATTTGTTCAAAGAGGGAAAGCTTTGCATACCCCAAGGATCCATTAGAAAATTACTTATGAAAGAGAACCATGACGGTGGGCTCATGGGCCACTTTGGGATAGACAAGACCCTTGTCTTACTCAAAGAAAAGTTTTATTGGCCCCATATGAAGAAAGATGTCCATAAGCATTGTACTAGGTGTGTGGCTTGTTTACAAGCCAAGTCTAGGGTGATGCCTCATGGGCTATACACACACTTACCCATACCCTCTGCACCTTGGGTAGACATTAGTATGGACTTTTTCCTTGGGCTTCCTAGAACCCAAAGAGGTGTAGACGCTATCTTTGTGGTGGTGGATAGGTTTAGCAAGATGGCACACTTTATACCATGCCACAAGGTGGATGATGCTTCCCACATCTCAAAACTCTTTTTCAGGGAAGTTGTGAGACTCCATGGTTTGCCTAGGACCATTGTGTTAGATAGAGATGCTAAGTTCCTTAGCCACTTATGGAAAACCTTATGGGCTAAGCTAGGAACTAAACTTCTTTTCTCTACCACTTGTCATCCACAAACTGATGGGAAAACAGAGGTAGTGAATAGGTCTTTATCCACCCTTTTAAGGGCTCTTTTGAAAGGCAACCATAAGTCTTGGGATGAGTATCTTCCTCATGTAGAATTTGCCTACAATAGGGGGTTTCATAGAACCACCATGCAGTCCCCTTTTGAGGTTGTCTATGGGTTCAATCCCCTAACACCGTTAGACCTCATTCCCCTCCCACTGGACACTTCTTTTATACATAAAGAAGGGGAATCTAGGTCAGAGTTTGTAAAGAAGTTGCATGAGAGGGTTAAGAACCAAATAGAGAACCAAACAAAGGTGTATTCAACTAATGGCAATACAGGAAGAAAAGAGCTAGTTCTTAATGAGGGTGACTGGGTTTGGCTCCATCTTAGGAAGGATAGATTCCGTACTAATAGGAAATCCAAGCTTAGCCCTAGAGGGGATGGACCTTTTCAGGATTTGGAGAGGATCAATAACAATGCCTACCAGTTGGACCTCCCAGAAGAGTATGGAGTCAGCACAACTTTTAACATTTCTGATTTAATTCCTTTTGTAGGTGGAACTGATATTGAAGAGGAGGAACTAATAGATTTGAGGTCAAATCCTCTTCAAGGGGAAGAGGATGATGCAATCCTCCCTAGGAAGGGACCAGTCACTAGAGCCATAAGCAAGAGGCTCTAAGAGGATTGGGCTAGAGCTGCTGAAGAAGGTCCTAGGGTTCTCATGAACCTCAGGGTAGATTTTTGAGCCCATGGGCCAAGGTTGGGTCCAATTATCTTTGTACATATTAGACTAGGATGTCATTATATTCAATCCTTGTATTTAGGGCTCCATAATGTAGGTAGGATATCCTAGAAATATAGGATTCTTTAGCCCTTGTATTTTACGGCACCTAGACTAGATTTTGTATTAGGGGTAGAATTGAAATTCAAATTTCCCTCCAATTTTGTGTGACACTTAGGCTATAAATAGAGGTCATGTGTGTGCATTTTTTCAACTTTGATCATTTAAAAATTAAATTTCAGATTTTAGAACTCTTTTAGTGCACAAAATTTCGTGCTCTTCTCTTCCTCTCCCTTCATTCATCTCCTTCTTCCTCCAAGCTTTTATCCATGGCCTCCTATGGTGGTGAGCTTCTTCTAGACTCATCTTCTCCTTGAAGCAGCATCTCTTCTCTCTCTTCCTTCTCCATTCCGCTGGCATCCATCTTCCAAGAAGCAAAGGAATCCATTGACGAAGAAGATCCTAGTACTACAAGCTCCAATGGAGCTTACATTATAAATGCTGAAGAATTAATCATACTGTCTAGCCCAACATGCATCACAACTTTGACAAATTGTTGTTGCCAAAATATGAAGAGAATGATTCTTCTGCTTGCTACTATGTTAGAACAAATAAAACTATGGAGTATTGATACCAAAAATATACCTGCTAACCTGGATTGATGCTAGCAGCATCCATTTCCCTATCGAACTTGGTTAAAGGGAGGCTATTTGAGAAAGCACCCCACTCTGTGCTATTGATCTGAATCAAGGAATACTTTTCTCAGATTAAGAGGATCTAGTAGTTCGTCTATAGCATTAGAACAAGATATGCAGAAATGAATGAAGGTGTGTAAGTGTTTATTAACCATTTTCCCAGAAGAAGAGACATGGCCCTGCAACTTAGGAATGACACTAATATGCTCAACATAGCAAGCATTGCTTCTAGTACCTAAAGTGACAGCAACCACGACATCGTTGTCCCAATATTCTGCTCCAGCTAACGTTGCCACGGTATGATTCACCTATTAGGTAGGCATTTACTAAACTTACTAAAAAAATATGTGTATTTATTAAATATTTATGGTAAATAATGATTCATATTATCATATATAATTAAATTTAATTGACTGGAGCTGCAGGGATCAATAAAATAACCTCCGTTTAACTCACCTCACCCTCCTCAAACGTCATTCTCCTTATCTCTATTCTTACCAAATATGTACTTGGAAATAGAGTACTACTACATATGAGATGATAATGGTATATACATATATTAGAGAAAGAATATGTGTAGAAGCAAGCTTCATGATGATGAATCAAGTTGATTCAAGTAGTTTTGATGATGAAGATTAAATCAAGATTAATTTCAAGATTGAATAAATGACATCAAGAAGAATCAAGATTCATGAGAAGATGATTTCACAAGGGAAGTATTGAAAAGAATTTTTCAAAAACCAAACATAGCACAATTTTGTCTTACAAGAAAAGTTTTTCTCAAAATTTTCTAAGTTACCAGAGTTTTTACTCTCTGGTAATCGATTACTAGTTTCCTGTAATCGATTACCAGTGGCAAAGTTTGATTTCAAAAGTTTTTGACTGAATTTGCAACGTTCCAATTGATTTTAAAATGGTGTAATCGATTACAATATATTGGTAATCGATTACCAGTGTATTTGAACATTGAAATTCAAGTTCAATTGTGAAGAGTCACATCCTTTCATAAAATGCTTTGTGTAATCGATTACATGGTTTTGGTAATCGATTACCAGTGACAAGTTTTGAATAAAAAGTCAAGAGATGTAACTCTTCCAATGGTTTTCAGGATTTTTCTCAAGGTTATAACTCTTCCAATGGTTTTCTTGACTAGACATGAAGAGTCTATAAAAGCAAGACCTTGACTTGCATTTCAATAACTTTTACAACTTTTTAGAACAACTTTTGAGAAATCTTGAAACCCTTGCTACTCATCTTTCTTCTTCTTCCTTTGCCAAAAGCTTTCTAAGTTTTCTGGTTTCCAAACCTTGTTCTTCCACATAAAACAACAGTGTGCTATATCTTTTCATTCTCTTCTCCCTTTGATAAAAAGAATTCAACGAGGACTAATCGCCCGAATTCTTTTTGTGTCTCTCTTCTCCCTTTTCCAAAAGAACAAAGGACTAATCGCCTAAATTCTTTTGATTCTTCCCTTTCCCTTAAAAAAAAGATTTCAAAGGACTAACCGCCTGAGAATTATTTTGTTTCCCCTTTACAAAGTTTCAAAGGACTAACCGCCTGAGAACTTTGTCTTAACACATTGGAGGGTACATCCTTTGTGGTACAAGTAGAGGGTACATCTACTTGGGTTGTTGTAACTGAGAACAAGAGAGGGTACATCTCTTGTGGATCAGTTCAAGTGGAGGGTACATCAACTTGGTTGTTCAAAGAGAACAAGGGAGGGTACATCCCTTGTGGATCTTTGCTTGTAAAGGTTTTTACAAGGTTGAAAAGAAATCTCAAGGACCGCAAGTTGCTTGGGGACTGGATGTAGGCATGGGTTGTTGCCGAACCAGTATAAAATTCTTGTGTTTGTCTTCTTCTTCCCTACAATCTTTAATTTCTGCTTTGCACTTTTAATTATCGCTTTTACTTTTGGTTAAGTTTCAATTACTGTTCTTTACTTTCTTAACTTGGTAGTAAAATCCTAGTAACATTAAGAAGGATAAGTTTTAATTAGTCAAGATACAATAATAATTAATTCAACACCCCCCGCCCCTTCTTAATTATTCCGACGCCACTTGATCCAACAAGTGGTATCAGAGCAGGTATCTTGTAGAAAGTTTAACCACTTCAAGATTCATGGCCTCTTCAAATTCTCTGTTTCCTAAAGGAAATTCCATCCATAGGCCACCTATCTTTAATGGTGAGGGTTACCACTATTGGAAAACCCGTATGCAGATTTTCATTGAAGCCATAGATTTGAACATTTGGGAAGCAATAGAAATAGGACCTTACATACCCACCGTAGTTGATGTAAGTACTAGCACCACAACACAAAAACCTAGAGATAAGTGGACTGAAGAAGATAGAAGAAGAATCTAGTATGATCTTGAAGCCAAAACATTATTACTTCAGCCCTAGGAATAGATGAGTATTTTAGAGTGTCAAACAGCACAAATGTCAAGGAAATGTGGGATACTCTCCAACTTACACATGAAGGCACCACTAATGTGAAAAGATCTAGAGTCAATACCCTTACACATGAATATGAATTGTTTAGGATGAACCCTAGTGAAAACATTCATAGCATGCAGAAAAGATTCACACATATCGTCAACCATCTTGCCTCCTTAGGAAAAATCTTTCCTAATGAAGATTTAATTAATAAAGTTTTAAGATGCTTAAGTAGGGAGTGGCAGCCTAAGGTAACTGCCATTTCTGAAATTAAAGATCTTTCTTCTATGTCTCTTGCCACTTTGTTTGAAAAATTGCAGGAACATGAAATGGAACTTCACCAAATTAATCAAAATGAAGAAACTCACAAAAAGAAAAGAAGCATATCACTTAAAGCCTCCTCATCAATGCTAGAGGAAAATGAAGAAGAAGAATTAGAAGATGAAGAAGACTTCTCACTATTTGTGAAGAAGTTTAAAAAATTTGTCAAGAAGAGAAGAATCGAGAGGCGTCAAAACTTCAACAATGGAAAAAGATCTCAAGAAGATTCTCAAATTCTTAGATGCTACAAATGCAATCAACTTGGCCACATTAAAGCAAATTGTCCCTCAAATGAGGAATGGCCTGGGAAAAGTGATAAGAAAAGGTATGAAGAAAGAAGGACCAAAAAGGCCAACATTGCATGGGATGACAATGACTCATCCGATGGTTCAGAAAAAGAGATCAACCTTCTAACGAAGGACTATGAGAGCGACGAGAACATCTCTCAAGATGATTAAGCAAAAAGAAAAAAGTATGACTTTCATTTTGAAGATCTAGGCACTAAAATCATGAAAAAGGTAACACCAAAACCATTCTCTTTTACGTTAACTTAATTGAAACTTTCCTTTCAATTAACTTGTTATATGATGACTAACAAAATTTTATTTGTTTGTCTTGATTGATTGAAATTGTGAGTATGTGTTTGTATGTTTTGATTGAATTAAATTTTCTTTCTCAAAGCATGAAATTTCTTTTAAAATATCTATGATCTTTATTCTTCAATACTTGTGTTGATTATTTTGATATAATTGAATATATACAATGATTTTTAAAATGATTATGCATGTTTTGAATGTGATATGTAAATTACTTGCTTAAGGTTCTTTCATAAAGTGTTTTTAAAAATTTAATGTTATATATATATTTATTTTTAAAAGTATTTTGACTTTCATTCAAATCCTTTTTCCTTAAGAGTCTTTCAGCATTTAGTTTTGGCTGAAATACTCTCTGGTAATCGATTACTACAATAATGTAATCGATTACAGACATTTAAGAAGAGTGTAATCAATTAGCAAATTCTGTAATCAATTACAACGCATCCCTGGCTCTATATATTCAAAATTCAAAATCAGAAATCTGCATCTCCTCATTTTCTCTCGTGAACCCTCGTTCCCAATTCTTGTTTCTACCATATCTCACTCATTTCTTGTCCAAATCACTCCCCACAAAGCCCAAACTTTATATTTTTTCATTCTTTTTCACTTGAACCGATTGAAATTTCAAATAACTCCCTCAAATGGTGGAACCATCAAAGAAGTGCAAGGGATCTTCGAGTCGAAGCCAACGGCACTCCGAGGCTCAGGAAACGCAGATTCCCTCCTCCATTTCCTCTTCCTCGATGTTCTCATCAGAAGAACAACGGATATGGTACAAAAATCTTTTCACCTCTCGTTTCATTATAGATCCTAAGTTCATAGACATGGACTTCTTCTCCAATGAGAATTTTGAATGCATTCAGGCATTTCAAAATTCAAATCTCATTCCTTTCATTTCTTTGAAATTGCCTGTTTATTCTGAATTAGTAAAAGCTTTCTATTCTAACCTCGAAATTCAAGAAGGCACTTTGATTTCTGAGGTTTATGGGATAAAAATGGTCATTGACCAATCCTTATTCTATGACTTGACCCAGTTATCTAGTGAGGGTGTACCATTTGAAGGTGCACTGAATGATGATTGGAAATTTGATTTCTGTGCATGATGCCCGCCGGTTGGTTTGCACCAACCAAGCGGATATGACTGGAAGGCTTCTTTCCGGTTCATTGGCTTTTGAAATCCACATCCTTCATTATCTCATTGTGCGTATTTTGCTTCCAAGATCTTCAAACCTTGCACAAGTTTCTGAGGAAGATCTTATTGTCATGTGGGCTTTTCATACAGGTCGACAAATTGATTGGGCACACTTAGTCCGATATCGCATGCATAAGGCATTGTGATTAAATGCACCTTTGCCATATCCACACCTAATCACACTTTTCCTTCAACACTTTAACATCCCTCTTGATTTCGAACCTTATGTTCCAATCAAGAGATCCTTCTTAATCGGTGCCGCTGTGATTGCAACTTTTGGTTACCGTAAAGAGCATGATGACTCTTGGGTAAAAAAGGGTGCTCAACCTATTGATGATGAAGGACATTTACCAGTTGGAGAGGATTCCTCTCTCCTTCAGAGGATTTTGGACAGGTTTGATGGTCTTCAAACCTATGTTGGTGAAAGGTTTGATGCTCTGGAACTACAAGTGGATATGCGTTTCGACGAGATGGAATCAAGGATCACCAAGGTTGAAGGAGATGTCACTTACATCCGCATATGCTTTGATCTACCACCAGCACTGCCACCATCATCTTAGATTATTATTATTTTTAATATTATTAGTACTTTGATTTCTAGCCATGTATTTGGCTATATTATTATGACATTTGAACACTTAGTATTTCTTTTAATATTTGCTTAGTATGACTGAACATGATATTTATGGATTATGATATATTACTATGTGGTTTGCTTTTTAATTTGGTTTATTCATGTTTTTGCTTCATGATGGGTTTAAATTTTTTATGATTGATTTACAAAGAATATTTTGTGTATGTTTTACATTATGTATGTCTTATGCACTTTGGCTTTTTGTTGATGCCAAAGGGGGAGATATAATAGGGATTAAATCAAGAATTCACATAATTAAATAACTTAATTTCAAGTGAAGCTTAAACTCAAAAACAAAAGGGGAGAATATGGAGAATTAAGTGAGTGATCGACTAGGAAAAAGAATGTGTATGTGTTTCTTGATTTCAGGGTTGTCATCATCAAAAAGGGGGAGATTGTAGAAGCAAGCTTCATGATGATGAATCAAGTTGATTCAAATAGTTTTGATGATGACAAAAAGCCAAGAGAATGATTTCAAGATTGAGTCAACAAGTTCAAGATCACGATTAAATCAAGATTAATTTCAAGATTCAAGAAATGACATCAAGAAGAATCAAGATTCAAGAGAAGATGATTTCACAAGGGAAGTATTGAAAAGAATTTTTCAAAAACCAAACATGGCACAATTTTTTTTACAAGAAAAGTTTTTCTCAAAATTTTATAAGTTACCAGAGTTTTTACTCTCTGGTAATCGATTACTAGTTTCTTGTAATCGATTACCAGTGGCAAAGTTTGATTTCAAAAGTTTTTGACTGAATTTACAACGTTCCAATTGATTTTAAAATGGTGTAATCGATTACAATATATTGGTAATCGATTACCAGTGTATCTGAACATTGAAATTCAAGTTCAATTGTGAAGAGTCACATCCTTTCATAAAATGCTTTGTGTAATCGATTACATGGTTTTGGTAATCGATTACCAGTGACAAGTTTTGAATAAAAAGTCAAGAGATGTAACTCTTCCAATGGTTTTCAGGATTTTTCTCAAGGTTATAACTCTTCCAATGGTTTTCTTGACTAGATATGAAGAGTCTATAAAAGCAAGACCTTGACTTGCATTTCAATAACTTTTACAACTTTTTAGAACAACTTTTGAGAAATCTTGAAACCCTTGCTACTCATCTTTCTTCTTCTTCCTTTGCCAAAAGCTTTCTAAGTTTTCTGGTTTCCAAACCTTGTTCTTCCACAAAAAACAAAAGTGTGCTATATCTTTTCATTCTCTTCTCCCTTTGCCAAAAAGAATTCAACAAGGACAAATCGCCTGAATTCTTTTTGTGTCTCTCTTCTTCCTTTTCCAAAAGAACAAAGGACTAATCGCGTAAATTCTTTTGTGTCTCCCTTCTTCCTTTTCAAAGAATTCAATAAGACACAGTTTGAGAATTCTTTTGATTCTTCCCTTTCCCTTAAACAAAAGATTTCAAAGGACTAACCGCCTGAGAATTCTTTTGTTTCCCCTTTACAAAGTTTCAAAGGACTAACCGCCTGAGAACTTTGTATTAACACATTGGAGGGTACATCCTTTGTGGTACAAGTAGAGGGTACATCTACTTGGGTTGTTGTAACTGAGAACAAGAGAGGATACATCTCTTGTGGATCAGCTCAAGTGGAGGGTACATCAACTTGGTTGTTCAAAGAGAACAAGGGAGGGTACATCCCTTGTGGATCTTTGCTTGTAAAGGTTTTTACAAGGTTGAAAAGAAATATCAAGGACCGCAGGTTGCTTGGGGACTGGATGTAGGCATGGGTTGTTGCCAAACCAGTATAAAATTCTTGTGTTTGTCTTCTTCTTCCCTACACTCTTTAATTTCCACTGTGCACTTTTAATTATCGCTTTTACTTTTGGTTAAGTTTCAATTACTGTTCTTTACTTTCTTAACTTGGTAGTAAAATCCTAGTAACATTAAGAAGGATAAGTTTTAATTAGTCAAGATACAATAATAATTAATTCAACACCCCCCCCCCCTTCTTAATTATTCCGAGGCCACTTGATCCAACAATATCTAAAATTAAATTTATTAATGCATAGTAACAGGATGCCGAATTAAGAGCATATTTGTTTCTCTATTCATAAATAGTTTTATAGTTTTCTAAAACTAATAAATTAGTTAACTTGTCTAATTAATAAAAATTTAAAATACTCTTCACAATGCTTTTCTGGTCTTTACAATAATGTTTTTCTGATTAGGATGCCATTTTTTTTAATAAGAATGGGAAGTTTCTGGTCTTCACAAGGGCCTTCAAATTTGCTTCCAGTCATATGCAAATGTTTCTTCAGTGAAATTAGTCACCATTAACCTCACACAGGAGTATCCACAATGAATGAGTCATTCAAACACACGTACGGACCTTATCATTTACCAAAGGAAAACACCCCTTTGGTAGAAATCGATGAATTACTTCTATTAAATATGCAGCATGCACATGGGGAAAAGATACATTAAAGTTTCAACTAAATGACCAAAAGCTACTAGTAATTGAAATCCAACCTTTGCACAACAAGCACCATATATGAACTCATACAAATTCTTTTTTATATTTGAGGGGGGGGGGAGTGGATATTAAGCATTTTCAACTAAAGAACAAAGATATATGCTAATTACATTATAAGCAAAATGGAAGCCAGTGGCAATTAATAAGAGTGATGAGAAAGATATTATTCGCTTATCAAATCAAAGACATATTGGAAACTTCTTGTCTGTTTCCCATCTCCATAAACGGTCAAAGGCTCCTTCCTTAGTGCCTGCAATAAGTTCACCAGATACAGACAATTATTACACAAATAAAGCCAACAACAACTCCTTCCTTCCCAATTCAAATTCAAGGAAGAGGTATACAAAAGGACAACCTGAGCAACGAAGCTACTAACAACACGACCATCATCTAAGCACATTATAGGCCTGTAGGTGTTATAGATTCTGGCAATTCTAACCTGTAAAATACACTACATACGAGGCCCCATTTTAATTTTCATAACTTGAAAAGTCCATCAAATCAAAGGCTAAATTCAACAAAAGAATTAAATAGAGCAACAACAACTAAAATTGATGAGGGACAGACAGAAAATAGTTAGTTAGGTTCGTAGAAAATGACCTTAATGTCAGCACCTCAGAGGTAGAAAAAAATTGCATTCATTCCTAAACGTACACACTTCCAAACACTGTTAGACAAGTGGCCTCAGATATCTTAAGAAGGGGGGGGGGTTGAATTAAGATATTACAAACTATTTCCCCAATTAAAATTCTATTTCACTTTCTATTCAAGTTACAAATTCCCTTAAAAATGAACTTCTTAAATATTGATTCAAATAAAACAATCTGAATATAAATATAAAACTAATAAATAAAAGAGTTTAAGGGAAGAGAAAGTGCAAACTCGGATTTATACTGGTTCGGCCACACCCTTGTGCCTACGTCCAGTCCCCAAGCAACCCGCTTGAGAGTTCCATTATCTTGTAAAATCCTTTTACAAGTTCTGAACACACAAGGACAATCCTTCCTTTGTGTTCAGAGTTCTTTTACAACAAGAGACCCTCGGTCTCTTAATCCCTTAGAGAATTAGAAAGAAGAGAAGAATGAATCTCTCTTGAAAGAGATAGATTTTACAATTTGAGCACTCAAATGATTCCTTAATGAATTGCAAGTGTATTGGCCAAGGAATTCTTAAGAGGATAAAATGATTTTGCTCTTTGAGAGAATAAACACTTGTTGTTCTGAAACACTCTGAGCAAATTCGTGTTCTAAGTCACATATATATAGACCATTGATGGTCATGTAAAAACCATTTGAGAAGTTGTGACTCTTAGAAATATTTTTCTGAAAATCTTGTCTGGTAATCGATTACAGGATTTATGTAATCGATTACAGCTTTTAAAATTTGAATTAAAACGTTTATTAACTGCTGGTAATCGATTACCAACATTGTGTAATCAATTACACAGTCTAAAATTTGAATTCAAATATTTAGTAGCTGTTGTAAATCATTTTTGGCCACTGGTAATTGATTACATCCTCTAGTAATCGATTACCAGAGAGTAAATCTCTTGAAAAACACTTTTTAACTTAAATTACTTGGCCAAACCTTTTGCTATATCAATTAGGAATTCCCTTCCTAAAATACTAGTGATCATCTTAATGTTGTGGCTTGTATTCTTGAATCATTGTCTTGAATTTAAACTTGAAAAGCCCATTTGCATCATTTGCATCAAATCATCATGATCATCATCAAAACACCAAAGTCATTTGCTTCTACAAACACTACTACATAAGCGCTATTTTACGACACAAGATCAAAGACGGTTGAACAAAATCATCGTTGAAATGTCTATTCAAAGACGTTTTTTATAAAACCACCCTGGTTTACGCTTCCCACTCCAACGCTTTTGATTTCACCACTCTAATGCTTCGGGTTTCTAAACAACCAATCAATCAAAAGTGATAAGATAAGCCAAACTCACTTTTTTCCCAATTCCAACCTTGAAACCCATTCACCGGTATCGTTTCCTCCCGTGGCGTAGCCCACCGCCCCCTGGCACGCCTCCCCACCATCTGTGTCACAATTTCCCTCACCAAGAAAGCCCACAAAAGCCAGATTATGGAGGTGGAGATATCATCGAAGGAAGTGGTGGTGTTTCCATTCTCCGGGATGACGAGGCTGATGAAGGAGGTAGTTTTGATGCACAAGCGTGGATCTTTCAAGGAAGAGCCTCAAGATCTCTTCTTTGGCAACTCAACTCCCTCAAGTTCTCCGTCACCTCTTGTGACAGTGTCGACGAAGTCATCGATATGACGACCCCAAGTAGTTCTTCCTCCTCTTATTCTTTATGGCTTCTTCTCACTGGTGGTCCACATCATTGATGATCGTCAACAATGTTTATTTCTACTTTGATTCTTCAATTTTTTTGTTGTCATTTTCTCTCTTGATCTGGTAGAAAAGGATGAAAGGGGTTGTTCGAGAGTTTTCAATTTTTTTTTCATTTTTTTGTTTGTAATAGTTTATTCATGGTACAGGATTTGACTGAAAAAATGGCTTTGAACTGGATTGTAGAACTTATTCATAGTACGTGACTTTGCAACAGGAAAACAATGATTCTGCAAGCAGGAAGGAGCTGAAGAAAGGAAAATAAATATTTTATCCGGAAAAAAAAATAGTCTTTTTGGAATCGGAGGGGCATTACCTCCGAAGAGAGATTTGACTAGGTTCGTGAAGTGGCCAAAGAATGTTCAAATTCAGAGGATTAAGAGGATTCTAAAGTATAGGTTGAAGGTTCCTAATGCAATCCTCCATAGGAAGGGACCTGTCACTAGAGTCATAAGCAAGAGGCTCCAAGAGGATTGGGCTAGAGCTGCCAAAGAAGGCCCTAGGGTTCTCATGAACCTCAGGGTAGATTTATGATCCCACGAGCCAAGGTTGAGTCCAATTACCTTTGTACATATTAGACTAGGATGTCATTATATTTGGTCCTTGTATTTAGGACTCCATAATGTAGGTAGGGTACCCTATAAATATAGGATTTTTCAGCCCTTGTATTTTAGGACACCTAGACTAGTTTTTGTATTAGGGGTAGTTTTGTAATTTCACATGCACTAAGTGAATATTTAATGTGTGTGTTGGAAAATAAATTTAATTGAATTGGTAGAAGCCCAATCCAATTAAATTTTAGAGGGGGAGGTGAATATTTGCTTACTACACCCCATTGCCACATCATATAGTCACACTTTGTACAAGTCCTACATGCTTTACATGCCTCATAATTAGTGAAATTTTGGCTCCACAAAATTCAATTTCAAATTCAAGTGAAATTTGAATTGAAATTCAAATTTCCCTCCAATTTTGTGTGACACTTAGGCTATAAATAGAGGTCATGTGTGTGCATTTTTTTCAACTTTGATCATTTGAAAATTAAACTTTAGATTTCAGAGCTCTTTTAGAGCACAAAATTTCGTGCTCTTCTCTTCCTCTCCCTTCATTCATCTCCTTCTTCCTCCAAGGTCTTATCCATGGCCTCCTATGGTGGTAAGCTTCTTCTAGACTCATCTTCTCCTTGAAGTGGCATCTCCTCTCTCTCTTCCTTCTCCATTCCGCTGCCATTCATCTTCCAAGAAGCAAAGAAATCTATTGATGAAGAAGATCCAAGGCCTACAAGCTCCACATGGAGCTACATCATGTGGTATCAAGAGCATCTTCATCTAGGTGATGTTCTTTTGCTTCCTCTATCTTTTTGTTCGGTGAATTCTCTTTAATTCCTTGTTCTTCATCTTATTCTCCATGTGTATCCTCCATTGTCTTGTGGTTTGGTGCTTCTTAGAGTAGATTAAAAAAAACCGATTAAATCTTAGATCTACACTTGTTCTTGCATTTCTATGGTTCAAATTTTGTAGATCTACTCTTGAATCATGTTTTTGTGTTGATTTTAGGTATTATCAATTTTCATTCATAATATTCTTGTGCTGAACCTTTAGATCTAAATTTTCTTCCAAAATATTGATTAGAAAATAAAAACACAAAAATCTAAGTGTAAATCACTTAATCCATGTTGTCTTAGAGTCATGTTTAGTCATAGTAATTGTCAAATTATGTTCTAAGTTTGCGTTGAATTTTTATTTTGTTGATTGAATTCTAGATACATTTTTTCATGTATTCTTGTCATTCTTAGCCTATCTTTTGAATTTTGAGTCTAATTCATGCATGTTATTTATTTCATAACATGTTCTAAATCAATTCCTAGAAGTAGTCTTGTTGTTGAACTCTTTTTTTGTTTTTTTTGTTTTCTAAGTTTCCTACATGATGCCTATGATGAAGTTGAGTAGTGGTGTTGAGTTGTGGCTGGATTTTTGAATCAAAATAACTCTGAAGCTCTCTTGAATTGTGTTATTCAAGATAATTGAGCATAAGCAAACACAAATTGTAACTATCCAAGCCTTAAGCAACAAAATCACTACTCTTGATTTCTAGGTTGAAAACGCTAGTGTTGGCAGCTTGAAAATAAGATCGTGTATAAATTACTGGGAATTGGTCACTACGGATTTTCAGCTGAAAGTTTTACTGAATTTCCTAGACATCTGTACCAAAATTATAAAAAAAATAACGAAGTGATTTGGATAAAAGGAAAAAATACTAAAAGTCACACAAGTTGGAAGAAAAATCAGTGGGCAGAGAAAAAAGTGAAAGGGAAGTGTGCTTGTTATTTTGGCTCAAAATTTGTTCTATAATTGGTGCCTATTTTATACCAATCCTAGTTTTGAAATTTCAATTGAAAATTATTGTGAAATCAAGTGCCAAAACTAGAGGTTTCTTGAGTCTTTTTGTTTTCGTTTTTCTACTCTATTCTAGAGCCATTCTAGGTTTCTCTTTGAGTCCTAGCTTGCATTTTGTGTGCTTTTCATTGCTTTAATTGTTGAATAATCCTTGAAAATTTGTCTTGTTAAAACTCTATTGGTTTAACTTTCGTTTCATTTTTTTTTTGGTCTTTTGTTATTGCTTGTATCTTTGTTTCATTGCTTGTGAGTTGCCATATAGGAACCTAGATGAGCTAGTCCAACTTTGTATAAGAGTGGAGCAACAACTTAAAAGAAAGCCTTCTTCAAAATCTTATGGCTCTCACCCTTATCCAAGGAAGGACCAAGCCCATGGAATTTTGGGGTCTGCACCTTCAAAACCCAAGGAAGATAAGGCTAAGACCATAGAGAAATACACCCCTAAGACCAATTCCCAAGAAAGGACTAGCAACATTAAATTCTTCAAATGTCTTGGGAGAGGTCACATTGCCTCTCAATGCCCCACAAAGAAAACCATGATCATGAGGGGTCAAGACATTTATAGTAGTAAAGAGGAGACTACTTCTTGCCCTTCCTCTAATGGAAGTGAAGATGAAGTAAGGGGTGAAGAATCTAGTGAGGAAGTCTACCCCCATGAAGAAGGTGACCTCTTAATGGTTAGAAAGTGATGCAATCCTACCCCGCAAGGGCATTGGATAGAAAACTCGAAGTAGATTGGGCCAGATGTCCAAGGGAAGGCCCTAGGGTTCTCATGAGCCTTAGGGTAGATTTCGAGCCCATGGGCTAAGTATGAGCCCGCTTATCTTTGTAAATATTAGAATAGGTTTTTCCTTCGTTTGGGCCTTGTATTTTGGCCATTCTAGTAGTATAGGGTTTTAGCCTTGTATTTCGAGGCATTTTGAGTAGTCTTTGTAGTAGGGATTTTTTTTTGTATTTTCATGTATTTTGTCATGGGGGTGAGCTTAGCTATTATAGGGGGTGTGTAGCTAAGCTCTAGCTTCTCATCTCAAGGAGGTGAGCTTAACTATTAGAGAGGTATGTGTAGCTAAGCTCTAGCTTCTTTAGGAATCTTCTCAAGGAGGTGAGCTTAGTTATGAAAGGGTTGTGTAGCTAAGCTCTAGCTTCTCAAGGAAGTTTTCTCAAAGAAGCTTCTCAAGGAAGTTTTCTAAAGAAAGCTTCTCAAGGAAGCTACCTAGTCTATAAATAGAAGCATGTGTAACACTTGTTGTAACTTTGATGTATGAGAGTCTTGTGAGACACAACTCAAAGTTCAACTTCTCTCCCTTTTTCTTCCTTCAATTTCATGCTCCCTCCTCTCTCTTTCTCTCCCTCTTTCTTTTCCTCCATTGAAGCATCCTCTCCAAGCTTCTTATCCAAGGCTCATCTTGGTGGTGAAGCTCCTTCTTCCATGGCTTATTCCCTAGTGGATGGCGCCTCCTCTCACCTCTTCTCCTTTGTCTTCCGCAGCATCTCCATGGTGGAAAATAACCATTAAAGGACCTTATTGAAGCTCAAAGATCCAGCCTCCATAGAAGCCCCACAAGCAAGCTTCCATCAGAAGGCTCCTTGGAGGTAAATCTTGTGATCTATCTCAATCCCAAAGAGAGAACATCTTTCATACAAGATGCAAAATTTTAGATAAAACTTGTTCTCTCATTATGGATAATGGATCTTGTTGCAATTGTTGTAGCACAAGATTAGTTTCCTAGTTGAACCTCACTATCATTCCCTACCCAAAACCTTATAAACTTCAATGGCTCAATGAGCAAGGGGAAATGATAGTTAACCAACAAGTGAAGGTACCTTTCTCCATTGGGACATATAAGGATGAAGTTAATTGTGATATAGTTCCCATGGAGGCAGGACATATTCTTTTAGGAAGGCCATGGCAGTTTGATAGGAAGATCATTTACAATGGCCTAACTAATGAGATTACCCTCACCCATCTTGGCACTAAATTTGTGTTGCATCCGCAAACACCTTCACAGATGGCCAAAGATCAACTAACTATGAATGATAAGAGGGATGAGGAAGAAAAAGTAGAAAAACAAGGATAGTAAAACCTTGTCTTCAAAGGCCAAGGGGAAGGAAAAAGAGGGAAAGGATTCCTCCAAGAAGATTGTTAAGAAGGAAAATCATTTTGCAACAAAAGGTGATATTAAATGAGCACTCCTTCTTAAACAATCTTTCTACCTTCTCTTGTCAAGGGAAACATCCCTTAGCACTGCCACAATTCCTACATCCCACAGGTCCAAGAACTCTTACATGAATTTGGTGATATATTTCCCAAAGAGATACCCCCTGGGCTACCTCCTTTAAGGGGAATAGAACACCAAATAGATTTAGTCCCAGGAGCAAGCATTCCTAATAGGCCAGCCTATAGGACTAACCCTCAAGAGACTAAGGAGATAGAGTCCCTGGTTAAAGAATTGTTGGAGAAGGGCTGGGTCCAAGAGAGCCTAAGCCCATGTGTTATGCCAGTGTTGTTGGTGCCCAGAAAGGATGGTACGTGGAGAATGTGTACAAATTGCAGGGCCATCAACAACATCACCATAAAGTATAGGCACCCCATTCCTAGACTTGATGATTTGCTTGATGAGTTTCATGGTGCCAATATCCTTTCAAAAATTGATCTTAAAAGTGGTTATCACCAAATCAGGATGAAAAAGGGTGATGAGTGGAAAACCGCTTTCAAGACCAAGTTTGGTTTGTATGAATGGCTAGTGATGCCTTTTGGGCTCACTAATGCACCAAGCACCTTTATGAGGTTTATGCATCATGTCTTAAGGGATTTCATAGGTAGATTTGTAGTATTTTATTTTGATGATATTTTAGTGTATAGTAAGAGCCAAGATGATCACTTAGGTCATCTCATGCAAGTTCTTTCAGTCCTTAGGAAAAACACCCTCTATGCAAATATAGAGAACTGTACCTTTTGTGTAGATAATATAGTTTTCTTAGGTTTTGTAGTTGGTAGAAATGGGGTCCAAGTGGACCCTGAGAAAATCAAGGCCATCCAAGAATGGCCCACCCAAAAAGTGTGGGAGATATTAGGAGCTTCCATGGGTTAGCAAGCATCTATAGAAGGTTCGTTCCTAATTTCTCTACAATTGCATCACCTCTCAATGAGCTGGTGAAGAAGAATGCGGCATCTGGGGTGAAAAACAAGAGCGAGCCTTTGCTTTGCTAAAAGAAAATCTTACTAAGGCACCTGTTCTAGCTCTTCCTGACTTTTCTAAAACTTTTGAGCTAGAATGTGATGCCTATAGAGTGGGAGTTGGAGCTGTATTGTTACAAGGTGGGCACCCTATTGCTTATTTTAGTGAAAAACTTCATAGTGTCACCCTCAACTACCCCATATATGATAAAGAGCTTTATGCTTTAATAAGAGTCATCCAAACTTGGGAACATTACCTTTTTTCCAAGGAATTTGTCATTCATAGTGATCATCAATCACTTAAGTACATTAGAGGGCAAAACAAGTTAAGCAAGAGGCATGCAAAACGGGTAGAGTACCTAGATAAATTTCCATATGTTATCAAATATAAAAAGGGAAAAACAAATGTGGTAGCTGATGCCCTCTCTAGGAGACACACATGGTTTTGTTCCCTAGGAGCACAAATTTTAGGATTTGATAATATTAGGGACTTGTATGCTTTAGATGAACATTTCTCTCCCATTTACGAAAGTTGTGGGAAAAAGGCCCAAGATGGATTCTATTTGGGTAAGGGGTATTTGTTCAAAGAGGGAAAGCTTTGCATACCCCAAGGATCCATTAATAAATTACTTGTGAAAGAGAGCCATGAGGGTAGGCTCATCGGCCACTTTTTGATAGACAAGACCATTGTCTTACACAAAGAAAAGTTTTATTGGCCCCATATGAAGAAAGATATCCATAAGCATTGCACTAGGTGTGTGGCTTGTTTACAAGCCAAGTCTAGGGTGATGCCTTATGGGCTATACACACCCTTACTCATCCCCTCTGCACCTTGGGTAGACATTAGTATGGACTTTGTCCTTGGGCTTCCGAGAACCCAAAGAGGTGTAGACTCTATCTTTGTGGTGGTGGATAGGTTTAGCAAGATGGCACACTTTATACCATGCCACAAGGTGGATGATGCTTCCCACATCTCAAAACTCTTTTTCAGGGAAGTTGTGAGACTCCATGGTTTGCCTAGGACCATTTTGTCAGATAGAGATGCTAAGTTCCTTAGCCACTTCTGGAAAACCTTATGGGCTAAGCTAGGAACTAAACTTCTTTTCTCTACCACTTGTCATCCACAAACTGATGGGCAAACAGAGGTAGTGAATAGGTCTTTATCCACCCTTTTAAGGGCTCTTCTGAAAGGCAACCATAAGTCTTGGGATGAGTATCTTCCTTGTGTAGAATTTGCCTACAACAGGGGGGGTTCATAGAACCTCGAAGAAATCCCCTTTTGAGGTTGTCTATGAGTTTAATCCCCTAACACCGTTAGACCTCATTCCCCTCCCACTGGACACTTCTTTTATACATAAAGAAGGGGAATCTAGGTCATAGTTTGTAAAGAAGTTGCATGAGAGGGTTAAGAACCAAATAGAGAACCAAACAAAGGTGTATTCAACTAAAGGCAATAGAGGAAGAAAAGAGCTAGTTCTTAACGAGGGTGACTGGGTTTGGCTCCATCTTAGGAAGGATTGATTCCCTACTAAAATGAAATCCAAGCTTAGCCCTAGAGGGGATGGACCTTTTTAGGTTTTGGAGAGGATCAATAATAATGCCTATAGGTTGGACCTCCTAGAAGAGTATGGAGTCAGCACCACTTTTAACATTTCTGATTTAATTCCTTTTGCAGGTGGAGCTGATATTAAGGAGGAGGAACTAACAGATTTGAGGTCAAGTCCTCTTCAGGAGGGAGGGGATGATGCAATCCTCCCTAGGAAGGGACCAGTCACTAGAGCCATAAGCAAGAGGCTCCAAGAGGATTGAGCTAAAGCTGCTGAAGAAGGCCCTATGGTTCTCATGAACCTCAGAATAGATTTTTGAGCCCACGGGCTAAGTTTGGGCCCAATTATCTTTGTACATATTAGATTAGGATGTCATTATATTTGGTCATTGTATTTAGGGCTCCATAATGTAGGAAGGGTACCATAGAAATATAGGATTTTTCAGCCCTTGTATTTTAAGGCACTTAGACTAGTTTTTGTATTATGGGTAGTTTTGTAATTTCACATGCACTAAGTGAATATTTGATGTGTGTGTTGGGAAATAAATTTAATTGAATTGGTAGAAGTCCAATCCAATTAAATTTTAGAGGGGGAGGTGAGCATTTACTTACTACACCCCATTGCCACATCATATAGTCACACTTTGTGCATGTCCTTCATGCTTTACATGCCTCATGACACCTAAGCACACATTGTGGAGAATCTTGGAATTGATCTTTGATTAGTGGGCTGAACAATAACTAAAAATCACTAATCATAATTAGTGAAATTTTGGCTCCAAAGTTTGGCTCAACAAATTCAAGTGAAATTTGAATTGAAATTCAAATTTCCCTCTAATTTTGTGTGACACTTAGGCTATAAATAGAGGTCATGTGTGTGCATTTTTTCAACTTTGATCATTTGAAAATTAAACTTCAGATTTCAGAGCTCTTTTAGAGCATAAAATTTCGTGCTCTTCTCTTCCTCTCCCTTAATTCATCTCCTTCTTCCTCCAAGCTCTTATCCATGGCCTCCTATGGTGGTGAGCTTCTTCTAGACTCATCTTCTCCTTGAAGTGGCGTCTCGTCTCTCTCTTCCTTCTCCATTCTGCTACCATTCATCTTCCAAGAAGCAAAGGGATCCATTGATGAAGAAGATCCAAGGCCTACAAGCTCCACATGGAGCTACATCAGTTCCCCTAGCTTTGAACCAATTTACCACAACTCTTGACAAAAACCTAGGTAAGAATATCTAACACAATGTTTGGATCTGGTATACTTGTGCATGTTGTTCTGTGAGGTGTAATCCTTGTTATTATTATTATTATTATTATAGATTATAGATTAAACAATGTTTTTTATTTCCTGGTCTAATGTCATAAACAAAAATTGGGAAAAATCTTGAATGCTTGGAGAAGGAGGAAAACATACTGCCAGGTCCAGAAATTGATGCATTCATGAAGGTTGTCTCATCTTATAAATAATATTTGAAAATTTTTGAAAGTTCTTGGCATTTAAGTATGTTCAGATATGGTTGTAGGCAATGATGTGGTAAGGGGGTGGGGGGAGGGGGGGGGGAGGGGTCTCTGGTGGCCAAAAAAGGAGAGTTACAACAGGTGATCTCTCTTCCCTTTCTAGGAATTTGTTACAATTTTCTTTGAAATTTGGCTCTTGTAGTGATATATTCTTTAGTTAATCTAATTGGATCACCTCTTTAATGTATCATACAAAGAAAGAGGGTCCAAATTCAGTCTCTCTATTTTTTTTCTTCAATTTTTTAAAGATAAAGTTAATTATTTCGACTTGTAATCTATCTGGATTACCTATTTTTTATTATTGCAATTTTTGTTGTTTCACTAATCTGAAATATGCTAATCGTTGTCACAAATTATCATGATGTAGTATTTTTTTTGGTAAAATTAGGTCGATTATATACTATGGAGCGAGGCTGAAGATTCCGCAAAATGAGTGCTCGATGAACACTAATGCTCTTCTGGTTTTGCTCATGAAGTAGCTTGAAGAGGTTCTAAATTAAATCTTGTTTTTTTTTGTGCTGATTGTAATCACAATTAACTGAAACTCAAAGTTGATATGCAAATAAATAAATATAAAAGTGATTTTTAATTAATCCCTAACTTTGTGTTGTCTTTTTAAAATAAGAAGGGAATCTACTCATGTTAAATGGAAGTGTATAAATCTGAATAATAATGAATTAATGATATTATGGCATGTTTTAGTGGCAATCTGCAGTTTTCTTTCCTTTTAAAGATGTTAGTGGTTGACATGTTTGATTGGGTATGATTATGAAATTTTTATTTACTCAATTAATGTATCCGAAATATGTTGTTTTTATAGGATAACAAGTCAATCTAGTTGGGGCTTGAAGAAAATTTATATCTCAAGGGATTTGCTTTGAATGTGTTTGGAAGAGCAGACAAGCAAGATCGTGCCAGAAGAGCAGATTTGTATTATAAAATCACTCTTTTTTTTTAATGGTAGCTTGAAATAAATAAATAAATAAGCATTTAAGCTTGTATGTTGGTTCTGTTGCATCAGTTGTGATCCCTATGGTCTCAATAAAGTTTACGAGGGATTTTTGTACCTTCTTGTTCCTTTGTCCTGAACAAGATAATAGCTCACTCTCTTTACATACCAAGTATCTATTTTTTGCCAAACATTTGCTATATTCCCTTTGCATAACTATCTTGCTTGTAAGAATTTTTCATCTGTGATAAGTTTTTAACATATAGTCTTTGACACTTTGTAGGAATACAGCGAAAACATTTTATGCTTCCAGCATCTTTTTTGATATTCTTAATCAATTTGGAGCAGTTCAACCTGATGTGTGTATTTCATGCATTGAATTGAACCTTCCTTTTTTATGCATGTCTCATTGCATTTCCATGTTTTCCACAAAGCCTTTCTTATTTGGAAACAATTTGCAGCAAGAATACAACTTCCTGTAACTGTATGTTTAATGCTTTTTTGAGTTTCTTTTATAGCTAGAGCAGAAACAAAAATATGCAGTGTCGAAAGCAGCTAAAATAAGAAAAGCCTTGAAAGAAGGAAGAAAGCCCATTGCTGGCCCCTTTGAGTTCTTCAAATGATATATTTTTTTCTCACTTTTTTATGAAACTTTATGCATTCCTCCTATTTGTTGAAATTCCTGTGCCAATCATTTTCCTAACTACTTTATTAGTTTTGTGTTTTTTCCTTTCTTTGTTTAGAAATATCTTCAACATGGCTTGGCTTACTAATAGTCATTTTCTTATTAGCAGTAAATTTAGGCTACTCCTTATGACTTGCACTTTCAAATGACAGAGTGGTTAGGCCAAAATATACAGTATTTTCTGGTTTAATTGTCAATATCTTTTTAGTTTGGTGTGGTTTGAGAAAATATTTTAATTGTCAATAACTTCTTAATTCTTTCAGCACTCTAACATGGTGAAAATTTCTTCTGCTATTTATTAAGGAAACAATTAGAGATGCCATTGAAGACTATAGCATTGATGAGATGGTGCGAAGGAGGGTGTTGGTGTCATGGTTTGGTGCTCTGTGCTCATTTCCATCTGATATGATATAAAGACATTTCTTGAGGTACAAATTAAATCTTTTTATTGCTTTATGAGCGTATTCTTCTTGGAGGGAATCAAAATGTGTATTTCAATTGGATGCTATCAGAACCTGAACTTCTTGACCATGCTAAATTGGACTCTATTGTTAATTTTCTTGAGGAGTGGAGGTAGGAAATTTATATTTTCATTGGTTTTGGGCTTATTTATGTGATTTAGCTGTCATCTTCCTTTTTAACCTCTGTAATTCTTTATTGAAATATATATTTATTTAAAAATAATATCGATGATTTGTGATAAATTAACGACATTAAACTTTCAGGTATTTAAATAAATGATTATGAACGTAGATAAATTTAATGTATATGATATTATGTTAGTATATGATAATGTACGACTCCTTAGATAAGTATCCATTTTTTTTGTTTATTAAATACATAATCTATTATATATACTAAACAAGTCTAATATTTTTATATATTAGAAATATTCAATAAATATAAATTTATAATAGAAAAATAACTAAAAAATGTAAAATCCTAGTTATCTACAAAATATTAAATGTGAAGAAGAGTTTAATCTTTTGGTGAAAATTGAAATTGTTATTTTAATGCTTTGATAAGTTGAAGAAAACAATACAACGTCGAAGCATAATCACCAAAAAATATTATTAAAAAAAATCATTCTAAGACGGTTTTCTGAAAAACGACTAAGAATGTCTACATTCTAAGACAGTTTTTCTCATAAAATCGTCTTAGAATCCTCTATATATTTTATTTTTTAAAAAAAAACGTAATCTAAGACCGTTTTCTGATAAACCGTCTTAGAAAGTGTATCCTTCTAAGATGATTTTTAACTAAGAATTGTCTTACAAAGATACTCTTCCAAAACGATTTTTAGTTAAGAACCGTCTTATAATGATATCTTTTTCTAAAATGGTTGTCTATTGAACCATCGTAGAAAATGTAGACTTTCTACGACGTAGCCTATAATGACGGTTAATAACCGACGTAGAATGCGTAATTTAACTAACATAGAAAGCCTTTTTAGCAGTAGTGAAAATCACCATTATAAATAATCAATACAACCACTTTTGGTTTACACAATCACCATTTTGCCTTCCCAAATTCCCAAACAGAACAAAAAAAAATCAAAATGTCCTTTTTCTCCTCCTCTACGACAAAGTCTAACTTGGCCACCATGAAGACGGTGCTCTCGACGGTGTTCTCGGTGATGTAAGCTCCATTGGAGCTTGTAGGCCTAGGATCTTCTTCATCAATGGATTCCTTTGCTTCTTGGAAGATGAATGACAGCGGAATGGAGAAGGAAGAGAGAAAGGAGATGCCACTTCAAGGAGAAGATGAGTCTAGAAGAAGCTCACCACCATAGGAGGTCATGGATAAGAGCTTGGAGGAAGAAGGAGATGAATGAAGGGAGAGGAAGAGAAGAGCACGAAATTTTGTGCTCTAAAAGAGCTCTGAAATCTGAAGTTTAATTTTCAAATGATCAAAGTTGGAAAAATGCACACACATGACCTCTATTTATAACCTAAGTGTCACACACAATTGGAGGGAAATTTGAATTTCTATTCCAATTTCACTTGAATTTGAAATTGAATTTGTGAAGCCAAAATTTCACTAATTATGATTAGTGAATTTTAGCTATGGTTCAGCCCACAAATCCACGATCAAGTCCAAGATTTTCCACTAAGTGTGCTTAGGTGTCATAAGGCATGTAAAGCATGAAGGAGATACACAAAGTGTGACTATATGATGTGGCAATGGGGTGTAGCAAGCAAATGCTCACCTCCTCCTCTAAAATTTAATTCGATTGGGCTTCTCCCAATTCGATTAAATTTATTTCTCAACACACACATCAAATATTCACTTAATACATGTGAAATTACAAAACTAGCCCTAATACAAAACTAGTCTAGGTGCCTTAAAATACAAGGGTTGAAAAATCCTACATTTCTATGGTATCCTACCTACATTATGGAGCCCTAAATACAAGACCCAAAAATAATGAAATCCTAATCTAATATGTACAAAGATAAGTGGGCTTATACTTAGCCCATGGGCCTAAAATCTATCCTAAGGCTCATAAGAACCTTAGGGCCTTCTGTTGCATTTCTGGCTCAATCTTCTTGGAATCTTTTATCCAATGCCTTTGGGGAGGGGGGGTATTGCATCATTCCCTCCCCCTTGAAAAGGATTTGACCTCAAATCCATAGGTTCTTGAAACTCAGGGATTCTTTCCTCAACACCTGTAAAAAGAATAAAAGCATATGTATTAGTGATGTTGGGTATGTTAGAGTATGTTGGATCGAGTGGCCTCAGAATAATTAAGAAGGGGGGGTTGAATTAATTATTCCTAAAACTTTACCAATTCAAAATTACTCTTTTAAGGCTTTTACTTATGTTGTTAAGAGAATATGGAGTAGAAGAGAAACTTAACAGAAAGTAAAAGCGAAAATTAAATGCACAGCGGAAAGTAAAAGAGTAGGGAAGAAGGAAACAAACACACAAGGATTTTTATACTGGTTCGACAACAACCCGTGCCTACCTCCAGTCCCCAAGCGACCTGCGGTCCTTGGGATTTCTTTCAACCTTGTAAAAATCCTTTTACAAGCAAAGATCCACAAGGGATGTACCCTCCCTTGTTCTCTTTTAACCTCGTGGATGTACCCTCCACTAGAACTGATCCACAAGAGATGTACCCTCTCTTGTTCTCAGTCAAACCCAAGTAAATGTACCCTCTACTTGTGCCACAAAGGATGTACCCTCCAATGTGTTAAGACAAAGATCTCAGGCTGTTACACCTTTGATACTTTGTGAATGGGGATACAAAAGAATTCTCAGGCGGTTAAACCTTTGAACGCTTTTGTATTAGGGAATGGGAAGAATCAAAAGAATTCTCAGACTGTGTCGTTTTGAATTCTTTGACAAGGGAGAAGGGAGACACAAAAGAATTCAGGCGGTTAGTCCTTCCTTCTTTTGGAAAAGAGATAAGAGAGACACAAAAAGAATTCAGGCGGTTAGTCCTTGGCGAATTCTTTTTGGCAAAGGGAGAAGAGAATGAAAAGATGAATAGCACAAGTTTTCAAGGTTTAGAAAACCAGAAAACTTCAGAAAGCTTTTGGTACAAAGAAGAAGAAGAAGTTTCAAAGAGATTCAAAGAGATTCAAGGCTTGTAAAGGATTGTATGAGATTGTTTAGAAAGACTTGATTTAAAATGCAAAACAAAGCCTTGCTTTTATAGACTCTTCATGTCTGGTCAAGAAGGCCATTCAGAAGAGTTATAACTTTTAGAAAAACTTAAAAACCATTTGAAAAAGTCAAAACCTTTTTGAAGAGTTACATCTTTAGATTTTTTAGAAACAAACACTGGTAATCGATTAAACAAAGCTTTTGAGTGAAACAATGCGACTCTTCACTTTTAAATTTGAATTTCAACGTTCAAGGACCCTGGTAATCGATTACCAAAACATTGTAATCGATTACAGCCTTTTGAAAATATTTGGAACGTTGTAAATTCAGTTTGAAAACATTTCCGAACTCATTTTGCTATTGGTAATCGATTACAACAATATGGTAATCGAATACCAAAGAGTAAAAACTCTTTGGTAAAGGTTTTGTCAAAAACTCATGTGCTATTCAAAGTTTTGAAAAAAAATTTAATACTTATCTTGATTGAGTCCTTTCTTTATTCTTGAATCTTGAGTCTTGAATCTTGATCTTGATTCTTGAGATCTTGATTCTTGAGATCTTGAATCTTGAGTCTTGAATCTTGATCTTGATTCACTTGAGATGTTCTTTGATTCACTTGAGTTGTTCTTTGATATTTTGAGCTTTTTGTTCATCACCTTTGTCATCATCTTTTGTTGTCATCATTGTTATCATCAAAACACCTTTGAATCATTGTTGATTCATCATGAAGCTTTGCTTCCACAGAGTAGGGTAAGGACCGAAAACCCCTTTCCTGACCATCTTCCCATGAGAGAACATAGTTCCTCACCAACTCAATGAGTGGTGTTACAAGTATATAAAAATATGGGACAAACCTTTTGCAAAAGTTTGTTAAGTCATTGAAGCCCCAAATTTCCCTTATACATGGTGGAGTAGGCCACTCAGGAATGACCTTTATTCTCTTAGGGTCCACGGGAAGCCCTTGATTACTATTTAAAAATTTAAGGAAAGTAATGGAATAAGACATACCTTTTTCTTTATTTTCATGTTGATTATTCCTACAAAAAATTATGACAAACCTAAGGTGTCCTATATGAGCACCTAAGTTTGTATTGAAACAAAAAATAAGAACAAACCTACCTAATGAGTCCCTATGTACACAAATCATGAAGATGTTAGGTGCATGAGTGATTTTACAAAAGAGGGTTGCACCACTCAACACATTCATCATACCACCTATCATAGGGATTTGGTGCCTCATAATACTTATTTTGGGCGCCAACAAAGCACAAGGATTTAAGCTCTTACGAACCAAACCCTCATCCAACAACTCTTTTACTTGAGGAATAACCTCAAGCTCAAGAGGTATGGCGGTGCTAAGGGATGTTTCCCTTGATAGAAGAAGGTAGAAAGATTGTTTAAGAAGAAGTGCTCTTTTGATATCACATTTTGCTGCAAAATGAATTTCCTTCTTAATAATCTTCTTGGAGGAATCATTTTCCTCTTTTTCGTTTCCCTTGGCCTTTGAAGACAAGGCCTTATTATCCTTCTTTTTCTTTTGGTTTTTTAGTTTTTCTTTCTCATCCCTCTTATCTTTCATAGTTAGTTGATCTTTGGTCACCTGTGAAGGTGTTTGAGGATGCAACACAAATTTAGTGCCAAGATGGGTGAGGGTAATCTCATTAGTTAGGCCATTGTAAATGATCTTCCTATCAAATTGTCATGGCCTTCCTAAAAGAATATGCCCTGCCTCCATGGGAACTATATCACAATTAACTTCATCCTTATATGTCCCAATGGAGAAAGGTACATTCACTTGTTGGTTAACTATCATTTCCCCTTGTTCATTAAGCCATTGAAGTTTATAAGGTTTTAGGTGAGGAATGATAGTGAGGTTCAACTTGGAAACTAATCTTGTGTTACAACAATTGCAACAAGATCCACTATCCACAATGAGAGAACAAGTTTTATCTAAAATTTTGCATCTTGTATGAAAGATATTCTCTCTTTGGGATTGAGATAGATCACAAAATTGACCTCCAAGGAACCTTCTAACCATTAAGAGGTCACGTTCATCATGGGGGTAGACTTCCTCACTAGACTCTTCACCCCTTACATCATCTTCACTTCCAGTAGAGGAAGAGGAAGAAGTAGTCTCCTCTTGACTACTATAAATGTCTTCACCCCTCATAATCATGGTTTTCTTTGTGGGGCATTGAGAGGCAATGTGACCTCTCCCAAGACATTTGAAGCATTTAATGTTGCTAGTCATTTCTTGGGAACTAGTCTTAGGGGTGGATTTCTCTATGATCTTACCCTTATCTTCCTTGGGTTTTGAAGGTGCAGCCCCCAAAATTCCTTGGGCTTGGTCCTTCCTTGGATAAGAGTGAAAGTCATAAGATTTTGAAGAAGGCTTTCTTTTAAGTTGTTGTTCCACTCTTATACAAAGTTGGACTAGCTCATCTAGGTCCCTATATGGAAGGAGTTCAACCTTATCCCTCACTTCCATATTAAGCCCACTAAGGAACCTAGCTATGCTTGTTCTTTCCTCCTCCCTAAGTCCAGCTTTTAAAAGGAGTAGTTCCATTTGTTGTCTATATTCTTTAACACTCATACTCCCTTGTCTAAGCCTTTGGAGCTTGTTCATAAGCTCCTTTTCATAGTAGGAGGCAATGTGCCTCTTCCTAAGGGCACTCTTAAGACCATTCCAATACTCTACTAGAGGATCCCCATGAATTTTTTCATTCCCTAACAAGGGAATTCCACCAATAGAGGGCATACCCTTGAAAGCTAGGGGTAGCCAATGGAACTTTTCTCTCTTCGCTAATATGATGGCAAACAAAGAGTTGTTCAACCTTCATTTGCCAATCTAAGTAGACCTCAACATTATCTTTTCCATGGAAATATGGGAGGCTAATGTTAACCTCTTGAGGCCTTTTATCCTTTTCTCTTCTTTGGGAGTGATGTTTAGTATGTGAACTATGACGCCCTCTATAATAGTCGCTAAGTGCTTCACTTAAACTCTTGCAAGAGTCATGACTACTATAGGAGGCATGTTTTTCTCTTTTCATTTCTTTCATTATTTTTCTTCTTTCTTCTTGTCTTATTTTCTCTCTTTCATCTTGACTTATTTCTTCCACTCTTTTTTTACCTTTTTTTTTCTCTCTTGTTTTTCTTTCCACAACTTAAGGGATCTCAACTCATCTAATATCTTATACAAGGCGTCCTTAGGAGTAGAACCCTCACCATTAACACTAGATGAAGAATGAAGACTCATGTTGGTTCCTAAGTTATAGTTCTTTCTTGTTGGGGGTTTGAAAAAAAAGGTAAAAGAAACTATGGTTGAAACTAGCCAAAATAAACACTAAAAGAGGTGTGAAAGATAAGGTAAAAACTAATTGGTAAAGGGCAAGCTATCTAGGCGGTTTGACAATGAAGGGTAAAGGAAATAAGCTATGAAAGTAAGCAAGAAATTAAAGTGCAAGAAATGCAAACTAGGCGGATCCTAAGAGTGTTTGGATGACCTCATTTAAGGTTCCCAACAAAGCACTTACTATCCTAAGGGAAAATTGTCTAAAATTATTACACACAAATGGAAGTAGGGTGATCTATTGGAGGCTCCCAACTTACTTCCAATGAAAGACCTTTTTGGTACAAAATTTGAAAGCAAAGCAAATTGCCAATTAGAAAATTACAAAAAAAAAATTCCTCAATTGTGGTGGCTATTCTCTCTTTGGTGTTTCACTCAATTTGGAGTGCTTCTTAGTCCAATAGCTCTTAAGGTGGTTGGCCCCTTGCTTTTTGACTCAAATTCTTCAAGAGATGCCACCAATCCTCCTTTCCAATTCCCTATATGGCAACTCACAAACAAGGAAACAAAGAAACAAACAATAACCAAAGACCCAAAAATGAAATGAAATCTAAACCAATAGAGTTTTAACAAGACAAATTTTCAGGGATTTTTCAACAATTAAAGTAATGAAAAGCACATAAAAGCAAGCTAGGACTCAAAGAGAAACTTAGAATGGCTCTAGAGTAGAGTAAAAAAACCAAAATAAAAAGACTCAAGAAACCTCTAGTTTTGGAACTTTTTTTTTCACATTAATTTTCAATTGAAATATCAGAACTAGGATTGGTATAAAATAGACACCAATTATAGAACAAATTTTGAGCCAAAATAGCAAGCACACTTCCCTTTCACTTTTTTTTCATGGACACTGATTTTTCTGCCAACTTGTGTGATTTTTCTTATTTTTTCCTTTAATCCAAATTGCTTGGTTCTTTTTTCATAATTTTGGTCCAGATGTCTAGAAAATTCAGTAAAATTTCAGCTCAAAACACGTAGTGACCAATTCCCAGTAATTTATACAAGTTCATATGTTCAAGCTGCCAGCACCAACGATTTCAACCTAGAAATCAAGAGTAGTGTTTATGTTGCTTAAGGCTTGGATAGTTACAATTTGTGTTTGTTTATGCTCAATTATCTTGAATAACGCAATTCAAGAGAGCTTAAGACTTATTTTGATTCTCAAATCCAGCCACAACTCAGCACCACAACTCAACTTCTTCATAGGCATCATGTAGGAAACATAGAAAACAAAAAAAAAAGTTCAACAACAAGACTACTTCTAGGAATTGATTTAGAATATGTTATGAACTAAATAACATGCATGAATTAGACTCAAAATTCAAAAGATAGGCTAAGAATTACAAGAATACATGAACAAATGTATCTATAATTCAATCAACAAAAATAAAAATTCAACACAAACTTAGAACATAATGTGACAATTACTATGACTAAACATGACTCTAAGACAACATGGATTAAGTGATTTACACTTAGATTTTTGTGTTTTTTTTCTAATCAATATTTTGGAAGAAAATTAAGATCTAAGGTTCAGAACAAGAATATTATGAATGAAAAATGATAGAACCTAAAATCAACACAAAAACATGATTCAAGAGTAGATCTACAAAATTTGAACCATAGAAATGCAAGAACAAGTGTAGATCTAATATTTAATCGGTTTATTTTTTTAATCTACTCTAAATATCACCAAACCACAAGACAATGAAGGATATACATGGAGAATAAGATGAAGAAAAATGAATTAAAGAGAATTCACCGAACAAAAAGATAGAGGAAACAAAAGAACATCACCTAGATGAAGATGCTCTTGATACCACATGATGTAAGCTCCATTGGAGCTTGTAGGCCTAGGATCTTCTTCATCAATGGATTCCTTTACTTCTTGGAAGATGAATGGCAGTGGAATGGAGAAGGAAGAGAGAGAGGAGACGCCACTTCAAGGAGAAAATGAGTCTAGAATAAGCTCACCACCATAGGAGGTCATGGATAAGAGCTTGGAGGAAGAAGGAGATGAATGAAGGGAGAGGGAGAGAAGAGCACGAAATTTTGTGCTCTAAGAGAGCTCTGAAATCTGAAGTTTAATTTTCAAATTATCAAAGTTGAAAAAATGCACACACATGACCTCTATTTATAGCCTAAGTGTCACACAAAATTCGAGGGAAATTTGAATTTCTATTCAAATTTCACTTGAATTTGTGGAACCAAAATTTCACTAATTATGATTAGTGAATTTTAGTTATGGTTTAGCCCACTAATCCACGATCAAGTCCAAGATTCTCCACTAAGTATGCTTAGGTGTCATGAGGCATGTAAAGCATAAAGGATATGCACAAAGTGTAACTATATGATGTGGCAATGGGGTGTAGCAAGCAAATGCTCACATCCCCCTCTATAATTTAATTGGATTGGGCTTCTCCCAATTCAATTAAATTTATTTCTCAACACACACATCAAATATTCACTCAATGCATATGAAATTACAAAATTGCCCCTAAAACAAAACTAGTCTAGGTGCCCTAAAATACAAGGGCTGAAAAATCCTACATTTCTACGGTATCCTACCTACATTATGGAGCCCTAAATACAAGACCCAAAAATAATGAAATCCTAATCTAATATGTACAAAGATAAGTGGGCTCATACTTAGCCCATGGGCCCAAAATCTACCCCAAGGCTCATGAGAACCTTAGGGCCTTCTCTTGCATCTCTGGCCCAATCTTCTTGGAGTCTTCTATCCAATGCCCTTGGGGGGTAGGATTGCATCACTCGGTGGCCTCAGTGGCCGCCAGCACAATGGTGCTCCAGTCCTACATCACCAACGACATCCACAACATGTTCTCGCGCTTCTCCTTGGACATAACCCTAATCATCGATGAGTTCGATGGCCTCGTAAACAACCAAATCTACGAAGCCGTGGAAACCTACCTCGATGCCAAAATCTCTCCCAACAAACACAGACTCAAGGTGAGCAAAACCGGAGATAGACAAAACCTTTTCCCTCACAATGGAGGCCAACGAATTCCAAATGGACGTTTTCTAAAGTGTGAAATTTATCTGGATCCTCGGGTGTCGTCAGGTTAAGTCTCGAAGCTTCCACAACCCATGCGACTTGAACTCCAAAGGTCACCTTTGGATGTTGTTAGCCAAGGTCTAGGTTTATGAGCGAAAAGTCTTTCCTCATTTCATTACGATTTTTTGCGAAACCGTTTTAGAAAAATATCATTCTAAGACAGTTTTCACGAAACCGTCTTAGAAACCTACCATTTTAAGACGATTTTACACAAAACCTTATATTTACAAAATTGTCACCGCCTTATATATTAAGATGGTTTTGTGAGAATCGTCATCGAAGATGCGTCATAAAAAACTATTTTTTTAGTAGTAAATTAAGGACTAACATGATGACATGTGCCAAAAGATTGGAAATGGGGATTTAAGTGCCGAAGTAGTCATTTCAATTATATAAGAAGAAATTCATACATGATTTTCTCAGCTCTAATCTTCTTGGTGTGGTTTTTAAATTTCTTCTTTCAAATAATTTTTTTTTCATTTTCTATCTATTTTCACAATGACATTCCTTAACTTAAACAGTAAATTTATGTTCTCAATCCAAAAATTGATATGATTTATAGTGTGATGCTTGATTTTATTTTTTTCACAATAAATTGTAAGCAAAATTGTCGTGGCATGTGTGATACTCCTATGGTTTTTTTTTTGTCTTATTATTCATTCATTCTCCCATATATAATACTTGTGATGATTGAATTCTCACTCTTATTATACAAGTTTTATTTTCTTTTGTTCTTTTTGAGTTTTTGTGTTCTCAAGTAGATGAATCTGAACTCTAGTTAACCTACCATTAAAGCATGTGTGGAGGGTTCCTTAGTACACACACAAGAGAGATCCATCACTTTTATATCCATGGTTCTAAGGCCCCACCAATTGATACGTGTTTTGAGTTCTAAAGAAGACCTCTCCAAGGATACTTAGTAGTAGTTAAATGGTATTAAGGCCAACAATACAGAGTGAGGATGTCTTTATTGGCCACAAGAAAATCACTATTTTGCAACAGAAAATTCCCTAACTAAATTCAAGTCATTAATTAGAGACGAAGAAATCCTTTACAATGTTCTCGCTAATTTCTTCCTCCCCAATCCTTTGGAAAACATCCTTAGCTAATCCGTCCCGAAACCCTCGCAACATGCATTATCAAATATTCCCACGTTACTTCTTCCTAATTATTCCACGCTAATCCCTTGCAATTCTCCCTCACTTACACTAGTAGACAATATACATTTGACCTTTAGTAATATTTTTTGCGTAACACTTGTTAAAATGTTGTTAAAAGCTTTTGGTAACATTTAAAAAATATTATCAAATATGAATAAAAGTTACTAATATGTTTTCTAGATATTATATTAAATGTTGTGTATAGTCCATGTCCATAAAGGTTAATGAAATGGGTTATACACGACATTTGATCAAATATAGCGAAAACATATTAATAACATTTATTTATATTTGATAAATTTTTTAAATGTAGTCATAAGCTTTTAACAACATTTTTAATAAGTGTTTTAAGAAAAAAAAATATTGTTAAAAATTACATGTGTTGTAGCGTGATGAATAATCCCTAGCAATTGTGCCTCTCTAAACCCTCGCTAGTGCCTTGCAATTCATTAGCTGGTTTCGCTCACTAATCCCTAGCTAATTTCTTGCAATTCATAGCCTTATGTCCCTCTTTATTCCCACGTTAATCCCTTGCAATTTTTAAATATTTTAAAAATCAATTTTCTTACACTATTATGAAATTATAAATTTATATTAAAAGAATTACATTTAAAATTTATATTCAATGAAATTTAGCAATTGAATAAAATATGTATCTAATTAAATTTCTATACATACAGAATAATTATAAAGATTATATACAACAGGTAAATTACAACCTACACAACACCTTTTGCTAAATTACAACTTGTTGGTCTCTATACTTAATCTTTAATTTTTTATAGCAACACACTCAAAATTGGCAAACTGTGGCTAAACTCCCTATTTCTCAACATTTGTCAGATAAAAATTGTGGCTCTTTTGTTTCTATCTAGGGATATAGAGGAACACCAAAGTTGTATGCAAATTCTCATAATAGACACTCTATTGTCACTTGTTTTCTCAACCAAAGAGGAATGATGTCCGGCAATGTAACACAGAAGAAATAGAGCCTCCACCACCAGTGTAGCTCCAATTATGATCCCTGTAGGCAGGCATACAACATTAGTCAAACTCATATTGAAATCTTTTTCATGAACAAAGAGTATAAGTGAATCAATTATATGTATCTGAATATATAAGGAGAATAGAGAAATAATTGAATACAGAAAAACACAGAGAATTTTATAATTGGTATTATAATTTGAAAATAGTGATGTACTTTTTATTCATTTTTCTCCAACTGTTGCTTACTTTTGTATTTCTAACAAAGATATGCATTCAATACAGGTACACATATGATTTGAGTATGAAACCCATTTTTCATATAATCATTGAATAAGAAATCTGTGAATTATTCTCTCTATATATATATATATTAGGGTTGTGGAAGCAAAGCTTCATGATGAATCAACAATGGTTCAAAGGTGTTTTGATGATAACAATGATGACAACAAAAGATGATGACAAAAGTGATGAACAAAAAGTTCAAGTGAATCAAAGAACATCCATCTCAAGAATCAAGATTCAAGTTCAAGAATCAAGAAGAATTCAAGACTCAAGAAGAAAGCCTACAAACAAAGATTCAAGATCTCAAGAATCAAGATCAAGATTCAAAACTCAAGATTCAAGAATGAAGAAAAGACTCAATCAAGATAAGTATTAAAAAGTTTTTTCAAAACTTTCAATAGCACATGAGTTTTTGACAAAACCTTTACCAAAGAGTTTTTACTCTCTGGTAATCGATTACCATATTGTTGTAATCGATTACCAGTAGCAAAATGAGTTTGAAAATGTTTTCAAACTGAATTTACAACGTTCCAAATATTTTCAAAAGGCTGTAATCGATTACAATATTTTGGTAATCGATTACCAGTGTCCTTGAATGTTGAAATTCAAATTTAAAAGTGAAGAGTCACATTGTTTCACTCAAAAGCTTTGTGTAATCGATTACACATATTTGGTAATCGATTACCAGTGTTTGTTTCAGAAAAATCTAAAGATGTAACTTTTCAAAAAGGTTTTGACTTTTTCAAAATGGGTTTTAAGTTTTTCTAAAAAGTTATAACTCTTCTAAATGGTCTTCTTGACCAGACATGAAGAGTCTATAAAAGCAAGGCTTTGTTTTACTTTTTTAACAAGTCTTTTTAATCTCTTACAATCCTTTACAAGCCTTGAATCTCTTTAAACTTCTTCTTCTTCTTTTGTGCCAAAAGCTTTCTGAAGTTTTCTGGTTTTCTAAACCTTGAAAACTTGTGCTATTCATCTTTTCATTCTCTTCTCCCTTTGCCAAAAAGAATTCGCCAAGGACTAACCGCCTGAATTCTTTTTGTGTCTCTCTTCTCTCTTTTCCAAAAGAACAAGGGACTAACCGCCTGAATTCTTTTGTGTCTCCCTTCTTCCTTGTCAAATAATTCAAAACGACACAGTCTGAGATTCTTCCCATTCCCTAATACAAAAGCGTTCAAAGGTTTAACCACCTGAGAATTCTTTTGTATCCCCATTCACAAAGTATCAAAGGTGTAACAGCCTGAGATCTTTGTCTTAACACATTGAAGGGTACATCCTTTGTGGCACAAGTAGAGGGTACATCTACTTGGGTTTGACTGAGAACAAGAGAGGGTACATCTCTTGTGGATCAGTTCTAGTGGAGGGTACATCCACTAGGTTCAAAGAGAACAAGGGAGGGTACATCCCTTGTGGATCTTTGCTTGTAAAAGGTTTTTTACAAGGTTGAAAGAAATCCCAAGGACCGCAGGTTGCTTGGGGACTGGAGGTAGGCACGGGTTGTTGCCGAACCAGTATAAAAATCCTTGTGTGTTTGTTTCCTTCTTCCCTACTCTTTTACTTTCCGTTGTGCATTTAATTTCCGCTTTTACTTTCTGTTAAGTTTCTCTTATACTCCATATTCTCTTAACAACATAAGTAAAAGCCTTAAAAGAGTAATTTTTAATTGGTAAAGTTTTTAGAATAATTAATTCAACCCCTCTTCTTAATTATTCTGAGATCACTCGATCCAACAAGGGTCACATATAGTATATTGGAAGTTGGTTGTTCTACCTCCAACAAAGATAACAATTTGATTGTTTTTTTGCATCAGCCACATCAGTGTTGAAGAATTGCATTGACAATAATATGATGAGAAATAAATAAAAAACAGCTTAAGAAAATTGAATATTAAATACATAGAAACTTCTTCGAGGAAATTAATCAAATAGTTAGTACTACAATTATTACGTGATGCAATTGATTTTTTACACCAATAGTATTTTTCCAGATACCAAAACAATATTGATTATGGGTATTATGAGTATGTTACTTTGAGGGCTCTTTACTTGACTGTTATTGTTATGTATTTTGTCTTATCATTTTTTTTTCTGACTGTATTTGGTGTTATTTCTATTATAGTATTGTAACACTTTAAAGGCCTATGGATATTTATTTACAAGTGATGGTTTTACAACATCATTATTAATTCATTTTATTTATATGGTACTCTTATGTATGTTTATTATTTAAAAAACCATTTTTTATTTTCTACAAATGAAAATACTTTTCACAAATTCATTTGTTTCTACAACTAGAGTTAATTAGTTTACTCAATGCGATGTCATGAGATGTTGCTTGTTTTTGTTTTCTTGATTTAGAAAGGTCAAATTACTCCCTAGGTGTCTTCAAATTATTTGACAATTTTTAATTAGGTTCTTAAATTATTTTTTTCAAAAGGATCTTTGAAAAATTAACTACAAGGATCTAATTAGTCCTTGAATCCAACATTGTCACATTTGCACGTGTGTATTGAGTATATATATATATTCCCACCTTTCCAAGCCAATTTTTTCACCTCTACATGTTTTTAACTTTAAAGTTTCAATCAGATTCTTCAATCAATATTCTCAGCTCTCCAAGTTCACTCACTTCAAGTATTCTTTAACAACTTTTTTTAGTCTTCACCCTTTATCAACTTTGATGCGAACTCACACAATTGACTCAGACGGTTAATTTTCTATAATATTAGTTAAAGAAAATACAAGTTAAATGACCTATTGGAAAAAATAGTCAGGAACGTAATTAAAAATTACCCAATAGTTCAGGAACCTATGGAATAATTTAACCATATAGAAAATTCTATAATAATAAAAAAACAAATTTATATTGGTTTTTTTAATATTGTTGTTCCTATCAATGGTTCTATATATTTTAAACATTTCTTTCTAGTTCCTATTAGTTGTTTTTGGATATTAATTGTAGATCAAATATTATATATGTTTAAAATGAATTTGGCTACTTTATAATTGTTTGAAGCAATTAATTTAGATTTGTTAATTTGGATGAAATTTAGTATATAGTTATATATGTTAATACATTTATTATTATTTATTGATTATATTTTGAATTTATATATAAATAAATATGATTGAATTCTTGCTTGAGTTTGTTATTTGAAATAACAAAATAATGCCTATTTGTTTTATATGTTAACACAATGGATTATCAATGTCACTAGGGGTGGGAATAGGTCAGGCCAGGCCAGGCTTTGAAAGGCCTGAGCCTAGTCTACGCTGAATTTTTGAGGCCTGAGTCTAGCTTATATAGCTTATCAAAAACTTTTATTTTGACTTGGCCTGGTCTTTTTAAAAGTCTAGTCTAGCCTGATAGTATTTTTAAAAGCCTTCTTCGCATTAAATATGTAATATTATGAGGAACGTAAAAGGAAAGTTAAAGGAAAAGGAAACATGAATAGGAATAGGAAAGCCAATAAAAATAATGAGAAATATAAAGGGACACATGACTCACACCTAAATTATAATTAAAGTCTTACTTGATTATATAAATAGAAATTATGGAGCACTAATGTGTAATCAAAGTCTACCCAAAAAATAATATAAGTATATATTGGTACTCAAAAAATAATATAAGTATATATACATATATATAGGCCGGGCTATCCGGCTTATAAGACTTTTTAATAAGCCTAAGCCTGGTCTATTTAATTTAATAGACTTTTAAAAGGTCTGAGTCTAACCTTTTAATTAAATAGGCCAGTTCAGACCAGACTTTTTGTAGGTCAGGTCGTAGGCCCCTGTAGGCTGGTCTGACCTATTCCCACCCCTAAATGTCACTGTTATGTCATTAGTTACTATTGTTATCTAACAACAAAGACTAAAACAATAAAAAAAATATTTAAAAGACAAAAAAACAGTCTTATTTTTTAAGAATCAAAAAATTATTTAAGACTTTAATTTCTTATGCATTTGACACATCTATACTTACTAGATCACCAATACTCAAGGGACTAGTGATTAAACGGGAACAATACTTAATTATCATTGTCGAGGATAAAAAAATATAAATTTTTTCTTTCTTAAAAATATAATGGAACACAAAACAAAACCTGAAATTTAGATGAGCTTATAAACCCAAAGATTTATTTGCATGAATGAAAAATATATTATTTATTATTAATTTATTTCATAACATGTTTTTTTATCAACAAAGAATCTTTTGTAGATAGAAAATAAAGGCCCAGGGGTACCCAAGTCTTATGTATGATAAAAGTTGCTGTGATAGAAACTTCCCTATAACACTAAGAAGTACATCCTCTACCCCATAAGAGAAAATGTACAAGATATGTTTCCACCATATACTAGTAGTGTTAATATTAGTTCCATCCTAAACAAATTGATGACTAAATTAATTATATGATCCTAAAAGTGAAGTAAAAATTTAATTTTGTGGTTAATTCAAATTATTTAAACAATAATTATTTTTTTATTAGCTTTCTAGTATTTATTTAAAATATGCTATTTTTTAAATAATTAGTTACCAAACATTCTATTATAACTTTTAACATACTTATTGTAAAATTCATAAACTTACTATATATTTTAGTTTTTGATTGAATTATGACGTAAAACTAATTTATTCTATCAATGCATATCCTATTTTTTCAATTTCTTTCTGCTTAATACCTTTAATTTAATGGACTAAAATAGGATATTAATTATTGAATATATAATGTTTATTTGTGGTAAAGATAACTAATTAAAGTTTAGGAGAATATTTTTCTTTTATACATCTAACAAACTAATATGTTTAATATTATTATTTAGTTAAACATACCAAAATAGGGAAAATGCTAAATTCTTAACAAAATAGAATAGGAAAGCAAAAAAGTATTCCCTTATAAAGCGAGTTACCTGATAAAAGAAGATCGTATATGCATGTACTAATTTATTTGATAATTTGGTTTCACACAATGATGCAGAACTCCATATACAAAAACAAATGACAACATAGCCTGGTCTGGAATCCTTGTGGATTTGGTTTCAAATGAGGATTTAATTAATATATTCACATATAGTACATTGCGAACATGCCCTGGTGTTTGCCTGTTTGGAGTCCTTCTGGATTATTAATTAAATTCACATATAGTACATTATAAGATAGCTAGGTTCATATACATCATATTATTAGTTTCAGTGTCTGAGGTATATATAAATTGGGGATAAGCACACCAGCAAATCATGCCAACTAATCATGATATATATATTTCTGGCAAACTATGTGCATAGCAATTCAATTCCAACTTCCAAAATTAACATATTTTTTCCAAAAATATGATACATGAATAATTTTATAATCAAGCTGGTATTCTTCAAATGACATCTTTTTCATACAATCTAAAGTAGTCTCTTTTTTTTTTAAAAAAAAAGAAAGATACAATTAATTAATATGCGTGTTTTGTATTACCAAAATAGGGTATGAGTCCTGTAGCCAGGAATTTGTTTATAAAGAAATCAATACCTAGTGTGAATAAAGAAAATAAATTTCATTTCTCAATTGTAAGAAAACATTCATTTTCTCCTTTAGATGTGAATGTGAAAATCTTAGCTAATTTTATTTTATTTTTGTTTTGTTCTTGTTTTGCAGTCTGACAAAAGAACTGCGAAATATGGGAGAAGCTGCAAAGAAGATCTGCCTTGCTTCACTGAAAAGTCAATCATGCCATGTAAAACTCATTGCACTTAAACCTTTTTCTTTTATTTTTCTAACTAAGTTGTTTATATGTGTTGGTTCATCATTTCAGGTAGGGGAAGGATCCTTTAGTAGCCCTAGTACTGATGCTAAAGGGAGAAACAACCCTGAGTTGGATCTCACACTTGGCATATCTACCACTCATTCTGCACAAACAAGTGACAACCATAACCATACTTCTGATCAAGTTGAGAAGAATCTCATCAAGGGTAGCCCTACAACTCCTGGTGCCGGTGTCAATTTCAACATTAACCAAGTTTATGAAAGACAATTAAGTATACCAGGCTTGGAACTCAAGTTAGCCACCGAAAAGGAGGATATAAAAAAGCTAAACCGGTATATTTTAAAATTATTTAGTCTTAAACATGTTTAGAGTATACACTAACTATACTTGACATTTCGTGAAATTCTATGCATACTTTTTCTGCTTTTATCCACTCCTAAACTAACTTCTTTAATTTTTGAAAAAACAAATACTTACACTCTCTTACATCATCAATCTTCTTAATTTTTTTTTATAAATATTATACGGTGTTTCTCTTACTGTAAGCGTTAAAAACACATAATAAGTATAAGTTTGTATAATTTAATGAGACCTTGGAGGTGGTTAGTTGAATTTACTCATATGTTTGTTGCTTATGAAAACACGGTTTTCGTTTAAATTCTTACTCAACTTTTGGTTCAATTACATTTTGTTTTAATTATTATGATTAATCTGTGATTTAGGGTGTCAAGATTTTTTTCCTCAACTTTAGACTCTACATTTTTTATTATTTATGTAATCAAATCCTCCAGTCACTTTTTATTTTCATGAAACTTTTAAATTCTTAATTTTTTTACACAAATAATTAAATATTTAAGATTGATTTGAACCTCGAAAGTTTGAGAGAATTTAAAAGGTTTCATAATATGTGAGTTTAAAGTTTCAAAACTAAAATAATACAAAAAAATAATTATGTTTGAAACACATGAAATTTTGATTGATAATTATTTTTTAAGTAGAAAATGATTTTAAATGATTACTAGATTCATTTCATAGAGATTTTGATTTTTTTAAATAATGTTTCAAACGAAAAAGTGATAGAAATAGTTAATTTTAATAACTAAAAAATTAAGAGTGTGTTTAGTTTGTATTTTCATTTTCTGTTTTCATTTTTTGAAAACTGTTTTTATTTTCAAAAGATTAGAGTTATGAAAACATGTTTGGTTTGATTTCTTGTTTTCTGCTTTTAAGAAATAAAAATACTGAATATGTGTTTTTAAAAGAAAATGTATTTTTAGATTTGCTTAAAATTATATTCCTTATCATTGCGTTTTCATTTTACCCAAAATGAGATTCCTAATTTCAACTGAAAACACTGAAAATAATATTTTATTGTTTCCAATTTTTGATTCGTTTAGAAAAATATTTTCACTAATAATGAAAACAAAACAGAAATCCAACCAAACACATTTTCATCACCATTTTCTATTTCTAGTGAAAATGAAAACAGAAGACAACTAAACCAAACAACCCTTAAGATACTTAATTTAATTTCAAATAACAGTTCTAGCTGATCCAAACAAGATTATTATTTTTTTTGTAAAGAATATCGTGGTCTTTACTCAAAAAAATAGAACATAAATTACTCAATAATTAAATAGATAGACGAAAATGCAACCAATGCAAGCACCTTTTTACTTGTTTTATTTCTGACATTTAATTAATAAAAAAAGCATGTTATAAGAGTCCGAAATTTACAGAGACTAAAAAGCTTCATATTTGTAATTTTAAAATATTTAAACTAGACGAAATTTAAATAAAAGTCGATCTCTTTAAATATTATATTTATAAGAGTTAAAAACTTATTTAAGCCTTAATTGTATATTATTTTTATGTTAAAATTGAAAATTTTCTGGTTCAAATCACTTTTCGTGTGCAGGATCATGTCAAATCGAGCTTCTTCAGAGAAATATAGAACGAAGAGGACGCTCTACATGGAGCAGTTGGAAAAGCTAACAAGAGCTCTCTCGGTACGTACGCAATTGTGTACGTTGAAACATGCCATGGATTGTTTTTTTTCTATAAATGTGTCTATTATTAGTTTGTAATGTATACCTAACATATTTAGAGGTTTAATTCTCTATGCAGCTACAAACCTCCAACACTCGTCAACAATTTGAAGAGACTAAAAATTTGCAACAAACATTGCTGGTTGAGCAACATCAATTGAAATTACAAATAGCATCTTTTGAAAAGGACAAGATAGCTAAAGAAGGTTATTACCCTCCTTCCACCTTTGTGTGTTTTATGTTTGTGTCTATATGTTATTTGTATCACTATAGAGAGCTCAAACTTGTTCTACTTCTCAGATGAAATCAGAAAGAACATTGCAGAAGTGAATAGGCTGAGAGAACTCCAAATTAATCAATTGCAAGCTAATCAACATGCAATGCCTAATTCGGATGGTGGTTCGAATGCAATTGATGCACAACTCGATCTCAACCTCTAGCTTGGTACAAATGCATGTTTACAGATATTGAGATCAAGGTTAGAACATATCATATCATGTAGTCAAAAATAGACTTTTATCTCCTTTTTCTATATCATAAAAAAATTGTATAAAAATAGTTTCTCTATTTTTTTTTGTCTTGCCGTCTAATTATTCGTTCTTTATTGTATGATTTTGAGCAGCTTTAATCGCCAGTTCAGGTCTACTCAAAACTACTGAACTAGAGACATGAAGTGTGATCAACTGTATGGATAGGATTGTGCAACAGATGCTGGCTGTAGTGCAATGGACTTTTTCTTTTCCTATTGTTTTTAAATTGTTCAATAAGCAGCTTTGCAACATTTTAGATTGTGTTTTTTTAGTGGAACATTTTATAGTGTTATGCATGGTTTTCAGTCTTTTACATAATAAAGACAAAATATTGCTTGAAGTAATTAATATTTTGGGTAAATTATGCTTTGGTCTTTTTAACTTTTCGTAATTTATGATTTTAGTTCTTAAATTTTTGAATCATTGGTCAACGTTCTAAAATGTTTGAAATGAGAATGAAACTTGCTGCGAGTGCAGAATTTGGTGCAATCGAAATGAATCTTGTTAACTCTGTTATTGTGAGAACTTTTGTTACTTATTTCACCCTCTAAATTTTTTTATGAAATATATGATATGACTTTCAATTCAAATATGACATTATGGCAATGTTATCTTGAGAACTTCTTGTAACAGACAAGTTATTGATCAAATATTTGTTTAGGTCTCTGATGGCCAAGTTTATATGATAATATCTTGACTTTTCCTTCCCTTTTGATTTATTACTTGATAAAAAGTTTTTACAATTTGTGGCGGCAATATAAACCACAAATTATTAATCCTTTTAAAAACACTTTATCTATACAAATTTTGGTGGTTTAAAATCTTAATCAAATAAAATAATAATTAAACCAATGTGACAGCCTTATCAAAATCGGTTCAAATTTGTTGATTTAACTGGCTCAATTGAGAACCAGTAATATAATTTTTTTAACTAGTTATTTAACCGAAAATGATATTAGATTAGATGTGACCTAGCACGTTTGTCTATTTTTTTCAACTGAGTTTCTGACTAGATTGAAAGAAGAGGTGTGACTTGTGAGTGAATTGGTGACTTGATAGGTTTCCTAGTAAACCATTGTGTTGTAAATATTTTGAGATCTTTTAAGGAATATTTTGAATTTAGTTTTCATAACCATAAGTATAAATGTTAGCCAATTAAATTAAAGTTTGTACATTGTCAGCTTATTTTAATAAATTCTTTGTTAAAGTGTGAAATTAACATATCTAAGACCTATCCCAAGAATTTAAACCTCACACGTACTCTTTATTCACTCTAATTTCCCCTAAACATCAATATTAGGGAAAGGGAAAGAACAATAATAAACATATCGATGAGAGTGTGGGAAAGCATTCACCTCAAAGAAGCACGAAGAAGAGCGCGCTTTTTGGGGTTTGGAGATCTTTGGCTTCTCCTATTCTCATCCTTTCCTTCTTCCCTTTTCTCTACTCTATTCCTTCTCCTTCTCTTAAAATCGGCCGGGTGTATGTGCAGTGTGTTGGCTAGGGCTACACACACGACAATCTCTTTGCTGCTCTTAAATCCTCTCTTGGTCTTACTTATCCCATTCTTATAACAAATTCTAACGTCGGGGAAACCTTTAAGTATATAACACCTATTAAGCATATATAAAACACCATCGAACCCATTTACACTCCTATATTGTATTCCAGTATTTACACTTACCAATTCAGCACAAGGCTAGGTTGGTCCTCTGATCACCATGAATCAGTGATGAATTAAATTTAACCAAAGAATTTCTTCATATAATTGGATTTAATTTCTTCCATGTAAAACAATAAATGGTTCAATTCAATTTTTGGAAATTATATTTTTTTGTTTTCTTTTCTGTAAGCAAAACTTATTAATTATTAACATAGAGTACCAAAAGTACTCGTAGCTAGCAAGAACAAGCAACACTAACTAAACCTCCCTTACATGGCAAAAATAAAGATTTAGCCACTGATATTGATGATCCAAGCACCATACTAATCTAATGTTCAAACTACTAATTAATGTTTTCTCCTTCCTCCCTTTAGCTATTCAGCCCCAACATTTTCCGAGACTCCTAAATCTCATTTGTTATATCTTCATTTGATTTATTTGAGATCACTCAATTTTTCTATTTAATTAATATCACAGTCTGTAAAAGAATTACTTCAGACAGTTAGCACATTGTCAAATCTGTGCTCATACAAGAAATTTGACCAGTAGTGATCGACAACAATTATCACTAAAAGTTATTGAATTATAGTTATATTTCCTAGCTAATCGTAAAAGTTATTGACTTATAGTTATATTTTTTAGCCGTAGGTAAAAGTAGATATTGATAAAAAAAAAAATTATTGTACCCACAATCTCTATTTGTCATTTAATTGTGTTTAATTAATTTAATTAGATTTTATTTTCATAATAATAAATAAATTTTAGTTTATATTATTAATATTTAATAAATTTTAATGTCATTTAAGTTTTTAGATATATTGGTAATGCATTTCAATTCTTAAGCAGTGTGTATTAAACAGATGTCCACAGAATATATATGAAATTTAAGATCACGATATATAAAACTATGCAGCTGAGTTTTTTTGTCATAGTTATATAAATTGTAATCACATTAACTAACATTGTATAGTAATAAAAAAAAAATCATCAATATTACCAAGGTGGGATGAAACTTTTCTTCTCATTGTAGAATATGAAATAAAAACATTCTATGAAAAGTTGAAAATACTCCATCAATAGTAAAAGTTCCTAGTTATCACAAAGGTCTATAGTCATAAAAGTTGTAATTTTCCACTCTACAAAATCTTAAGATCGAGAAGTCATCTTGTGTTCTACACACTTTTTTCAACTACAAATTCAAATAATTTTTTTTTTTGAGGTAGATATATCAATAGAGTACATAAGAGAAGCTATGACATACTTATAAAGTCTACATTGATTATATAATATTATATAAAAACAATATTAGCACTTGAGTAAACACAAAATGGCATACCAGAACCAAAGTAGCAAATATTTATTTCTTTTCCAGATTCAACTATTCAAGCCTTCTATATTCCCAATTGATTGTTGTTGCTGGAATCCTGGTATCTACATGAAAAGAATGAATATTATTTATTTTATAAAATATCATTTAATTATTATATTTTATGAAAAAAGTTAAATTATAATAATTATACCTGTTGAGCTACAGCTTCTAAAACATTGTTCACTAGTGGTTCACCTGAAAATTTTCTTTGAAAAACAATGATGATAAGATTTCCCAACAACTTTTTCTTTTCAATTTTTGTATTCTATTTTACGCATTTGAGCTTTCACATGAAATACTTGTACGTCATGGAAGCACTACAAGAAAACAGACGTTTAGCGTTAGTCCAAAGCTGACTCTAACAGACAAAAACTGACGCTAACTAGTGATCGGAACTTTTAAGCATTCAGAAATAGAACATCAAGAGACTACGATCAATGTTACCTTCCCAACCCATACTCTCCTTAAGAGACTACAACCATCATATATTTGAAAGGGGAATCTTATGCTAGTACATCTTAACAGTCAACAAACCAGCATGACCTAAAAGCTTTAAGTTGTTAGTGTTAAGCAAGGAGCCAAGACATTGTTTTATAACATTAAAACGTGCATTGAACAACCTGTTCAATCATGCTTTGGTAATTGATACTCCACCAAAAAGAAAGATAAACCATAAGAGAAAATAATACTAAGGCTAAACTGCTAGGTTTATCTATTAATTAAAGCCATGGAAAGTGTGCATATCAATAAATAGTCATACTATAGAACCATTCATTTTGTCCCAATATAATATAAATAGCTGTTGAATACTCCATATTTTTTATAAAATAAATTATTCAATCAGAACTTACATCTGGAAAACACTAAACCAAACTCAACTTCAAAATAAATTAGAATATTGAGAAAAAGCATGTTAAGAAGTTCACAGTTCATATCCAATTGTCATGGCCATTTACGTTATCATCCTCCATGCCCCCACCAGACAAAGCATCTGCAAGATATGCCCTGCAAAGGAGTTTGAAGTCCACACTCTTTTTCTGTCACCATCATACTCCACCTATGCCAAAAATGAATTCTGGTAAACTTCAAGAATTTACATTAAAATAGAAAAGAACATGCATGTTATACACACACACACATACACCACAAGTTAGTGTTGGACCATGTTTGCATTCCTCTTCTGCTTAGTGATTGTTTCTTCATCTGGCCCACCACCAAACATTCTTAGACCAGGTAGATGTAAACTCGCTAGAACCCATTAGTTTCCGAAGATAGAACTTTAAATAAAAAAATTATTTTTTTATGTTGCTTTTTAATTAGCATTAAAGTTTCATCTTAGTAGTTTATATTAACTTTTAATGCAAACTTTTATTATACAATTAAATTACTAAGGTGAAACTCTTATTCTGATTAGGGAACCAAAACACAAATCAAAACTGGCATGTCATTTAAAAAATTGGGTGCAATATTTATGAAGGTTTTGTCCTCAACTTGACAAGGATAAGGTTCAATTTTAAGTGTGTGTTTTTGCAGACAGCTAGCATAATCTGAGTGTATATGCACGAGAATCAGGGCAAATGCACTTCAAATAAACTGCAGCCTCAATATTAGCGATGGTGTGGAAGATTTAGCCACCCAAATTACCCTTGATGACTCTGCATTTCACAAATATAAGAACAGCTGCTATGCTCTCCATAACACTAAGAGAGCTAGTGCAATTACGGGTGATGGTGAAATTGGCCATGGGTGTAATAGATAATTCTCTTTATTGAGGCTACATACAAATTGACATTGTTTGTTTGGTTTAATGTAAAAAAAAAATAGTTGATGGCATGCATGGTTATATTTTTATTCAACAACTTATATAGAAAGAAAAGTATTAAAAAATATGTATTTTATCAGTTTTTCATTGCTTTCTTTCAATTAGTCATATTTTTTTCTCTAATTATAATTGATCATTAGATATTTGTAATAGTTTTCATATGAAATCTTCGGCATCAAATAATGTTATGGAAAAATATCATACTAATGCTGCATGCATTAAAAATAAAGTCATATCTCAGTTGGTGAAAATGGTTTTTTACACATATAATCGATATCAATAGATCCTCTAATAAATTTGAAATCATAGTAATTAAATAAAGAAATTAATGCAATTGTTTTGGAAGAATTGCTATGTCTATATTTTAATGGTTTCTCACGTGTTTTAATTTTCTTGAGTCTTTGTAAATGAACTAGTATTGCTTGTCTCATAAAAATATAATAATTTAATTTTAAAATACAATGTTTGAACATAATTAATTTATCATGGAAAATGTAGAAGTTTCTAGATGCACACATCTATTCAACTGAGATTTTCTTATACTTTTCCATTTTGAGTTAAGTTGCAGCAAATGAAGTAGATCCACTTGAGTCATACATACCATCAGAGCCAAGCGAGATTCACACAAATCTTACAAGGGGAACTGCTCTGAACCACAAACCTTAATTAGGGCATCACTTTACATTATATTTCCCAGTTTTATGATTGCTTCAATGTGACTTGAAATTTGGATGATTGGTTTCTGTTTCTAGTGTGTTTCTATATATATAGTTGTTGTGGTTCACAGTAAACAATTATGGAGAATATGATTTCAAATGTACTGCTTTTGTTTATGTGGTGGGTTCTTAATTATTTAATGTTCTAGTTTTCTTAAATATTGGTTCCCTATTTAATGAGTGCTTGATTAAAATGATATGTGACTTCTAATTTGCTCTAACTAAAGTTTTCGTTGGTTTAAATTTTATGAATAATAAAAGAACCTTTACTATAAAAGTTAATTATTATGTTGGCAAAAAGGTACATTTTTAAAAACAAAAATGATTTATAGCATAACTGAATAGGATTAGAGAATTCCAGATTATTCAATTGCAAGCTAATCAACATGAAATGCGTAATTCGAGTAAATATGCATTTTGGTCTCTAACTTTTGATCCCTTTTGCAAATTAGTCCTTATCTTTTTGAAATGTTAAAAATAGTCCTTATCTTTGCATTAAGTTTTGCAAAATAGTCCTCACCGTTAAATTTGAAAGTAACACCATTAGTGAGGTGCATTGTTGGCAATTTTAGTGACACATAGACTATTCAACGTGGCAAATTGTCCCAGATTGTGACACTTTAGATTGGACTTTGATGCAAAATTTAAAAAGTTGTCAAATATTTTCTTCTTCACTTGCTTCTTCTTCCTCAAATTAGGGTTTCTAAAGCTTCTCTCCTCTCAATTCCAACATGGGGGAGTCTTAAGTGTGTGTTTCTCCCTGGTCTTATTTGTCCCCCTCGCTCCATCTTTTTCCTCCCCTCACTCCATCTTCTTCCTAGTGGGCTTTGATTTCTCATGTCTGCAAGTGGTAGTTCTTCTGCATTTTCTGGTAGAACCATTCACCAATGCCACCATGGAAGACATGCAGCTATTCGAACTGCAAGAACAAGGAGGAACCTAGGAAGGTTATTCTATACTTGTGCATTGTCCCAAACAGACCCAGATAACTGTCAATTTTTTCAATGGGTTGAAGAAGAAAACCAAGTTTCTAATCCTTCTTCTGTCACAAGAGAATCAATGATAGTGGTTGATTTGAACCTACAAATTGAAGCAATGCAGAAGAAAATAAGAAATTTAACAAACATTGCTGAAGAAATATTGTGAATGAAGTTCCTTAAGTTTTTGTTGCTACTGTCAGTTACTTTGCAATTCCTTAAGTTTTTCATTTGAATTTTGATTTGGGTCTATCTACTATCAATTACTTTGCAGAACAATAGAATGATGCTCAACTTGATCAAATATCATATGATTAGTTATACTTTTCTGGTGTTGATTGCATTGATGTTTGCTAATTAAAGGGGAAAAAATGTAGTTTAATCAATTCACCTAAACCCACTTCAATTAAATATAATTTTATTTTTATTTATTTATCATCATCTAAACATATGCATTTACATGTTATAAGCATAACTTCTATTGCTTCTGGCTTTTTGCCACCTCTTCACCTTACGTCCTTGTCTCTGCTCTTATGTGTTATGTGCGTCTCATTGGCCTGCTATGCATTGACAAAAAAATATAAAGATTAAGTTAGGATTAAGACCAGTGATATTCTATTAAATTGTTAATTGTTGGTGTTTACTGCTGTTAGATGTGGTACAACAGAGTAATTGCCATATTTTCTGCTTATAATGCTTCTTGGTATTTTTTATTGACAACCAACACAAATTTGATTTAATTTGGGTTCATCAACATTTTTTCTTGTCGTTGTTCCCCGACAACGACGCCAAATTTGATCGGAGTCGTACTCGAATCAAATAAACATTAAAATGCAGTATCTAGGAAGTGATCCTAGGTTGTCTCTCAGTGAGCAATGATCAAACAAACGTTCATAACATATAATAATAAAATAGTAACGAAATGGGGGAGGGGGCTTGTTTGTTTTTTTTTTTTTGTAATCTAAATAGCAAACAAACTTGAATTAAAGAAGATAACAGAACTAAAACATGTTGTTTCCCCTTGATTGAAAAGCAAGTCTCTTATCCTAGGTTACGAGAATTTGTCCCTAATCAGTTCAACCACTTAATCAAACCCGAAATTAATTTACTAAGCGAAAATTAACACAAGGCTGTCATTATGTGATTAAGCAACACATACACCAATTAATTCCTTTCACATGTCCATTAAGCATGAATGTTAATTAAGCACAGAGACAATTAATCAAGCATTAAGCATGCATGGATTAATATCAGCAAATAATACAGAATAATTGGTGAAGGGGAAAAACTGATCAGAATTTAATATTAATAACAAAACCTCAAAAAGAGCTATGCTTAATCCTCAAGAGAAAACTACACTAGAGATTTAGCCTTCCATTAACTATAGAAACGAAAAGAAAAACAGAAATACAAACATAACAAAAACAAACAACAACGGAAACAAAAATGAATCTACAAATAGAAACCGAAAATGAATTTGCAATTGGAAACAAGAAGCAGAAAATGAAACTGGAATTTGAAGCAGAAAACGAAAATGGAGTTGCTACGTGAACAGTACCATGCACGTGAACAATACCAGACCCCCCTAAAACCCTAGCAGTTGGGCTCACTAAAGGTCACTAGGCCCCAAAGCTTACAAATCTGATTTTTGGGCCCAATAAGGTCTAGTGGCTCAATTACAAAAATACATCCCAAAAACGAAATAAAATAAAATTGGACGATAAATAAAATTTTCTGCTCTCTTCAAGTCCAAGCCGGTTCAGCCCAATTTCTTATAATTCTCCTGAAATTAAATTAAAACATAGAATTAGTCAAGTAGGCCCAAATGATAAAACTGCATAATTAATTTGACAATTAAGGCTTATCAGTAATTAAAATGGTGACAAAAAGGGGTAAGAAATAGGAGAAAATAATGACACATCAAATTCCCCCACACTTAGCCTTTTGCACTCCTGGGCAAAATAAAAAAGCAGAGCAAGGTGTAGAAGCAAAGCTTCATGGTGAATCAAGAATAATTCAAAGATGTTTTGATGATAACAATGATGATAATAGAAGATGATGACAAAGGTGATGACAAAAAGCTCAAAGGTCAATCAAAGAATGAGTTCTAAATGTTCAAGATGGAATCAAGAACAATTCAAGACCCAAGAGGAAAAGTTGAAGAACACTTCAAGATTCAAGAGGAAAGTTGAATTCAAGAATCAAGATTCAAGGATCAAGCTTCAAGATCAAGATTCAAGATTCAAGATTCAAGATTCAAGAATCAAGAGAAGACTTAATCAAGATAAGTATGAAAAGGATTTTTCAAAAACTGAGTAGCACATGGATTTTTCACAAAACATGTTTACCAAAGAGTTTTTACTCTCTGGTAATCGATTACCAGATTGCTGTAATCGATTACAAGTAGCAAAATGTTTTTGAAAAAGTTTTCAAATTGAATTTACAACGTTCCAATTAATTTCAAAAAGTTGTAATCGATTACAATGTTTTGGTAATCGATTACTAGTGCTTTTGAACGTTGAAATTCAAATTCAAATGTGAAGAGTCACATCCTTTCACATAAAAGCCTTGTGTAATCGATTACACTGATTTGGTAATCGATTACCAGTGATTGTTTCTGAATAAATCAAAAGATGTAAATCTTCAAATGGTTTTTGACTTTTTCAAATTGGTTTTAAGTTTTTCTAAAAGTCATAACTCTTCTAAATGGTCTTCTTGGCCAGACATGAAGAGTCTATAAAAGCAAGGCTTTGATTTGCTTTTCAATACACTTTTCCAATCAATCTTATACAATCCTTTACAAGCCTTGAATCTCTTTGAACTTCTTCTTCTTCTTTGTGCCAAAAGCTATCCAAAGTTTTATGGTTTTCTAAACCTTGAAAACTTGTGCTATTCATTCTTTTCATCTCTTCTCCCTTTGCCAAAAAGAATTCGCCAAGGACTAACCGCCTGAATTCTTTTTGTGTCTCTCTTCTCCCTTTTCCAAAAGAACAAAGGATTAACCGCCTGAATTCTTTTGTGTCTCCCTTCTCCCTTGTCAAAGAATTCAAAACGACACAGTCTGAGAATTCTTTTTGATTCTTCCCTTTCCCTTATACAAAAGTGTTCAAAGGACTAACCGCCTGAGAATTCTTTTGTATCCCTATTCACAAAGTATCAAAGGTTTAACCGCCTGAGATCTTTGTCTTAACACATTGGAGGGTACATCCTTTGTGGTACAAGTAGAGGGTACATCTACTTGGGTTTGACTGAGAACAAGAGAGGGTACATCTCTTGTGGATCAGTTCTAGTGGAGGGTACATCCACTAGGTTCAAAGAGAACAAGGGAGGGTACATCCCTTGTGGATCTTTGCTTGTAAAAGGATTTTTACAAGGTTGAAAGAAATCTCAAGGACCGGAGGTCGCTTGGGGACTGGATGTAGGCACGGGTTGTTGCCGAACCAGTATAAAAACTCTTGTGTGTTTGTTTCCTTCTTCCCTACTCTTTTACTTTCCGCTGTGCATTTTAATTTCCGCTTTTACTTTCTGTTAAGTTTCTCTTCTACTCCTTATTCTCTTAACAACTTAGTAAAAGCCTTAGAAGAGTAATTTTTTAATTAGTAAAGGTTTAGGAATAATTAATTCAACCCCCCCCCCTTCTTAATTATTCTGAGGCCACTTGATCCAACACAAGGAACAAATCCAGAGACATTAAAGAGAGGCAAACAAACACAAAAACATTTACATATTTCTCAATGAATCTCAAGGAATGTGCAACATCCAACACGTAAAGAGTTAAAGAATCAAGACAGTCATGAAAATCATCCAAGCACCTCAAACATGGCAAGGTAGTCAATCAACTCAAGAATTGAATGAAAAGTGATAAAGCCTCACAAGATATGCACTCTATCTCTCAAGTGTCTAGGCTACTGTTTACTCTCAGAGCACCCATGAAAAACAAACACCACATGGACTTGGCAAGACTCTAAAATTGACAATCAAACACCACAAACACATGCACATGAGGATCAAAAGGTCTTTTAAGGTTGTAATGGGGCCAGGGACAAGGTAGAGGAAAGTATGGGATAAGTAGCTAAAACCCAAAGGAATAGAGGAGCAATGGGGAATAAGTGGAAATTAAGCAAAAGTAGTAAACCTAAAACCAAAATTAAAAATTAAGCATAAAAAGTAAACTCAAAACATCCAATATCAACAAAATCAACCAAGTCCTCAAACCAGTCCAAGTCCTCAAAACAAGACCTTATTTATTCAACTTCATTCTTTTTCTGTTTTTTTTTTTAAATTAGCATTTGAAAGCATTTCGAATATTTGAAAAATAAAGCAACAATTAGGCAATATATGTATATACATCAAGCATGACAAAAATACATCATCAAGCATGGCCAAAAAAAAAATATCATCCAATGAAACATACCCCCCCACACTTATTCCCAAAACAATTCCAAAGCTCCAAAATTCCTTAAGGGTAAGTTGAGATCATGGTTTTTCACTTAAGGCTTGTAATGAGCTTCAAAACAAAGAAAGGGGAACATAGGCTCAAAGGGGCTATCAAAGGAATTAATTCAAGGTAGGCTCATTTGGCTAAATCATCTCCCAACATGCATGTGAACCAAGAAGTATCAACAAGAGTCAAGCCAAGGCTATTGTGCAAGCAATCAATGGGGCGAAACACACCGAATAAAATAGATGATGATGGCTCAAAATCTCACCAAGGGTAAATCTATCACTTTCAATTCAACCTTTCAAAACTAACTTGGCATGTAGAGAAAAATAAGGATTTGAATTCAAAAAATGCCAAGAAACTCCTATTTCAAAAACAATTACCCATTACCTGTACATAACCTAGAATTCGAAGAGAAACATGCAATGTTGTACACAAAACATAAAACCAAAATAACAAAATTAACCTAGAAAACCCCAAACAAAGAACAATCTCCCCCCCCCCCCCCACACTTAAACAACACATTGTCCTCAATGTAGCACAATCATAAGATCAAGAGCAATCAGAACAATCAATAAATTTGGACAAGTGCAATAAAAGTAAAGAAGGAGACAGAAAAAGAAAACTCCCTAAGTCATGGAGGAAGAGAAGTAGGGTGAAGCAAGGAGGTCTCCTCCACCACTACATCCACCAAGGAAGGATTTATGAGGAATGGTTTCAGCCGGTGTCCATTGACCTTGAAGCTCTTATCTGTGGATTCACTTTTGATCTCAACTGTACCATAAGGAAAAACATTAGTCACCACAAAAGGACCAATGTAACACCCTGATATATATATATATCTATCTATATATTATTAGTAATTATGTTTGATGTTTAATTATTTGTTGCGTTATTTTCATCTGTAATTATTTTTAAGGAAGTTAATTTAGTTAATAGAGGGGTGGATAGATAAGGATGTAGCTTCTCAAAGAAGCCTCTTGAGAAAGCTTCTCAAAGAAGCCACGAGGAAGCTTCTAGAGGAAGCCTCTTAATGAAGCTTCTAGAGAAAGCTACATGAAGCTGCCTCGGTAAAAACGCTGCCCAGCCTTCATTAACCGTTGGATCTTCTCGAAATTTGGTCTACAACTTCACAAACCACTTTTCCATGATCGGACCGTTGGGATCTGTGAGAAGATGTCTGGAGTGTGCTAGAAGCCACTTAATGAAGCTTCTGGAGGAAGCCTCTTAATGAAGCTTCTAGAGAAAACTACATGGAGCTGCCTCGGTAGAAACGCTTCCCAGCCTTCGTTAACCGTTGGATCTTCTCGAAATTTGGTTTGCAACTTCACAAGACAATTTACCATGATTTAACCGTTGGGATCTTTGAGAAAATATCTGAAGTGTGATAGAAGCTTCCGTTCCCGAGAGCATCTCTTATTTAAGCATTTCAGCCTTTGCTTTCTTGTAGCTTAGGAAAAATGCCATTTCTTCTTCTTTCTTTCTTCCAAATCCATTTCTAAAGTTACAAGTACTTTCTCCATCACCCACATCCACCATTAGCCACCACAAACCATCATTGTTCTGCATTGAAAACCCACACCGAGAGGAACCCTTCAACCGAAGCAGAATTTCCAACTTGGCTTGCGGTTTCGGTAGAGAACGAAAACCCTAATCTGATCTTTCGTTTTCTTTTGAGGTAACCATGGTTCTATGCTTGTTTCTTGTTAGTTTCATCTTGTCTTTGCATCTTTTCTAACTTTGCAACCGCCATTGCATGTCTTATGCTTCCTTTGAAAAACCTTAGAGAAAGAGACTTTGTAAACATTATCCTTTCATGAAATACATGTTATTTTCGTAACCTACACTAAACCCCGGTCACATTGGCATTGTCGGAATTTCCAAATTACGTTCCTTTGTAAAACCCGAAATACTCTCAGCTCTTTCATGTAGTGATGTGGGTGTTTGACCCAGAGCACTGTTACTAGCTTTGTTTTCTTAAATCCATACCAAGTCTCCTTCGTTTTGGCATGGTAGAGGCTTGTGTGGAATCGACAAGCAAGGACAAAAAGGAATCTTCAAGTGGCGCGACGAGGAATCCGTGGGGTAGCTCACTATAGGTAAGGGGAGTTTATTATAAAATTTACCATTTTAACACCATAGTTAGGGTCAGGGAACCTAGCTATGAGGATATCTGCCTGTCCCTGTGCATGCTGATTTTTCTTCAAAGAAAATTACGTTTTAACTAATGGGATGCGATATATATATTGTGATGAATGATATTGTTTTGGCTATTTGAAGGTTGTGCGTGTGGAAATGATATTGTTGTGTTTGTTTGAATTGTTGTTGATGTTGCTATTGAGGATTTTAATTGATATGTGATGATAATGATGATTATGATGATATTGATTTGAGATGACATTGTTAATAAAGACCATGTCAACATGAATTGTTATTATTGATGAATATGTGAATATGAAATGAGGTTGTTGTTGTTGTTGATAACGTCATTGAGATGAGATGATATTTATGTTGTGAATGACATGGAAATACGATTTGTTCATTGATGTTGGAAATGCATTGGCATGTGCATGTTGTGTATGTTCGTGGGGGGCACTGTGCACTGACCTTTCAGGGTCTTTGACACTAGCTTTTGGCCACGTTCATACGTTGGATGTTGTGTATGATCGTGGGGGGCACTGTGCACTGACCTTCCAGGGTCTTTGGCACTAGCTTTTGGCCATGATCATACGTCGTATGAAGTGTATGTCATGGGGGGTAGAGTGCACTGACCTTGTCGGATGGCCCAGACGTGGGTAACTAGCGTGGTTAGAGAATCTAAGCATTCCTGAGGGGATGCTTAGGTGCTTTAATTGGTCCATGGTCTTTGGCATTTACTTTTGGCCGTGATCATAGCTCATACGACATAGGAAATAGAGTAACTGTGGCCAAGTGTACTTTGTACTAGGGGGCTGTCACCTGGTAGGGAACACCTTTGGGCTCCCAAGCTAATCACCTATGGGAGGGGGGCTGTTACGTGCACAACCGGGTGGTCTCGACAAACTCAACACAGTTCCCTAAGTGAGAGTGTCGTGTGGACACGCTTAGGCTATTTCCTGATATTTGGTTGTTGTTGGTACGTACCACATTGCATCTGAGTGTTAAGTTAGGTGCATGCATCATTCTTACAGTCTTGATTGGGTCCATGGATGGATGATGAGTAATCGTTGGATGTGAATGATGAATATTTGTTGGATATGAGTGTTGAATAATGATTGTTGTGTATGCTTATCATGTTTGCCTATGTTCCTTGCTAATTGTGGTTATTTGGAATTGGTATTGGTTCTTTTATAATAAACTCACCCTTGCAATTTTGTATCGTGTGGTTGATACCTGTGATGATCACGAACCTTGTTCGTGGGAGCAGAATGACAGTGGCAGGGTGTAGCGAGTAAGATTCTAGTAAGGAGCCGCCGAGCTGACGTGATAACGTTGGCGTTATTTTGGGAGAGAGTTGTGTTTTGTAATCAACTCCTCCGTAGTTGGATTTTTTAAGTTTTATTTTGTTGAGTTAAAGATGTAAAACTGGAATTTTAATTATATATATGAACATATTTAATTTTCGTTATGTGTATGACTGTACCGAATTATTGTTTCTATGTAATTATGCATATTCACTTAAGTAATGGCGTGTTGTTGGATGAATTTATGTTGTGACAAAATCACTTCTATTTTCATAATAAAAAATTAAGGGAGTTCTTTTTATAAAAATTGAAATTATCAAATATTAGAGTGTGGATACTGTAGCGACGAGGCGGGTCGTTACAACCAATCCACTTTGACCTCAACTTACCACTCATGAGTCCGAGCCTAGAGTTATACAATAAAACTTTTTGTCCAACCACGAAGTCCATCTTAGCTATCAAGCTGTCATGGAACTTCTTGGTCTTCTCCTTGTAGAATTTGGAATTCTCATAGGCCTCTAAACGGATCTCATCTAGCTCACTTAGTTGCAATTTCCTTTCCACTCCAGCTTGATCAATAGAGAAGTTGCAGGTCTTTACAGCCTAGTAGGCTATGTGCTCTATCTCTACAAGAAGATGACATGCCTTGCCAAAGACAACCTGATAAGGAGACATTCCTATGGGTGCTTTGTAGGCAGTCCTATGTGCCCAAAGAACATCATCCAACCTGGTGCTCTAATCCTTTCTATTCGGCTGCACAATCTTCTCCGAGATCCTTTTTATCTCCCTGTTTGAAATCTCAGCCTACCCATTAGTTTGGGGGTGGTAAGGTGCGGAAATTCTATGCATGACCCCATACTTTTTGAGCAAGGCATACATGGATCTGCTACAAAAATGGGTGCCTTGATCACTAACGATGGGTTGGCTTCCACCCATTTTGAAACATAATCAACAGCAAGGAGAATATAAACAAAACCAAAAGAGATAGGGAAAGGCCCCATAAAGTCCCCCAGACATCAAACACCTCACAGAACAACATGGGTTGTTGAGGCATTTGCTGTCTCCATGAAAGTGAGCCACCTGCTCTTTGACAAGGTTCACAAGTGCTACAGATTCTCCATGCATCCTTGAAGATGGTGGGCCAATAGAAACTGCAGTCAAGCACCTTGCGAGTTGTCCTCTGTATGCCAAGATTGCCACCTAGTGCGGAAGAATGACAAAATTGCAGGATCGAGTCAATCTCATGGTCTGGAATGCATCTCCTAATAACCTGGTCATTCCATAACTTCCACAAATAGGGGTCATCCCAAATATAATGTTTAGCATCGCTCTTAATTTTATCAGTTTGAGCTTTAGATGCTAAGGGAGAAAAAACAGAAGCAACCAAATAATTTACAATATTAGCAAACCAAGGAGTAGGGAAGGAATCAGAAATATTATACAGAATGTACAAATGGTCATCCGGAAAATCATCTCGAATGGGTGAGTCCTTAGATGCACGCTCAATCCTACTCAGGTGGTCAGCCACGAGGTTCTGTACACCTCTCTGATCACAGATCTCCAAATCAAACTCTTGGAGCCAAAGCATCCACCTGATCAATCTAGGCTTTGATTTAGCCTTCTTCAACAGGTACTTCAGAGCTACATGGTCAGTATAAAAAATAACACGAGTACCAAGCAAATATGAACGAAATTTCTCAAGAGCAAAAACTATCACAAATAGCTCATTCTCTATGGTAGTGTAATTTGCTTGGGCAGCATCCAAAGTTTTGGAAGCGTTGTAGATCACCCGAGGCAGCTTGTCAGTCTTTTGAGCAAGGACAACCCCCAATGCATAATTGGATGCATCGCACATCAGCTTAAATGGGGCTATCCAATTAGGTGCCTAAATGATAGGGGTGGTAGTCAACACACGCTTGAGGCAATCAAAAGCCTCTTTGCATCGATCATCAAAATCAAACTCCTCCTCCATTTGCAGCAGATTGGATAGTGGAAGAGCCACTTTGGTAAAATCCTTGATAAAGCGCCTATAAAACCCTGCATGGCCAAGAAAAGAACGAACCTCTCGCACTCAAGAGGGGTAAGGCAATTGTGAAATAACAGCTATCTTTGCACGGTCTACCTCTATGCCCATACTGGAAATGATATGCCCTAAAACTATACCTTGTTCTACCACGAAGTGACATTTTTCAAAATTCAGCACAAGGTCAGTTTTAATGCATCTATTAAGAACTCTATCCAGACTATCCAAACATGCATCAAAAGAGGATCCATAAACAGTAAAATCATCCATAAACACCTCTATGCAACTCTCTAAAAAGTCACTGAAAATGCTAAGCATACACCGCTGGAAGGTACCAGGGGCGTTGCATAGGCCAAAGGGAATCCTCCTATAGGAAAAAGTGCCAAAGGGACAGGTGAATGTGGTCTTTTCTTGATCCTCAGGAGCAATATGAATTTGTAAATAACCAGAAAAACCATCAAGAAAATAGTAATGAGACTTACCTGCCAAGCGCTCAAGCATTTGATCAATGAATGGCAGGGGAAAATGATCTGTTTTGGTTGCTTGGTTTAGCCTCCTATATAATCAATGCAGACTCGCCAGCTGTTCTGCACTCTTGCGGGGATAAGCTCATCCCTCTCATTCTTGATCACTGTGAGGCCTGTCTTCTTAGGAACCACTTGGACTGGACTCACCCACTGACTGTCAGAAATGGGGTAGATGATTCCAGCTTGCAAGAGCTTGGTCACCTCCTTTTTCACCACATCTAGAATGATGGGGTTGAGTCACCGCTGTGGCTGCCTCACTGGCTTAGCTCCATCCTCTAAAAGTAACCTATGCATGTAGGTAGATGGGCTAATACCAGGAATGTATGCTAAAGTCCATCAATGGCTTTCTTGTGCCTCTTGAGCACTAGCAACAACTTTTCCTCTTGCTCAGTAGCAAGGGAGGCCGAGATGATCACTGGAAATTTTTCCTTGTCCTCCAAGTAAGCATACTTGAGGTTTGCTGGTAAGGGCTTCAACTCTGGTGTGGGTGGTGGCTGAACAGTGGGAGGAACCATGGTAGGAGAAGAAAAGGAGGGTTCCTTAGCCTGTACCTCATAAAGCAAGTCAGAAGTATATGTACTTCCTGCAACATGGTTAATGCATTATGACTCTAAAAAATCAACATCAAGAGGTACAACACCCAGAAAATCAGAACCAGACTCAAATTCAAATTTACTCTCAGCATAAAAATCAGATACTGGATCAAATTCAAACTCAGATTCAAATTCAATGCATGAGGAATGACAAGTATGTAGATCGGATAAAAATGGATGTTTCCTACCATGAAGAGATTCAAAATCAAACATATAATCATCAACAATCTGATCAAGTATCTCAGCACGAAAAACAGAATGATCCTCAGATGAATGTTTCATGGCATCAAGAATGTTAAAATGAATAACAATATCACTAAATTCCATAGACAATGTGCCAGCATAAACATCTATCTTGTTTCGGGCTGTTTTAAAAAATGGTCTGCCTAAAATAATTGGAACTGAACCATGGGAAAATCCCTCTTCCATATCAAGAACATAAAAATCAGCAGGAAAAATAATTTCACCAACCCGAACCAACACATCCTCTATAAAACCTGTGGGGGTGAGCAAAACTTCTATTTGCCAATTGAATCACCACACCCGTAGGTTGCAAAGGTCCAAGAGATAAAGAATTGAAAATAGACAGAGGCATGACATTAATTGATGCTCCTAGATCTAGCATGGCATTCTCAAATTTGTTGTTCCCAATAATGCAAGGTATACAGAAAGTACTTGGGTCCTTACATTTCTCAGGAATGTGAGGAATAGATTTACCTATCAATGCTGACACATTTCTGCCCATGCTAATCCTTTCATTGCCTTTGAGCCTCTTTTTGTGGGTGCACAACTCCTTTAGAAACTTGGCATATCTTGGAATTTGCTTGATGCAATCTAGCAGAGGTATGTTCACCTCTACTTTCCTGAAGGTCTCCAAGATCTCCTTATCCACTTCTTCCATCTTTTTGTTTGGAATTGCTCTAGGTGGAAATGGAAGAGGGATAAGAGGCTGCTACAAGTCAGAACTACTAGAAGAAGGTCCACCTGCATGAAAATTTTTGTTAGCTCCCTCATGATCAGGAAGCTTTCTCTTTTGTGTAGCTAGCTCGTCCTCTTTTTTAGGTGTAGAATGAAGCTTGATAGGTTCATGTGCAGGTGCTGCTACTGGTGGAGGCACTTCAATTTGCTTGCCAGACCTCAAGGTGATAACACTCACATTTTTCGGATTCTTCACAGTTTGTGAAGACAATTTGTCAGAATTTTGGGACTGAGCTTGGTTCAATGGAGTAGCCATCTTGCCCATCTGATTTGCCAGACTCTGAATGGAGGCTCTTGTCTCTTGCTGAAATTGCATATTCTGGATGGTCAATTGCCTCACTAACTCTTCTAAGGAAGGTTGAGAAGGGGCCTCAGTTGCTTGTTGTCTTTGTTGTTGTTGCTGCTGCTGCATTGGCAGAGGAACATATGGCCTGCTTGGACCAACAACATTTTGGAAGGGAGGGACAGGTTCTTGTTGCTGCTGCTGTTGTTGTTGTGGAGGATTTGCCCATCTCAGATTTGGATGATTCCTCCAACCTGGATTGTATCTATTGTTTGAAAGATCATAATTATTTTGTTGTTGTTGGTTTTGCTACTGAGGGGGTCTATTATAAATGTTTGTAGCATAGGCTTCAGGTTGCTCATTGACTCCAGATTGCTGCAAAGAAGGATAGAGATCTGTATGGTGATCAGCAGAAGAACATAGACCACAGACTCTTGCAATAGTAACAGGTGTATATGCAAATTTCTGATTTATGGCAAGCTGAGTTACGAGGTTGACCAAGGCATCAAGTTTTCCCTCAAGCTTCTTATTTTCAGCAAATGAAGATGAATCTGTGGCCACATCATGGACTCCTCTAAGGACAATAGCATCATTTCTTGCACTGAATTGTTGGGAGTTGGAAGCCATTTTCTCAATCAGATTCCTAGCCTCAATAGGAGTCATATCACCAAGAGCTCCACCACTGGCAGCATCAATCATACTCCTCTCCATGTTGCTAAGTCCCTCATAGAAATATTGCAGAAGGAGTTGCTCAGAAATCTGGTGGTGAGGACAACTTGCACACAATTTCTTGAATCTTTCCCAGTACTCATACAAGCTCTCTTCACTAAGTTGCCTGATGCCTGAAATGTCTTTTCTGATGGCAGTGGACCTAGATGCAGGGAAAATTTTCTCCAAGAACACCCTCTTAAGGTCATCCCAGCTAGTAATGGACCTGGGAGCAAGGTAGTACAGCCAATCTTTCGCCACTCCCTCTAGAGAATGAGGAAAAGCCTTTAGAAAGATATGATCTTCTTGGACATCAGGGGGCTTCATGGTGGAACAGACAATATGGAATTCCTTAAGATGCTTATGAGGATCTTCACCTGCAAGACCATGAAACTTGGGCAACAAATGTATTAGTCCAGTCTTGAGAACATATGGAACATCCTCATCAGGATATTGAATGGACAAGCTTTCATAAGTGAAGTCAGGTGCAACCATCTCCCTAAGAGTCCTCTCACGAGATGGAGGTTGAGCCATGTTCTCAGTATAAAAATTAGCAGCCAAATGCTCAAAATCAAAATGTTTAGAATCACCAGCAACATAATGCTCAGAATACACAAAATGCTCGAAATGCTTAAAATGCTCAAAATGCACAGAATGATCAGGATGCACACTATGCCTAACTACTTGTCGCAACCTACCCTTCGGCGGGAGGGCGACGCGTGACTCGCGGGATGCGTGTTCCACGAAAGGAATACGCGCGGAGTCGCCACCAACGTTTATTTGAGGAAAACGTCGGAAAAACCAGAAAAGACGCGATCTACAAACTTTTAAGTGAAAGGTTCGGGAGTTGTATTTACGCGCGGGGAAGGTATTAGCACCCCACACGTCCGTCACAAGGGACGACAGCCTTTAATCGAATGTGCAAACATGACTTTGATTTTTACGTTCCCTTTTATGTCCTTATATCCTTTATACCCTTTTTATATTTTTTCTCTTTTTGTGGTCGACAAGGGTGTTTCCCTTTGCTCCTACGTATTCCTTAATTGGGATGAGAAAATCAGACCTACGTAGTTCTTTCTTATGCGTGAATCAAGTGATTCTTTTTACTTGAAAGGTGATCATTTTAAGGCGTTGGACCTTAAAAATGACCCATTTTACTTAATAAGAAATTGAAGTGATAAACTTTCAAAAACCTATTTTTGTGGACGAGCTTGACTAGGCGAGTTGATTTTAGCCTTAGTTTCACCTTAGTTATTAGTCAATTCGATTAAGAATGAGACATCCCAAAGAGAAAACGTCCGATTGATTTTTCGCTTTACTTTACTAAAAAATATTTTTTTGATTATTATATTATTATTTTACCTCTTTTTTTGATTTCCAACGTGGTTACGGCATGACCGAACAATCAGAATTCATTTTAACCAAAATTAACGGATGATACAATTCAAACGATCGGTGGAAATTTATTTTATTTTTAGATTAAGCGAGAAATGACTTAAATAAATGGCTTAAGCACGTCAAAAGGGAAGAAAAGAAAACTGAAAGTAAACGAAATTAAAGTGAAAGTACACAAAACAAGAAATGAATTGAAAGTCTCGGATTCGAAAACTTACCCGTTGAAGAACGAAGAACGAACGAAGAACGGATGAAGAACGGTGAAGAACGACGAAGAACGATGAAGAATTTCCACAGAATCGCTTACGGAAGCGTTACAGAAGCACTTTGACTCGATTTTTCTTCACGAAAACGTGTTTTTTGCCCAAAATAGCCGAAATGCATAGCCAAAGGGGTCTTGAACATTTTGAAACAGCTCCCCCGTCCCCTATTTATAGAAAAAAAGGGAGGTGCTTGCCGCCCAAAGACTTAATGAAGAAGATTTCTAAGCGCACCCGAATTACTAAGTTCACCCCCTTTTCGTATTTTACGGAAAAGTTACGGAAGCCTTACGGAACTGTTTTCGAATTTGATTTTCATCTTTTTTCTCTTCCCTTTCACCAATGTTAAGTGGAATATGCTTACCCAAGGTTTTCGGAAATTTTACGGAAGTATTATGGAAGCCGCGGAAGCCCCGAAAACCATTTTTCAAAAACGTGGAGGAGCTTGCCGCCCAGTTGCTTCCTCCTTAAGCAACCCAACTTCCAAAATGTTCTGGAAGGGCCTAGATTTGAATTGCTATTTACACCCCTATCTTGATAAGTTCACCCCCTTACCTTTTTTGGTGATTCTTTTTTTCGTAAAGTTACGGAAACTTACGAATCTTGTAACGATACTTGTTTTCTTTCCGTAATGTTACGGAACCTTGCGGATTACATAATCATCCCCTTTTTGACTTACGGAATGTTACGGAATCTCACTTAATTATGCAACGATGCTTCCATTTGATTTCCGGTGTGTCACGGAAACTTACGGATTGTGCATCAATATTTTTTGGTTTTCCGGCATGTCCTGGAATTTCACAAATTGCCTAATGATGGGTGCCAAGCACCTCACAAGGACCACAGAAAGGTCGCATGTCATCAAGCAAAGGTCCCCGGACGAAATTAGGGTATGACAGTTGCCCCTCTTTACTTGTCTTTTATTGGAGATAAAAGGAAAGTAAAGACAAGACACTAATTTCATTCCTCTCGATTTGACGAGAGTCGCGGGTGACCATAAAATCTCCACATGCAAATGACTTGTTGTTCCCGGAATTTCACAAATTGCCTAATGATGGGTGCCAAGCACCTCACAAGGACCAAAGAAAGGTCGCATGTCATCAAGCAAAGATCCCCGGACGAAATTAGGCTATGACACTAATTTCGTTCCTCTCGGTTGACGAGAGTCGCGGGTGACCATAAAATTTCCGCATGTAAATGACTTGTTGTTCCCGGAATTTCACAAATTGCCTAATGATGGGTGCCAAGCACCTCACAAGGACCAAACAAAGGTCGCATGTCATCAAGCAAAGATCCCCGGACGAAATTAGCGTATGACACTAATTTCGTTCCTCTCGGTTGACGAGAGTCGCGGGTGACCGTAAAATTTCCGCATGTAAATGACTCGTTGTTCCCGGAGGAACAAAAGGTGCAGAAGACTATGTCAGTCTCTGCATGTCATCGGGCCCGCCGCCTCTGGATGACACAAGGGTGCAGAATGACCAAATTTTGTCTCTGCGTGTCATCGGGCCCGCCGCCTCTGGATGACAAAAGGGTGCGGAATACCGTAAGGTATCTCCGCGTGTCATCGGGCCCGCCGCCTCTGGATGACACAAGGGTGCAGAATGACCAAATTTTGTCTCTGCGTGTCATCGGGCCCGCCGCCTCTGGATGACACAAGGGTGCGGATAACCGTAAGGTATCTCCGCGTGTCATCGGGCCCGCCGCCTCTAGATGACACAAGGGTGTAGAATGACCAAATTTTGTCTCTGCGTGTCATCGGGCCCGCCGCCTCTGGATGACACAAGGGTGCGGATAACCGTAAGGTATCTCCGCGTGTCATCGGGCCCGCCGCCTCTGGATGACACAAGGGTGCAGAATGACCAAATTTTGTCTCTGCGTGTCATCGGGCCCGCCGCCTCTGGATGACACAAGGGTGCGGATAACCGTAAGGTATCTCCGCGTGTCATCGGGCCCGCCGCCTCTGGATGACACAAGGGTGCAGAATGACCAAATTTTGTCTCTGCGTGTCATCGGGCCCGCCGCCTCTGGATGACACAAGGGTGCGGATAACCGTAAGGTATCTCCGCGTGTCATCGGCCCCGCCGCCTCTGGATGACACAAGGGTGCAGAATGACCAAATTTTGTCTCTGCGTATCATCGGGCCCGCCGCCTCTGGATGACAAAAGGGTGCGGATAATCGTAAGGTATCTCTGCGTGTCATCGGGCCCGCCGCCTCTGGATGACACAAGGGTGCATGTCACATGACCTCAGGGTCAGTATGACAAAGATTATGGGGCGGCCGACAAAAGCAAGGCTCTTGCTCCTATGTATCCTCCAATGAGGAACTCAGACCTACGTAGTTCTAGATAACTTGTGAGACTTGAAAAAGTCTCCACCAGAAGATGCCAACATCTTCGGAAAGGGTGCAGATGACCATATTGGCCTCCGCTTATCAATCACACTCGAGGTGCGGATAACCGTAAGGTGTCTCCGCAGGCTACCAGCTCTTGGGTCATGGTAACAGAAAGCAGTGTGGTCGACAAAAGCGAGGCTTTTGCTCCTACGTATCCTCCAATGAGGAACTCAGACCTACGTAGTTCTGGATAACTTGTGAGACTTGAAAAAGTCTCGGTGTTTTCTTCGCTAAAATGCAAACATGCTTTAGTAAAGAGATAAATATTCCAACTGATTAGAGCAGCATACGCTTTTTTTGAGTGAAAAACAATGCGTTTACCGGGGAAGGAGAGTCTGCTGATGAAATCCCCCATAACCTTAACTGATATTTTGGATGTTAGCATTTCGTTTCTAAATGAACATTTAGAGGAAACACTGGGTTCGACAAAATAGAAGAAAATAACTCAAAGTGTATCAATCTCGCACAGGTAAGTGTTTCATCCTAATTCCGAACCATAGATATATCATGACTTGACTTTGCAAATTATTTCCTATCAAATCAAAAATTACATGTGTGATCATGGATCAATAGGACTTCCCTTGGGAATGGGTTCTTTTGGTGGGTTTTTCGGCTTTTGTGTGTTTTTGGCTTTTGATTTTTTTTTGGCTTTTCCTTTTCTGTTTTTGTTTAGTGTGGGGCGAAAAAGTCGCTAGCGCACTGATTTTGGTTGGCAATTAAAGGGAGAAGACCATTTTAGGTCATGGTTTCCTTTCCTTCTTTTTGTTCATTTGGTGACAATTCTGTATTGTTCAGATATTGTCCGGTCTAAAGACTTCTTTTTGTTCCTTTCCTAGAGACGCAGAACTTCTTGATGAAAGCTCGATTGGTAGGGGGGACCTGATGACCTTGTTGGGGGCGACAGACACTCCCTAGAACTATGCCACGACGACATGAACTTGCTGGGGGGAACGGGTGCCCTGTAGGGCCGACAGAGGCCCGTAACCAGAGCTGGAAACCCCAGGGCCCTGTTGGACTTCTTCAGGTCCACTGGGTGTCTTTGTGGGTGCGATCCCTGCAAACAATAGATGGTATCAGAAATCAGTTGAACCATATGCATACTTACCCATGTCGGGACGACACAGACCAACTGATACTTTTGCAGGGGGAGATTGGCATTGCGGTCGCTGGGCAGAATGTTGCTAAGTAGCAATGTCATCTATATCTGTGTAAGAGTGGTCATGTTGGTGCGCATGATCCGCACTCGTCTCTTTGCAGCGGCACAGGTGAAATCTTGGCCCGGTATGCATAGTAGCTGTGTGATAGCCTCCCTCTCTGGTTGTGCTCGCACAGTTGGCCGTCCTCCAATATCAGGGGGTGGCCCAGGAACCGTTAAAAGGAAACTACTGGTTCCTTAACCGGGAGTGCAAGTCTTGGTTAAGCATTTAAGGATAGAGGACCTTAAATTCTCTTAAGGTGCGGATGTGGAGCACACTGAAAATGAGGACACGTAGCCCTCTAAAGGTGAGGGCGTGCAAACCTCTCAAGGCGAGGATGTATAGTCCTCTGGAGGTGAGGGCGTGTAGTCCTCTCAAGGTGAGGGCGTGCAGCCTTCTGTTGGCGAGGACGTGTAGTCCTCTAAAGGTGAAGGCGTGTAGCCCTCTGTTGGCGAGGACGTGTAGTCCTCTAAAGGTGAGGGCGTGTAGCCCTACGAAGGTGAGGACATGCAGTCCTCTGAAGGTGAGGGTAACTAGTACCCAAGGCAAGGGCGAGTAGCCCTCTCAAGGCGAGGACGTGTAGTCCTCTGGAGGTGAGGGCGTGCAGCCCTCTGATGGTGAGGACATGTAGTCCTCTCAAGGCGAGGACGTGTAGTCCTCTGGAGGTGAGGGCGTGCAGCCCTCTGATGGTGAGGACATGTAGTCCTCTCAAGGCGAGGACGTTTAGTCCTCTCAAGGTGAGGACGTGCAGTCCTCTGAAGGCGAGGATGTGTAGTCCTCTAAAGGTGAGGGCATGTAGCCCTACGAAGGTGAGGACATGTAGTCCTCTGAAGGTGAGGGTAACTAGTACCCAAGGCGAGGGCGGGTAGCCCTCTCAAGGCGAGGATGTATAGTCCTCTGGAGGTGAGGGCGTGTAGTCCTCTCAAGGTGAGGGCGTGCAGCCCTCTGTTGGCGAGGACGTGTAGTCCTCTAAAGGTGAAGGCGTGTAGCCCTCTGTTGGCGAGGACGTGTAGTCCTCTAAAGGTGAGGGCGTGTAGCCCTACGAAGGTGAGGACATGCAGTCCTCTGATGGCGAGGGCGTGTAACCCTCTGAAGGTGAGGACATGCAGTCCTCTGATGGCGAGGGCGTGTAGCCCTCTGAAGGTGAGGACATGCAGTCCTCTGAAAGTGAGGACACACAGTCCTCTTAAGGTGAGGGCGTGCAACCCTCTGTTGGCGAGGAGTGTAGTCCTCTGAAGACCAGGGTACTAGTACCCGAGGGTCCATCCTTATGAGAAAGCAAGAGATCGACTCATCGAGAGAGCCGGTCATCCCAAATTCAAAAGATTTGGACATTTAGATGTAGGGAATCTATGTAGTTAACATGATTTTGAGGGATGCAAATGCATGCAACCTTTGTTGTGAAATTTGGGTAAATGCGGACTTTATATGAAACAATGCAATGTAATGGAAAGTTGTACAATGTTCATGGCATTCTTTCCCTATTTTGTGATTTTGATTTTGATTTGATTTTTTTTTTTGTTGGAAAACACAGATTGACTGCCCTTTTGAAAAAGGTGATAATTCATGCAACCTCATCCTATCTTTTTGCAAATCTCTCCGGGAACTCCCTCAGAGTGTATGTTCTTTTTGATTTAGTCACTTGACCATTTTGGAGTGACGGCAATGGAGTCGTTTGATGTTTAATCAATCCATTGAAATCCTAGGGTTTGTCCCTTTTTTTTTTGTTAAAAACATCGATGGGTGAGAACTTTTGATCGGCCCCTATGTTCACTTGAGGCTCATGCACGGTGCCCCTCATTGCCCCAGTGTAAGGCTTTGAGGTACCAATCGTTGTCTTTCGTCATGACCTTGTAGCTGGGAACCTATTGAGTGAGAACTTCTAATCTGCCCCTAGGTTCGTTTGAGGTTTATGCATGGGGCCTTTCATTGCCCCAGTGTAGGGCTTAGAGGTACCAATTGTTGTCTTGTTTTCACAACCTCGTAGTGAGGAAGAATGAAAGACGCAATTGATTCTTGCAAAAAGAATTTTCCAAGGACGAGAAATAGTTGAAGGATTTTTCAGCTGATGGATTAAGTCAAATGACTCCTATGTAGAAGCAAGATGTTTTGATGTCTTGATGATGCTAAAGGATCAAGTGCTTCTAAGTTTTATTCAAGACAAGAATCCAAGAAAGTCAAGATATATGATCAAGTTGATTTCTAGAATCTTTTGGAAGAAGTTTCCAAATTGAAAAAACAAAAGGTTTGACCAAAGAATTCTATCATTTCAAATTGAGATTTGCTCTCCGATAATCGATTACCAGCAGCTGAAAATGTTTATAACAGTCACTAGAAATTTGAATTCAAAATTTATAATGTGTAATCGATTACACATGGATGGTAATTGATTACCAGCAATTTATTCAAATTTTAAAGCCTGTGATCTATTACACAAGTCTTGTAATCGATTACCAGAGGAGATTTTCAGAAAATAATTTCCAAGATGAAATTCTGATACTGGGGACAGATGTCGTACAGGATGTCACGACATCACGCTTCAGAACATGGAGATCGTATGTGTCCGTATGAACAGATTTAAACAAGTAAATAACACAAGAGAATTGTTAACCCAGTTCGGTGCAACCTCACCTACATCTGGGGGCTACCAAGCCAGGGAGGAAATCCACTCTCAATAGTGTTAGTTCAAGGTCTAACAGCCCCTGTTTACAACCTTCTCACCTAACCACTACCCGTGCGATCTCTACCTAAGAGCCACTCTTAGATATGAGAACCTCCGCTCACTCCCTCTCACTCACACTCCCATGTTTACAATTAAGTCAGAGACACACCAGAGATCAACTCTGAACAAAAGAGATCAACTCTACACACTAGAGATCAACTCTAGACACAAGAGATCAACTCTACACACATAGGTCCAACACTTGATGCTAGGGTACCATCAAGGTGGCTCACAAAAGACTCAAGTCCCAAAACTCACAAAATAACTCTTCAATCCCGGACTTGGTACAGAACTCGTGCAGCCTCCATGATTATATAGCAATTTGCGTTTCTGGGCTGCAACGGCTTGTGCTGGATGAGATCTATCTTCTTCTGCAAAAAATCTGCAGTTAGAGAACTAAAAGATAACTTTTGATCTTTTAGTTTGAATCTTTAATCTTTAATCTTTAATCCCTGAACGAACTCTTCTACTTTGAAATTCGAACTTTAATGATCTTTTAATTCGTTCCTAAAGATAGATCTTCTAATCTCTTGCTAACTGCACAATAATCTGTTAAAGATATAACAGATTTATATGTCCAGTATTTTCGGGCCGGATGTCAGGACATCGTGTCCGACATCGTGGATCCTGCAGCTTCACTTCTGCACTTGACTTTTATCTTGCATTGTACAGCAACTCCAGTATTCTCGGGCAGGATGTCAGGACATTGTATCCGACATCGTGGATCCTGCAACTTCACTTCTGCACTTGACTTTTATCTTGCATTGTACAGCAACTCCAGTATTCTCGGGCAGGATGTCAGGACATTGTATCCGACATCGTGGATCCTGCAACTTCAATTCTTCATTTGACATTTTATCTTGCCTTGTGCATTGTGCAGCCCGATCTCATTCCTTGACATAACGTTGGACATCATGTGCAGCAACTCCAGCTTTCCTTCATTGTCTAAGTGCTTATGTTTTAACAAAATCTTAGCCAACCTTTTAAACACTCAGTAGAGCTAAGCACTAACAATCTCCCCCTTTGGCAAATTTTGTCTAAAACATACTTAGACACTTCCTGAGCAGGTGCGAGCAGTTATGCAAGTGGGATCAGCAACTTTCATTATCAGAGTAATCAAGCACAGCGGAAATTCTTCAAGTTGCAAATCTACAAGTCTTCTCCAGGATGTCAAGACATCTCTCGTGACATCAGCTTTCTGCTACTGCTCCCCCTGTCTTCATGCTTACTGCAGCATCTTCTATCAGCTACTAGTCTTTTCCAGGATGTCAAGACATCTCATGTGACATCCGCTTTCTGCTCCCCCTGTCTTCATGCTCGTTACTGCAGCATCTTCTAGTAGCTTACATCAGTCATCCTCAGCAGCAGCAGTCTCCCCCTCAAAGTCATGTACATACAACTCCCCCTCAAGGTCATGAATCATGCATACATCGTATCCTACTGCCATACATCTACTATTGCATACATAGTATCCTATTACTCAAAATCATGCATAATAGCAAGCATAATACTATTACTCCCCCTTTTTAGACATAAATTTGGCAAAAGTAGGATGCATGAAATTAATGTGCGAATATTACAGACCAATAACAATCAATTGTTCAAAGGGACATGCCCCTTTAGCTAATAAAAGTGAAAAGCAAACATAAGGGTCTGATGATCATGGGGTGGCTTCAGAATCATCATCTGATTCTGTCTCTTCTGCTGCATCTTCCTCTTCCTCAGCAGCTTCTTCTTCTTCTTCAGCTGCTTCTTTGTCTTCCTCAGCTGCCTCTTCCTCTTCTTCAGCTGCTTCTTCATCATCAATGCCACTTTCTGAGAGCCTTGTTGATGAGGACATGACCAAGAGCAAGGGCAAGGATCCACTTGAAGGACTTGGAGGACCTATTGATGAGGACATGACCAAGAGCAAGGGCAAGGATCCACTTGAAGGACTTGGAGGACCTATGACAAGGGCTAGAGCAAGGAAAGCCAAGGAAGCTCTTCAACAAGTGCTGTCCATACTATTTGAATACAAGCCCAAGTTTCAAGGAGAAAAGTCCAAGGTTGTGAGTTGTATCATGGCCCAAATGGAGGACTAAATGACACCACTTTATTTCAATTTTAGAGTGTTTAGTTTGTCTAAATAATGGCCCAATCCTTGTAAAGTTGGCTGACCAAAAATATGTTTTGGGTTAATCAACTAAAAGGGCTTTAGTTCAAGTTGTAATAAGGGCCCAATTGGCAACCTAGGCATCAGCCTTTTGGGAGACCAAATGGTGGCTGACTTGTTGGCTGTTGGGGGTGACTTTTGGTTGCCAACAATTTCAGTTACACTCAGCCATTTAGTTTGTTTTAATTCCCTAGGTTAATGGCATTAAGTTATTTTAATTCTAGGTTAGTGGGTCATTACTAAAATCTGCTGTAAAGCTTCTATATAAGCTGAACCATTTTATCAATAAACACAAGTTGAGTTTTATTCAGAAAATTAGAGTTTATCTCTTTTATCTTAGTGAGAGTGATTCTCCTAAATTCTTGAGTGATTCAAGAACACCCTGGCTGTATCAAAGGACTTTCACAACCTTTGTGTGTTGCCCTCGCTGGAAAGAGTGATTCTTTCCTTCCCATCATCTCCACCCTTGTTCTTTCAAACCACAATTCCAGAAAATCCACCTCTGCCCAAAATTATCTCGTGACCATAACTCCCATTTCACACACTCAAATTAAGTGATTCTTGAGCCTAAATTGAATTTCAAAACGAGACCTTTCACCTCGTTTTGGAATCACCTCATTTGGAGCCCTGTAGCTTCCGTTATTGCCATTTCTATATTTCTGTCCAGCCACCACTTAACCTACGTTTTACCATCCCATTCATCCATTTTATGCCAGAAACCACCTTATTAAGACCCACGAGATTAACCACCTTATTTTCCATCCTTTCCTTAATCAATTTCCGCATTTTCCATCAAGGTTTAATCCTAGACGATCCTAAGTCAGCCCTTGTGCCATGAGGGTTCATATCATTTGGTATCAGAGCTCTGGTTCTAGGATCAACACTTCCTTTGCTGGAAATATTGGGTAACATCCTTCTTTATTCTCTTTGCCATTTATATTACCTTCTTATTCATATATATTTTTTTAGGCTGAACCATTGCAAAAGTTAAGCCTTTTGATCTCTTTGTTATAAAAAAAAAAAAAAAAAAAGAAGAAGCAGAATTTCGTATAAGCAAAATTAAAAAAAAAAAAAAAAATTGGGCTGAATGGTTCATGCTTGAAGAACTTTTAAAAAAAAAAAATCTCTTTAAGGTAATATATTGGTTGCATGAAGGATTGTTACTTGAATTCCTAAATTCTGAATTTTATTTCCTTCATTTGTGCCTAAAAACATTGTTAGCCTTTTTCTTGGTTAACCTTTTCCTTGTCTCTCTAGCCTTACCTAACACATATTGGTGAATTGTTCTTTGTTGTGGCCATAATCTCTTGAATTGCCTAAGAACTCAAGGGGAATTAGAGTGGTAAAAGGCAAGAGTGTTTCATTAGAGAAAAGCCATAATTGTGTGATACACTTGAGTGGGTGAGGTATTCAAACAACAACTATAATTGTCTTGTTACGTTTGATTTGTTTGTTTGAGATGTCAGGCACTAATCCTAATGATGGAGTGGGGCTTTCGCAATTCCAAATGCAAGCTTTGATGCAACATATGGAGAGGTTAATGAAACAACGAGATGATGCGCTCCATGAGAGGTTGGATCAAATGGAGAATAGAGATCATAATGAAGAAGAAAGGAGGAGAAGAGGGAATGATGGTGTTCCTAGACAAAACCGAATTGATGGTATTAAACTCAACATTCCTCCATTTAAAGGAAAGAATGATCCGGAGGCCTACTTGGAGTGGGAGATGAAAATAGAGCATGTTTTCTCATGCAACAACTATGAGGAGGACCAAAAGGTGAAGCTTGCCGCCACGGAGTTTTCCGACTATGCTCTTGTGTGGTGGAACAAGCTACAAAAGGAGAGAGCAAGAAATGAAGAGCCAATGGTTGATACATGGACGGAGATGAAAAAGATCATGAGGAAGCGGTATGTGCCGGCTAGTTACTCAAGGGACTTGAAATTCAAGCTCCAAAAACTAACCCAAGGCAACAAGGGGGTTGAGGAGTATTTCAAGGAAATGGATGTGCTCATGATTCAAGCAAATATTGAAGAAGATGAGGAGGTAACTATGGCTCGATTTCTTAATGGTTTGACTAATGATATCCGTAATATTGTTGAGCTGCAGGAGTTTGTTGAAATGGATGATTTGCTTCACAAAGCAATCCAAGTAGAGCAACAATTAAAAAGGAAAGGAGTGGCTAAGAGGAGTTTTACCAACTTTGGTTCTTCTAGTTGGAAAGACAAAGGTAAGAAAGATGGGGCTGCTACTTCTAGTAGTTCCACACCTATCCCATCAAAAACTCGCTCAAAGTCCCAAGAGGAACCCTCTAAAAGGAGTAGAGATGTGAAGTGTTTCAAGTGCCAAGGCCTAGGACACTATGCTTATGAGTGCCCTAACAAAAGGTCCATGGTTCTTAGAGATGGAGAATATATAAGTGAATCTGATGTTGAAGAGGAAGAGGAGAGTGAGTACGTAGAGGAAGAGGAGAGTGAGTACGTAGAGGAAGAGGAGACTCCGGAGGGAGATTTGTTGATGATTAGGCGGTTACTTGGTGGTCAATTGAAGCATGAGGAGGAGAGCCAAAGAGAAAACATCTTTCACACTAGATGTTTAATCAATGGCAAGGTGTGCATGGTGATCATTGATGGAGGTAGTTGCACCAATGTGGCTAGTGCTAGATTAGTGTCAAAGCTAAATTTAGCTACTAAACCACATCCTAGGCCATACAAACTTCAATGGCTTAGTAAGGATGGGGAGGTGCAAGTGAGGCAGCAAGTGGAAGTGGACGTTTCCATTGGGAAATACAATGATAAGGTACTTTGTGATGTTGTTCCTATGGAGGCCAGTCACTTACTTTTGGGGAGACCATGGCAATTTGATAAAAGAGCCAATCATGACGGTTACACCAACAAGATCTCTTTCATGCACCAAGACAAAAAGATTGTGCTCAAGCCATTGAGTCCACAAGAAGTGTGTGAGGATCAAAAGAAAATGAGAGAAAAACTTCTTCAAGAGAAAAAAGAAAAAGAAAAAGTGAGCAAAACACTTGAGAGTGAGAAAAAGAGGGAAACACTTGAGAGGAAAAAGAGTGAACAAAAGAAGAGTGAAACACTTGAAGTGAGGGAGAGCTATTTAGCCACAAAAAGTGAGGTCAAGAGGTTGTTTCGTGCTAAACAGTCACTATATATCTTGTGTTGCAAAAATCAGATTTTGACCACTAACACTTTTGATGATTTTGAAGTGCCTTCTAGTGTTAAAACTCTTTTGCAGGATTTTCAAGACATGTTTCCACCAAATGTGCCAAATGGACTACCACCTTTGAGGGGAATTGAGCATCAAATTGATCTCATTCCGGGAGCTTCTTTGCCCAATAGGCCAGCCTATAGAAGTAATCCACAAGAAACCAAAGAGATTCAAAGACAAGTGGATGAACTCATTAGCAAAGGTTGGGTAAGAGATAGTATGAGTCCTTGTGCTGTCCCAGTGATTTTGGTCCCTAAAAAGGATGGGACATGGCGCATGTGTTCCGATTGTAGAGCCCTTAATAACATCACCATTAAATATAGGCATCCTATACCTAGGCTTGATGATTTGCTTGATGAATTGCATGGTGCATGTTACTTCTCTAAAATCGATTTAAAAAGTGGATACAATCAAATTAGGATTAGAGAAGGGGATGAATGGAAAACTGCTTTTAAAACAAAATATGGTTTGTATGAATGGTTGGTTATGCCTTTTGGCCTAACTAACGCTCCTAGCACTTTCATGAGATTAATGAACCATATCTTGAGAGAGTTCATAGGAAAGTTTGTTGTGGTGTACTTTGATGATATTCTTATCTATAGCACTTCACTTGATTTGCATATTGATCATTTAAAATCTGTCTTGACTGTGCTTAGAAAAGAACAATTGTATGCCAATCTTGAAAAATGCATCTTTTGTACTAACCATGTTGTGTTTCTTGGTTTTGTTGTGAGTTCAAAAGGAGTGCAAGTTGATGAGGAGAAGGTTAGGGCTATTCAAGAATGGCCTACACCTAAGTCTGTGACCGAGGTGAGGAGTTTTCATGGCTTAGCAAGTTTTTATAGACGATTTGTGAAGGATTTTAGCACATTGGCAGCACCTCTCAATGAAGTGCTCAAGAAAAATGTTGGTTTCAAATGGGGAGAGAAACAAGAAGAAGCTTTCAATGTTCTTAAGCAAAAGCTAACTAATGCCCCCATACTTGCGTTGCCAAACTTTCAAAAATCTTTTGAAATTGAGTGTGATGCTTCAAATGTTGGGATTGGGGCTGTGTTGATGCAAGAAGGCCATCCAATTGCTTATTTTAGTGAAAAGTTAAGTGGTCCTACCCTTAACTATTCAACTTATGATAAGGAGTTGTATGCCTTAGTACGGGCTTTGAAAACATGGCAACACTACCTTTATCCCAAGGAATTTGTCATTCATAGTGACCATGAGTCCCTCAAATATATCAAGGGGCAAGGCAAGCTTAACAAAAGGCATGCGAAGTGGGTGGAATTCCTAGAGCAATTCCCTTATGTTATCAAACATAAAAAGGGAAAAGGTAATATTGTAGCCGATGCTCTTTCTCGGCGTCATGCATTACTTTCTATGCTTGAAACAAAATTGATTGGTCTTGAATGTTTGAAAAGCATGTATGAAAATGATGAAACTTTTGGAGAAATTTTTAAAAATTGTGAAAAATTTTCAGAAAATGGTTTCTTTAGACATGAAGGCTTTCTTTTCAAAGAAAACAAATTGTGTGTGCCTAAATGTTCTACTAGAAATTTGCTTGTTTGTGAAGCACATGAAGGAGGTTTAATGGGGCATTTTGGGGTCCAAAAGACTCTAGAAACATTACAAGAACATTTTTATTGGCCTCATATGAAAAAGGATGTGCAGAAATTTTGTGAACATTGCATTGTATGTAAAAAGGCAAAGTCTAAGGTAAAGCCTCATGGATTGTATACTCCATTGCCAATTCCGGAGTATCCTTGGATTGATTTATCCATGGATTTTGTTTTGGGGCTGCCAAAAACAAGCAATGGTAGAGATTCCATTTTTGTGGTTGTTGATAGGTTTTCTAAAATGGCTCATTTTATTCCATGTAAAAAAGTTGATGATGCTTCCCATGTGGCTGATTTGTTTTTCAAGGAGATTGTGAGACTCCATGGTTTGCCAAGGAGCATTGTTAGTGATAGGGACTCTAAGTTCCTAAGCCATTTTTGGAGGACTTTGTGGAGCAAGTTGGGCACTAAATTGTTATTTTCAACCACTTGTCACCCACAAACCGATGGGCAAACGGAAGTTGTTAATAGGACTTTGGGAACTTTGCTTAGGACAGTTTTGAGGAAGAACTTAAAAACTTGGGAAGCTTGTTTACCCCATGTTGAATTTGCTTACAATAGAGCTGTTCATAGCACCACTAATTGTTCTCCTTTTGAAGTTGTTTATGGTTTTAACCCACTAACTCCTCTTGATCTTTTGCCTATGCCTAATGTTTCTGTTTTTAAGCATAAAGAAGGTCAAGCAAAGGCGGACTATGTGAAGAAGCTTCATGAGAGAGTCAAAGATCAAATTGAGAGGAAAAATAAAAGCTATGCTAAACAAGCCAACAAAGGGAGAAAGAAGGTTGTCTTCGAACCCGGAGATTGGGTTTGGGTGCACATGAGAAAAGAAAGGTTTCCGGAACAAAGGAAATCAAAGCTTCAACCAAGGGGAGATGGACCATTTCAAGTGCTTGAAAGAATCAATGACAATGCTTACAAAGTTGAGCTGCCCGGTGAGTATAATGTTAGTTCCACCTTCAATGTCTCTGATTTATCTCTTTTTGATGCAGATGGAGAATCCGATTTGAGGACAAATCCTTCTCAAGAGGGAGAGAATGATGAGGACATGACCAAGAGCAAGGGCAAGGATCCACTTGAAGGACTTGGAGGACCTATTGATGAGGACATGACCAAGAGCAAGGGCAAGGATCCACTTGAAGGACTTGGAGGACCTATGACAAGGGCTAGAGCAAGGAAAGCCAAGGAAGCTCTTCAACAAGTGCTGTCCATACTATTTGAATACAAGCCCAAGTTTCAAGGAGAAAAGTCCAAGGTTGTGAGTTGTATCATGGCCCAAATGGAGGACTAAATGACACCACTTTATTTCAATTTTAGAGTGTTTAGTTTGTCTAAATAATGGCCCAATCCTTGTAAAGTTGGCTGACCAAAAATATGTTTTGGGTTAATCAACTAAAAGGGCTTTAGTTCAAGTTGTAATAAGGGCCCAATTGGCAACCTAGGCATCAGCCTTTTGGGAGACCAAATGGTGGCTGACTTGTTGGCTGTTGGGGGTGACTTTTGGTTGCCAACAATTTCAGTTACACTCAGCCATTTAGTTTGTTTTAATTCCCTAGGTTAATGGCATTAAGTTATTTTAATTCTAGGTTAGTGGGTCATTACTAAAATCTGCTGTAAAGCTTCTATATAAGCTGAACCATTTTATCAATAAACACAAGTTGAGTTTTATTCAGAAAATTAGAGTTTATCTCTTTTATCTTAGTGAGAGTGATTCTCCTAAATTCTTGAGTGATTCAAGAACACCCTGGCTGTATCAAAGGACTTTCACAACCTTTGTGTGTTGCCCTCGCTGGAAAGAGTGATTCTTTCCTTCCCATCATCTCCACCCTTGTTCTTTCAAACCACAATTCCAGAAAATCCACCTCTGCCCAAAATTATCTCGTGACCATAACTCCCATTTCACACACTCAAATTAAGTGATTCTTGAGCCTAAATTGAATTTCAAAACGAGACCTTTCACCTCGTTTTGGAATCACCTCATTTGGAGCCCTGTAGCTTCCGTTATTGCCATTTCTATATTTCTGTCCAGCCACCACTTAACCTACGTTTTACCATCCCATTCATCCATTTTATGCCAGAAACCACCTTATTAAGACCCACGAGATTAACCACCTTATTTTCCATCCTTTCCTTAATCAATTTCCGCATTTTCCATCAAGGTTTAATCCTAGACGATCCTAAGTCAGCCCTTGTGCCATGAGGGTTCATATCACTTGTGATCAGCCGTTCTAGCTCCATCTTCTTTTCTGTGGTGGCTTTGATGGTTGCTTCCAGCACCTTGCATGTGTCCTTGAGTTCAGCAATCAAGGCATCCTTGGACACAGCACCTGAAGCAGCAGCTTTCCCTGATGTCGAGACAATGTCTGGGACATGTGTCCCCTCAAACAATTTGTAATGCAGGGATAGAGGCGATTCTCTCTTCATCACAGAGTCAGTGTAGTTTAACATATTGGGATGTTGACTCAACATAATGCCACACAATACAGTAGGGAAGGCAATGGGTAATTTGACAGCAAAAGATTCTGAATGCTTAACAGTTTGATCAAAAATATAGTTTCCAAAATTAAATTTGGACTTGGTTCCAACAGCATACAGAAATTTACCCAAACCTGTGGCAATAGTGGAAGTATGATTGGTGGATACCCAGTTTGCAGCACCAATCCTGTGTAGAATTGCATACTTCACACTTAGCTTCCCTGCTGAAAGCTTCCCTTTCTTTGGCCAATGCTGGACTCGTTTGGCAGTGATTTCCTTGGCAATCTGATGCTCAGAAACAGCAATATCTATCACTCCATCAGTAGGTCTGCCCAGATATTTGTTGATCACAGCAGGGGAGAATCTAACACACTTTCCTCTGACAAACACTCTTTGATAATCATCACTTTTTCTGTTTGATATGTCAGAGGGAATGTTGACAATGAATTCCCTGACTAGGCCTTCATAACAGTCTCCCAACTTGGTGACTGTCTTCAGTAGTCCAGCAGCCTTGATGAGGTCCATGCTCTCCTTGCAATCCAAGGCATCTCTTCCCAATTCTCTTTCAACCGCAAGTCTGCGTTGATACACATATTTCCACTTTTCAACATTGCCAATTGAGTGGAAAGAGATGTTGTCCAGTGGTGCATCAGGAACATTTCCAGGCACCTTTCTTCCAGATTTCTTGGCCCTCTTTGATGTCGAGACATCTAGTTCGACATCATCATCAGAGTCGGATGAGGAAATTTCTTTCCTCTTCTTGGAGGGGATAGCAACCTTGCTTCTTCTGGATGTGGCAGGAGTGATTGGAGTACTTTTCTTCTGGGCCATAGTCTTGATTCTTCCAGACCTCTTAAGGGGGGTTTTTCCCTTTCTGTTTTGAAGTCTTTCCGCAATGCCAGGTGCCAACCTGTTGGCAATGGGTTCTTTATCAGATTCGACTTCTTCTAAGTCAATGAGGTCACCTGGAGCAGGTTCTGGTGCCCTTGGTGCAGGGGTCTCCTCTGCGGCTTGATCATCTTCCTCTGTTGATCTCTCTTTGCTGGGGGAAGAGAGTACTTCATCATTTGGGCCGGAATATGTTGGAACATCTTTGTTGACATCAGGCACAAAAACATTTGGGGTGGAAGATGTTGGAACATCTTTCTCAACATTAGGCACAGAAACATTTGGGGTGGAAGATGTTGGAACATCTTTCTCAGCATCAGGCACAGAAGCATCCTTCAGAATGCTACTCACAATACCGCGGATTTTCTTGTCCATCTCCGTGTCTACTTCCCTAGGACTTGTTGCAAGGCTAGGGTTTTCAGCAATCTTCACTCCCTGTTGTCTTCTGGGAATCAGTTTCTCAGGAACAGGGGCTTGACCAGGAATCATCTGTATGGGCTGGATATTGAATTCAGGTCGTTCCTGGTTTGATGGTGCAGAGGGTGAACCAGAAGCTGAAATTTCTTTTGGTGAGGTAGCCATGGAAAAGCAGAGCGTTTGGAATGATTTCGTAAATCTCAGAAAACTATTGGGAAATGCTGGTGAAAACACGAATGCCAAGCAGATATAAATTTGAATGAAGAATGTAGAGGGGCGTGTGAAGCAACGGTCGAATTTGCTTTGTAGTGAACATGCTATTAATGTTAAGTGATTAGTTTGGGCACGTTCAGATTGCAGTAGCTGCTATAATTCCTCTAGCAGACAAATGCCCAGCTTGCCCCTCAGTTTTTCAAACTGATTTGCATCCAAAGCCTTTGTGAAAATATCTGCTATTTGTTCCTCAGTGTCAACATGCTTCAGTGTGATCACTTTATCATCAACAAGATCTCTGATATAGTGATGTCTAATGTCAATGTGCTTGGTTCTGCTGTGTTGAACAGGATTTTTAGAAATATTAATAGCACTCATGTTGTCACAGTACAATGTCATGACATCTTGTTCGACATTGTACTCCTTCAGCATCTGCTTCATCCAAACTAGTTGTGAACAGCTGCTTCCTGCTGCAATATACTCGGCTTCTGCAGTAGATAGGGACACACAGTTCTACTTCTTGCTGAACCATGAAATAAGGTTGTTTCCCAAATAGAAGCATCCACCAGAAGTGCTTTTTCTGTCATCTGCACTTCCAGCCCAATCAGCATCACAATACCCAACCAGCATTGAATTTGAACAATGACAGTACATAATCCCATAGTCACTAGTGCCATTTACATATTTCAGAATTCTCTTTACTTGATTCAAGTGACTTATCTTGGGATTGGCTTGATATCTTGCACAAACACCCACTGCATAGGTGATGTCGGGTCTGCTAGCTGTTAAATATAGTAAGCTCCCTATCATACTTCTGTACAGACTTTGATCAACACTGGTACCAGCTTCATCTTTTGTCAGCTTCAAGTGAGTAGGTGCAGGTGTTCTTTTATGGCTGGCATTCTCCATTCCAAACTTCTTGACAATGTTCTTTGCATACTTGCTCTGTGAGAGGAATATGGAGTCTTCCATCTGCTTCACTTGGAGTCCCAGAAAATAAGTCAGCTCTCCAACAAGACTCATCTCAAATTCAGATTGCATCTGTTGGACAAAATGTCGAAGCATCTCATTCGACATCCCTCCAAACACAATGTCATCAACATATATTTGTGCAATCATCAAGTTTTCAGCATCTTGCTTGACAAAGAGAGTCTTGTCAATTCCTCCCTTCCTATACCCTTGCTGAGTAAGGAACTCTGTTAGCCTTTCATACCAAGCTCTTGGAGCTTGCTTCAATCCATAGAGAGCCTTCTTGAGCCTGTATACATGATCTGGATGAGTTGGGTCTACAAATCCCCTTGGCTGCTCCACATAGACTTCTTCATTCAGGTATCCATTCAGAAATGCGCTCTTCACATCCATCTGGTACAGCTTGAATTTGAGAATGCAAGCTACACCAAGTAATAATCTGATGGACTCAAGTCTAGCAACTGGGGCAAAAGTCTCATCAAAGTCTACACCTTCAATCTGAGTGTAGCCTTGAGCAACCAGTCTGGCCTTGTTTCTGGTTATGACACCTTCTTCATTGGTTTTGTTCTTGAAGATCCACTTGGTGCCAATCACATTAGTTCCCTCGGGCCTCGGAACTAGCTCCCAAACTTCATTCCTTTTGAATTGCTCCAATTCTTCTTGCATAGCATTGATCCAGAACTCATCAGTCAGTGCCTCTTTCACATTCTTGGGCTCAATTTTGGAGACAAAGCATGAATTGGAGACGATCTCAATCTCCCTTGATCTTGTAGTGACTCCTCTGTTTGGATCTCCTATAATCAGCTCCTTGGGGTGCATCTTCTGGATTCTAATGGAGGGTCTCTTGTCAGGTTGGTTGATGTTTGATTCATCTGTAGCAGAATCAGAGTTTTCTGCATTTTCTCCACTTTTAGCTGCATCTGCTACATTGTCTCCAGATGTTCTGACATCTTCTTCGACATCCTTCTTTCTTGCTGGAGTTAGATCATCAACAACCACATTGATGGATTCCATCACAGTTCTGGTTCTGGAGTTGAATACTCTATATGCTCTGCTGTTTGTAGAGTATCCCAGGAATATTCCTGCATCACTTTTGGGATCCATCTTTCTCCTTTGCTCTCTATCTGCCAAAATGTAACATGGACTTCCAAAGATGTGGAAGTGCTTGACAGTTGGCTTCCTCCCTTTCCAGATTTCATACAGTGTGGTTGGAGTGCCTCTTCTAAGTGTGACTCTGTTGTGGATGTAGCATGCTGTGTTCATGGCTTCAGCCCAGAGATTATAGGGAAGTTCTTTGGCATGAGGCATGACCCTAGCTGCCTCTTGCAAGGTCCTGTTTTTCCTCTCAACTATGCCATTCTGTTGTGGTGTAATGGCTGCAGAGAACTCATGAGTGATGCCTTCAGATGTGCAGAATTCAGTGAACCTGCTGTTTTCAAATTCTCTGCCATGGTCACTCCTGATTCTCTTGATGACACAGTCTTTTTCTCTTTGAAGTCTTAGACTCAACTCTTTGAATACTTCAAAGGTTTCTGATTTCTCTCTGATAAAGTTGACCCAGGTAAATCTGGAGAAATCATCCACAACAACATAGGCATACCTCTTTCCACCAAGGCTTTCAACCTGCATAGGCCCCATCAAATCCATGTGAAGTAGTTCCAGCACCCTGGAAGTGGTCTGATGTTGAAGCTTCTGGTGGGACATCTTGACTTGCTTTCCAATCTGACATTCACCACAGATTCTGCCTTCTTCTATTTTCAGATTGGGGATGCCTCTAACAGCACCTTTGTCAATGATTTTCTTCATGCCTCTTAAGTGCAGATGTCCAAATCTTTGATGCCATATTCTGACTTCATCTTCCTTGGAGGATAGACATGTGGAGGAGTAGCTGGTTTCTTGAGGTGTCCATAGGTAACAGTTGTCCTTTGATCTGCTGCCCTTCATTAGAACTTCACTCTTCTCATTTGTCACCAAGCATTCTGACTTTGTGAAGTTTACATTGAATCCTTCATCACACAGCTGACTGATGCTGATCAGGTTTGCAGTCAGTCCCTTCACCAGCAGTACTTTGTTCAGACTAGGAAGTCCATCATGAACTAGCTTTCCCATTCCAATGATCTTTCCTTTAGAGCCATCTCCAAATGTCACATAGCTGGTGGAGCAGGGCTCAATGTTCACCAGGAATTCTTTGACTCCTGTCATGTGTCTGGAACAGCCGCTATCTAGGTACCAATCTTCCTTAGCTGATACTCTAAGTGAAGTATGAACAACAAGACTAACAGTCTTGTGTTTTGGAACCCACATCATCTTCCTTCCACTGCTGCTCCCTTGAGTTCCATGATGTGGATGGCCATGCAAATGATAGCAGAAGGGCTTTATGTGACCATACCTGCCACAGTAGTGACACCTCCACTTCTTTCTCTTGTTCTTTTTCTGCTGCATTCCATGATGTCGAGACCGATGTTGTGACATCGTGGCTCCAGTGCTGGTTTTGGCAGGAACAAATTCTGTCATGGTTTTTCTGCCAGCAGATTTACGATTAAGCCCAAGTCCTCTCTGGTCTCCAACATTCTTCCCAAGCTGTAGCACCTCATCAAGCATATCTGAGCCTTTATTCAACATCTTTATTGATTTGGTCATGTTTTCCAGTTTAGAGTTCAGAAAACAGACTTCTCCTTTAAGCTCAGAGATCTCCTCTTTATGTGCCTCCTTCTCAGCCTCCAGATCTGCAATGATCTTCTTCAGTTGTGCTTCTTGCTGAAGAATCTTCTCACTTCTGATGCATAGTTCTCTATAGGAGGTAGCAAGCTCATCAAAAGTGATTTCACTGTCTATATCACTTGAATCTTCAGCAGTTTCAAATCTCCCAGTGAGTGCATTCTCATCTCTGTCAGAATCACTTTCTTGTTCACTCTCTGTATCAGATCGACATACAGAAAGTCCTTTCCTCTGCTTCTTGAGATGAGTGGGACATTCAGCTATGATGTGTCCATAGCCTTCACACCCATGGCATTGAATTCCTTTGCTGTGACTGGGCTTTACATCTGACTTTTTCTGGTATTTACTGCCTTTCATGATGTCAAAAGGGATGTTCTGGACATGTGGTTTCTGCCTCCTGTCCATTCTGTTCATCACTTTGTTGAACTGTTTTCCAAGGAGCACAACTGCATTAGTCAGACCTTTATCAGTATCCAGGTCATACTCACCTTCTTCTCCTTCATCATTGGACACGAAAGCCAAGTTCTTGCTCTTCTTTTCAGCCCTATCCGAGAGTCCTAGCTCAAAGGTTTGAAGGGAACCAATGAGTTCATCCACTCTCATGTTGCAAATGTCTTGGGCCTCCTCTATTGCAGTGACTTTCATGTCAAATCTCTTAGGCAAGGATCTGAGGATCTTTCTCACCAGCTTTTCATCTGTCATCTTCTCTCCCAAGGCAGTGCAAGCATTGGCAATTTCAAGAATGTTCATGTGGAAGTCATGAATACACTCTTCCTCCTTCATCTTCAGATTTTCGAATTTTGTAGCCAATAGTTGCAATCTGGACATCTTCACTTTGGAGGTTCCTTCATGAGTGATTTTTAGGATCTCCCAAGCATCCTTGGCCACTGTACATGTGTTGATCAGTCTGAAGATATTCTTGTCAACTCCATTGAATAGAGCATTCAAAGCTTTGGAGTTTCCAAGTGCCAATTCGTCATCTTCTTTAGTCCAGTCTTCTTCTGGCTTCAATTCATCAGTGGGCTTTCCTTCTGTGTCCAGCATCTTGGGATGTTCCCAGCCTTTAATGACAGCTTTCCAGGTTCTGCTATCCAGTGATTTGAGGAAGGCCACCATCCTTGCTTTCCAGTATTCATAGTTGGTTCCATCTAGGATTGGTGGTCTGTTCACTGGTCCTCCTTCTTTCTCCATGTTCATCAGAATTTATCTCCCTAGATCTCACTCTGTGATTTCGAGTGTTGGCTCTGATACCAATTGAAATTCTGATACTGGGGACAGATGTCGTACAGGATGTCACGACATCACGCTTCAGAACATGGAGATCGTATGTGTCCGTATGAACAGATTTAAACAAGTAAATAACACAAGAGAATTGTTAACCCAGTTCGGTGCAACCTCACCTACATCTGGGGGCTACCAAGCCAGGGAGGAAATCCACTCTCAATAGTGTTAGTTCAAGGTCTAACAGCCCCTGTTTACAACCTTCTCACCTAACCACTACCCGTGCGATCTCTACCTAAGAGCCACTCTTAGATATGAGAACCTCCGCTCACTCCCTCTCACTCACACTCCCGTGTTTACAATTAAGTCAGAGACACACCAGAGATCAACTCTGAACAAAAGAGATCAACTCTACACACTAGAGATCAACTCTAGACACAAGAGATCAACTCTACACACATAGGTCCAACACTTGATGCTAGGGTACCATCAAGGTGGCTCACAAAAGACTCAAGTCCCAAAACTCACAAAATAACTCTTCAATCCCGGACTTGGTACAGAACTCGTGCAGCCTCCATGATTATATAGCAATTTGCGTTTCTGGGCTGCAACGGCTTGTGCTGGATGAGATCTATCTTCTTCTGCAAAAAATCTGCAGTTAGAGAACTAAAAGATAACTTTTGATCTTTTAGTTTGAATCTTTAATCTTTAATCTTTAATCCCTGAACGAACTCTTCTACTTTGAAATTCGAACTTTAATGATCTTTTAATTCGTTCCTAAAGATAGATCTTCTAATCTCTTGCTAACTGCACAATAATCTGTTAAAGATATAACAGATTTATATGTCCAGTATTTTCGGGCCGGATGTCAGGACATCGTGTCCGACATCGTGGATCCTGCAGCTTCACTTCTGCACTTGACTTTTATCTTGCATTGTACAGCAACTCCAGTATTCTCGGGCAGGATGTCAGGACATTGTATCCGACATCGTGGATCCTGCAACTTCACTTCTGCACTTGACTTTTATCTTGCATTGTACAACAACTCCAGTATTCTCGGGCAGGATGTCAGGACATTGTATCCGACATCGTGGATCCTGCAACTTCAATTCTTCATTTGACATTTTATCTTGCCTTGTGCATTGTGCAGCCCGATCTCATTCCTTGACATAACGTTGGACATCATGTGCAGCAACTCCAGCTTTCCTTCATTGTCTAAGTGCTTATGTTTTAACAAAATCTTAGCCAACCTTTTAAACACTCAGTAGAGCTAAGCACTAACACAAGAGTCACATCTATTCAAATGGTTTATGAATGGCCATCAAAGGTGACTTGGAAACACGAATTTAAAGAGAGTTTTCATTGCCCACAAAGTTTATCCTCTCAAAAGATTAAGAGTTTTTCTGAACTGAACTGTCTTATCTTCTCAAAAAGATTCCTTGGTCAACCACTTGCATATTCAATAAGGAATTTTGATTGGTCTTCATTGTACAATCTATCCCTTTTAAGAGAGATTTCTTCTTCTCTTCTTCTTACTTCTGAAAAGGGATTAAGAGACTAAGAGTCTCTTATTGTAGAGGATTCTTGAACACAAGGGAAGGGTTGTCCCTGTGTGGTTCAGACTTTGTAAAAGGAGTTTTACAAAGAGAGTGGAAAATCTCAAGTGGGTTTCTTGAGGACTGGACATAGGCGCGGGAAGTGGCCGAACCAGTATAAATCAAGTTTGCATTCCTCTCTTCCTTTAAACTTCTTTTATTGCTATTTATCTTTTGCTTTAAAGAAGTTTATTATGATTTGTCTTTTGAGTAATTCATGTTAAGGGTGCATTGTTAATCCAAAAAGAAAGAGTGATAGTTCAATTGGGGAATAGTCTTTGCATCTTAATTCAACCCCCCTTTTTCTTAAGGTAACTGAGGCCATTTGTCCAACATCCTATTCTTGACAACTCGCTTCTCTAAGAAGACAAACTTTCTGGAATGATAAAATGAAGTCACATGAACGTCTATATTTTTACTTGAAAACACAGTCAATCAAATGCCTTTTTATTTTTTTTATTTTGAAACTTATTTTTTTTATTTTGAAACTTATTTGTTTTGAACTTTACTCGTTGTTTTACGGCACCCCCACCAACGTGCAAGACGAGTAATCTCTGATTGAACAGTCTTGGAAGTCAACACTCAGGAGCGCAGGTCGCTTGAGCAAATAGACCAATGGCTTGCACCCACATTCCGGTGAAAGTTGAATAAGCAAACATGCGTTTGTGAGAGGATGAGGGACAAGGATGTCCATTTTATCCATATCATTTAGCATTGTAACTATGGTTTATAATAATGGCATAAACTTGAAAATCGTGATGAGTCATAACAACAGCTTCCAGAAATTGCCCCATGTATGGTGTTGCTTGTCAATGTTATGATTCAACAAGCGATTCTCCTCAAATTTCAGCCAGCCCGTATCAATTAGACTTCACACTTTATGCTTCGGGGTCATACAATGCTCAATGGAATGCCCCAGGGCTCCTCCACGATAAGCACACGTTGCGTTCGAGTCGTATCCTCAGAAAAATGGAGGTTGAGGAACCTTGGTTGGGGTTATGGCTACCATTGAATTATTGAGTGGATATGGGATCAAGTTTAGCATATGACAACGGAATTTGGGGTGAACCCTACAGGCTTTTTGCTGCAAAATTCCTTTTTGTTGGTGTTTTTTTGGTTTGTGCTAAAGGTGGTCTTCGTCATTGGAAGTGCGGTAGACAGGCTTTGTGGTTGATTTAGGGATGGCCTTTGTGGATAACTGGGTGGTGGGTAAGGAGGAGGTTTGTTATTGACTGAGTAATGACATTGTTGGGTTTGGTGGGAAACTTGGCCGTATAGGAATGGCAGTCACAGCATGGGTTTCTCCCTCTTTCTCACCCTCTTCATTTGCCCCAGTTTTCTCAGTCGTCCTAGTAGGATGATCAAATTTGCCTCTTTTCGGACCCACATCGATCCTTTCACTGGCGAAGACCAAATCCGCAAAGCTTTGAGGGTGCGTAGCCCACCATCTTTTCATAGTAGAGTATCGATAATGTGTCTACCATCACGATCATCGTCTCCTTTTCCATCATTGGGGGTACCACCTGGGCCGCCAGATCCCTCCACCTTTTGGGCGTGTTCTTTGAAAGATCCGTCCCCCTTTTTGCAAATGTTCTGTAGTTGCATCCTATCCGGAACCATATCAAAATTGTACTGATACTGCCTAACAAAGGCAACCATTAGGTCCTTCCAAGAATGGACTCGGGAAGATTCCAAGTTAGTGTACCAGGTAACAGCTACCCCAGTAAGACTTTCTTGGAAGGAATGTATTAGCAATTCCTCATCTTTTGCGTATTCCCCCATCTTCTGACAATACATCTTTAGATGGTTCTTGGGACAAGTAGTCCCCTTGTACTTGTCAAGGTCCAGCACCTTGAACTTGGGAGGGGTGATGATATTGGGTTCTAGGAACAACTCTTTTAGGTTAGCAAAGGCATAATCTTCACCTCCTTCAATGGCCCTGAGCCTTTCCTCTAGATGATCCAACTTTCCCATTTCTGCCATAGCATGAGGGTTTTTACTTGTCGTGGAATGCAAGAGGTGTAGTTGTGGGTGATACTGAGGGCCTTCCAAAGGGTTTTGTAGGGGTATACCACCAACTGCTTGCCCTTCCGTGGCATATCCGAGGCAAGGCTCGAAGTCGGCTAGATTGTGGTGGGGAATTTCATGTGTCCCCCCCACGGTTTAAGAGACATGTGCATGATCAGTTTGGGGTTGTTGGCTCTCAATGGGTATAGGAGTGGAGTTATTGACATTCTTATTGGGAGTGTACGCCACTTTGGGTGGCGTATAGTTGAGAGGCAAGCCATATGGCGAGAAGGCATGCTCGTTTTGAATTTTTACATTATGGGGGATGCCCGTACTTCCCAAATCTTTGCCTACCATATCTGAGGTTGGATGATTCATTTGGTTGATGCCGGATGGGGACATCAGGTTCACCTTAGCAACAACGCTGGTAGCAGCAATTGCAACCGCATTGGCTTCCATTGTCTTCTTCACGCTCATCATGGCCTCCATCATTGTGGCCATTTTCTCTTTAATGGCCTCCATGTCGGCCTTCATCTTCTCTTGTATCTCCTCTACTTCACCCATTACTCTAGCTCTAGCACAAGTTCGGTGAGGACGCCGTAAAGCATGTTTTTTTTTTTGATAACAATGATTAAGTTCATTTTATTTTATTTTATTTTATTTTTCAAGGAAAGAATGCAATGAGCAATGCAACCAATGAAAAGCATGGATGTATGCAAATGATGTACAGTTGAAGATTGCGAATTTTTACGCAGGATATGGGGTTGAATCAATTTAGATTTTCAACATGGTCCATGACATCTTTGTCAAGGTGAAACTGGAAGTAACAAGGACATCAACAATCCTAAATATGTTTGGCAGTAGACGAAGCAGTGATGTGACTCGATTCATCTTTTGCCCCAATTTTGCAAGACGGTTACTTCCATATTTTGACTTGATGAACCTTTTTATAAAAGCATGAGCTTGGTTCAACCCTATAATCCAAGGAATGGCAATTCTGATCGCCAATACTTCAACAACATCTCATAGGGATGAATGACTCGGGCATACTTTAAGCTATGCATGGAAAATGTAATTATGAAATTGAGATGCCCGAAGAAACACCATTTCCTAGTTAACCATGCATTAGGTACCATGTTCAATTATTTTGTTTTGTTGTTGGGTTTTTTTTTTTTTTTTTTTTTTTTTTTTTTTTTTTTTTTTTAGAAATGGGTTTATGATCCCAACATGGTTGGCTCATGGTGCCTAACACATGCAACTAAGAATGTAGTGTGAAGTTTCACGCTTCCCCTTTTTTGTTTTTGTAGAGGAAAACACAAGGATGAGCAAACATGAAAACAAATGGTATGCAATTTTGCAGATCAAAAAGTTTGTTGAACGCATATGCATGATGATGCCATGACTCATGCAAAATGTGAGGCTGGAATATGATAACGGACAAATGCAGGAATGATATGTTCATTATGATGTTATGAAGAGATGCTTATGCGATGCATGATATGAATGCATTTTACGGACACGAGAGCCCGGAAAATTATCTCTTCTTACTTGCGCATTTGGGGGAGCAGTGCCCCATGTGTACAATTAAGAAGGTGATATGGACCTTCCGGCTTCCCGTGACAAAGGACGAGACCAACATACAATGCATGCTAGAGATAAAATGTGGGAGTGACTTGATTCGCACTGATTTTTGGAGTAAAAATGTGGGATAAACTCATTTTTTTCAAAAAGTTATAACTAGTCAAGATCTGAGCGACAATACAAACTTCCTAGCGGTTTCTAATCATATGGTCCATTAAGTCTATCATATGCTGACAATAGCTGAGAAGTCCGTGGATCTCCTCGGGGGCGGAGTAGGTGTCCGCCACTGCTTTGGCCTTGGCTAGTAATGGGGGAAGTTCTTGACTCCTGTTCAAAGTAAGAGCAAATCGGTCCGTCCACATTGTTGCCTCTTGGTGCAATGAATCAATTACCCTTTCCCTTGCTTCCCTTTCTGCTGATATCTTGGCGTACTCATCCTCTAGCCTTTGCTTGTGAGTCGCCGCTAGATTTAGCTTCTCTTTGCACTTATCGATGATGGCCCACATATTCCCTTCAGTCTCGCTTAACTGTTGGGACAAATTTCTTTTCGACCTAAGGCAAACCTTTAGCTCGTCCTTCAAGATCATGCCTTTGACCTGTGATGATTCCTTTCACCTCTTCGGAGATCATGCCTTTGACCCGTGATGATTCCTTTCACCTCTTCGTTCCAAGGCTTCAGCTGGGGCCATATTGACGTCCCTTAGTTCATCATACTCTTTTCAGACTTTGATGGCTATGGACTTGAACTTCTCTTCGACTACCCGGGCTCTTTCAAGCTCTGCCTTTAGGGCTTGTACCTCATCACTTTCTTCCGAAGCTTTAACCTCATCGTCTCTCACAGTCTTTAGATTTGGGAGCCAATCCAATCCTTGTGTTCAGACTCTCAGCCACTTATGATAGCCGCCGATGATCCCATTACTGCTTCCCCTAAGCTCTCTGTCCTTTCTTCACGCCGCATCCCATGCCTTGCGAACTCCTTGGAGTACCCTCGCGTTGTGGTCACTGAAACCTCGTGCAATGAAAGGCGTGATGCTTTTGTCTGATGGCACTCCTCTCATGGGACATCCTTCGCATGAAGATAGAATCCTGATTCTTCCTTCCTTCTAGCGAGGGAACCATTTAACAGACGCCCCTCCATGCTAGCCAAGAGTTGGTGCACAACAAACAATTCTTGCGCCGCTCTTTTCACATCCCCGGTCGAACGTGTCATACATGGCCAAAATGGCGACGACCGGGCTTTCCTTGCCATGATGAAAGGCGAGGAAAGCGTCAATCGCTGCTAGGTCCACTAACCCTTCCATATTCGGAAAGAGGACAACTCCAAAGATCAAAAGCGCCAAGATGTCAATAAAAGAAAGCCCATTCGCCTTGATTTGCCAAGGCCTTTGCCCTTTCCTCCAAACACTTCCTTGGTACTTCGACTACCCCATTCCTGTTTTGCTTTACACGGTCCAACTCTTGTGCTGAGATTTTCACCACCTTGGCAACTCTTGTCGTGGAGGGATAGAACCCAGAGAAAAGATATGGCTTCCTTCCTCCCAGTGGGCATCCCAGGATTTCTTCAAACTCTTTCACAGTCGGCACTAGCTGGAAGTCCTCAAATGTGAAGCACCTTAGGGGCTGGTCATAATACTGGGAAAGGGATGCAATCGGTTCCATGGAGACTTCTACCCTAGCTAGGTCCCAAATCTTACCATAGGCTTTGCGGAAGGCTTGCCGTTGAAGTTGACCCATTAATTGCCCCAACTTTCGTAAACTGGTGACCTCTAAGCTCTTGATTTTGACTTGATAGAACCTCTTTTTAAGCGAAGGCTTTTGACTTGATCCCATGTTTTACTAAAGTGAAATAAAATCTAGTGCGAAACAAAACTCCTACATCTATCATGGGTGGAATAGATGAATGCATGAAGAAATGCATATGACACAGATGCAATTTACGAATACGGGAGCCCGAGAAATTGTTTCCTTCTTGGATACAACGTTTGGGCAGCATGGCACCCAACGTATGTTTTTTAAGAAGGCGACACGGACCCTCCGTCGGTTTGCTAAAGTGAGGGGATCAAAGACGAAACCCACGCATGATGCATATGCGAAAGGCACAACACGGGGATGTACATAGTACGACAATATTCACAAACAAATATAAGCAAAAAGGTATATGATACTTATGCATGGCAGTGTGAAAAATGGCACGCAGCGTGTTTGCTCCGTGCCCCTATTTAAGGGACCTATAAGGGAGAGAGCTAACTAGGCTTTTAGTGATAACCCCCAAGGTAGTCATATCTCTCTTGATGGTTTCTAGAGGTATCATCCCCTTCGAAGAACATACTGCAGCAGTAGGGACTACTAGCAACAATATGTTTTCAAAGAGAAAAACTCTAGATGAGGGTTCACTGTAATCAAGCAAGTCGGAGACCTAGCATGATCACGGATTCACCTCCACTCCTTATGTTCCCACGAACCCGGGTATAGGGCCCTTTTTCAACTCACCGTGTGTGCAAATAGTGTTAGTGTTTGTGTGCATCAAATGAATAAATATTTACCTCATGCATACAAAAAAAAATGCACTAAAAGCATCAAAGAGTTATATATACAAGAACATAATAAGGGGAAGCCAACAAAGGAGTAAGTCATGGCAAAATTTGCACAAGATTAAATGGCCTAACTCTCTAAAAATAGTCCCCAGTGGAGTCGCCAACTGTCGCAACCTACCCTTCGGCGGGAGGGCGACGCGTGACTCGCGGGATGCGTGTTCCACGAAAGGAATACGCGCGGAGTCGCCACCAACGTTTATTTGAGGAAAACGTCGGAAAAACCGGAAAAGACGCGATCTACGAACTTTTAAGTGAAAGGTTCGGGAGTTGTATTTACGCGCGGGGAAGGTATTAGCACCCCACACGTCCGTCACAAGGGACGACAGCCTTTAATCGAATGTGCAAACATGACTTTGATTTTTACGTTCCCTTTTATGTCCTTATATCCTTTATACCTTTTTTATATTTTTTCTCTTTTTGTGGTCGACAAGGGTGTTTCCCTTTGCTCCTACGTATTCCTCAATTGGGATGAGAAAATCAGACCTACGTAGTTCTTTCTTATGCGTGAATCAAGTGATTCTTTTTACTTGAAAGGTGATCATTTTAAGGCGTTGGACCTTAAAAATGACCCATTTTACTTAATAAGTGAAATTCTGATACTGGGGACAGATGTCGTACCAGATGTCACGACATCGCGCTTCAGAACATGCAACTTGTATATGACCGTATGAACAGATTAAACAAGTAAATAACACAAGAGAATTGTTAACCCAGTTCGGTGCAACCTCACCTACATCTGGGGGCTACCAAGCCAGGGAGGAAATTCACTAAAATAGTGTTAGTTCGAAGATCTAACAGCCACTGTTTACAACCTTCTCACCTAACCACTACCCGTGCAATCTCTACCTAAGAGCCACTCTTAGATATGAGAAACCCCTCTCACTCCCTCTCAAACACTCTCCCGTGTTTACGATCAAATCAAATACACACCAGAGATTGCTTTCTGAACAATAGAGATCAACTCTACACAAACTACAGAGATCAACTCTACACAAACTACAGAGATCAACTCTACACAAACTATAGAGATCAACTCTACACAAACTATAGAGATCAACTCTACACACTCAGGTCCAACACTCGATGTTAGGATAACATCAAGGTGGCTCACATAACACTCAAGTCCCAAAACTCACAAAATAACTCTTCAATCCCGGACTTGGTGCAAAACTCGTGCAGCCTTCATGTTTATATAGCAGTGTGCGTTTCTGGGCTGCAACTTCTTGATGCTGGATGAGATCTATCATTTTCCTGAAAATCTGCACTTAAAGATCTAAAAGATACAGTTTGATCTTTTAGTTTTTATCTTTAATCTTTAATCCCTGAACGAACTCTTCTACTTTGAAATTCGAACTTTAATTATCTTTTAATTCGTTCCTAAAGATAGATCGTCTAATCTGTTGCTAACTGCACAATAATCTGTTAAAGAGATAACAGATTTATGTGTCCAGTATTTTCGGGCCGGATGTCAGGACATCGTGTCCGACATCGTGAATCCTGCAGCTTCATTTGACTTTTATCTTGCCTTGTGCATTGTGCAGCACCTCCAGTGTTTTCGGGCAGGATGTCCAGGACATTGTATCCGACATCGTGGATCCTGCAACTTCAATTCTTCATTTGACATTTTATCTTGCCTTGTGCATTGTGCAGCCCGATCTGATTCCTTGTCATAACGTTGGACATCATGTGCAGCAACTCCAGCTTTCCTTCATTGTCTAAGTGCTTATGTTTTAACAAAATCTTAGCCAATCTTTTAAACACTCAGTAGAGCTAAGCACTAACAATCTCCCCCTTTGGCAAATTTTGTCTAAAACATACTTAGACACTTCCTGAGCAGGTACGAGCAGTTATACAAGTGGGATCAGCAACTTTCATTATCAGAGTAATCAAGCACAGCGGAATTGGTAGAGGCGACAGCAAAATGCTGCAAGTTGCAAGTCGTTTCCAGGATGTCAAGACATCTCACGTGACATCAGCTTTCTGCTCCCCCTGTCTCCATGCTCTTCTATCAGCTACTAGTCTTTTCCAGGATGTCAAGACATCTCATGTGACATCAGCTTTCTGCTTCTGCTCCCCCTGTCTCCATGCTTACTGCAGCATCTTCTATCAGCTACTAGTAGCTTACATCAGTCATCATCAGCAGCAGCAGTCTCCCCCTCAAGATCATATACATACAACTCCCCCTCAAGATCATGAATCATGCATACATCGTATCCTACTGCCATACATCATATTGCATACATAGTATCCTACTACTCAAAATCATGCATAACTATTATTACTCCCCCTTTTTAGACAGAATTTGACAAAAGTAGAATGCATGAACTTAAGGTGCAAATATTACAGACCAATAGTAATCAGTTGTTCAAAGGGACATGCCCCTATAGCTAGTAGAAAGCAAAAATAAAGTTCTGATGGTCATGGGGTGGCTTCAGAATCATCATCATCCGATTTTGTATCCTCTGCTGCATCTTCCTCTTCCTCAGCTGCCTCTTCTTCATGCTCAGCTGCTTCTTCTTCCTCAGCTGCTTCTTCTTCTTCCTCAGCTTTTTCTTCTTCCTCAGCTGCTTCTTCTTCCTCAGCTGCTTCTCCATCATCAATGCCACTGTCTGAGAGCCTTTTGATCAGGCGTTCCAGCTCCATTTTCTTCTCTGTGGTGGCTTTGATGGTTGCTTCCAGCACCTTGCATGTGTCCTTGAGTTCAGCAATCAAGGCATCCTTGGACACAGCACCTGAAGCAGCAGCTTTCCCTGATGTCGAGACAATGTCTGGGACATGTGTCCCCTCAAACAGTTTGTAATGCAGGGATAGAGGAGATTCTCTCTTCATCTCAGAGTCAATGTTGTTTAAAATATTTGGATGTTGACTCAACATAATGCCACACAATACAGTTGGGAAGGCAATGGGTAATTTGACAGCAAACGATTCTGAATGCTTAACAGTTTGATCAAAAATATAGTTTCCAAAATTAAATTTGGACTTGGTTCCAACAGCATACAGAAATTTACCCAAACCTGTGGCAACAGTGGAAGTATGATTGGTGGGTACCCAGTTTGCAGCGCCAATCCTATGCAGGATTGCATACTTCACACTTAGCTTCCCTGCAGAAAGCTTCCCTTTCTTTGGCCAATGCTGGACTTGTTTGGCAGTGATTTCCTTGGCAATTTGATGCTCAGAAACATCAATATCTACCACTCCTTCAGTTGGTCTGCCCAGGTATTTGTTGATTACAGCAGGGGAGAATCTAACACACTTTCCTCTGACAAACACTTTCTGATAATCATCACTTTTTCTGTTTGTTATGTCAGAGGGAATGTTGACAATGAATTCCCTGACTAGACTTTCATAGCAATCTCCCAACTTGGTGACAGTTTTCATCAGTCCTGCTGCCTTGATGAGGTCCATGGTCTCCTTGCAATCCAAGGCATCTCTTCCCAGTTCTCTTTCAACCGCAAGTCTGCGTTGATACACATATTTCCACTTTTCAACATTGCCAATGGAGTGGAAAGAGATGTTGTCCAATGGTGCATCAGGAACATTTCCAGGCACCTTTCTCCCAGATTTCTTGGCCCTCTTTGATGTCGAGACATCTAGTTCGACATCATCATCAGAATCAGATGAGGAAATTTCTTTCCTCTTCTTGGAGGGGATTGCAACTTTGCTCCTTCTGGATTTGGTAGGAGTGATTGGAGTGCTCTTCTTCTGTGCCATAGTCTTGATTCGTCCAGACCTCTTAATGGGGGTTTTCCCTTTTTTGCTTTGTAACCTTTCTGCAATGCCAGGTGCCAACCTGTTGGCAATGGGTTCCTCATCAGATTCTACTTCTTCAAGGTCAATGAGGTCACCTGGAGCAGGTTCTGGTGCCCGTGGTGCAGGGGTCTCCTCTGAGGCTTGATCCTCTTCTTCTGTTGATTCCTCTTTACTGGGTGAAGGGAGGGCTTCAGCATTTGGAGCGAAAGATGTTGGAACATCTTTATCAACATCAGGGACAGAAACATTCGGGGTGAAAGATGTTGGAACATCTTTATCAGCATCAGGGACAGAGGCATCTTTCAAAATGCTACTCACAATGCTTCGGATCTTCTTATCCATCTCCATGTCTACTTCCCTAGGACTTGTTGCAAGGCTAGGGTTTTCAGAAGTCTTCACTCCCTGTTGTCGTTTGGGAACCAGTTTCTCAGGGACAGGGGCTGAACCAGGGATCATTTGTATGGGTTGGATAGTGAATTCAGGTCGTTCCTGGTGTGCTGGTGCTTTGGTGGATGATGGAGATGATATTACAGCGGGTGAACCAGGAGCTGAAGTATCTTTTGGTGAGGTAGCCATGGAGAAGCAGAGCTTTTGAACTGGTTTCGTGAAAATCTGAGAGCTGTGGTGGAATGCTGAAAACGAGATTACCACTAAAATGTAAATTTGAATGCGGAATGTAGAGGGACGTGTGAAGCAACGGTCAAATCTGTTTCGGCCCAGTAATGAATGTGCTATTAACGTTTGAGCACATTCAAATAGAAGTAATTGCTATAAGTCTTCTAGCAGACAAATGCCCAGCTTGCCCCTCAGTTTTTCAAACTGATTTGCATCCAATGCCTTTGTGAAAATATCTGCTATTTGTTCCTCAGTGTCCACATGCTCTAGTGTGATAACTTTATCATCAACAAGCTCTCTAATATAGTGATGTCTAATGTCAATGTGCTTGCTTCTGCTGTGTTGAACAGGATTTTTAGAAATATTAATAGCACTCAAGTTATCACAGTACAATGTCATGACATCTTGTTCGACATTGTACTCCTTCAGCATCTGCTTCATCCAAACTAGTTGTGAGCAGCTGCTTCCTGCTGCAATATACTCTGCTTCTGCAGTAGATAGGGACACACAGTTCTGCTTCTTGCTGAACCATGAAATAAGATTGTTGCCCAGATAGAAGCATCCACCTGAAGTGCTTTTTCTGTCATCTGCACTTCCAGCCCAATCAGCATCACAATACCCAGCCAGCATTGAATCTGAACAATGACAGTACATAATCCCATAGTCACTGGTGCCATTTACATATTTCAGAATTCTCTTTACTTGATTCAAGTGACTTATCTTGGGATTGGCTTGATATCTTGCACAAACACCTACTGCATAGGTGATGTCAGGTCTGCTAGCTGTTAAATATAGTAAGCTCCCAATCATGCTTCTGTACAGACTTTGATCAACACTGGTGCCAGCTTCATCTTTTGTCAGCTTCAAGTGAGTAGGTGCAGGTGTTCTTTTATGGCTGGCATTTTCCATCCCAAACTTCTTGACAATGTTCTTTGCATACTTGCTTTGTGAGAGGAATATGGAGTCTTCCATCTGCTTCACTTGGAGTCCCAGAAAATAAGTCAGCTCTCCAACAAGACTCATTTCAAATTCAGATTGCATCTGTTGGACAAAATGTCGAAGCATCTCATTCGACATCCCTCCAAACACAATGTCATCAACATATATCTGTGCTATCATCAAGTTTTCAGCATCTTGTTTGACAAAGAGAGTCTTGTCAATTCCTCCCTTCCTATACCCTTGCTGAGTAAGGAATTCTGTTAGCCTTTCATACCAAGCTCTTGGAGCTTGCTTCAATCCATAGAGAGCCTTCTTGAGCCTGTATACATGATCTGGATGAGTTGGATCTACAAATCCCTTTGGCTGCTCCACATAGGCTTCTTCATTCAGGTATCCATTCAGAAACGCGCTCTTCACATCCATCTGGTACAGCTTGAATTTGAGGATGCACGCTACACCAAGTAACAATCTGATGGACTCAAGTCTAGCAACAGGGGCGAAAGTTTCATCAAAGTCTACACCTTCAATCTGAGTGTAGCCTTGAGCAACAAGTCTGGCCTTGTTTCTGGTTATAACACCTTCTTCATTGGTTTTGTTCTTGAAGATCCACTTGGTGCCAATTACATTAGTTCCCTCGGGTCTAGGAACTAGCTCCCAAACTTCATTCCTTTTGAATTGCCCCAATTCTTCTTGCATAGCATTGATCCAGAACTCATCAGTCAGTGCCTCTTTCACATTCTTGGGCTCAATTTTGGAGACAAAGCATGAATTGGAGACAATCTCAATCTCCCTTGATCTTGTAGTGACCCCTCTGTTTGGATCTCCTATAATCAGCTCCTTGGGGTGCATCTTCTGGATTCTAATGGAGGATTTCTTGTCAGATTGGTTGATGTTTGGTTCGTCTGTAGCAGAATCAGAGTTTTCTGCATTTTCTGCACTTTTAGCTGTATCTGCTACATTGTCTCCCGATGTTCTGACATCTTCTTTGACATCCTTCTTTCTTGCTGGAGTTAGATCATCAACAACCACATTGATGGATTCCATCACAGTTCTGGTTCTGGAATTGAATACTCTATATGCTCTGCTGTTTGTAGAGTATCCCAGGAATATTCCTGCATCACTCTTGGGATCCATCTTTCTCCTTTGCTCTCTATCTGCCAAAATGTAACATGGACTTCCAAAGATGTGGAAGTGCTTGACAGTTGGCTTCCTCCCTTTCCAGATTTCATACAGTGTGGTTGGAGTCCCTCTTCTCAGTGTGACTCTGTTGTGGATGTAGCATGCTGTGTTCATGGCTTCAGCCCAGAGATTATAGGGAAGTTCTTTGGCATGAAGCATGACCCTAGCAGCCTCTTGCAAAGTCCTGTTTTTTCTTTCAACTATGCCATTCTGTTGTGGTGTAATGGCTGCAGAGAACTCATGAGTGATGCCTTCAGATGTGCAGAATTCAGTAAACTTGCTGTTTTCAAACTCTCTGCCATGGTCACTCCTGATTCTCTTGATGACACAGTCTTTTTCTCTTTGAAGTCTTAGACTCAACTCCTTGAATACTTCAAAGGTGTCTGATTTTTCTCTGATAAGGTTGACCCAGGTAAATCTGGAGAAATCATCCACAACAACATAGGCATACCTCTTTCCTCCAAGGCTTTCAACTTGCATAGGCCCCATCAAGTCCATGTGAAGTAGTTCCAGCACCCTGGAAGTGGTCTGATGTTGAAGCTTCTGGTGGGACATCTTGACTTGCTTTCCAATCTGACATTCACCACAGATTCTGCCTTCTTCTATTTTTAGATTGGGAATGCCTCTAACAGCACCTTTGTCAATGATTTTCTTCATGCCTCTTAAGTGCAGATGTCCAAATCTTTGATGCCATATTCTGACTTCATCTTCTTTGGAGGATAGACATGTGGAGGAGTAACTGGTTTCTTGAGGTGTCCATAGGTAACAGTTGTCCTTTGATCTGCTGCCCTTCATTAGAACTTTACTCTTCTCATTTGTCACCAAGCATTCTGACTTTGTGAAGTTTACATTGAATCCTTCATCACACAACTGACTGATGCTGATCAGGTTTGCAGTCAGTCCCTTCACCAGTAGTACTTTTGTTCAGACTAGGAAGTCCATCATGAACTAGCTTTCCCATTCCAATGATCTTTCCTTTAGAGCCATCTCCAAATGTCACATAGCTAGTGGAGCAGGGCTCAATGTTCACCAGGAATTCTTTAACTCCTGTCATGTGTCTGGAACAGCCGCTATCTAGGTACCAATCTTCCTTAGCTGATGCTCTAAGTGAAGTATGAACAACAAGACTGACAATCTTGTGTTTTGGAACCCACATCATCTTCTTTCTGCTGTTGCTACTTTGAGTTCCATGATGTGGATGGCCATGTAGATGATAACAAAAGGGCTTTATGTGACCATACTTGCCACGGTAGTGACACCTCCACTTCTTTCTTTTACTTCTTTTACTCTTTTTCTGCTGCGTTCCATGATGTCGAGACCGATGTTGTGACATCGTGGCTCCAGTGCTGTTTTTGGCAGGAACAAATTCTGTCATGGTTATTCTGCCAGCAGATTTAAACCCAAGTCCTCTCTGGTTTCCAACATTCTTCCCAAGCTGTAGCACTTCATCAAGCATATCTGAGCCTTTATTCAGCATCTTTATTGATTTTGTCATGTTTTCCAGTTTAGAGTTCAGAAAACCAACTTCTCCTTTAAGCTCAGAGATCTCCTCTTCATGTGCCTCCTTCTCAGCCTCCAGATCTGCAATGACCTTCTTCAGTTGTGCTTCTTGCTGAAGGATCTTCTCACTTTTGATGCATAGTTTTCTATAGGATATAGCAAGCTCATCAAAAGTGATTTCACTATCTGTATCACTTGAATCTTCAGCAGATTCAAATCTCCCAGTGAGTGCATTTACATCTCTGTCAGAATCACTTTCTTGTTCACTCTCTGTATCATCAGACCGACATACAGAAAGTCCTTTCCTCTGCTTCTTGAGATGAGTGGGACATTCAGCTATGATGTGTCCATAGCCTTCACACCCATGGCATTGAATTCCTTTGCTGTGACTGGGCTTTTCATCTGACCTTTTCTGGTATTTACTACCTTTCCTGATGTCGAAAGGGATGTTCTGGACATGTGGTTTCTGCCTCCTGTCCATTCTGTTCAGCACTTTGTTGAACTGCTTTCCAAGGAGCACAACTGCCTTAGTCAGACCTTCATCAGTATCCAGGTCATACTCATCTTCTTCTCCTTCATCATTGGACACGAACGCCAAGTTCTTGCTCTTCTTTTCAGCCCTATCCGAGAGTCCTAGCTCAAAGGTTTGAAGGGAACCAATGAGTTCATCTACTCTCATGTTGCAAATGTCTTGGGCCTCCTCTATTGCAGTGACTTTCATGTCAAATCTCTTAGGCAAAGATCTGAGGATCTTTCTCACCAGCTTTTCGTCTGTCATCTTTTCTCCCAAGGCAGTGCAAGCATTGGCAATTTCAAGTATGTTCATGTGGAAGTCATGAATACACTCTTCCTCCTTCATCTTCAGATTTTCGAATTTTGTAGCCAATAGTTGCAATCTGGACATCTTTACTTTGGAGGTTCCTTCATGAGTGGTTTTCAGGATCTCCCATGCATCCTTGGCCACTGTGCATGTGTTGATCAGTCTGAAGATATTCTTGTCAACTCCATTGAATAGAGCATTCAAGGCTTTGGAGTTTCCAAGTGCCAATTCGTCTTCTTCTTTTGTCCAGTCTTCTTCTGGCTTCATTCATCAGTGGGCTTTCCTTCTGTGTCCAGCATCTTGGGATGTTCCCAGCCTTTGATGACAGCTTTCCAGGTTCTGCTATCCAGTGATTTGAGGAAGGCCACCATCCTTGCTTTCCAGTATTCATAGTTGGTTCCATCCAGGATTGGTGGTCTGTTTACTGGTCCTCCTTCTTTCTCCATGTTCATCAGAATTTATCTCCCTAGATCTCACTCAGTGATTTCGAGTGCCTGCTCTGATACCAATTGAAATTCTGATACTGGGGACAGATGTCGTACCAGATGTCACGACATCGCGCTTCAGAACATGCAACTTGTATATGACCGTATGAACAGATTAAACAAGTAAATAACACAAGAGAATTGTTAACCCAGTTCGGTGCAACCTCACCTACATCTGGGGGCTACCAAGCCAGGGAGGAAATTCACTAAAATAGTGTTAGTTCGAAGATCTAACAGCCACTGTTTACAACCTTCTCACCTAACCACTACCCGTGCAATCTCTACCTAAGAGCCACTCTTAGATATGAGAAACCCCTCTCACTCCCTCTCAAACACTCTCCCGTGTTTACGATCAAATCAAATACACACCAGAGATTGCTCTCTGAACAATAGAGATCAACTCTACACAAACTACAGAGATCAACTCTACACAAACTACAGAGATCAACTCTACACAAACTATAGAGATCAACTCTACACAAACTATAGAGATCAACTCTACACACTCAGGTCCAACACTCGATGTTAGGATAACATCAAGGTGGCTCACATAACACTCAAGTCCCAAAACTCACAAAATAACTCTTCAATCCCGGACTTGGTGCAAAACTCGTGCAGCCTTCATGTTTATATAGCAGTGTGCGTTTCTGGGCTGCAACTTCTTGATGCTGGATGAGATCTATCATTTTCCTGAAAATCTGCACTTAAAGATCTAAAAGATACAGTTTGATCTTTTAGTTTTTATCTTTAATCTTTAATCCCTGAACGAACTCTTCTACTTTGAAATTCGAACTTTAATTATCTTTTAATTCGTTCCTAAAGATAGATCGTCTAATCTGTTGCTAACTGCACAATAATCTGTTAAAGAGATAACAGATTTATGTGTCCAGTATTTTCGGGCCGGATGTCAGGACATCGTGTCCGACATCGTGAATCCTGCAGCTTCATTTGACTTTTATCTTGCCTTGTGCATTGTGCAGCACCTCCAGTGTTTTCGGGCAGGATGTCCAGGACATTGTATCCGACATCGTGGATCCTGCAACTTCAATTCTTCATTTGACATTTTATCTTGCCTTGTGCATTGTGCAGCCCGATCTGATTCCTTGTCATAACGTTGGACATCATGTGCAGCAACTCCAGCTTTCCTTCATTGTCTAAGTGCTTATGTTTTAACAAAATCTTAGCCAATCTTTTAAACACTCAGTAGAGCTAAGCACTAACAATAAGAAATTGAAGTGATAAACTTTCAAAAACCTATTTTTGTGGACGAGCTTGACTAGGCGAGTTGATTTTAGCCTTAGTTTCACCTTAGTTATTAGTCAATTCGATTAAGAATGAGAAATCCCAAAGAGAAAACGTCCGATTGATTTTTCGCTTTACTTTACTAAAAAATATTTTTTTGATTATTATATTATTATTTTACCTCTTTTTTTGATTTCCAACGTGGTTACAGCATGACCGAACGGTCAGAATTCATTTTAACCAAAATTAACGGATGATACAATTCAAACGATCGGTGGAAATTTATTTTATTTTTAGATTAAGCGAGAAATGACTTAAATAAATGGCTTAAGCACGTCAAAAGGGAAGAAAAGAAAACTGAAAGTAAACGAAATTAAAGTGAAAGTACACAAAACAAGAAATGAATTGAAAGTCTCGAATTCGAAAACTTACCCGTTGAAGAACGAAGAACGAACGAAGAACGGATGAAGAACGGTGAAGAACGACGAAGAACGATGAAGAACGACGAAGAACGATGAAGAATTTCCACAGAATCGCTTACGGAAGCGTTACAGAAGCACTTTGACTCGATTTTTCTTCACGAAAACGTGTTTTTTGCCCAAAATAGCCGAAATGCATAGCCAAAGGGGTCTTGAACATTTTGAAACAGCTCCCCCCTCCCCTATTTATAGAAAAAAAAGGGAGGTGCTTGCCGCCCAAAGACTTAATGAAGAAGATTTCTAAGCGCACCCGAATTACTAAGTTCACCCCCCTTTTCGTATTTTACGGAAAAGTTACGGAAGCCTTACGGAACTGTTTTCGAATTTGATTTTCATCTTTTTTCTCTTCCCTTTCACCAATGTTAAGTGGAATATGCTTACCCAAGGTTTTCGGAAATTTTACGGAAGTATTACGGAAGCCGCGGAAGCCCCGAAAACCATTTTTCAAAAACGTGGAGGAGCTTGCCGCCCAGTTGCTTCCTCCTTAAGCAACCCAACTTCCAAAATGTTCTGGAAGGGCCTAGATTTGAATTGCTATTTACACCCCTATCTTGATAAGTTCACCCCCTTACCTTTTTTGGTGATTCTTTTTTTCGTAAAGTTACGGAAACTTACGAATCTTGTAATGATACTTGTTTTCTTTCCGTAATGTTACGGAACCTTGCGGATTACATAATCATCCCCTTTTTGACTTACGGAATGTTACGGAATCTCACTTAATTATGCAACGATGCTTCCATTTGATTTCCGGTGTGTCACGGAAACTTACGGATTGTGCATCAATATTTTTTGGTTTTCCGGCATGTCCTGGAATTTCACAAATTGCCTAATGATGGGTGCCAAGCACCTCACAAGGACCAAAGAAAGGTCGCATGTCATCAAGCAAAGGTCCCCGGACGAAATTAGGGTATGACACTACTCTATGAAAGGTTCTATCTATTTCAGGATCAAAGGGTTGTAAATCACCTGGATTGCCCCTAGTCATGAACTATATGCAGCAAATCATGTATTTCTCAAACAAGCACCAGGGGTAAAAAAGGGGTAAAACTAGGGGTAAAACTACAACTATACTCAAACGATATCCAAATGAGCTGAAAATTTGTGAGCAACACCCTAAAATCATAAAAAGATAGCACAAATATTTCTAGACAAAAATTCAAAGTCTAACTATGAAAACTGCTTGAGAAAAGTTTAGAAAAATAGGACAATAATACTTAAAAAAAAAAAAAACTTAGTAAACAACTGATTTTTAAGTGCTGAGAAACCGCAACCGGAACTAGCCAATTGGGGCTGCATGGGAAATTTTTTTCTACCCTAAATTCATATATAATAATAGTCATTCTGATAATCGGAGCAAAAGTTATGACCGTTTTGAGTTTTGCTAAAAACAAGTTCCCAAATTTTTTGTATCTCTCAAATTCAGCCACACCAAGTGCTTCTGGTATTTTTCACATAAAATATGGATCAAAAGAAACTACCAGACAAAAAATCAGCCAAAAATAACAACTCTAGCTATCAAAACAAAAATCGCCAATTAATTAGAAAAATCTGACACGGTTCATAGCACTATTCACCTTTGAACAGGGGGAACCACGAAATTTCACCCTTAAACAGGGGATAAGACTGAAAAACAAAACAGAACACTACACAACACTATGCACCTGAAACACACACAAACAACACTAAACAACAGAACTACACACAAAACAACTAAACACTGCAAATTAATCACATAACACAGATTTTATAAAAACACACAGAAACAAACACAAAGACACAAAAACATAATTATGAACCTTTGGACCACTACTCCTCAGCAATGACGCCAAATTTGATCGGAGCCGTACCCGAATCAAATAAACATTAAAATGCAGTATCTAGGAAGTGATCCTAGGTCGTCTCCTAGTGAGCAATGATCAAACAAACGTTCATAACATATAATAATAAAATAGAAACAAAATAGGGGGGTTTGTTTGTTTTTTTTTGTAATTTAAACTGCAAGCAAACTTGAATTAAAAAAATAACAGAACTAAAATATGTTGTTCCCCTTGATTCAAAAGCAAGTCTCTTATCCTAGGTTACGAGAATTTGTCCCTAATCAATTCAACCACTTAATCCAACCCGAAATTAACTTACTAAGCGAAAATTAACACAAGGTTGTCATTATGTGATTAAGCAACACATACACCAATTAATTCCTCTCACATGTCCATTAAGCATGAACGTTAATTAAGCACAGAGACAATTAATCAAGCATTAAATATGCATAGATTAATATCAGCAACAAATATAGAATAATTGGTGAAGGGGAAAAACTGATCCAAATTTAATATTACTAACAAAACCTCAAAGAGAGCTATGCTTAATCCTCAAGAGAAAACAACACTAGAGATTTAGCCTTCCATTAACAGCAGAAATGAAAACAAAAATAGAAATACAAACAGAACAGAAACAAACAACAATGGAAACGAAAATGAATCTACAAACAGAAACCGAAAATGAATTTGAAATTGGAAACGAAATGCAGAAACGAATAGGAAATTAAAGGCAGAAAATGAACTGAAATTAGAAGACAAAAATGAAAACGAAACTGGAATTAAAAGTAGAAAACAAAACTGGAATTTGAAGCAGAAAACGAAAATGGAGTTGCTACGTGAACAGTACCATGCGCGTGAACAGTAACGGGACCCCCTAAAACCCTAGCAGCTGGGCTCACTAAAGGGCACTAGGCCCCAAAGCTTACAAATCTGATTTTTGGGCCCAATATGGTCTGGTGGCCCAATTACAAAAATACAGCCCAAAAATGCAATAAAATAAAACTGGACGACAAATAAAATTGTCTACTCTCTTCAAGTCCAAGCCAGTTCATCCTAATTGCTTATAATTCTCCTGAAATTAAATTAAAACACAGAGTTAGTCAAGTAGGCCCAAATGATAAAACTGCATAATTAATTTGACAATTAAGGCTAATCAGTAATTAAAATGGTGACAGAAAGGGGTAAGAAATAGGAGAAAATAATGACACATCAGATTAAAACCAGTGATATTCTATTAAATTATTAATTGTTGGTGTCTACTGCTGTCAGATGTGGTACAACAGAGTAATTGCCATATTTTCTGCTTATAATGCTTCTTGGTATTTTTTATTGACAACCAAAACAAATTTGATTTAATTTGGGTTCATCAACATTTTTCTTGTTGTTGTTCCCTGGTCCTTTGGCCTCATGAAAAATATGATATGTCTCACTCATCTGCCTACCTTCTCCCACTGCTATGATTATGAGTACTTTACAGGCTTTTGATTTAGTATCCAGTGCACAAGTACCTCTAGCCATGTGCATCTCAATCAGAGAATTTTAGTGATACATCTAACAGTGAGAATAGGCCTAGCTAAACCCTATGTTTAAGTATGTTATTTCTAGTAACTACTATATTGGGAGTGAACAATAAGAGCATTTTTAAATAATTTCCTATGTTAGATTAGTTGTGAATTGTGATGCGATTAAAATGAATTTAACATTATTTTTATTCCAAATTGGAAAATTTCTCTTCAGAATTTACATCATTATTTCTGATTTTGTTTTCAATCATGCAAATTTTGCATGAAGTCACTAGTCATATCATATTTATTTTTCTGTAAATACTAAATACTGTTATTGAAGGCGTGGTATATGGTTGTGCATGTGATATGGGTCCTTCACCTACGTATCAGAAATCACATATCAATAACAATAATAGACAGAAGGGAAAATATAATTTCATTCACAGACCAAGGCATATGATGTGCACATGCACCAGTGCATGCTAGTTACAAGCAATCCTTCAGCAGGGCAAGCTTTCACACCATAAACCAAAATAGATAACTCAAGCTTTCATAGATAAGTACCATAATGTTTACATCGTTCAAGCTTTCAAATTTAAGGTACCAAAGTACACAACATAAACTAGTACCTACTGAATATAAATTAGTCATATCCAACTACACATCCTAATAACAAAATAAAACAAGAAATGGGTCTTCACTTTTCTTCATTTTTATACTGGATCTTTATCAGCAGCCTTCCTTCTAGTGAACCTTGGTGTTGGCATGAATAGTATGGGTGCTGTTGGTGGGCCATCCACAACAGGTGCATCTACTATTGAAGTGTCTGAAATGTTCTTTTGTTTGGGTCTTCTTTGCTACTGGTGGAACATCAACAATAGGTGCAGGGACCTACATGCAAATGCCAAACATGAATAACACTTGTAATATATAAAAACAAATTGGTTAGTCTTAGGAGAACAAAATATTTACCATGAACTCCATGTCACTATCTTGTGACAAATTAGGCTAAGATAAATTAATCTCCACCGGACCTTCTTGAACCCAGATTTAATTGTACTTTAGATTTGCATGCCATATTTATGCATTTTGATATATTTTATTTGGCAAAACTCATGTTTTAGTGTGATTTTTTGAAAGATCAGTGCTTAAGAGGTTTCATGTGGAAAAAAGCTAAATATTATGAATTTTTGGATCTAACCAGAAGACCACGATCATGGTAATTTTGTACGACCACAATAATTTTGTACAGTCGTGGTAATTTTGTACGTGTACGATAATTGGTACAAGTGAGTCATAACCCTTTGTCATTTTGTTGAGGATAAACTTTGTGAACATCCTCATTTTCATAATCACTACTAATGTGGTTTTTGAGCTCCTCTGAATGATAACCATCTATTTCATATTCAACTTCAACTTCCTTTCTCATACAAGAGAAGTCTGTAAACCACTTATCCTCATCATTGTCATCTCCATCATCAGGATTACCAACCTTTTCCTCCTCATCACCACCAACATCTTTCTCTTCACCACGACCAACATCTCTCTCTTCACCACCACCAATGTCCACATTAATACCTTTCTCTCCACCACCAACATCTGCATCAATGGTGACCAAGTACAAATAAATTATATTAATCAATTATAAAAATTAAATTATAAAATTATTCAAAATTATGCTAACCATGTTGGACCAAGTAGAGATCAATTAAAATTTAGCTTCCTCATGGCCAGCAACAGGTACATCATCTAAATCATCCTCGTTACTAGCTTCTGGAATTGGATGACATTTCAAGTCCAACATCAGTGGGACTTCTTCTGGAATTGGATCCACTTCATGATGAAAATAAATGTTTATCTCATTCTCATTTTCCAAAGCATCCTTCACTAAGTATAATATATCTCCATCTGTTGTACAACTCCTTAACCCATGATTAAAATCTAAGTCCTTATCAAAAAACCAAAAACAATCTCCTATCCTGCTATACTTCTTAAATGCTTGCACTAGATCACATAGGATAAATATGTTCATGTAATCTATAGATATATCCTCCCAAACGTCAAATTCTCTGCCTATATATTCAACCTTTCCATCACTAGCACGTGGAGTGAATCTTCCTCCATAGTGCAATATTAAAGTTATCTTGGCACCCATTCTACACAATCAGAAACCATAAACAATGCCATATATTAGGAAATAAAAAACCTAACTCAAACATAGGCACATCACACAACAAAATGCAATGTCATGTATAAAAATAGAGCATCATAAATCAAAATAATAAAGGACCATAAAACAGAGTAATGATGAGTCCATGCTATATCAAAACCCTTCAACATATAAAAGCCCAAAAACACAAGAGAATATAAATCATTCTTCATCAAACCTTAATCAACACATCACAATGATTTATATGAATGAAAAGCAAAATAGAGACCAAAACGAAAAACAAAAATGCGAAAACGCAAAACAACCACGAAACAAAACCCTTCACGCAACAGGGCGATGAACATGAAAACCAAAATGACAACATAAACGAATGCAAATGAAAATGATAACGTACATTATGCGAACCTGGAGCAAGCGGGACAAATAAGACCAGGGAGAAAAACACACACTTAAGACTCTACCATGTTGGAATTGAGAGGAGAGAAGCTTTAGAAACCCTAATTTGAGGAAGAAGAAGCAAGTGAAGAAGAAAATATTTGACAACTTTTTAAATTTTGCATCAAAGTCCTGTCTATGTGTCACAATCTGGGACAATTTGCCACGTTGGATAGTCTATGTGGCACTAAAATTGGCAACAATGCACCTCACTAATGGCGTTACTTTCAAATTTAATGGCAAGGACTATTTTGCAAAACTTATGGAAAGATAGGGATTATTTTTAACATTCCAAAAAGATAGGGAATAATTTGCAAAAGGGGTCAAAAGTCAAGGACCAAAATGCCTATTTACTCGCGTAATTCAGATGCAATTGAAGCCGACTCGATCTCAACCTCTAGCTTGGGAAAAATGCATGCTTACTGATATTTAGATTAATGCTAGGTTGGAACATATCATATCCTATAATCAAAACTAGACTTTTATCTCTTCTTTTTCTATGATATCAAAATTGTACAAAGCTAGTTTATGAATTTTTTGTGTCTGGCCCTCTAAGTTTTGGTTCTTTATTGTATGATTTTGAGCAGCTTTAATCGCCAATTCAGGTCTATGAAAGCTGAACTATAGACTTGAAGTGAGATCAACTATGTGATTGTGCAACATATGCTGGCTATAGTGCAACCACGTTTTTTTTTATTTTTTAAATTATTTAATAAGAAGCTTCGGCACATTTTTATATTGTGTTGTGGATGGTTTCAGTGACTTCCTAGTAATAGAGACAAAATATTACTTAATGTAATTAATGTTTTAATTTTAGTTTCCATATAAGCATAAAATAACCATCAGTCATAATGGTCTATGGACATCCCCATAAAATGAAGCCCTAGCAAATACCATTTTTGGTATTCTAGTTAGAAAATCTAAAATGTTATGTTCCGGTGATGACTTAGAATGTGAGTTAGTGAGTATTTGTGTTATGAAAATAGATTCAAATCTATCAATTCAATTGGTTCAATCAATAATTAGTAATATAATTTGTTTGAGTTGGTTATTTGACCAAAAATGCTATTAGATTAGATGTGGTTTAATTTCTGCTTTTACTTTCTGTTAAGTTTCTCTTCTACTCCTTATTCTCTTCACAACTTAGTAAAAGCCTTAGAAGAGTAATTTTTAATTAGTAAAGGTTTAGGAATAATTAATTCAAACCCCCCTTCTTAATTATTCTGAGGCCACTCGATCCAACAAGTGATATCAGAGCAGGTTTTTTGTTGAAAGTCTAACAACTTCAAGATTAATGGCCTCTTTAGATTCTTTGTTTTTTCAAAAGTGTTTTCAGGAACAGGTTATTCCAAGATCATAATGAAGACCAAGTCAACTTTTTTCTCATGACAAAATCTCATGAAAACAACAAAGAAGAATCTGTAATGAAGAAGTGGTACATCGATAGTGGATGTTCAGGAAAGTGGACATGTTACATATGGCGACAACAATATCAGTATAATCTCAAAATAGGTAACATCTAAGTCATCTCTATGAATTAAGGTATGAGTAATATTTTTAGTTAATTTATTTTTGTAGCTAATAGAAAATAATTGTTGAAATTTTTTGATTGTGTTTACAATGTTTAAATAACTATATTTAGTTTTAATTTTGAATATGTATGATTAATTGAATTTTGTCTGAATTGATTAATGCTTGAATTGTTTATGTTTTGTTCCTAAGATGATTAGATTCTGTTGAAAAATAAAAAATGTTTTGACATGTTAGAATAATTGAATTAAGTAAATAATTACCATGACATGTGTTGATAATTGTTATTTGATACTTAAAATTTAGTGTTTAATTAATCGATTACATTAGAACAGACTTAGTTTTATAAATTGAAGATAAGTCCAAAATTAGTTGATTATGTTAAAATTTATTGTAATTAATTAACTATATTTAGTTTAAATAATTTCAATATACATGATTGATTTTTTGTCTTTGATGATTGTGTCCAAGTAGTTGGAAGTTTGAAAATTAAAATATGGAAGTTTGAAAATTAAAATTTGAAAGTTATTGGAATTTGAAAGTCGAAAATGGAAGTTACTGGAAGTTGAAAATTGAAAATGGAAATGAAAGTTATTGGAAGTTGGAAGTTGAAAAAGGAAGTTACTGGAAGTAGAAATTTGAAATTTGAAATTTAAAATTTAAAATTTAAAATTTAAAATTTGAAATTTAAAAATTTGTAATTTTGTAAATAGAAATTATTGTGCATAGTTAGTTGATTGTTAATTAAATTGAATTAAATTTGAAATGTTTGATGATTGGTTGTGTTTGAGAGTTATTATGATTATTTTGATAATATATATTTTTTAAATGATTATGCATGATTTTTGATGTGATATGTGATTAGTCATTTATGAATGGTTATGTATGGTTTTATATCTCTTGTATGATTCTTGCATAATTTTTAATATGACATGTAAGTTACTTGCTTAAGGTTCATTCATAAAGTTTTTCAAAATCCATTATGTTATATTTTTTCTTTTTTATATAAGAATTTTCAAATATAAAGTAATTTTTTTTATTCTGAAAAATGTGTTATCAAGCATGAGCATGATAAAGATATTGAACATATAGGTTTCAGAGAAAATAATGTTTACATGATTGACTGAGTTCTTTAAACTTTCTAAGTTTTTAAATTATCTTTAACAAATCTGAATGTTTAATGATGTCTGTGATCTATATCCTTCAATCCTTGTATAATTCTTGTTTGATATGTTTGAATTACTTGATTGATTGTTCAAAATATTTTTTATGCTTTTCAAAATTATTATATTGTATTTCAAACAAAATTATTTTGATATGATAAAACCTTCTATGATAATAAAAACTCATCTTGGTAAGTGTTGATAGCCAATTAGCACTTAGTCTTAGGAAAAAGGTGATTGTGTTTTAAAAAAATTATAGACACTAAAAACCAACTTGCAGACATCTTTACAAAACCACTAACCAAAGACTCTTTCTACACCATTAGAAGAGAATTAGGACTTCTAGATGCAAGTGACTTAGACAAATGATTTATGTTTTGATGACTTATGAATTATTTGTTATTTATGCACATATGCTTCTATTATAATGTGAGCATAATTTATTATCTTGTTTGATTTCTATAAGCTTCTCTTTTCTTGTTTAATTATTATATTTTGTTTTTAATCCTTGTATTTGACTATGTTTTTATTACATTTGAGCACTTATTAGTTCTTTTAATACTTGCTTAGTATGACTGAACATGATGATTATATTGACTTGTTCTTGGTTGTTTATGATCATGTGTTTTAAACTTAATTACTTTGATGATATATGACTAAAGGTATGCACTTTTATTTGGTTATTATGAATGACTTTCTGGATTATATGACATTCTATGAAGTATTATCTTTCTAAGATTGATGAATGGTTAAAATATCTTGTTTGATTGTTTTTCTATTCTTGTGTATGTCATTTATGTGGTTTTTATATATATTTGATCTAGTCATGTTTCTTGCTTCATGATTAGTTTATATTTTTCCATGAATGTTATATGGATGCTTAGTTATATTTGTATGCTTCAAATTTGTTACGCACTTTTGGATTTTTGTTGATGCCAAAGGGGGAGAGAAATAGGGATTAAATCAAGAACTCACATGAGTAATCAACTTATTTTTAAGAGAAGCATAAATTCAAAAACAAAGGGGGAGAATGGAAATTTATGTGAGTGATCGACTACGAAAAAGTGTGTGTGTATTTCTTGATTTCAGAAGTTGTCATCATCAAAAAGGGGGAGATTGTAGAAGCAAAGCTTCATGGTGAATCAAGAATGATTCAAAGATGTTTTGATGATAACAATGATGATAACAAAAGATGATGACAAAGGTGATGACAAAAAGCTCAAAGGTCAACCAAAGAATGAGTTCAAGATATTCAAGATAGAATCAAGCACTTCAAGATTCAAGAGGAAAGTTGATTTCAAGAATCAAGAATCAAGATTCAAGAGATCAAGATTTCAAGAATCAAGATTCAAGAGATTAAGATTTCAAGAATCAAGAATCAAGAGATCAAGATTCAAGACTCAAGATTCAAGAATCAAGAGAAGGCTTAATCAAGATAAGTATGAAAAGGTTTTCTAAAAAATTGAGTAGCACATGGTTTTTCACAAAACATGTTTACCAAAGAGTTTTTACTCTCTGGTAATCGATTACCAGATTGTTGTAATCGATTACCAGTAGCAAAATGTTTTTGAAAAAGTTTTCAAATTGAATTTACAACGTCCCAATTAATTTCAAAAAGTTGTAATCGATTACAATGTTTTGGTAATCGATTACCAGTGCCTTTGAACGTTGAAATTCAAATTCAAATGTGAAGAGTCACATCCTTTCACATAAAAGCCTTGTGTAATCGATTACGCTGATTTGGTAATCGATTACCAGTGATTGTTTCTAAATAAATCAAAAGATGTAACTCTTCAAATGCTTTTTGACTTTTTCAAATTGGTTTTAAGTTTTTCTAAAAGTTATAACTCTTCTAAATGGTCCTCTTGGCCATACATGAAGAGTCTATAAAAGCAAGGCTTTGATTTGCTTTTCAAGACACTTATTCAATCAATCCTTTACAAGCCTTGAATCTCTTTGAACTTCTTCTTCTTCTTTTTGCCAAAAGCTTTCCAAAGTTTTATGGTTTTCTAAACCTTGAAAACTTGTGCTATTCATCTTTTCATTGTCTTCTCCCTTTGCCAAAAAGAATTCGCCAAGGACTAACCGCCTGAAATCTTTTTGTGTCTCTCTTCTCCCTTTTCCAAAAGAACAAAGGACTAACCGCCTGAATTCTTTTGTGTCTCCCTTCTCCCTTGTCAAAGAATTCAAAACGACACAGTCTGAGAATTCTTTTGATTCTTCCCTTTCCCTTATACAAAAGTGTTCAAAGGACTAACCGCCTGAGAATTCTTTTGTATCCCCATTCACAAAGTATCAAAGGTTTAACCGCCTGAGATCTTTGTCTTAACACATTGGAGGATACATCTTTTGTGGTACAAGTAGAGGATACATCTACTTGGGTTTGACTGAGAACAAGAGAGGGTACATCTCTTGTGGATCAGTTCTAGTGGAGGGTACATCCACTAGGTTCAAAGAGAATAAGGAAGGGTACATCCCTTGTGGATCTTTGCATGTAAAAGGATTTTTACAAGGTTGAAAGAAATCTCAAGGATCGCAGGTCGCTTGGGGACTGGATGTAGGCACGGGTTGTTGCCGAACCAGTATAAAAACTCTTGTGTGTTTGTCTCCTTCTTCTCTACTCTTTTAATTTCCGCTGTGCATTTAATTTCTGCTTTTACTTTCTGTTAAGTTTCTCTTCAACTCCCTATTCTCTTAACAACTTAGTAAAAGCCTTAGAAGAGTAATTTTTAATTAGTAAAGGTTTAGGAATAATTAATTCATTCCCCCCTTCTTAATTATTCTGAGGTCACTCGATCCAACATCTTTCTCTCACCCTTCATCTACTCTGCCATCATCGACATTGATTTCGGCAACCATAGACCTTGTTTTCTAAATCTAAACTGTGAAAATATTTCCTCTCATCGATCTCTATGAAAGTCCTCAGAAAATTTTCCCCAATTGAAGCTGTGACCGAGTCCTAACTACAACCATCAAAACTGTTTTCGGCCACCATGGTACATCTACAAATATACTCCGATCAAATCCTTCCCTGTGTGAACTCCTATGTTTCAAATCTTGTCAAGTGCAGAACTGGAGGTTTGTGTGAATCAAAAATCTAATAGTTAGAACTGTTTAAAGCTACTGCTATTTTTATTTCCTTTTTGTTATCATGTTGGTTTGAATTTTCTGTTGATTGTTCATGGGAGGCATAAGTTTTGAGTAGTTGGTGATTTCTGGGATTATCTCTCCCTCAAGGTTTGAAGCAAACAGTTGGTAGGCACTATAAGAATCATTTGATTTATGGATAATTATTGAAGCGGAACTCATTTTTTTATTATGCTGAGGTTGTTTATATGAAAACCAAGTCAGATTGAATTGGATTCACCTATGCTAATGAGCTTATAGTCATTCTCATTGGTATATCTTGATTCTTACATATTAACTAATTGGTTCTTGTGCTTCATATTATTATAGACTTATTTGTACATATTTTATGATTTTTGAAGCTTATGTTAATTCTTAATTATTATAATCATATTAAATAAAAATTATTTTCGTTGAATATTAAATAACATCTTAAAATGGATTTATATTTCTGGTTGCCAACCATACAGTGAGAAGTGCATGCAACAATGCCAATTACTACATATGGGTATGTATCTTCCGTATCTTCTTTTAATATGGGGTGAAACTGCCAACCTAAGATTCATTCTGGAATGTGTTTGCTATATCTATGATCATGTGAGCTCAATAACTTAACCTAGTCTATGATGCTTATTTACTATTTTTGGACTATAATAATGTAACTAAACTTTTAGAATTAAAACATACATAGTTTATTATAGTTTTGTCATCATTTTTTTCTTGGTAGTTTTATATGTTCTCTTTTTCTAATTAATCCTCATCTTTTTTTATAACAGGACTATTTAAGTATACCCATTTGGTTAAGCAAACAATGTGTGGCATATTCAATTCAGTATTCTATCAGGCTAATGGCATTGAGTTAACGAAATTATCTCTAAATCATGACCACAATTTACTTTTCAATGTAAGTACAAACAAAGGAGAAAGAAATTCATCACTTTACTCATGGTTCATTAGTAAGCATTCATTTATTTAAATTACTTGAAATTTGAAGACTGCAGGGAAAGGGTATTTGCTCAATTTCTTTCCTTCTCAACCCATTTATTTAAGTGTCAATGAAACCTTAGAGATAAATTTTTTCCAAGGAAACCAAAATTCAAGGAATAACGGTTCCTACCATTTCATTGGAAAATGTTAATTTTGTGCTGCTTATAAAATTTTCATATGGAGTTATTGTTGGATACAATCAATCTCTTCCCTTATCAACTCTTAAGACTGAATCAATATGTGATATTTCCTGGCTAGACTGTGTTTTGATAATGATGTTACAGGAGAGGACTTCATTTTCCCTCATTTATTGAATTCTACAAGCCTGAATTTGTCCTAAACTATTGGATTTTCCTATCTATAGTAAAACCTAGATTAAATTTTTCTTTCTACATGTGAAATAATTTATGTATGTTTTCTAATTGCAATACCAAATAAAGTCATTTGTCAATGATCCAATCCGGGGTGCTCCAACAAGACACATAGGGAGCACTCCAACTATTTAAAGAGAGAAAAGAGGCTAGAATTCCAAAAAACACAAAAAGAGAGAAAATAAAAAAATGCACTTTGTGACGGTTTTTAACTGCTTCAAATTTTATCGTGAATCATTTTTTATGTCGGTACTCCTAACAATTAATCCTAACCGTTGGAAACACATTCTATGGCAATTTTTAACTGCCACAAATCACAGTTTTTTTTATAGTGAAGCATAGAACACTATCAGGCCCATTCACACTCTCCTACTGTATTCACACTTAGCAATTCAACACAAAAGGTGAATTAGGCTAGGTTGGTCCTTAGTCTTTCATAATCTTCTATAGTTGATCATTATGAATTAGTGATAAAGTAAATTTAACCAAAGAGCTACTACATATAATTGGATTTAATTTCTTAATTCCATGTCAAACAATAAATGGTTCAATTCAATTTTGGAAACCATATTTTTTGTTTTCTTTTCTATAAGAAAAAATATTAAAAATTAACAGAGTACTATAAGTACTCTTAGCAAGAACAAGCAAACACTAACTAAAAAACCCTTAAATGGAAAAAAATATATTAAGATATAGCCATTGATGATGATCCAACCACCATAGCAATCTAATGTTCCAACTACTCGTTAATGTTTTTCTCCCTTTAGCTTTTCAGCCACAACATTTTCCAAAATTCCTAAATCTCATTTGCTACTTCTTCATTTGATTTGTTAGAGATCACACAATTCTACAATATTAATCACTTAATTTTTAACATTTCAATAATTATTTTCCTAAATTACATATACACATATATGTGTGGAAATGTTTTTCTTTCTAAAAATTAAGCCCAGTAAATAATATTTTGGAAAATATGACTATGGATATTAAAATTCTTGTTTGGGCCTTGTGTAGTTGTATGACGATGCAGAGCCTCTCTTCAATGCACCTCAATCAAACAAACCTCCCTACAAAAACAAAACGGTTAATAATGATGAGATATAATTTTGTATCTCACACTTCTCATTTCTTGATATTTATAAAGGGGAAGAGGTGGAACAGAAGCCAACCTCAATGTTAAATAGGTTACGCAGTTTCCTTCTTATGCAACAAGAATAACAGCAACAACCATAGCAGATGGAGTAAGCCACTAGATTTGTCAAAGCTACCAGTTTGAACTACTGTGTGCCAGTTATAGTTCATTTCAAAACTTCATGATGCATGTTATTGTTAACTATTTAGGTAAATCATATATCCACTAAAATCACGTTTCTCACAGTTAAGTTACAAGTTTCTCTTCTAGTAACCACATTTGCTATCAAAGAAAATGTTCAACATGGGAAGACGGAGGTCTTTAACCCTGTCATGAACAAGATTATTTAATTTTGTTAGGAAATCAAAATTAGAAACACCTCATAATCTTGCACAAAAATTATGAAGAAAAACTAGTAAAATTTATGGCTTTTATAGACTTGGTAGCTGTTAGTCGTCTTATACGACTAACTTTTGTATAGAAAACTTTTTGCAAAATATGTAGTTTTCTCAATTTATAGTTCTTTTGTAGGAATTGTAAATAAACTTGGCTGCATTTTGATCTCTGTCATTAGGATGGGTCTCTTTTATTGGAATTAATGTTAAAATCTATACAATTGAAGGTAAAAAGGAGCTAATTTCTTTAAGTGCCAAAGTGACTATCGCGCTAAGCGAACTCAGTGGGCTTAGCGCGTATCCATCGCTAAGCGCGGCTTCAGCACGCTTAGTGTGAATAAGAAATTTGGAAGAGCACCAGAATCGAAGCAGTACGTTAAGCGCGAGATCAGCTCGCTAAGCAAGTCATTCGTCTTTTGCCAGGCTCAGCACAGCATTGGCGCTAAGCCCAAATCCACTTACTCCCACTAAGCCTGATGGCGCAATTTCAAAGTCTATTTAAAGCTTGAATTGTCAGAATTAGGGTAAGAATAAGAAGAATGAAAATTATTACACTTTTATACAGAAAACATTTGCACACACTCTGAGGAGGAAGCAACAACAAAGAGCCATTTGAGAGTGATTTGAGAGTGTTTGAGTGATAATGAGGTGCCAAGAAGAGGAGGAGGGATCCCTCTTACTGTGTAAGCAGCAATTTCTCTTCATTTTCTGTCTGATTTGTAATTTAGGTCTCCTTGTAATGGATTGCTAAAACCCTAGTTGGGGATTTCTAATGAACAATTGATGTAAACCTTTTCATATCTAATTAAGTGTGTTTTATATGTTCATTGCTTCTATCGATGCTTCATTGTTGCATGCTTTTGGTCTAATCACCCATTAGTGTGTATTGTTAAGAACTTTAGCACTGGGAAGTGTACTATTTCCTTAGAACTTGATAGAGTAAGGCTAGATGACTGCATTGCTAGGTATAAATTACAGGTTTTTTTAGTTTTTAATTATGTTGTGATTATAATGGTGTTTAAATTAAGCCTAGTCCAACAAGAGGGATCTGAGGATGAAGCTTGGTTTAAATTAGTCTAAACTTACGAGGGATCGAGGTTTAGTACTTTAGTCTTCAGCATAGAACACAAGAACATTCTTAATTAGAGAAATATCTTTATATGGATCAACTCGTTTATTAGAAAGACCCAATGCTTTTAAACCACTGTTGTCACTTTTAATTTCTTGTGTTTACTATTTTTCTAATTAGGATATATCATAGTTTTACTTCAATTCACTATTATTATTCTCTGTCAACAAAATGCCTGATTATTGAACCAAGCTTTGCCAAATAAACAAGTTCCCTGTGTTCGATACTCGTATCATTTTGTTTTAATTTTAAAATACTTGATGATCCAGTGTGCTTGCCGGTAACATACGCGACCCCACTTCTATATTTCGAAAAGAAAAGGAAAGAAGAAGTGAACTGTGGGTGGCGCGAACAAGTATTTTTGGCACCGTTGCTGAGGAACTTAGTTCATTAGAAGAGCTTAGTTCAATTTTAAGGCATTGATTCATTTTTTTCTTTGATTCTTTCTGTTAATAGTAGATACTGTAGATTTTTTGTTCTTTGGAATTTGATAATTTTTGTTCCGCTTGTTTTGTATGCAAAAAAGATCTTCTGCAAGTGCTTTGATTCCCATAGATTTGGAGATTAACGCTACTTGTAGGAGAAGAATTGCAGAAAGAAATAGAAAATTTTTGCAGGACATTGAGGCAGCAGCAACTCCAGAAGAACCTCTATCTTCTGAGGCATCTTCTAGTTTTCCAACTTAAGGGCAATCTCATACAATTTTAGCTAAAGCAAATATCATTGCTGAGGAGCCAAGAAGAGTTACTCTGGAGGACTACTCAAGCTCAAGTGTGCCGCTACTAGTATTGCGTGGCTGGAAGTTCAAGCACAAAATATCACCTATCCTCACTCATTAATCCAGTTGATACAACAATTTGTTTCATGGTCTGCCCAACAAGGACCCATACGCACATCTTGCCACTTATATTGAAATCTACAACATTGTTAGATTGGCTGGTGTGCTTAAGGACGCAGTTAGATTGAGCTTGTTCTCATTCTCTTTGTCTGGAGAGGCTAAAAGGTGGCTTCATTCATTCAAAGGAAATAATCTCAAGACTTGGAATGAAGTAGTTGAGAAATTCTTGAAGAAATACTTCCCAGAGTCTAAGACAGTTGAAGGGAAAACTGCCATTTCATCCTTCCATCAATTTCCAGACGAATCTTTGAGTGAGGCATTGGAATGATTTAGAGGCTTACTGAGAAAGACACCCACTCATGGATTTTTAGAACCGATACAACTCAACATTTTTATTGACAGGTTGAGACCACAGTCCAAGCAGATTCTTGATCCTTCTGCAGGGGGAAGATCAAATTGAAGACCCCAGAAGAAGCTATGGAATTAATAGAGAACATGGCTGCTAGTGACCATGCAATTCTGCGTGATAGAGCCCACATTCCTACCAAGAGAAGCCTGGTAGAGCTATCATCATAAGATGCATTGTTGGCACAAAACAAGGTGTTGTCCAAGCAATTGGAAGCATTGACAAAAACACTAAGTAAGCTGCCAACTCAATTAAATTCTGTACAACCTTCACCCTTTGCTGTTTTGCAGGTTGCAGATTGTGTCATATGTGGTGGAGCACATGAGTTCGACTGTTGTATTCCCCAAGAAGAAACACGACATGAAGTCAACTACATGGGGAACCAGCCAAGACAAAATTTCAATGCAGGTGGATATTTCAGATTTCAGCATGGCCAGCGATATAATTCACAACAGGGACAATGGAGGAATCACCCTGGAAAGCAGTTCAACAAAGACCAGGGTGGTCCATCTAACAGGCCACAACAACAAGAGCCTAGCCTTTATGATCGAACAACGAAGCTGGAAGAGACTCTTGCTCAGTTTATGCAAGTATCTATGTCAAACCATAAGAGCACATAGTCCGCCATAAAGAATCTGGAAGTCTAGGTGGGACAATTGGCAAAACAATTGGCAGACTGTCCGTTTAGCAGCTTTGGAGCTAATACTGAGAAAAATCCAAATAAGGAATGTAAAGTTGTCATGACCAAAAGCAGATTGGTGACTGTGAATGAGAGTGAGAATGGAATAGGTGCAGAGAAACAACAGTTGGTGTCTGACCCAGCACTTGACCCTGTGGTAGAGTCTTTGAGTGAATCTCAAGAAGAGTTGGAGGTAGAAGATGAGAAGAAGAATGAGACTACAATAAAAGTGAGTGAACAAGAAATAAATGAGGAGAAAAATAAAGAAAAAGAAATAGAAAGAAAAAAAATAAGAAAACAGGAAAAGAAAGAGAGAAGGTAGAAGAGAGAAAAAAAAAAGAAAGAGTGAGATTTCAAGGGAGAAGAAGAGAGAAACCACTCCAGCTAAAGGAAAGGAAGTACCATATCCTTTGGTACCTTTTAGGAAGGATAAGGAGAGACATCTAGTCAGATTTCTTGACATCTTTAAGAAGCTAGAGATCACAATGCCTTTTGGAGAGGCTCTCCAACTAATGCTACTGTATGCTAAGTTTCTGAAACACATGCTAACTAGGAAGAACAGGTACATCCACAGTGACACTATAGTTGTGGAAGGAAATTGCACGCTGTTATTCAACGTATCCTACCACGGAAGCATTCAGATCCAGGAAGTGTCACAATACCATGTTCTGTTGGTGAGGTTGCAGTAGGCAAGGCTCTCATTGATTTGGGAGCCAACATTAATTTGATGCCGTTCTCCATGTGCCAGAAACTTGGAGAGTTGGAGATAATGCCTACTAGGATGACTTTACAGTTAGTTGATCGCTCCGTCACCAGACCCTATGGAGTGATCGAATATGTGCTGGTCCAGGTCAAGCATCTCATCTTTCTTGCTGATTTTGTTGTAATGGACATTGAGGAAGATGCGGATATTCCTGTCATTTTGGGATGTCCATTTATGTCCACTACAAGCTATGTGGTGGACATGGGGAAGAAAAAGTTGGAAATGAGTCTTGAAAATCAACAAAATCAGCTTTGATCTATTTAATGAAGGAAGAGAATTGATGGACCAGGATGTTTGTTTGCAGGTGAAGGTGCTAGATGAGAAGGTTCTAAAGGAGAGAACCAAGATCGATCCAGGATAACAGAATGATATGCCAAGCTAATGACGTTAAACGAGCGCTTATTGGGAGGCAACCCAGCTCTTTTTAATTTCCTTTTCTTGCATTTAGTGTAGATAATTGCTTGTGATTGTGTGTTTTCAGCTTGATTAACATTGAAAAAGACGGCTCATAAGCTTTGGTGAAGAGGTGAACATAAAAAGAACTTAGAAAAATCTTTCAGTTGTTCACTCGCTAAGCGCACCTTTCACACTAAGCGCCAAGTCTTCACGCGCTAAGCGAGCACTTGCTCACACTAAGCGCTTGGACCCCTGACTAGTGGCTGGGTGGTAGCGCTAAGCGTGCTTCGCTGCACTAAGCCCTATTATCTCTCTAGAATCTGAATTTCTCACATTGGGCTTAGTGAAGTGATGCGCTAAGTGCAATTCCCTCTCCGTCTTGAAATTTTTTGGAATAGTGCTAAGTGCTAGCAACGCGCTAAGCGCAAGCCATCACTACATGGAGGATCATGTTTTGCGCTAAGCCCCACCTTTGGCAGCTAAGCGCAAATTGCAGGATCAATCAGAGTTGCAAACAGTGCTAAGTGCGTGTCTTCACATTAAGCCTAAATATCTCTCTGGAATTTGAAAAATTTGGAATTGGGCTTAGCGGGAAGATGGGCTAAGCACTTAGGCCTTACAACCCAAACGTCATGTTGTCACGCTAAGTGCAGCTGTGCGTTAAGCGCATAACACGAAACTGCTAAAACGAAATAGAACTACCATAGGCAGTTACCATTTACACTAAAGAGCATTTCCTTCCCACACTTTTGTGCATTGTGCCTGCCTTCTGATGTGTTGTGCTATGCATCAAGTCCCTGCATTCCCTTTGCATTTTTTGCTTCTTCGTGCATTTCATGCATCAATCCAAGTAAACATTTTCTGCTTTATTCCCATTTTCCTTTAAAGTTACAAACCATAGGATAGAAGATTTAATTTTTAGGAGTGTACTGTTGTTAGGTTAGTGTTCTTAGGTTTAGGGTTTTATTATAGAACAATGTAGTTACTTAGGTTAGAATTTTATGGTCATTAGGGGCCTTTGCTGAAAAGGGTTGAAAACCCTTGTGTATTTTTGGAAATCACGATGAACGCGCTAAGCGCGCCTGTTGTGCTTTACCGGTTCATCGCATCTGAAGAAAATTTGGATTTCCAGATGATCACGCTAAGCGTGGCCCTGACGTGCTAAGCGTGTTCATCTTCTCTGTTGAGTATCAATGTTGAACTCGATAAGCACGCCTGTGCGCTAAGCGAGGGAGGTGTATCAGACACTTAGAAATTTTTCAAAATTTTGTTCAGCGCTAAGCCTGGCTATTAGGGTAAGCACAATTTCGTCTCTGTTTTCTATTTTGCTGAATTAGGCTTAGTGCACCTATTGCGCTAAGACCAGGTTGTCTTTTTGAGAGGTTGAGCTAAACGTGCCCTGTCACGCTAAGCTCAAATCTCTCTCTGTTTGTGAAAATTATGGATTTAGGCTAAGCGCGCTTGCTGCGCTAAGCCTATTTCGGAGAAAAAATATTTTATGTGTTCTCGCGCGAAGCGCGTGGCTATCGCGCTTATCCCACAAACAAATTTTCAATTGTGAATAAATCCTATTTAATCCTATTTTGATTATCATTTCTTTTCAGATGGCTTCCCAAAAGAGAAAGGCACCTACCTCAGCATCCCAGGCCCGCTATGACCGCTCTAGATTCACATCTCAGGAGGCCTGGGATCGCTACTCTGATATAGTGATTGGCAGGAAGATCCTGGCTGAGAGAAATGTCATGATTTACCATACAGAATTTGATGAATTCAAGTATGAGCTTGAGAGAAGGAATTGGCACAAGGAGTTGACCAATTTCATGGATGGGAGCATCGATGTTTCCATTGTTAAGGAGTTCTACGCTAACCTTTAAGATCCTAAGGATAAATCACCTAAGCAGGTGAGGGTGAGAGGCCACTTAATTAAGTTTGATGAAGATGCCCTCAACACCTTCCTAAAAACACCAGTGATCAACGAGGAGGGGGAAGACCTCCCAGCTTAATCTAGATTTTGTCGTTTGAGGCCAGATCCACAGGAACTGGAAGCCTGACTATGCATCCCTGGGAAGGGATTTGAGCTTAGTGCTGATGGGCTGCCATTGAAGATCTTGCAAAAGAATCTGACTACGCTCGCTCAGACATGGAGTATTTTATCATTCTCCAACCTGGCCTCTACTTCTCACACGTCTGACATCACACTGGACAGGGCCAAGTTGATCTATGGCATTATTCAGAAGATGGATATGAATCTAGGCTACATTATCTCAGCTCAGATTTCTATGATAGCTTAGCATGACTCCTTGAGGCTAGGTTTCCCTGCCCTCATCACTGCTTTATGCAAAACCCGGGGAGTCACTTCTGATTCATTGACTTTTGAGAGTCTCAGTCCAACCATTAATTTGGCTTATGTGAAGAAAAACTGTTGGAACCTTGATGACCCCTCAGTCACTTTTCGGGGACCCCAAAAGATCAAGGGCTAGAGGTCTGAGGCTCCTTCATCTTCTGCTCTCCCTACCTTGACTCCTTCTACTTCTACTCAGCTCGATTTGCTCCAGCTTCATCTTTACCAGCTCCAGCTTCAGCCCCGGTTTCTTCCAGACCACCCTCCACATTCAGCTCTGAGACTTTATTTGCCATGTTGCAGAGCCTGCATAAAGGCCAGATTATAATCATGCAGTGCCTACAGAGCTCAAGCATGCATCGTATCATGAGCGTGGACGAGTTCCTTAGTCAGGAGACTAAAATAGTCTCGATTGAAAGACATTAAAGTCTTTGAAAAAGGGCATATGACCATAAAAAGAAGCAAAAGGGTACTTCATAGTTTTTCATTCTCTTTCATTTGAACCGATTAAAATTTCAAATAATCTCTTCAAATGGCGAAACCATCAAAGAAGCAAAAGGGTACTTCGAGTCGGAGCCAATGACATTCCGAGACTCAGGAAACGTCGATTCCTTCCTCTATTCCCTCTGCCTCATTGTTTTCATTTGAAGAACAGCGGATACGGTACACAAACCTCTTTTCATCTCATTCCATTATTGATCCAAAATTCATTGATATGGATTTCTTTTCAAATGAGAGTTTTGAATGCATTCAAGCATTTGAAAACTCCAATCTTATTCCTTTCATGTCTTTAAAATTGCCTATTTATTCTGATTTAGTCAAAGCCTTCTATTCAAACCTAGAAATCCAAGAAGGCACTTTAATTTCTGAAGTGTATGGGATTAAAATGGTCATTGACCAATCCCTATTCTATGAGTTAACCCAATTATCCAATGAAGGTGTACCATTTGAAGGTACACTGATTGATGATTGGAAATATGAATTTTCTGTGCATGATGCCCGCCAGTTGGTTTGCACCAACCAAGCGGATATGACCGGAAGACTTCTTGTCGGTTCATTGGCTTTTGAGAGCCGCATCCTTCATTATCTCATAGTTTGTATCTTGCTTCCAAGATCTTCAAACCTTGCACAGGTCTCTGAAGAAGATCTTATTGTTATGTGGACTTTTCATAAAGGTCTACAAATTGATTGGGAACATCTTGTTAGATATCACATGCATAAGGCATTGCGATTAAATGCTCCATTGCCATATCCACACCTAGTCACCCTCTTCCTTCAACACTTTAACATCCCTCTTGATTCTGAACCTTATGTTCCAATCAAGAGATCCTTTCTAATAGGTGCTTCAGTCATTGCATCCTTTGGTTATCAAAAAGAGCATGATGGCTCTTGGGTGAAAAAGAGTGCTCGACATGTTGATGAAGAAGGACATGGTGGACAAGATTCATCTCTTCTTCAAAAGATTTTGGATAGGTTCGATGGTCTTCAAACCTTTGTTGGTGAAAGGTTTGATACTTTGGAGTTACAAGTGGACATGCGTTTCAATGAGATGGAGTCAAGAATCACCAAGGTCGAAGAAGATGTTTCTTATATTCGTTCAAGTTTGATCTACCACCATCGCCGCCACCATCATCTTAGTTTTCTATTATTTAATATTACTAGTACTTTGCTTTCTAGTCGTGTATTTGGCTATATTATGACATTTGGATAATTTAGTATTTCTTTATTTGCATGGTTTGAATGAAAAATTATGAATTATATTATATGACTATGTGGTTTTTATATATTTGATCTATTCATGTTTCTTGCTTCATGATTGGTTTATATTCTTCAATGTTTGCCTTGTGAATGATTAATAGTATATATTTGTCTTATACTTGTTACGCACTTTGGCTTATTGTTGATGCCAAAGGGGGAGAGAAATAGGGAATAAATCAAGAACTCACATAAGTAATTAACTTAATTTCAAATGAAGCATCAACTCAAAAATAAAGGGGGAGAATGGAAATTTATGTGAGTGATCGACTAGGAAAAAGTGTGTGTATGTCTTTCTTGATTTCAGAGTTGTCATCATCAAAAAGGGGGAGATTGTAGAAGCAAGCTTCATGATGAATCAAGATTGATTCAAGGAGTTTTGATGATAACAAAGATGATGACAAAAAGCTCAAAAGTCAAGATCACTTCATGATAACAAAGATGATGACATTCAAGATTAAGTTCAAGATTGAGTCAAGAACACTTCAAGGATCAAGAGGAAATTTGATTTCAAGAATCAAGATTCAAGATTCAAAGATTCAAGAATCAAGAGAAGACTTAATCAAGATAAGTATTAAAAAGTTTTTCAAAACATTGAGTAGCACAAGAAGTTTTCACATAATCATTACCAAAGAGTTTTACTCTCTGGTAATCGATTACCAGATTATAGTAATCGATTACCAGTGGTTTTAAAACGTTAAGATTTTCAAAATTCAAAATGAAGAGTCACATTTGTTGATGTGTAATCAATTATACCTTTATGGTAATCGATTACCAGTGACTGTTTTCGAAAAATTCATTTCCAAAAGTCACATTTCTTCAAGTGACTTGTTTTTGAAGATTCTTTCAAAAGTCATATCTTTTTTAAGTGATTAGTTTTAAAGGAATTGCCAAGATTTACAAGTTTTGATTTGAGTCATCAAGAAACTATAAATATGTGACCTTGGCATGAAACATCAAATCATATCAACAATCTCATTCATATTCATCATCTCTTTCAATCTATCTTTCAACATCTTGTTTCATTTCTTTCAGAACTCTCTGATTTTATCTTCTCTTCATCTTTCTAAAAGTTTTTGTTTGAAACTTTTTCTTCCAAGAAAAGTTCTTTGTTCAAAAACTTGTGCTATTCATCTTTTTCATTCCCTTCTCCCTTTGCCAAAAAGAATTCACCAAGGACTAACCGCCTGAATTCTTTTTGTGTCTCTCTTCTCCCTTTTCCAAAAGAACGAAGGACTAACCGCCTGAATTCTTTTGTGCCTCCCTTCTCCCTTGTCAAAGAATTCAAAACAACACAGTCTGAGAATTCTTTTGATTCTTCCCTTTCCCTAAAACAAAAGATTTGAAAGGACTAACCGCCTGAGAATTCTTTTGTTTCCCCCTTCACAAAGTTTCAAAGGACTAACCGCCTGAGAACTTTGTCTTAACACATTGATGGGTACATCCTTTGTGGTACAAGTAGTGGGTACATCTACTTGGGTTGTTGACTGAGAACAAGAGAGGGTACATCTCTTGTGGATTAGTTCTAGTGGAGGGTACATCCACTTGGTTGTTCAAAGAGAACAAGGGAGGGTACATCCCTTGTGGATCTTTACTTGTAAAAAGATTTTTAGAAGATTGAAAAGAAATCTCAAGGACCGCAGGTCGCTTGGGGACTAGATGTAGGCACGGGTTGTTGCCGAACCTGTATAGAACTGTTGTGTGTTTGTCTCCTTCTTCCCTACTCTTTTAATTTCCGCTGTGCACTTTAATTCCTGCTTTTACTTTTGGTTAAGTTTATTTTCTATTCTTTATTTCCTTAACAACATAGTAAAAGCCTAAGAAGGGTAATTTTTAATTAGTAAAGGTCTAGTAATAATTAATTCAACCCCCCTTCTTAATTATTCTAAGGCCACTTGATCCAACAATTCCTTGATCCACATGGGCTTTATTGGGCTTGTAACGTGGTCAGGGGTAAGAGAGCTATAAAAGAAAGGATTAGACAGGCTCAAAAAGTGTTTGAGGGTTATATTGAGCAAGAACCTCAAGAGCGTCTTGCTTGTACCTTTTGACTTTTGAGTTGGCTCTACTCCTTTTGTCTTGTACATTAATCTTTCATTGCACTTTTGTGCCTTTCGTGTAGAATTTGTAGATCTTTTGTCTCTCTTATTTTTTCTTTTTTTTTTCACTCGCCTTTGGCGGATTTATTTTCTTTTCATTGTTGCCTACTCAGGGTTTCTATTTTGGCTCTTGCTGTGTTTTTTTTTATGTATATTAGAAAACAAATATGCTTTGGCTTGGATGGGTTAGCAAAGGATAGACTAGTGTTTGGGATATTGAAACATGACTATGTGTCATTTCAAATCTTGACTAGATCCTTTTTGTAGTTTGGATTTTGGGACAAAACCTTAATAACATGCCCCCAATTGTTTTTTTTCTTTTCTTTTTATTATTCTTTTTATTTTTTGTCAATCCTAATTTTTGCTTAGGCTGCCCTTTTGGGTTTTCAACCTACCGGGTAAGAAATTTTGATTTGCCGCTAGGTTCGCTTGAGGCTCATGCACGGTACCTCTCATTGCCCAAGTGTAGGACTCCGAGGTTTCTATTGCTGACTTCTGTCATAACCATGTAGCAAGGAAAAATGAAGGAAATTGTTCTAGTTCTCGAAAATGAATTTTGAAGGACGAGAAACATTTAAAGGATTTTCAATTGACAGATTAAGTCAAATGACTCCTATGAGGTCACATGAATGTCTGTATTTTTTATTTGAAACACAGTCAATCTAACGTTTCTTTTACTTTACTTTTCATTTACGGCACCCCCACCAAATGCATAGAACGAGCAATTTCTAATTGAACAGACTTGGATATCAACTCAAGAGCACAGGTCACTTGTGCAAATAAACCAACAACTTACATTCCTATTATGGTGGAAGTTAAATAAACAAAGATGTAATTAGGAGAGAATGAGATAAGGACAACAAATTTATCCATTTTGTTCGCATTGAAACTGTGGTTTAAAATAATGGTATAAACATAAAAATCCTAATGAGTCACTGAAGACATCTAACAACAACCTTCAAATTGCCCCACGCATAATGTCGCTTGCCAATGTTAGAATTCACAAGTGATTATCCTCCTCAAATTTCAGCCAACCTGCATCGATTAGACTTTGCACCTTATGCTTCAAGGTCATACAATGCTCAATGGAATGCCCCGGGACTCCTCCATGATAAGCACATGTTGCATTCGGGTTGTATCCTCGAAAAAATGGAGGTTGAGGAACCTTGGCTGGGGTTATGGCTACCGTTGCATTATTGAGTAGATATGGGAGCAAGTTAGCATATGACACCGGAATTGGGGTGAATTCTACAAGATTTTTGCTGGAAAATTCCTTCCCTGGTTGGTGTTTTGGTTTGTGTTAAGGGTGATGTTTTGTGGCTGATTTTGGGTGGCCATTGTGGATGATTGGGTGGTGGGTAATGAGAAGGGCTGATATTGGCTGAGTAATGACATTGTTAAGTTGGTGGGAAATTCGGCCATGTAGGAATAGCAGTTATAGCATGGGTTCCTTCCTCCTTCTGGTCCTCTCTATTTGCCCTAGGCTTTTTATTTGTCAAAGTGGGATGATCAAATTTGCCTCTTTTCAGAATTACTTCGATCCTTTCTCCGGCGAAAACTAAATCCACAAAGCTTGAAGGTGTGTAACCCACTATATTCTCATAGTAGAACACCGGTAATGTGTCTACTATCATTGTTATCATCTCCCTTTCCATCATTGGGGGCGCCACTTGGGCTGCTAGATCCCTCCACCTTTGGGCATATTCTTTGAAAGATTCATGCCCCTTCTTGCACAAGTTCTGTAGTTGCGTCCTATCCGGAGCCATATCAGAATTATACTGATACTGCCTAATGAAGGAGACCATTAAGTCCTTCCAAGAATGGACTCGGGAAGGTTCTAGATTAGTGTACTAGGTGACGGCTGCCCTAGTAAGACTTTCTTGGAAGAAATGCATCAACAACTTTTCATCTTTTGTGTTTGCCCCCATTTTCTTGCAGTACATCTTTAGGTGATTCTTGCGGCAAATAGTCCCCTTGTACCTATCGAAGTCTGGCACCTTGAACTTCGAAGGAATGACCACGTCGGGTACTAGGTACAACTCTACCATGTCAGCAAAAGCATGATCTCCGCCCCCTTCAATGGCCCTAAACCTTTCCTCTACATGATCCAAATTTTCCTTTTCTGCCATAGCAGGAGGGATTCTTGCCGCTGCAAAATGCAAGGGTTGTGGTTGTGGGTGAAACTGAGGGCCCTCCAAAGTGTTTGGTAGGGGTACACCACCAACTGCTTGCCCCTCAGTGGTGTATTCGAGGCAAGGCTCAAAGTTGGCTAAATTGTGGTGGGGTATTTCATGTGTCTCCTCCATGGGTTGAGGGATATGTGCATGATCAGATTGAGGTGTTGGCTCTCAATGAGTATGGGTGTGGAATTATTTACATTCTCATCAAGAGTGTGGGTCACATTGGGTGGTGTATAATTGGGAGGCAAGCCATATGATAGGAAGGAATGCTTGTTTTGAACTTGCACAAAATGGGGGGTGCCCATACTTCCCAATTCTTTGCCTCCCTGACCTACCGTATATGAGGTTGGATGAATTATTTGGTTAAGGCCAGACGGGGGAATCGAGTCCACCTCAGTAATGACATAGGTAGCGGAAACTACAACCGCATTGACCTCCATCATCTTCTTCCTGCTCATCATGGCCTCCATCATTATGGCCATTTACTCTTTCAGGGACTCTATGTCAGCCTTTATCCACTCTTGCACCTCGTCTACTTCACCCATTACTCTAGCTCTAGCATGCGTTCAGTAAGGGCATCGTAAAGCGCATTCTTTCCTTTTTATAACAATGATTACAATTCTGATTTCAAGGAAAGAATGCAATGAGCAATGCAACCAATGAAAAACATAGATGTATGCGAATAATACATTGTTGAAGTATTGCAAATTTTACGCGGGACATAGGGTTGAATCAATTAAAACAACATGGTCCATCACATCTTGTCAAAGTGAGACTGGAAATAACACATGGATGTGAACAATCCTCAATTTTGTTTTGTAAATTGGCACAATTATGTGTTGGCAGTAGACAAAGAAATGATGTAACTCGATCCCTTTTTTGCCCCAATTTTTGCAAGCTAGTTACTTCCATACTTGACCTTGACTTGATGAAACTTTCCTTAAAACAAGTGCTTGGTTCAACCCCATAATCCAAGGAATAGCAATTTTGATTGCCAATACTTCGACAACATCTCATAGAGATGGATGACTTGGGCATGCTTATGTTATGCATGGCAAATGCAATTATGAGATTGACATGAGATGCCTTAAGAACCATCATTTCCTAGTTAACCATGCATTAGGTACCACATTCACATGATTTTCAATCATTTTTTTTAACCCGGGCATAGGGCCTAATATCTCAATGTGTGTGTGAGGTGTAGATGCCATGTGCGTAGAGAAAAAAGTATTTCTAACTATGAATGTAATCGATAGACAAACATACACCAAACACAACAACACAACAAAGGCTATATACAAATATGGACATAAAAGATAATAGGGAAAAGGGAAAACAAATAAAGAAGTCATGATAAAACATTGCACACTGACTGAATGGCCTAACTCTCTAATGGTCCCCCAGTGGAGTCGCCAACTATCGCAACCTACCCTTCGATGGGGGTGCGAAAAAGGCCCCTCAGATGGGCCAAAGGTGCGTCTTCCAATGAAGGAAAATGTGTGGAGTTGCCACCAACATTTATTCAAGGAAAACATCGGAAAAACCAAAATAGAAAGGTCAAAGGTCTACGTATTTTAAAAATGAGGGTTCGGGAGTCATTTACGCACGGGGAAGGTATTAGTACCCCACGCACCCGTCACAAGGGATGGCAGCCTCTAATCGAGTGTGCAAATCATGACTTCAATATTATTTATTTTCCCTTCTATATTTATTATCTTTTTCCCTTTTTACTTTTTTTTTCTTTTTATGTTTTTTTACTTTTTTTGGGGTCGACAAGGGTATTGCCCTCACTCTTACATATCCTCGGGTGCGATGAGGAAATCAGACCTATGTAGCTCTTTAAGTCTAAAATTTTATTGGTAAAATTGTTTTTATCTTTTTTGAAAGATTGATTTTAACCAGACAAAAGTCGTTTAAGGCGTTGGACCTTGAAAAGATCTTTTGATTTTTGAAAAGAGAGAATCATTAAGGTGTTGGACCTTGAAACGATCTCTTGATTTTTGAAAGGAGAGAATCATTAAGGCGTTGGACCTTGAAATGATCTCTTGATTTTTTGATGAAATGAAGAAGTTTATGAGTTGGTTTTATTTGATTTTGGCTCATTAATCTTCAATCCTTTTTTAAAGACAACTTGTAGCATTAATGACCGGTTAAAATTTATTTTACTTTTGTCATACCCTAATTTCGTTTGGGGACCATTTTTTGTTGGCATGAGACTTTCGCTTGACCACCTCAAAATGTTTAACACCCATCGTTGTGGAATTCGTAAAGTTCCGAGATGTTTCGAGAAGAAACCGGTCAAAAACACGAAAACGAGAGTGTATTTAGCAAATTGGGGTTGTGTAAATAAACTGTTACACTCTAATTTCATCCGAGGACCATTGTTGATCGCTTCGGAAAGCTTAACACTCATCATGATGAAATCCGTAAAGTTTCGTGAGATTTCGGAAAGAAAATGGCCAAAAACACAAAAATGGGGGGGGGGTGAACTTATCAAGATAGGGGTGTAAATAGCAATTCGAATCTAGGCCCGTACATTTTGGAAATTGGGTTGCTTAAGGAGGAAGCAACTGGGCGGCAAGCTCCTCCACGTTGTTGAAAAATGGTTTCCGGGGCTTCCGTGGCTTCCGTAAAATTTATGAAAACCTTGGGTAAGCATATTTCACTTAACATTGGTGAATGGGAAGATAAAATAAGATGAAAATTGTAACATCCTGGAAATTTCTATCCGGAATTTTTGGAAACGATGTATTTTGAATGATTATATATATAAGTATTATTCAGTGTATATGCATATATGTTCTTGGTAAGAGTAGGAATAGTGGGGGCAAGATATGCGGGTTAGGCTAATTAAGGAAGAGAAATCCATAACTGGGAGGTTATGGGTTAATTCTTAAGTAATTAGTCTAAAAATCATCGTTTTGCGTGCGACTTAGAATTTAACGAAACCAACCTCTGAACCACGCTCAGGGTTTTATTCTGAGCGTTTTGATATATATATTGGTTACTTTCGAAAACTGGCCCCGACGGACGCAGAGAAACTGGAACCAGAGAAACGACACGCAAACCGAGGCAGGATTTTTAGCGTTTCAAAAGTCAGATTTTCCTCACTTTTGTGGCTGAGTGTGGGTCACAGTAAAAAGAGAAAGTGGGCCCTTTTGCTCCACTCAAATAGGGACATGTGGCAGAGCTTGAATAAAATAATAGAAAAAAGAGAAAACCCTTTTATTTAAAACCAAAAAGCTTTTCTCTCTCTTCACTCAGCCCCCACACTTTTTCAGACAGCCCTCTCTCTCCCTCACGTTGCCATTTTCTTCTTCTTCTTCATTCTCCATTGAAGCTCCAAGCAAAGCTTCAACCTTTGGCCATCATTTCTGCTCCAAATCGCGAAAGGAGGGCATTTCCGGAGTCGTGAAGTGCGTGGCTACGAGTGGGACTTCGAAATTTCAGGTTTGGGTGGACTTCTTTCTCCTTTGATTTTCGTGGGTATGGGGTTTTGGGAGATATGATGGGTAGTTTTGTTAGTTTTCTGCTGTGTGATGATTATTTGTGAAGACATTTGTTGAAAGCTTGTTGAAACTGCCATGTTTGGATGAGTTAGACATACCCATTCTGTTTTAGGGTTTTTGTGATGATGTTTGTGGTGTTTATATGCTGAAATTGCCTATGGAAAACTGTTAGAGATGAAATGTAGAGTTAACCTAGGGTTGGAAAGTGAGAATGTGGTGTTATGAGTGGAAAAAGAGTGAGGCTTTGAGAGTTGGAAGGTTAAGTCTGAATTCTGTGGTAAATGGAGGTTAAAATGAGTTAATCCTAGCTTGAAATGTCATTTAGGACATGTGAGAAAGGTTAGGTTGTGCTAGAGGGAGAAACAAATGACCAAAGTGAACAAAGAGCCATTTCTAGGGCAAGATTGGGTGTTGAAGAGTCAAATTTTGATTCGGTGGAATTTTAGTTGTAAATTCAGTTTGAGCAAGTTTAGATTGATGTCATGGACTTGTGTGAGGTGAGAGTTTGCTTCAAATTTACCTCATTCTAAATTTCACTTTTCAAACCTAGAAAACCCATTGAATGGAGGGGTGTTGGACACCTAGATTCTATGTTGCTGTGCTTTAGAGCTTGACTTTGGTTTAGACATGATTGATACATGATTTGGGACTTGTAGGAATTGATTTGGGCAAGATTGGATGAGAGGAAGTGTGAATTTCGAAATCTGCACTTTGTGCAGATTTTTGCTGTGAAATTGTGCAGCAGGATTTTGCACAAGTGCAGAAAAATGCTATGTTTTTGCTGGTTGTGGAAAGAGTAATGTAGAATGAGTTCTGAATGTTTGCTAGCAGATCCCAACGGTCAAAATGTAGGCTTATGCACTATAGACTTCCAGTAAAATTTTGGAGTCGATCCAACGGTTAACGAATTGGATCGAAGGAAATGTTACTGGGGTCTTTAAGTGAGAAAAGCTGTGATTTGGTTGGTGTTTTGGCAGAGTTTTCTGCCTATGCTCTGTTTTGCTTGGCTGTGATAGCTTGTGCGGTTTGAATGTTGTTTTGCTTGGATGTTGTGGAAGCTTGAGAGGATTGATGGGGACCCGGTGTTGAGAGAAACGAGGATATGGGCTACGTGGGAGTACGTGAGCTCAGTTGGAGGTGGGCAACAGGGGATGGTGGGTTTATGCGCGCATTGTGGATGTGGAAAACTTGTTGTGCACCATCGCCCGACCGCCACCTAGTACCACATGTGATGGGTACCCCATAATCCTACAAGCTTGAGATGAGGAAGTGTTGAAAGGTGAAACTTCCTGATTTTATTGTTGACCACAGAGTGGTACCTGGAGATATGTCGCGGGGGTCAGGAGACCTTGGGGACGTCAGGTGGGGTGCTATTGCCCAAAACCAAGCTTGACCAATCCCGACCCAACCCGGGCATAGTCGGTCAGTGAGAACCTGTGATGTACCTAAGCAGGCGAGCTCTTGGCAGTCAACAGATAAAAGGAACAAAGACCACAAAGCAAGGAGGCTTGTGGTGGCTGGCCAGTTGTGAACTTTGATTGATATGTGGGTTATGGCCTCTGGTAATCGATTACCAAGGGTGGGTAATCAATTACAAGGCTTAAAAATGAAGACAGGAGGCTAAGATGGTCTCTGGTAATCGATTACCAAGGGGTGTAATCGATTACCAGGCTTGAAAACGAAGTCAGGAAACTAAGGGAGCCTCTGGTAATCGATTACCAGCCTGTGTAATCGATTACACAGAGGGATGGGTCACTGGTAATCGATTACCAGGTATGGGTAATCGATTACACAATGCATTTTTGCATGTTTCATGTCCTGAGGCTGTGTAATTCAAGTTTAGCCTCTGGTAATCGATTACCAAGGCTGTGTAATCGATTACCAGAGATGAAAAGCCTTAAGATACTCCTTTTAATTGCATGTAGTGGTTATGAAACGTATTGTGCGGCGGCATAGTTAGATTCTTGTGAAAGAGTCTACCCCTTTCTTTTCTTCCTTGTAGATCGTGATGGCGGCGCAGCTAATCCGTGATCGAGTAGAGATGGAGTGCCTAGAGGGAGCTTGGGAGACCCTCGAAGGCAACACGAGGTGCCGATTTCGGGGCACCATTCGATTCACGGCTACTTCTTTGGTGCATCCAGATGAACCTGCACGGACGCTTCAGCGCACGGTGGAGTGGACAGCTCCTTGGATTAGTTTTGTATATTTTTGAGGGTGGGTGTATCTAGGACTGACTGTTAGGGTTACTCTTTTGTTTTGTATGGGTAGACCTGATGTATAGGAATTTGATTATTGTATACTTGTGGCTGAAGCCACCACTATGGACACCTTTGCTCTGGATGACACTATATATTTTGTAAAACTCCCATATTTTGGACAGCTTTAAATGATGAATGCATTTATGATCAATCTTGTTATTTGAAAAGAAAGCATTAGCAACTTTATTTGTAAAAGAGTTTATCAACTGTATTTTATCCTTTTATTTTCACGTGACGACCTAAAGTAATGGCTGGTATATTCTTCCTTTTGAAACAGAAAAATAATTTAGAGAATTATGAGCGGTAAGAAAGAAATGACTCCGAATAGAGTTGTGAACTGGCCATTCAGGACTTTATAGTGAGGATTTTCCTTCTAAACCTAGTTATGGTGAAAAGAGAAAGAAATGAAAAAGAAAAAGAAGAAAAAAAAATAAAAAAATTACCATGGTTTTTGTTAATTAAATTATTACTATTAAACCAGTCATTAATTTAGGGACGCCACAAAAATCAAATCCAAAACACTTCCATAAGGCTTTCGTAACTTTTTCGTAAAGTACGAAAAGGGGGTGAACTTAGTAATTGGGGTGCGCTTAGAAATCTTCCTCAAGAAGCCTCTGGTGGCAAACACCTCTCTTTTTCCCTATAAATAGGGGAGGGGGGTTGTTTCAAAAATATTCATGACCCCTAAGCTATGCATTTCGGCTATTTTGGGCAAAAAACATGTTTTCGTGAAGAAAAATCGAGTCGAAGTGCTTCTGTAACGCTTCTGTAAGCAATTATGTGGAAATTCTTCATCGTTCTTCACCGTTCTTCCTCGTTCTTCCTCATTCTTCAGTCTTCAACCGGTAAGTTCCCGAAATCGAATCTTTCAATTCATTCTATGCACCCTTAGTGGTCCCTACTTGTTTTGTGTACTTTCACTTTAATTTCGCTTACTTTCAGTTTTCTTTTCTTCTGCTTTAACGAGCTTTTTACCGTTTATTTAAGCCGTTTTCTCACCTAATAAATGATAAAATGAATTTCAACCGATCATTTGTGTTGTAATCTCGTTTAGTCAGTGTTAAAATAAAATCTAACTGATCGTTCACGCTATAACCTCGGTTAAACCAAAAAAAGCAAAATAATAATAAAATAATCAAAATATCTTGAAAAAAAAAAATAATCAAGAAAAATCAATCGGACGTTTTTGTTTGAATTTTTCCTTGAATTAATTGACTAATAATCAAAGTGAAACCAATGCTAAAATCAACTCACAAATCAAGCTTTTGTCCGCAAAAATCACTAAAAACCGTTTTAAGGTCCAACGCCTTAAACGATCCTCTTTGCTTTTATCGGTTAACATGGACCGTTTAAAAGCATAAAATCAACATGTAACTTTACCACTTTTGCAAGAACTACGTAGGTCTGATTTCCTCATCGCAATTGAGGATACACAGGAGCAAAAGTCCTGCTTTTGTCGACCACCCCAAGAGATCGTTAATAGTCCAACGCCTTAACGTTTCTCTCCTTTAAAAAACAAGAGGTTGTTAATGGTCCAACGTCTTAACGTTTCTCTCCTTTCAAAAACAAGAGATCGTTAATGGTCCAACGCCTTAACGTTTCTCTCCTTTTAAAAACAAAGAGATCGTTTAATCGTCCAACACCTTAAATGACCTTTGTTCAATTAAAATCTATCTTGCGAAAAAAAGATAAAAACAAATTAACCAACACTTAGTTCTAAAGAACTACGTAGGTCTGATTTCCTCATCGCAATTGAGGATACATAGGAGTGAGGGAAACACCCTTGTCAACCACAAAAAGATAAAAAAAAATACAATAGGCATGAAAAGACATAAAAACGTAAAAAAGGGAAAATAAAACAAATTGAAGACATGATTTTGCCCACTTGATTAAAGGTTGTCGTCCCTTGTGACGGACGCGTGGGGTGCTAATATCTTCCCCTTGCATAAAAACAACTCCCGAACCTTTCACACTTAAAGTTCGTAGACCACACCTTTCCGGTTTTTCTGACGTTTCCCTCAAATAAACGTTGGTGGTGATTCCGCACATTTTCCTCCCTTGGAAGACGAACCTGTGAGCCCCGCGTCACCCTCCTGCCGAAGGGTAGGTTGCGATAGTTGGCAACTCCACTAGGGACTGTTTTTAGAGAGTTAGGCCTTCTAATCTCGTGCAATATCATGACTTCCTCTTTTGTCGGTTTCCTTTTATTTTCCTTACGTTCTTGTATATAACTCTTTGATGCTTTTAGTGTGTTTTTGAAATGTATGCATGAGATAGATATTTATTCATTTGATGCACACAAACACCAACATTATTTGTATACATGGTGAGTTGAAAAGGGGCCCTATACCTGGGTCCATGGGAACATAAGGAGTGGAGGTGAATCTGTGGTCATGCTGGGTCTCTGACTTGCTTGATAACAGCGAACCCTCATCTAGAGTTTTTTTTTCTTTGATAACATATTGTTGTTGGTAGTCCCTACTACCACAATATGTTTTTCGAAGGGGATGATACCTCTAGAAACCATCAAGAAAGATATGACCACCTTGGGAATTATCACTAAAAGCCTTTTAGTTCCTCTCGTTTTGGTCCCTAAAATAGGGACACGAAGCGAACACGTTGCGTGCCTTTTAAACACTTCCATGCATATAACCTAAATGTCATGTACGCCTTTGCTGTATGATTATTGGTGGGTATTGCCATACTGTGTACATCCTCGTGTTGCGCTTTTGCGCGTCTGCATCATGTTGTCACGCATGCGTTGTATATTGGTCTTGTCTTTTGTCACGGGAAGCAGGAAGGTCCACATCACCTTCTTAACTGCACACATGGGGCACTACGCCCCCGAATGCGCAAGTAAGAAGAAATGATTTTTTCGGGCTCTCGTGTCCGTAAATGCATTCATATCATGCATCGCATAAGCATCTCTTCATGGCATCGTAATGGACATATCATTCCTGCATTTGTCACTTATCATTTCATGCATTGCATTTTGCATAAGTCATTTCATCACCATGCATCTGCATCTAACATGTTTTTTTACATACCATTTGTTTTCATGTTTACTCATACATGATCCTTGCATTTTCCTCTGCAAAACAAAAACTAAAAAAGGAAGCATGAAAATTCATGTTGCATTCTTAGTTGCATATGTTCAGTACCATGAGCCAACCATGTTGGGATCATAAACCCGTTTCACTTAAAAACAAAATGATTGAACATGGTACCTAATGCATGGTTAACTAAGAAAATATGTTTCTTCGGGCATCTCAATTTCATAATTGCATTTTCCATGCATAACATATGTATTCCTGAGCCTTTCATCTATATGAAATGTTGTTGAAGTATTGGCGATCAGAATTGTCATTCCTTGGATTATAGGGTTGAACCAAGCTCATGCTTTTATGAAAAGGTTCATCAAGTCAAGTTGAAGTATGGAAGTAACCACCTTGCAAAAAATTGGGGCAAAAGATGGATCGGGTTACATCATTGCTTCGTCTACTGCCAAACACATTTAGGACTTTTGATGTCCTTGTTACTTCCAGTTTCACCTTGACAAAGATGTCATGGACCATGTTGAAAATCTAAATTGATTCAACCCCATGTCCTGCGTAAAAATTCGCAATACTTCAACTGTGCATCATTCACATACATCTATGTTTTTCATTGGTTGCATTGCTCATTGCATTCTTTCCTTGAAAAAAATGAACTTAATCATTGTTATCAAAAGGAAAGAACACGTTTTACAGTGCCCTTACTGAACCCGTGCTAGAGCTAGAGTAATGGGTGAAGTAGAGGAGGTGCAAGAGCAAATGAAGGCCGACACAGAGGCCTTGAAAGAGCAAATGGCCACAATGATTGAGGCCATGATGAACATAAAGGAGATAATAGAGGTCAACGTGGCTGCAATAGCCGCTACCAGCACCATTGTTGAGGTGGACCTGCCCCCCTATATGGCCTCAACCAAATAAATCATCCAACCCCAGATATGGTAGGTCTGGAAGGCAAAGAGTTGGGAGGTACGGGCGACCCTCATTTAGCGCGAAAAACAAGCATGCCTTCCCACCATATGGCTTGCCTCCCAACTATATGCCACCCAATGTGGCGTACACTCCCAATGAGAATGTCAATAACTACGCTCCTATACTTATTCAGAGCCAACAACCTCAATCTGATCATGCACATGTCTCTTGACCCATGAGGGAGACACATGAAATGCCCCACCACAATCTAGCCGACTTCGAGCCTTGCCTCGGATATGCCACTGAAGGGTAAGTAGTTGGTGATATACCCCTGCAAAACACTTTGGAGGGCCCTCAGTATCACCCACAACCACACCTCTTGCATTCCATAATGGGTAAAAACCCTCATGCTATGGCAGAAATGGGAAAGTTCGATCATCTAGAGGAAAGGCTCAGGGCCATTGAAGAAGGGAGAGATTATGCCTTTACTGACATAGAAGAGTTGTTCCTAGTACCCAAACGTGGTCATTCCCAAGTTCAAGGTGCTGAACTTTGACAAGTACAAGGGGACTACTTGCCCCAAGAACCATCTAAAGATGTATTGTTGGAAGATGGGGGGCATACGCAAAAGATGAGAAACTGCTGATGCATTTCTCCCAAGAAAGTCTTTCTAGGGTAGCTGTAGACAAAGGATCAAGCTGAATGTTTTGATGATGCCAAAGGTTACATGAATCATATGCTTCTCAAAGATTTACTCAAGACAAAGCAATTAGAGATATTCAAGATGGATAATCAAGACAGTCTATAGAGTCTTAGAAAGGATATTAAATAGGAAGGGAATTCCAATTGAAATCGCAAAAGGTTTGGCCAAGAATTTTAAGTTAAAAAAAGTCTTTATCAACAAATTTACTCTCTTGTAATCGATTACCAGAGGATGTAATCGATTACCAGTGGCCAAAACTGATTTACAACAGCTATTAAAATTTGAATTCAAAATTTGCACTGTGTAATCGATTACACATATATGGTAATTGATTACCAGCAGTTTCTGAATGTTTTAATTCAAATTTTAAAGAGTGTAATCGATTACACACTTATTGTAATTGATTACCAGAGGAGTTTTTCAGAAAACATTCTCAACAGTCACATCTTTTTATGAGGTTATTGAATGGCTATCATAGGCCTATATATGTGTGACTTGAGACACGATTTTGACAGAGTTTTTCAGAACAAAAAGTGTTTATCCTCTCAGAGAGCAAATTCATTTTATCCTCTTAAGAATTCCTTGGCCAATTCAATTGCAATTCATTAAAGGAATTATTTGAGCACTCAATCTGTAAAATCTATCTCTTTCTAGAGAGATTCATTCTTCTTCTTCTACTCATTCTCTAAGGGATTAAGAGACCGTGGGTCTCTTGTTGTAAAGGAATTCTAAACACAAAGGAAGGATTGTCCTTGTGTGTTTAGAACTTGTAAAAGGAATTTACAAGATAGTGGAACTCTCAAGCGGGTTGCTTGGGGACTGGACGTAGGCACAAGGGTGTGGCCGAACCAGTATAAATCTGAGTTTGCACTTTCTCTTCCCTTAATCTACTTTGTTTATTATTGGTTTACATTCATATTCAAATTGTTTTATTTGAATTAATATTTAAGAAGTTCATTGTTAAGGGAATCTATAACTTGAAAAGAAAGTGAAATAAATTTTTAATTGGGGAAGTAGTTTGGAATATCTTAATTCAACCCCCCCTTCTTAAGATATCTGAGGCCACTTGTCTAACAAGTGGTATCAGAGCTTCATTCTTGTATAAAGTTTAGAAGCTTCAAGAAAAAGATGGCCTCAGCAAACTCCTTATTTCCAGAAGGGAATTCTATCAATAGACCTCCAATCTTTAATGGAGAGGGTTACCATGACTGGAAAACCCGAATGCAAATGTTTATTGAGGCAATAGATCTAAATATTTGGGAAGCCATAGAAATAGGGCCTTATATACCCACCACAGTGGAAAGAGTTTCAATAGATGGAGTTCATCAAGTGAAAGCATAACTATAGAAAAACCTAGAGATAGATGGTTTGAAGAGGATAGAAAATGAGTACAATACAACTTAAAAGCCAAAAATATAATAACATCTGCCCTGGGAATGGATGAATATTTCAGGGTTTCAAATTGTAAGAGTGCTAAGGAAATGTGGGACACTCTTCGATTAACACATGAAGGAACTACAGATGTTAAAAGATCTAGGATAAATGCACTAACTCATGAGTATGAATTATTTAGAATGAATGCAAATGAAAATATTCAAAGCATGCAAAAGAGATTTACACATATAGTAAATCATCTGGCAGCCTTAGGAAAAGAATTTCAAAATGAGGATCTCATAAACAAGGTGTTAAGATGTTTAAGTAGAGAATGGCAACCCAAAGTAACAGCCATTTCTGAATCAAGAGATTTATCTAACATGTCCCTTGCCACTCTATTTGGAATGTTGCAGGAACACGAGATGGAATTATTGAGATTACACCAACATGAAGAAAATAACAAGAAAAAGAAAGGAATTGCTCTTAAAGCATCATCCACAATTCAAGAAGAAAGTGATCAGGATAATGATCCAGATGATGATGATGATCTAAGTCTTTTTGTAAGAAGATTCAACAAGTTTCTTAAAGTAAGAGGAAATCAGAGGCGACCCAATTTTAAATCAAAGAGAAGGACAGAAAATTCATCCTCTACTCCAAAATGCTTTGAATGCAATCAACTTGGACATCTGAGGGTTGATTGTCCCATCTTCAAGAAAAAGATGGAAAAATCTGAAAAGAAAAATCATAGTGAAAAGAAACTGAAGAAAGCATACATCACATGGGATGAAAATGATATGGAATCTTCTGAAGAATCTGAAAATGAAGAGATAAATCTCTGCCTTATGGCTAAAAGTTACGAAAGTGATGAAGAGGTAACATCTTCGAATAACTTATCTATTTCTTTTGATGAATTGCAAGATGCATTTGCTGATCTGCATAAAGAGTCAATTAAACTTGCAAAATTAGTTTCATCTTCAAAGAAAACAATTTCAAATTTAGAAAATGAGATTTCGAAATTAATCAAAGAATTAGATCTTCTTAGAAATGAAGTCTCAATTTCTAAAACAAATGAAAAAGTTAATATCTCCACTATTTCTGACAAGAAAATATCAGATTCTTGTAGTTGTTGTGATAAATATGTAAAAGAAATTAAAAAGTTGAAGAATTCACTTGCAAAATTTTCATATAGTAAAAATAATTTAGATGTTATATTAAGTAAACAAAGATATGTGTCTAATAAAAATGGACTAGGGTATAAATCTGATAAACAACAAAAGTTTCATAAAAAATTTTCCACTTCCACACAAAAATGTAATTCTAATTCTATCACTTGTTTTTATTGTGGAAGAAGAGGACATGGCATATCAACTTGCTACTTCAAGAAAAATTACAGTAACATTAAAATGATATGGGTCCCAAAAGGATCCTCAGTTTATACTAACATGCAAGGACCCAATAAAATTTGGGTACCTAAGTCAAAAACTTAATTATGCAGGTATCTTTGAGCAAGAAGTGGTACATAGATAGCGGATGCTCAAAACATATGACTGGAGATGCATCAAATTTTACACATATCTCTCCAAAGAAAAGCGGGCATGTAACATATGGTGACAACAACAAAGGTAGAATCCTTGGAGTGGGTAAAATAGGTACAAATTCTTCAAACTCCATTGAAAATGTTCTACTTGTTGAAGGACTTAAGCATAGCCTGCTTAGCGTTAGTCAACTATGCGACAAAGGCTATCTAGTATCATTTGATTCTCAGAAATGTCTTATAGAACATAAGCATGACATTAATATAAAGCATATAGGACATAGAGTCAATAATGTTTACATGATAGACTTAAGCATAAAACAAGAAAACAATCATTGCTTTCTTAGTAAAGATGAAGATCCATGGTTATGGCATAAAAGAATTGCTCACATAAACATGGATCACTTAAATAAATTAATTTCAAAAGATTTAGTAGTTGGTTTGCCTAAATTGAAATTTTAAAAAGATAAACTATGTGATGCATGTCAAAAGGGCAAACAAACAAGAGTCTCATTCAAACCTAAAAATGTTGTTTCAACCACTCAACCCTTACAATTATTGCATATGGATTTGTTTGGTCCATCTAGAACCATGAGTTTTGGAGGAAATTACTATGCTCTAGTTATAGTTGATGATTTCTCTAGATATACTTGGAAATTATTTATTACACATAAAAGTGATTCATTTCAAGCATTTAGAAAACTTGCTAAAGTCATACAAAACAAGAAAAATCTCAAGATTGCATCCATTAGAAGTGATCATGGGGGTGAATTTGAAAATAAAGATTTTGAATTATTTTGTGATGAACATGGTATTGAACATAATTTTTCTGCACCAAGAACCCCTCAACAAAATGGAGTTGTTGAGAGGAAAAATAGGTCATTGGAAGAAATTGCAAGGACTTTATTAAATGATACTTTTCTTCCAAAGTATTTTTGGGCTGAAGCGGTCAATACTGCATGTTACATCATGAATAGGGCCTTAATAAGACCTATTTTAAAGAAAACCCCATATGAGTTATTTAATGGTAGAAAACCTAATATTTCTCATCTACATGTTTTTGGTTGCAAATGCTTTGTGCTCAATAATGGAAAAGATAATCTAGGAAAATTTGATGCAAAATCTGATGAAGGTATTTTTCTTGGATATTCATTACAAAGCAAAGCATATATGATATATAATAAAAGAACTATGAATATCGAGGAATCCATTCATGTTACCTTTGATGAATCTAATGCTATCTTATCAAGAAAGAATATGCTAGATGATATTGCAGATTCTTTAGAACATATGAATATTGATGAACAAGATTCCAAAGGAAATGATAAAGGAAACAATGAAGATCCTCCAGAAGAAGTCAAATCCAATGATGAACTTCCAAGAGAATGGAAAGCTTCAAGAGATCATCCCCTCGACAACATTATTGGTGATATCTCAAAAGGGGTAACAACTAGACATTCTCTTAAAGATTTATGTAATAATATGGCTTTTGTATCTATGATTGAACCTAAAAATATAAAAGAAGCCATAGTAGATGATAACTGGATCATTGCCATGCAAGAAGAACTGAACCAATTTGAAAGAAACAATGTGTGGAAATTAGTAGAAAAACCTGAAAATTATCCTGTTATAGGAACAAAATGGGTTTTTAGAAATAAATTAGATGAACATGGTATAATTATTAGAAATAAAGCCAGGTTAGTAGCAAAAGGATATAATCAAGAAGAAGGAATAGACTATGAAGAAACATATGCTCCTGTTGCAAGATTAGAAGCCATTAGAATGCTTTTGGCATATGCATCCATAATGGATTTTAAACTTTATCAAATGGATGTTAAGAGTGCCTTTCTAAATGGTTTAATTCAAGAAGAGGTATATGTTGAACAACCCCCTGGTTTTGAAATTCCTGATAAACCAAACCATGTTTATAAATTACAAAAGGCTCTTTATGGTTTGAAACAAGCCCCTAGGGCGTGGTATGAACGCTTAAGCAATTTTCTTCTAGAAAAAGAATTCTCTAGAGGTAAAGTGGATACCACATTGTTCATAAAGAGAAAGCATAATGATATTTTGTTGGTTCAAATATATGTTGATGATATAATTTTTGGATCCACTAATGATTCATTGTGCAAGGAGTTTTCCCTTGATATGCAAAGTGAATTTGAAATGTCAATGATGGGAGAACTAAAGTACTTTCCGGGATTACAAATCAAGCAAACTCAAGAAGGTATATTCATCAATCAATCCAAGTACTGCAAGGAATTGATCAAAAGATTTGGTATGGATAGTGCAAAACACATGTCCACACCTATGAGCACTAGTTGTTACTTAGATAAAGATGAATCTGGTCAATCTATAGACATGAAACAGTATCGAGGTATGATCGGATCTATTCTCTATTTATCTGCTAGTAGGCCTGATATTATGTTTAGTGTATGCATGTGTGGTAGGTTTCAATCCAACCCCAAACAATCACATTTGAGTGCAGTTAAGAGAATCATGAGATATCTATTAGGTACAATAAATTTAGGATTATGGTATCCTAAGAACTCAACATGTAACTTAATAGGATATTCTGATTCTGACTTTGCCGGATCTAAAACTGATAGAAAAAGCACAAGTGGAACTTGTCAATTCATTGGATCTGCTCTTGTCTCATGGCATAGTAAGAAACAAAACAGTGTTGCTTTGTCCACTGCTGAAGCAGAATATATTTCTGCCGACAGTTGTTGTGCACAGATTTTATGGATGAAGCAACAATTATCTGACTATGGTATCCTTCTTGATCGTATACCTATTAGGTGTGATAACACTAGTGCCATAAATCTATCCAAAAATCCTGTTCAACACTCTAGAACCAAACATATAGAAATTAGGCACCATTTTCTTAGAGATCATGTCCTAAAGGGAGATTGTATATTAGAGTTTGTTGATACAAAGAATCAGCTTGCTGATATCTTTACAAAACCTCTCCCAAAAGAAATATTCTTTTCAATAAGAAGAGAATTAGGACTTTTAGACCTTAGTGATTTGAATAGGTAATTTTTTTTTCTTGATTGTGTTTTTGATGAAGTATGACGCTTGTTTTGTTTAATTTAGTTTACATTTCTTGTTAGTATAATTAAATCTTTAAATAACATAAGTTTTTAGACTTAAGAAATAAGTTTTCTTTTAGGAAAAGGCTATTTTTTGTTATGGTAATCGATTACATGAATACTGTAATCAATTACACTAGAACAGATGGCCTGTAATCGATTACAGTATTCATGTAATCGATTACCAGTAGGCTGCCTCCTCCTGTAATCGATTACCATTACTTGTAATCGATTACCTCGCGTCCTGCTCTATAAATATCACGTTTTTCAGAATCTCCTGCGCAGCCCCTTCCTCCTTGCGCCGTACCTCCATTCCCAAACCTCCAAACCTTCCTATCTCACTCATTTCTTCATCAAATCGACTCCCGTAAAGTGCAATCTTCTTCTTTTTCATTTTTCTTTTGATTTCACCAATTAAAATCTACAAAAACTCCCTCAAATGGCAGAATCGTCAAAGAAACGAAAGGGTTCTTCCGCCTCCGCTTCGGCTTCAAGAGCTCATCGTTCTGGAGCCACTAGCGCATCCACAACACCAATTCCACCCTCATTGTCCTCTTCCCCAATGTTTTCTTCCGACGAACAGCAGAAACGGTACTCCAATCTTTTCTCATCTCATTCCATTATCGACCCTAAGTTTATTGATATGGAATTCTTTTCTGCTGAAACCTTTGATTGCATTCAAGCCTTTCAGAACTTAGGTCTTCTACCTTTTATGTCATTACAATTGCCTATTTATCCTGAATTGTTTAAAGCTTTTTATTGTAATCTTGAAATTCAGGACATCACTCTGATTTCTGAAATTTTTGGGATAAAAATGGTCATTGACCAGTCCCTTTTCCATGACTTAACCAAATTACCCAGTGACGGTGTACCATTTGAAGGTACACTGAATGACGACTGGAAATTTGATTTCTCTGCCCATGATGCCCGCCAGTTGGTTTGCACCAACAATGCGGATATGACCGGACGTCTTCTTGCCGGGTCATTGGCTTTTGAAAGCCGCATCCTTCACTATTTAATTGTGCATATTTTGCTTCCACGGTCTTCCAACCTTGCCCAGGTTTATGAGGAACATCTAATTATTATGTGGGCCTTTCATACAGGGCGTCAACTTGACTGGGCACATTTAGTCAGATATCGCATGCATAAGGCATTGCGATTAAATGCTCCACTACCATATCCACAACTTGTCACTCTCTTTTTCCGCCATTTTCAACTTCCTCTTGATTCTGAACCTTACGTTCCAATCAAGAGATCCTTTTTAATTGGTGCTGCTGTGATTGCTTCTTTTGGTTACCGCAAAGAGCATGATGGCTCTTGGGTCAAAAAGGGTGCTCCACCCGCTGATGATGAAGGCAACCTACCAGTTGAAGATAATTCCTCTCTTCTTCGAAAGCTTTTGTAAAAGTTCGATGGTCTTCAGACTTTTGTTGGTGACAAGTTTGATGCTATGGAATTGCAAGTCGACATGCGGTTTGATGCCATGGAATCAAGGATCACCAAAGTTGAAGATGTCTCCTTCATCCGTACTTGCTTTGATCCACCACCACCGCCTCCATCATCCTCTTAGTTTATATGTTATTATTAAGATTAAGTATTATTAGTGGTTAAGTATTATTAGTACTTTGTTTTATCGCCGTGTATTTGGCTTTTTGTTGCTCTAGTTATCGTAATCTTGCACTATAATTATATTTCTAGACTTTGCTTTGGTTGATTATGACAATGTATGGTTTTATTTTGGTTTAATGGTTGGCTTTGTTTGGATATTTATTGTGTTAATGATTGAATATTGATTGCCTTGCTCTAGTTCTTTTTGATGTTGCCAAAGGGGGAGAGAACTTGGGAAAGAACATGGGTTAGAAATCAATTAGAAATTTAGAAATTTATCATTAAGAAAAGTTAGGCACACATGCCAAAAGATAGGGGGAGTAAGGGTGGTGTGAGCATGCTATCATCTTGTATATAGCTTGTCTTGATTTCAGGTATTGTCATCATCAAAAAGGGGGAGATTATAGACAAAGGATCAAGCTAAATGTTTTGATGATGCCAAAGGTTACATGAATCATATGCTTCTCAAAGATTTACTCAAGACAAAGCAATTAGAGATATTCAAGATGGATAATCAAGACAGTCTATAGAGTCTTAGAAAGGATATTAAATAGGAAGGGAATTCCAATTGAAATCGCAAAAGGTTTGGCCAAGAATTTTAAGTTAAAAAAAGTCTTTATCAACAAATTTACTCTCTGGTAATCGATTACCAGAGGATGTAATCGATTACCAGTGGCCAAAACTGATTTACAACAGCTATTAAAATTTGAATTCAAAATTTGCACTGTGTAATCGATTACACATATATGGTAATCGATTACCAGCAGTTTCTAAACGTTTTAATTCAAATTTTAAAGAGTGTAATCGATTACACACTTATTGTAATTGATTACCAGAGGAGTTTTTCAGAAAACATTCTCAACAGTCACATCTTTTTATGAGGTTATTGAATGGCTATCATAGGCCTATATATATGTGACTTGAGACACGATTTTGACAGAGTTTTTCAGAACAAAAAGTGTTTATCCTCTCAGAGAGCAAATTCATTTTATCCTCTTAAGAATTCCTTGGCCAATTCAATTGCAATTCATTAAAGGAATTATTTGAGCACTCAATCTGTAAAATCTATCTCTTTCTAGAGAGATTCATTCTTCTTCTTCTACTCATTCTCTAAGGGATTAAGAGACCGTGGGTCTCTTGTTGTAAAGGAATTCTAAACACAAAGGAAGGATTGTCCTTGTGTGTTTAGAACTTGTAAAAGGAATTTACAAGATAGTGGAACTCTCAAGCGGGTTGCTTGGGGACTGGACGTAGGCACAAGGGTGTGGCCGAACCAGTATAAATCTGAGTTTGCACTTTCTCTTCCCTTAATCTACTTTGTTTATTATTGGTTTACATTCATATTCAAATTGTTTTATTTGAATTAATATTTAAGAAGTTCATTGTTAAGGGAATCTATAACTTGAAAAGAAAGTGAAATAAATTTTTAATTGGGGAAGTAGTTTGGAATATCTTAATTCAACCCCCCCTTCTTAAGATATTCTAGGCCACTTGTCTAACAGTAGCTATTACCTGGTACACAAACTTGGAACCTTCCCAAGTCCATTCTTGGAAGGACCTAATGGTTGCCTTAGTTAGGCAGTGTCAGTACAATTCTGATATGGCTCTAGATAGGATGCAACTATAGAACATGTGCAAAAAGGAGCATGAATCCTTCAAAAAAAACACCCAAAGGTGGAGGGATCTGGCAGCCCAGGTGGCACCCCCAATGACGAAAAGGGATATGATAACAATGATGCGTCACACATTACCAGTGTTCTACTATGAAAAATGGTGGGTTACACACCTTCAAGCTTTGCTGATTTAGTTTTTGCTGACGAAAGGATCGAAGTGGGTCTGAAAAGAGGAAAATTTAATTATCCTGCTTGCTGCTTGGACGAATGAGAAAACTGGGGCAAATGAAGAGGGTGAGAATGAGGAAGGAACCCATGTTGTGGCTGCCATTCCTACATGGCCAAACTTCCCTTCAGCCCAATAATGTCATCGCTCAGCCAATATCGACCCTTCTCATTACCCACCACCCAGTCATCCACAAAGGTCATCCCTAAATCAACCATAAAACCCACCTACCACACAACCAATGCTAAACACCACCTTTAGCACAAACCAAAACACCAACCAAGGAAGGAATTTTGCAGCAAAAAGCCTGTAGAACTCACCCCAATTCTGGTGTCCTATGCTAACTTGCTCCTTTATCTACTTGATAATGCAATGGTAGCGATCACCCCTACTAGGTTTCCTCAACCTCCATTTTTTCGAGGATACGACTTGAACGCAACATGTGCATATCATGGAGGAGTTTCGGGACATTCCATTGTGCACGATATAACCTCGAAGTGTAAGGTACAAAGTCTAATTGATGCAGGCTGGCTGAAATTTGAGGAGAATCGCTTGTGAATCCTAACATTGACAAGCGACACCACACATGGGGAAATTTTGAAAGCTGTCGTTAGATGTCTCTAATGACTCACCAGGATTTTCAAGTTTATGCCATTATTGTAAACCACAGTTACAAGGCTAAATAAAATGGATAAATTTGACATCTTTGTCCCTTATCCTCTCAAAATTACATCTTTGTTTCCACTTGAATTTGGGTGCACGCCATTGGTTTGTTTGCTCAAGCGACCTGCGCTCCTGAGTTTGGACTCCCAAAATCATTCAATCAGAAATGACTCGTGCTGCACATTTGGTGAGGATGCCGTAAACAATTAGTATAGCAGAAAAGTTCAAAAAAGAAAAAGGAAAAAAACATTTGATTGACTGTGTTTTCAAGTAAAAATATAGACGTTCATGTGACCTCATTTTATCATTCCAGAAAGTTTGTCTTTTTTAGAGAGGAGTTATCAAGAATAGGAGTCATTTGACTTAACCAATCAACTGAAAAAATCCTTCAACTATTTCTCGTCCTTGAAATATTCTTTTTGCGAGAATCAACCGCTTTTTTCATTCTTCCCAGCTACAAGGTCATGACGAAAGATAACAATTGGTACCTCAAAGCCTCACACTGGGGCAATGAAAGGCACCATGCATAAACCTCTAGCGACCCTAGGGGTAGATTAGATGTTCTTACTGATGTGCCATCATTTTCTTCTATTTTCTAAACCCTTTTTGCACCATTTTAATTACTGATTGGTCTTAATTGTCAATTAATTAGGCAGTTTTATTATTTGGCCTCATTTAGCTAATTTGATGTTTTTAATCTAATTTCAGGAATTAATGAAACATTGGGCTTAATCCGAATTTTGGTTGTGGACTTGAAGAGGGCAAATAAAGCAGCACTTACCTTAGTTAATTTCTAATTAGGAAATTTCGCAATTTTATTTTATGTGGTTCAGTGTTTATTTCGTTTTGGGCCAGAGTATTGTAATAGGGCCCAGTGAGTGACTTTGAGTGACTCTTTTTAAATAGCAGCCTTGGGATTCGTGTAGGGCATTCTGTTAGACTATTATTCAGAGCTTAGGGTTTATGGTTTTGAAGTTTTTCTGTTCTAATGCTACTGTTTCGTTCTTAATGCAATTTTCGATTTCCTGCTTCTAATTACAATTTCGTTCTTGTTTCTTTTTCTACTTTCATTTACGTTTCTGTTTTCATTTTCGTTTCTGTCTCATTTACGTTTCTGTTTATTTACATTTCTGCTTCATGTTTCATTTACGTTTTCTGTTTGAATCTATGGAAGGCTAATTATTCTGGTTTTGTTTCCTTCTGAGGAAGAAGCCCAACTCTCTTTGAGGTTTCGTTTATAATGTGGTTCCCTGGCAGTTTTCCCTTCACCAGTTAACCCAAATTCGTGAACATTAATCAGTGCACGCTTCGTGTTCGATTAATTGCCTCTGAGCCTAACTTGCGTTCATGCTTAATGGACGAAGGGCTAACTGGTGTATGTGGTGCCTAATCACGTATTGACAACCCTAGGTTGATTTTCGCTTAGTAAATTGAAATAGGGTTGGATTAAGTGGTTAACTGTTAGGGACAAATTCTCCATAACCCAGGATAAGAGAATGACTTCTGAATCAGAGGAAACAACCCATTTTTAATATTATTAGTTTCGTATTCCAGTTTACTTGTTCTGCTCCTTAAATCACAAAACAAACAAACCCCCCCAATCGTTACTGTTACTGTAAGTATATTATGAACAATTGGTTTATCATTGCTCGTTGGGAAACGACCTAGGATCACTTCCTAGTTACTGCATTATTTGAGATTTTTGTTTTAGTAGCTAGGGTTGTTATTTTTGGCTGAATTTTTTTTGTGGTAACTTCTTTTAACCTATATTTTGTGGGAAAAATAGCTAGAGCCTTTAGTTTGGTCAGATTTGAAAGTTCTAAAAAAGTAGCAAATTTTGTGTTTGTCGAAACTTCAAACGGCCATAACTTTTGCTCCGGCTATCAGAATCGCAATTATTATATATGTATTTGGGGTAGAAAAAAATTTCATACGCCGTGGCAGCCTGCCACAGGCCGGCTGAGGTCTCCATCGTCCAAAAATAGTGATTCTGTCAAAAGTTTTTTATTTTTCAAGTTTTATTCACTTATTTTTCTTAACCTACCATTTTTAGCTTCCATAGTTAGACTTTGAATTTTTGCCTGAAATTTTTTGTGCTATCTTCTCATCATTTTATAAGGTTGCTCACAAAATTTCAAGTAATTTGGATATTATTTGAGGGTAGCTGTAGTTCAAACCTGCACCTTTATTTACATGACAAGGCAACTAGTTGTGCATGCTGAATGTAGTGTATGACTAGAGGCAATCCATCTGACTTACAATCCTTTGATCCTGAGATAGATAGGACATTTCATAGATTAGTTAGGCATCATTTTATACCTTTTGATCATCTTGAGCATTCCATTACTGGTGAATCTGTGCATTCTGTTATTGGTGATTTTGAACATCCTGATTTGGAGCATTATAATTTTGAGCATTCTGATTCTGAACATTCTGAGAACATGGCACAACCTCCACCCCGTGAGAGGACTCTAAGGGAAATGGTTGCACCTGATTTCACCTACGAAAGCTTGTGCATCCAATACCCTGATGAGGATGTCCTATATGTTCTTAAAACTGGACTGATTCATTTGCTTCCAAAGTTTCATGGCCTTGCAGGTGAAGACCCGCACAAACATTTGAAGGAATTTCATATTGTCTGCTCCACCATGAAACCCCCAGATGTCCAAGAGGACCACATATTTCTGAAGGCTTTCCCTCATTCTTTAGAAGGAGTGGCAAAGGACTGGTTGTATTACCTTGCTCCAAGGTCCATCACGAGCTGGGATGACCTGAAGAGAGTATTCTTAGAAAAAATTTTCCCTGCTTCCAAGACCACAGCCATCAGGAAGGATATCTCAGGTATTAGACAACTCAATGGAGAGAGCCTGTATGAATACTGGGAGAGATTAAAAAAACTATGTGCCAGTTGCCCTCACCATTAGATTTCGGAGCAGCTTCTTCTCCAATATTTTTATGAAGGACTCCGTAATATGGAGAGAAGTATGATAGATGCTGCCAGTGGTGGAGCCCTTGGAGACATGACTCCTGCTGAAGCCAGAAATTTAATTGAGAAGATGGCTTCCAACTCCCAGCAGTTTAGTGCCAGAAATGATGCTATAGTCATTAGAGGAGTGCATGAGGTAGCTACAAACTCAACTGCATCATCTGAAACTAAGAAGCTTGAAGGCAAACTAGATGCATTGGTTAACTTGGTAACCCAGCTGGCCTTGAACCAGAAATCTGTACCTGTTGCAAGGGTCTGTGGTTTGTGCTCCTCTGCTGACCACCATACAGACCTTTGCCCTTCCATGCAGCAACCTGGAGCAATTGAGCAACCCGAAGCTTATGCTGCAAATATTTACAATAGACCTCCTCAACCTCAGCAGCAAAATCAACCACAGCAGAACAATTATGACCTCTCCAGCAACAGATACAACCCTGGATGGAGGAATCACCCTAATCTCAGATGGTCCAGCCTGTTAGTGCTTAGCTTTACTGAGTTTTAAAAGATTGGCTAAAATTTTGTTAAAACATAAGCACTTAGACAATGAAGGAAAGCTGGAGTTGCTGCACATGGTGTCTAACATTATGTCAAGGAATCAGATTGGGCTGCACAATGCACAAGGCAAGATAAAATGTCAAATGAAGAATTGAAGCTGCAGGATCCACGATGTCGGATACAATGTCCAGGACATCCTGCCCGAAAATACTGGACACATAAATCTGTTATATCTTTAACAGATTAATGTGCAGTCCGCAACAGATTAGGAGCTCTATCTTTAGGAACGAATTAAAAGATAATTAAAGATTGAATTACAAACTTGAATAGTTTCGTTCAGGGATTAGAGATTGAAGATAAAAACTAAAAGATAAAACTTTATCTTTTAGATCTTTAAGTGCAGATTTTCAGGAGAATGATAGATCTTATCCAGCGCAAGTTGTTGCAACCCAGATACGTACACTGCTATATAAACATGAAGGCTGCACGGGTTTTTCACCAAGTCAGAGATTGAAGAGTTATTTTGTGAGTTTTGTGACTTGAGTGTTTTGTGAGCCACCTTGATGTTACCCTAACATCAAGTGTTGGACCTGAGTGTGTAGAGTTGATCTCTATTGTTCAGAGAGCAATCTCTGGTGTGTCTTTGATTTATTTGTAAACACGGGTGAGTGATTGAGAGGGAGTGAGAGGGGTTCTCATATCTAAGAGTGGCTCTTAGGTAGAGGTTGCATGGGTAGTGGTTAGGTGAGAAGGTTGTAAACAGTGGCTGTTAGATCTTCGAACTAACACTATTTTAGTGCATTTCCTCCCTGGCTTGGTAGCCCCCAGATGTAGGTGACGTTGCACCGAACTGGGTTAACAATTCTCTTGTGTTATTTACTTGTTTAATCTGTTCATTCAGTCAAATATAATCTCCATGTTCTGAAGCGTGATGTCGTGACATCTGGTACGACATCTGTCATTGGTATCAGAATTTCAATTGGTATCAGAGCGGGCACTCTAAATCACTGAGTGAGATCTAGGGAGATAAATTCTGATGAACATGGAGAAAGAAGGAGGACCAGTGAACAGACCACCAATTCTGGATGGAACCAACTATGAATACTGGAAAGCAAGGATGGTGGCCTTTCTCAAATCACTGGATAGCAGAACCTGGAAAGCTGTCATCAAAGGCTGGGAACATCCCAAGATGCTGGACACAGAAGGAAAGCCCACTGATGAATTGAAGCCAGAAGAAGACTGGACAAAAGAAGAAGACGAATTGGCAATTGGAAACTCCAAAGCCTTGAATGCTCTATTCAATGGAGTTGACAAGAATATCTTCAGACTGATCAACACATGCATAGTTGCCAAGGATGCATGGGAGATTCTGAAAACCACTCATGAAGGAACCTCCAAAGTGAAGATGTCCAGATTGCAACTATTGGCTACAAAATTCGAAAATCTGAAGATGAAGGAGGAAGAGTGTATTCATGACTTCCACATGAACATTCTTGAAATTGCCAATGCTTGCACTGCCTTGGGAGAAAGGATGACAGATGAAAAGCTGGTGAGAAAGATCCTCAGATCTTTGCCTAAGAGATTTGACATGAAAGTCACTGCAATAGAGGAGGCCCAAGACATTTGCAACATGAGAGTAGATGAACTCATTGGTTCCCTTCAAACCTTTGAGCTAGGACTCTCGGATAGGACTGAAAAGAAGAGCAAGAGCCTGGCGTTCGTGTCCAATGATGAAGGAGAAGAAGATGAGTATGACCTGGATACTGATGAAGGTCTGACTAACGCAGTTGTGCTCCTTGGAAAACAGTTCAACAAAGTGCTGAACAGAATGGACAGGAGGCAGAAACCACATGTCCGGAACATCCCTTTCGACATCAGGAAAGGTAGTGAATACCAGAAGAAGTCAGATGAAAAGCCCAGTCACAGCAAAGGAATTCAATGCCATGGGTGTGAAGGCTATGGACACATCAAAGCTGAATGTCCCACCTATCTCAAGAAGCAGAGGAAAGGACTTTCTGTATGTTGGTCTGATGATACAGAGAGTGAACAAGAAAGTGATTCTGACAGAGATGTGAATGCACTCACTGGGAGATTTGAATCTGATGAAGATTCAAGTGATATTGATATCACTTTTGATGAGCTTGCTATATCCTATAGAGAACTATGCATCAAAAGTGAGAAGATTCTTCAGCAAGAAGCACAACTGAAGAAGGTCATTGCAAATCTGGAGGCTGAGAAGGAGGCACATGAAGAGGAGATCTCTGAACTTAAAGGAGAAATTGGTTTTCTGAACTCTAAACTGGAAAACATGACAAAATCAATAAAGATGCTGAATAAAGGCTCAGATATGCTTGATGAGGTGCTACAGCTTGGGAAGAATGTTGGAAACCAGAGAGGACTTGGATTTAATCATAAATCTGCTGGCAGAACAACCATGACAGAATTTGTTCCTGCCAAAAACAGCACTGGAGCCACGATGTCACAACATCGGTCTCGACATCATGGAACGCAGCAGAAAAAGAGCAAAAGAAAGAAGTGGAGGTGTCACTACTGTGGCAAGTATGGTCACATAAAGCCCTTTTGCTATCATCTACATGGCCATCCACATCATGGAACTCAAAGTAGCAGTAGCGGAAGGAAGATGATGTGGGTTCCAAAACACAAGATTGTTAGTCTTGTTGTTCATACTTCACTTAGGGCATCAGCTAAGGAAGATTGGTACCTAGATAGCGGCTGTTCCAGACACATGACAGGAGTTAAAGAATTCCTGGTGAACATTGAACCCTGCTCCACTAGCTATGTGACATTTGGAGATGGCTCTAAAGGAAAGATCACTGGAATGGGAAAGCTAGTCCATGATGGACTTCCTAGTCTGAACAAAGTACTGCTGGTGAAGGGACTGACTGCAAACTTGATCAGCATCAGTCAGTTGTGTGATGAAGGATTCAATGTAAACTTCACAAAGTCAGAATGCTTGGTGACAAATGAGAAGAGTGAAGTTCTAATGAAGGGCAGTAGATCAAAGGACAACTGTTACCTATGGACACCTCAAGAAACCAGTTACTCCTCCACATGTCTATCCTCCAAAGAAGATGAAGTCAAAATATGGCATCAAAGATTTGGACATCTGCACTTAAGAGGCATGAAGAAAATCATTGACAAAGGTGCTGTTAGAGGCATTCCCAATCTGAAAATAGAAGAAGGCAGAATCTGTGGTGAATGTCATATTGGAAAGCAAGTCAAGATGTCCCACCAGAAGCTTCAACATCAGACCACTTCCAGGGTGCTGGAACTACTTCACATGGACTTGATGGGGCCTATGCAAGTTGAAAGCCTTGGAGGAAAGAGGTATGCCTATGTTGTTGTGGATGATTTCTCCAGATTTACCTGGGTCAACTTTATCAGAGAGAAAACAGACACCTTTGAAGTATTCAAAGAGTTGAGTCTAAGACTTCAAAGAGAAAAAGACTGTGTCATCAAGAGAATTAGGAGTGACCATGGCAGAGAGTTTGAAAACAGCAAGTTTACTGAATTCTGCACATCTGAAGGCATCACTCATGAGTTCTCTGCAGCCATCACACCACAACAAAATGGCATAGTTGAAAGGAAAAATAGGACTTTGCAAGAAGCTGCTAGGGTCATGCTTCATGCCAAAGAACTTCCCTATAATCTCTGGGCTGAAGCCATGAACACAGCATGCTATATCCACAACAGAGTCACACTTAGAAGAGGGACTCCAACCACACTGTATGAAATCTGGAAAGGGAGGAAGCCAACTGTCAAGCACTTCCACATCTTTGGAAGTCCATGTTACATTTTGGCAGATAGAGAGCAAAGGAGAAAGATGGATCCCAAGAGTGATGCAGGAATATTCTTGGGATACTCCACAAACAGCAGAGCATATAGAGTATTCAATTCCAGAACCAGAACTGTGATGGAATCCATCAATGTGGTTGTTGATGATCTAACTCCAGCAAGAAAGAAGGATGTCGAAGAAGATGTCAGAACATCGGGAGACAATGTAGCAGATACAGCTAAAAGTGTAGAAAATGCAGAAAATGCAGAAAACTCTGATTCTGCTACAGATGAACCAAACATCAATCAACCTGACAAGAGTCCCTCCATTAGAATCCAGAAGATGCACCCCAAGGAGCTGATTATAGGAGATCCAAACAGAGGAGTCACTACAAGATCAAGGGAGATTGAGATTGTCTCCAATTCATGCTTTGTCTCCAAAACTGAGCCAAAGAATGTGAAAGAGGCACTGACTGATGAGTTCTGGATCAATGCTATGCAAGAAGAATTGGAGCAATTCAAAAGGAATGAAGTTTGGGAGCTAGTTCCTAGACCCGAGGGAACTAATGTGATTGGCACCAAGTGGATCTTCAAGAACAAAACCAATGAAGAAGGTGTTATAACCAGAAACAAGGCCAGACTTGTTGCTCAAGGCTACACTCAGATTGAAGGTGTAGACTTTGATGAAACTTTCGCCCCTGTTGCTAGACTTGAGTCCATCAGATTGTTACTTGGTGTAGCTTGCATCCTCAAATTCAAGCTGTACCAGATGGATGTGAAGAGCGCGTTTCTGAATGGATACCTGAATGAAGAAGTCTATGTGGAGCAGCCAAAGGGATTTATAGATCCAACTCATCCAGATCATGTATACAGGCTCAAGAAGGCTCTCTATGGATTGAAGCAAGCTCCAAGAGCTTGGTATGAAAGGCTAACAGAGTTCCTTACTCAGCAAGGGTATAGGAAGGGAGGAATTGACAAGACTCTCTTTGTCAAAGAAGATGCTGAAAACTTGATGATAGCACAGATATATGTTGATGACATTGTGTTTGGAGGGATGTCGAATGAGATGCTTCGACATTTTGTCCAACAGATGCAATCTGAATTTGAGATGAGTCTTGTTGGAGAGCTGACTTATTTTCTGGGACTCCAAGTGAAGCAGATGGAAGACTCCATATTCCTCTCACAAAGCAAGTATGCAAAGAACATTGTCAAGAAGTTTGGGATGGAAAATGCCAGCCATAAAAGAACACCTGCACCTACTCACTTGAAGCTGTCAAAGGATGAAGCTGGCACCAGTGTTGATCAAAGTCTGTACAGAAGCATGATTGGGAGCTTACTATATTTAACAGCAAGCAGACCTGACATCACCTTTGCAGTAGGTGTTTGTGCAAGATATCAAGCCAATCCCAAGATAAGTCACTTGAATCAAGTAAAGAGAATTCTGAAATATGTAAATGGCACCAGTGACTATGGGATTATGTACTGTCATTGTTCAGATTCAATGCTGGTTGGATATTGTGATGCTAATTGGGCTGGAAGTGCAGATGACAGAAAAAGCACTTCTGGTGGATGTTTCTATTTGGGAAACAATCTTATTTCATGGTTCAGCAAGAAGCAGAACTGTGTGTCCCTATCTACTGCAGAAGCAGAGTATATTGCAGCAGGAAGCAGCTGTTCACAACTAGTTTGGATGAAGCAGATGCTGAAGGAGTACAATGTCGAACAAGATGTCATGACATTGTACTATGACAACATGAGTGCTATTAATATTTCTAAAAATCCTGTTCAACACAACAGAACCAAGCACATTGACATTAGACATCACTATATTAGAGATCTTGTTGATGATAAAGTCATCACACTGGAGCATGTTGCCACTGAGGAACAAGTAGCAGATATTTTCACAAAGGCATTGGATGCAAATCAGTTTGAAAAACTGAGGGGCAAGCTGGGCATTTGTCTGCTAGAGGAGTTATAGCAGTTACTTCTATCTGAACGTGCTCAAACTTCTCACTCAACATTAATAGCACGTTCACTACTGGGCCAAAACAAATTCAACCTCCATTTCACACGTTCTCCTACATTCCTCATTCAAACTTACATTTTCGTGGCAATCTCGTTTTCATCAGCATTCCCCAACACTTCTCAGATATTCACGAAACCACTCCCAAAGCTCTGCTTCTCCATGGCTACCTCACCAAAAGAAACCTCATCCCCTGTTTCACCCTCTGTACCATCATCTCCATCATCCTCCAAAACTCCATCAAACCAGGAACAACCTGCACTCAATATCCAATCCATACAAATGATTCCTGGTCCAGGCCCTGTTCCTGAGAAACTGGTCCCTAAAAGACAACAGGGAGTGAAGATTTCTGAAAACCCTAGCTTTGCAACAAGCCCTAGGGAAGAAGACACTGAGATGGATAAGAAGATCCGCAGTTTTGTGAATAGCATTTTGAAAAATGCTTCTGTCCCTGATGCTGATAAAGATGTCCCAACATCTTCCACCCCAAATGCTGAAGTCCTCTCTTCATCCAGTGAAGAGAAATCAACAGAGGAAGAGGATCAAGCCACAGAGGAGACCCCTGCACCAAGGGCACCAGAACCTGCTCCAGGTGACCTCATTGACCTAGAAGAAGTAGAATCTGATGAGGAACCCATTGCCAAAAAGTTGGCACCTGGCATTGCAGAAAGATTACAAAGCAGAAAGGGAAAAACCCCCATTACTAGGTCTGGACGAATCAAAACTACTGCACAGAAGAAGAACACACCAATCACTCCTACCACATCCAGATGGAGCAAAGTTGCAATCCCTTCCAAGAAGAGGAAAGAAATTTCCTCATCTAATTCTGATGATGATGTCGAACTAGATGTTCCCGACATCAAGAGAGCCAAGAAATCAGGAAAAAAGGTGCCTGGAAATGTCCCTGATGCCCCATTGGACAACATTTCATTCCACTCCATTGGCAATGTTGAAAGGTGGAAATTTGTATATCAACGCAGACTTGCTTTAGAAAGAGAACTGGGAAGAGATGCCTTGGATTGCAAGGAGATCATGGACCTCATCAAGGCTGCTGGACTGCTGAAAACTGTCATCAAGTTGGGAGATTGCTATGAAAGTCTAGTCAGGGAATTCATTGTCAACATTCCCTCTGACATAACAAACAGAAAGAGTGATGAGTATCAGAAAGTGTTTGTCAGAGGAAAATGTATTAGATTCTCCCCTGCTGTAATCAACAAATACCTGGGCAGACCAACTGAAGGAGTGGTGGATATTGCTGTTTCTGAGCATCAAATTGCCAAGGAAATCACTGCCAAGCAAGTCCAGCACTGGCCAAAGAAAGGGAAGCTTTCGCAGGGAAGCTAAGTGTGAAGTATGCAATCCTGCATAGGATTGGCACTGCCAACTGGGTACCCACCAATCATACTTCCACTGTTGCCACAGGTTTGGGTAAATTTCTGTATGCTGTTGGAACCAAGTCCAAATTTAATTTTGGAAACTATATTTTTGATCAAACTATTAAGCATTCAGAATCTTTTGCTGTCAAATTACCCATTGCCTTCCCAACTGTATTGTGTGGCATTATGTTGAGTCAACATCCCAATATTTTAAACAACATTGACTCTGTGAAGAAGAGAGAATCTCCTCTATCCCTGCATTACAAACTGTTTGAGGGGACACATGTCCCAGACATTGTCTCGACATCAGGGAAAGCTGCTGCTTCAGGTGCTGTGTCCAAGGATAATTTGATTGCTGAACTCAAGGACACATGCAAGGTGCTGGAGGCAACCATCAAAGCCAACACAGAGAAGAAAATGGAGCTGGAACGCCTGATCAAAAGACTCTCAGACAATGGCGTTGATGATGGAGAAGCAACTGAGGAAGAAGAAGATGCAGCAGAGGATACAGAATCAGATGATGATGATTCTGATGCCACCCCATGACCATCAGACCTTTATGTTTTTGCTTTTTACTCTCACTAGCTATTGGGGCATGTCCTTTTGAACAATTGATTGTTATTGGTCTGTAATAATTGCACATTAATTTCATGCATTCTACTTTTGCCAAATTCTGTCTAAAAAGGGGGAGTAGTAGGATATTATGCATGATTTATGATTTTGAGGGGGAGTAGTATTTATACTGCTGCTGCTGATGATGATTGATGTAAGCTACTGAAACTAGTAGCTGATAGAAGATGCTGCAGTGAACTGTTGTCTAGCAGAATATTCACTTCACAGCAGTAAGAGCATGGAGACAGGGGGAGCAGAAAGTTGATGTCACGTGAGATGTCTTGACATCCTGGAAAAGACTTGTAGATTTGCAACTTGCAGAATTTTGCTGTCACCACTACAGATACTGCTGTGCTTGATTACTCTGATAATGAAAGTTGCTGATCCCACTTGCATGACTGCTCGTACCTGCTCAGGAAGTGTCTAAGTATGTTTTAGACAAAATTTGCCAAAGGGGGAGATTGTTAGTGCTTAGCTTTACTGAGTTTTAAAAGATTGGCTAAAATTTTGTTAAAACATAAGCACTTAGACAATGAAGGAAAGCTGGAGTTGCTGCACATGGTGTCTAACATTATGTCAAGGAATCAGATTGGGCTGCACAATGCACAAGGCAAGATAAAATGTCAAATGAAGAATTGAAGCTGCAGGATCCACGATGTCGGATACAATGTCCAGGACATCCTGCCCGAAAATACTGGACACATAAATCTGTTATATCTTTAACAGATTAATGTGCAGTCCGCAACAGATTAGGAGCTCTATCTTTAGGAACGAATTAAAAGATAATTAAAGATTGAATTACAAACTTGAATAGTTTCGTTCAGGGATTAGAGATTGAAGATAAAAACTAAAAGATAAAACTTTATCTTTTAGATCTTTAAGTGCAGATTTTCAGGAGAATGATAGATCTTATCCAGCGCAAGTTGTTGCAACCCAGATACGTACACTGCTATATAAACATGAAGACTGCACGGGTTTTTCACCAAGTCAGAGATTGAAGAGTTATTTTGTGAGTTTTGTGACTTGAGTGTTTTGTGAGCCACCTTGATGTTACCCTAACATCAAGTGTTGGACCTGAGTGTGTAGAGTTGATCTCTATTGTTCAGAGAGCAATCTCTGGTGTGTCTTTGATTTGTTTGTAAACACGGGTGAGTGATTGAGAGGGAGTGAGAGGGGTTCTCATATCTAAGAGTGGCTCTTAGGTAGAAGTTGCATGGGTAGTGGTTAGGTGAGAAGGTTGTATACAGTGGCTGTTAGATCTTCGAACTAATACTATTTTAGTGCATTTCCTCCCTGGCTTGGTAGCCCCCAGATGTAGGTGACGTTGCACCGAACTGGGTTAACAATTCTCTTGTGTTATTTACTTGTTTAATCTGTTCATACTGTCATATATAATCTGCATGTTCTGAAGCACGATGTCGTGACATCCTGTACGACATCTGTCCTCAGTATCAGAATTTCAGCACTAATAAGCGGAAGCTTAAAGGAAGTGAACGAATTAGCATGGGCAGAAATGTCTCCGCATTGATTGGTAAATCTGTTCCCCAAATTCCTGAAAAATGTAAAGATCCAGGTACATTCAACATACCTTGTATTATAGGGAATAGTAAGTTCGAGAATGCCATGCTAGATTTAGGAGCTTCTGTTAGTGTTATGCCCCTGTCTATTTTTAATTCTCTATCTCTAGGTCCCTTGCAGTCAACTGATGTGGTAATTCATTTAGCTAATAGAAGTGTTGCCTATCCTGTTGGTTTCATAGAAGATGTCTTAGTTAGAGTTGGTGAACTGATTTTCCCTGTTGATTTTTATATTTTGAATATGGACGATGGATTTTCTCAAGGATCAATTCCCATCATTCTAGGCAGACCTTTTATGAAAACTGCTAGAACTAAGATAGATGTTTATGCAGGCACACTATCCATGGAGTTTGGTGATATAACTGTTCATTTTAACATTCTGGATGCTATGAAATACCCATCTGAAGATCTTTCTGTATTTCGTGCTGAAATAATTGACCATGTTGTTGATGAATACATGACTGATCTTTACTCTAATCTGCATGCCTCTCACTCTTCATGCATTGAGTCTGAAATTGTACTTGATCATATGTCTGAATTTGATGCTGAGAGTGAATCTGAAAGTGATATTGATTGCATGTCTGGTGGTGGTGTTTTACCTCTTGAGATTGATTTTATAGAGTCAGATAGGACTAACCATGTTTCAGGAAGTACACATACCTTTGACTTTCTTTATGAGGTACAGGCTGAGAAACCATCTCCTTCTACCACTATCCAACCGACCACACCAGAATTGAAGCCTTGCAATCAAATTTGAAATACACTTACTTGGATGATAGCAAAAGTTTTCCAGTGATTATATCTGCCTCCCTTGCTGATGAGCAAAAGGAGAAGTTGTTGTCTGTTCTCAAGAAGAATAAGAAGGCTATAGGCTGGACCCTGGCAGACATTCCTGGTATTAGCCTATCCACATGTATGCATCGAATAAATTTAGAGGATGGAGCTAAACCAGTAAGACAAACATAGAGAAGACTCAACCCGGTGATTCTTGATGTAGTGAAGAAGGAGATACCCAAGCTTTTGCAAGCTGGAATCATTTATCCTATCTCCGATAGCCAATAAGTAAGTCCCGTCCAGGTAGTCCCGAAGAAGACCGACCTCACAGTGATAAAAAATGAGAAGGAGGAGCTGATTCCTACTCGGGTGCAGAACAGTTGGAGAGTCTGCATTGACTATAGGAGGCTGAACCAAGTTACCAAAAAGGACCATTTTCCCCTGCCATTCATTGACCAAATGCTTGAACGCCTGGCAGGTAAATCTCACTACTGTTTCCTTGATGGTTTTTCTGGTTATATGCAAATTACTATTGCTCCTGAGGATCAGGAAAAGACCACATTCACCTGCCCCTTCGGCACTTTTGCCTATAGGAGGATGCCTTTCGGCCTGTGCAATGCCCCTGGTACCTTCCAGCGGTGCATGATTAGTATTTTCAGTGATTTCTTAGAAAATTGCATAGAGGTGTTTATGGATGATTTCATTGTATATGGATCCTCTTTTGATGGTTGTTTGGATAGTTTGGAAAAAGTTTTGAATAGATGCATTGAAACTAACCTTGTTCTAAATTTTGAAAAATGTCATTTTATGGTTGAGCAAGGTATAGTTTTAGGCCACATTATTTCCAATAAGGGTATTGAAGTAGATCCTGCAAAAATTTCTGTTATTTCACAATTTCCTTACACTTCTTGTGTGCGAGAGGTGCGATCTTTTCTTGGTCATGCAGGATTCTACAGGCGCTTTATAAGGGATTTTAGCAAAGTAGCCCTTCTAACAAAGTAGCCCTTCCACTGTCCAACTTGTTGCAAAAGGAGGTGGAGTTTGACTTTAATGACTGATGCAAAGAGGCTTTTGATTGCCTCAAAAGAGCGCTGACTACCACCCCCATCATCCAGGCACCCGATTGGACAGCCCCTTTTGAGCTTATGTGTGATGCATCAAATTATGCATTAGGGGTTGTCCTTGCTCAGAAAATTGATAAATTGCCCAGGGTGATATACTATGCTTCTAGGACTTTAGATGTTGCCCAAGCAAATTATACTACTACTGAGAAGGAGCTTTTAGCCATAGTTTTTGCTCTTGAAAAATTTCGATCTTATTTGCTTGGTACCCGCATTATTGTTTATACTGACCATGCAGCTCTAAAGTACTTGTTGAAGAAGGCAGATTCTAAGCCTAGGTTGATCCGATGGATGCTCTGGCTTCAAGATTTTGACTTGGAGATCCGTGATAGGAGCGGAGCACAAAATTTAGTTGCTGATCATTTGAGTCGGATCGAACGTGTATCGGATGTGAATTCACCCATTCGGGATGATTTCCCGGATGATCATTTGTATATACTGTATAGTATTTCTGACTCTCTTTCTACTCCCTAGTTTGCTAACATTGTCAATTATTTAGTTGCTTCTATTTTTCCTCCCTTAGCATCTAAAGCCCAAAAAGATAAAATTAAAAGTGATGTTAAGCATTTTATTTGGGATGACCCCTACTTGTGGAAATTGTGCAGTGATCAGGTTATTAGACGATGCATTCCAGATCATGAGACTGACTCAGTCCTGCAGTTCTGTCATTCTTTTGCACCGGGAGGTCATCTGGGTGTTCAAAGGACAGCTCACAAAGTCCTTGATTGTGGTTTTTATTGGCCTACCATTTTTAAGGATGCGTGGAAGATCTGCAACACTTGTGAGCAGTGTCAGAGAGCAGGAAATACACTTACATGGCGACAACAAATGCCTCAGCAACCTATGCTATTTTGTGAGGTGTTTGATGTCTGGGGTATAGATTTCATGGGCCCTTTTCCTGTCTCTTTTGGTTATGTTTACATTCTCCTTGCAGTTGACTATGTTTCAAAATGGGTGGAAGCCAAGCCCACTAGAACTAATGATGCTAAAGTTGTTGCATATTTTGTCAGGTCTAATCTGTTTTGCAGGTTTGGAGTACCTAAAGCAATTGTTAGTGATCAAGGAACCCATTTTTGCAACAGAACAATGCATGCCCTACTTAAAAAGTACGGGGTGGTACACAGGGTATCCACACCATACCACCCCCAGACCAATGGACAAGCAGAAATTTCTAACAGGGAGATTAAGAGAATTTTAGAGAAGATTGTGCAGCCAAGCAGGAAAGATTGGAGTACCAGGCTTGATGATGCTCTCTGGGCACATCGGACTGCCTACAAAGCACCCATAGGAATGTCTTCTTATCGGGTTGTCTTTGGAAAGGCATGTCATCTTCCAGTGGAAATTGAGCACAAAGCATACTGGGCAGTGAAGACTTGCAACTTCTCCATGGATCAAGCTGGTGAGGAAAGAAAGTTGCAACTGAGTGAGTTAGATGAAACCCGCCTAGAAGCCTACGAGAATGCCAAGTTCTACAAAGAAAATACCAAGAAGTTCCATGATAGCATGATAGTTAAGAAGGACTTCATGGTGGGGAAAAAAGTGCTATTGTATAATTCTAGGCTTGGACTCATGAGTGGTAAGTTGAGGCTTAAGTGGATTGGTCCTTTTGTTGTTACTAATGTTTTTCCTTATGGTACAGTTGAGATCAAAAGCGACTCCACAAACAAGAGCTTCAAGGTCAACGGCCATCGACTTAAGCCATTCCTCACGAACCCTTCTTTAGTGGACGTAGTGGTGGAAGAGACTTCCTTACTCCACCCTACTCTTCCTCCACCATGACTTAGGGAGTTCTTCTCTTCCTATCTCCTTCCTTGCTTTTATTACACTTGTCCGATTCTATTTGACGGTTTAATTGTTTTTAATCTCTTAATTATGCTACAGTGAGGACAATGTGTTGTTTAAGTGGGGGGGGGGGGGGGAGTGTTCTTTGGTTTTTGTTAGTTTTGTTGGTTTTGTTAACTTGTTAGTTGTGTTAATTTGTTAATGTTGTTAGTTTCGTCGAATTTTTAGTTTAATATTTTGGGTCAATTCTGTGCGCATGTACGACTTTGCATGTTTTTCTTTGAATCATAGGATATGTTCAAGAAATGGGTAATTGTTTTGAAAATAAAAGTTTTTAACATTTTGTGACTTGAAATCTTTGATTTTCCTCTACATGTCATGATAGTTTTGAAAGCTCAATTTGAAAGTGATGAGTTTACCTTTATGAGAATTTGAGCCATCCATCATCATAATCATTTGGTGTGTTTTGCCCCATTGATTGCTTGCACAATAGCCTTGGCTTGATTCTTGTTGATGCTTCCTAATTCACATGCATATTTGGATATGATTGAGGCAATTTTGTTCTTATAAGCTTCTAGCCAAATAGACTTACCTTGACTTAATTCCTTTGATAGCTCTTTTGAGCCTTGTTTCCCTTTTCTTGTTTTGAAGCTCACTACAAGCCTTAAGTGAAAAACCATGATATCACCATATCCTTAAGGAATTTTGGAGCTTTGGAATTGTTTTGGGAATAAGTGTGGGGGTTTTTGTTTCATTGAATAACATGTTTTGTTGGCCATGCTTCATGATATATTTTGAGCCATACTTGATGTACATTGCATATTGGTTAAATGTTGGACATGCTGAATATGATGTTGTTTCTCAAAGGCTACAGAGTAAAAAATAAAAATAAAAAAAAATAAAAAAAAATTATAAAATTATAAAATTATAAAAAAAAATTATAAAAAAAATCGAAAAAGAAAAAGAAAAGCAGTAAAGTTGAGTGAATAAGATCTTAAATGACAAAAGAATGATGAGACTCTTGGTTCTACTCTTTATGTTTAAATTTTATCTTTACTTCTTTTTATTTTTTTTATGTTTTCTTATTATGCACTTATTCCCCATTGCTCCTCTATTCCTTTGGGATTCAGCCACTTATTCCATATTTTTCCATACCTTGTCCTTGGCCTTACAACCTTAAAAGATCTTTTGATCCTCATGTCACTACAAGAAAAATAACCTATGCCTACAGACGTTTTTTTGCTACAGACATACACTAGTGTAGGTAAATCTCAAAAATACTTTTACCTACAACTAACTAATGTAGGTAAAACTCAACCACTTATACCAACCATTATTTGGTGTAGGCAAATTCATTAAAACTAAAAAAATACTTCTACCTACAACTATGTTATGTAGGTAAAACTCCAAAAAACTTGGGCCTATGAGTGATTAGTGTAGATAAAACTCAAAAGAATTACTACCTACAAAAGCACAGTGTAAGCAAAATTTTAAAAAACTTATACCTACAACTACGTGATGTAGATAAAATTTCACAAATTCTATGTCTATAATTAGTTGATGTAGGTATAACCTCAAAAGCCTTATACCTACGATTGTTGGTGTAGGTAAAACTCTTTAAGACTATTTGAATTTGAATACTAGTCTCTTGTTTTTTTTAGTAAATACTCAATCTCAAAAAATAATTTTCAAAATCTAGTACAAAAATTGAAAAGTTCCACTCATAAATAATTTTTAAACTCACTTTAAAAATATATAAGAATAAATTGAACTATTAAAAAAATAAATGGTCAAATTGAATATAATAAAAAATGTAATGGCAAAAAAATATATCTTAGCTTTCAATTTAAAGTACCAAATCCATCACCATTATTTTACAATCTTAAATTTCACACCAGTTCTTGAGTGTTTCTACCTAAAATTTAAAAAATGACAATTGGATGATGAAAAATGTATACTTTGTACCACTAATGTTTCCTTGTTTAATTTACATAGCCGTGGTCTTCAGACGTAAATATAAAATTAAAACTTTAACCATGTTTTAGGATAAGATAATAATCAATATCCAAACGATTTGTTTAGTATGGATTTCAACATGAATTCCACTTTTGTCCCGCTACTGAGATACTTTGGTTTTCCATTACGCGTTGGCTTCTCTTTCATAATGTGTTTCTATAACTAACCAAAATTAATGTCAATTATGCTAGATAACATTTTGATTTCAAGAAGTAACAGCCAAGAAACAAAAATGGGGATAAAAAGCCTGATTGGTTTCTTAAAAGAGATTACGCGACGAGAGATTTTTAAATTCCAGTGAGAAAATGACAAATAATCTTTTACACAAAAAACAAGAGGCATGAGCTTTAATATTTGTTCACGCGTATAGATCACTCTTCGAGCTCTCATCCTCTCTCTTCCTCTCTCTTCGAGCTCTCATCTTCTCTCTTCCTCTCTCTTCGAGCTCTCATCCTCCACGGCCCCGTGTTAATGCTTTAATCTGTAACTCTCTTTCCATTTAGAGGTTACTACTATTGTACGTTTTTCTTTCTCACACTCTTTTTTATTTTTCTTTAACCTAAAACTCACTCTTTCCCCGGTTTCTTCAGAACTCCATTCTCGGCTTTCTTCGAAGCGTTGAGCTAAGGGACTTGAGGACTGAAGACAGAATCACTGTGAGTTTCCTTTTTGACGTTTGTTTGTTTGTTACATCAAAATTTTCGCCACCACGCAGTGGTATTTTTTTTTGAGTTTGTATGTGACTTTAGGTTAAGAAGGAAAAAAAAAAGGGATTGGAAACATGGCCTTGGATTGCAATGTTACTTAGTATTTGTTCTGTTCAACAATTTCGCATCGTTGTATGTACTTAAAATTTGATAGAATTTAAAGCATTTTAATTGGAAAAGATTGTTTCTAAGGGAATGGGGTTGAATCATTTGCCCTAAGCCCCTAAGTTAATTTGAATTCAGTTGGGGATTTAAGTCACTAAACTGTGTTGTAGGAGATATGTTAGTTGCCTGAACCTCTGTTCATGGCTTTTTTGAAAACCTATTCAATTCACATTGTTTCTATTGGTCCAAGTTTCCCATATAGACTACACTCTGTATGATTGAATTAATTATTATTTTGTGAGAATCTTACTTTGTACTCTGTTAGATCTCTATGAAGTTGAATATTGGGATTCGGCTTTGTACAGACCTATTATTAGTTTATTATTATGTCAAAGTTAGATTACATGATTGCTTATATATAGTTAACTTAAGGTGAGAATGAAATCCATGTAGTTTTGAGCTGGTTATTAGAGAACCTAAGACCAATAGCTTCAAATAACCCCTCTAGAAAATTGGGCTCACTTGGTGGTATGTTAAAATACACATCTGTTGAAACTTATTCAGTCCTTCAAGCAAGCTGCCTTCAACACTGGTTTAAAAACTGGCAAGCACTTAGGAGAAACAAACTGACAGCTAGCACTTTTGCTGCTGCTATTGGGTTCATAGTAAAAAAAAATAAAAAAGTGGGCAGGGTATTTTCTCTGTGAATTTTCGGTTCTCAGTTACTAACTTTTACAATGAAAGCATCTTATGGTTTAGTTTGGTGACAATTTTACCTAACATGCTTGGAAGACTGTGGCTAAGATTCTCTTCCTTTTTAATCTTATTGCTTCTTGATTTTATTTCTGTGTCTTTATTTTAAATAATCTCAGACTTTCTAACATGGAATTGGATTCTCAATTATCGCATAAATTGGAAACTTTTATGTTTAATTGGTTTTTCAACTTTTTACCAATCACGTTATTTGAGTTTGTTATAACAATTCTTTATTAATAAGTTATATGGGAAACTGTTAAATTGATGTCTCCAGCTGTTAGAGAAGATTCATTCCAGCTGTTAACTGGAGTGAGACAAGCTTAAAAGGTGATAGAACTTAATATCGCATGTTTGGAACTTTTAATTACGTGCATTTTTTTATATACGTGTACGTCTTACCCAGCTTCAATTATATAAACATGCTTCTGCAGTGGTTTTATCTTCAACACTTCTTTCAAAACCAAATTATTAGTGTGATTGTAACAGACACATTTGGTCATTCTTTGAAATTCAATTGGAAGGTGACTTTTGTCTTTTAATTTCTTGTATATGTTTCTTCCTTTTAATTATGTTTTAGACATACAGAGATTAATCTTATAAAATAGGAAGATTTATTTATGAGAATAAACTTTTGACCACGTATTTAAAAAATATAATTATTTGTCCATCATATCACACAATCAAGATATTAGTAAAAATAAATTATCACATAAATGTTTTTACTCAAACAAGTAGAGGATATTTATGATTTTAATAAAGAAATTAAGGAAGAAAAGATATAGCACATTTTTTTTGTGGATTGAGGTAGCCTGCCTACCTAATTTTCCATCTAGTTTTGGGTACTTAATTATAATCACACAACCGGAACATAATGATATTAAGTTTGATCGAAATGTATACTTGATTAGTAGGTGTGTCGTATTTTGTTGTTTTTTGGCTTGTTAGAAGTATGTGATTGTTAGATGTGATTTTTTAATATATTTTTAATTACAGGCATTGGCAGAGGAGATCAAGGCAAGATATGATAAAGCAGCTGTCAAAGTTGTTGACCTGGTAAGTTGGATCCAAATGAAATTTTGGCCATTCCTACATTCCTACATTCCTATTTAATTTGAACTAAAGATATGAGAGAAAGTTAAGAATTTAAAGAAAGTTGATAAAAACTTTGTATATACCATGAAAGAATCTTATAATTGGCCCATAGCTTAGTGCATAAATTATTTCTTATTGATAGCTAAAGATGGATAGTGCCAGATGTTGTTGTCTATGCCAAGATACATATATATGCTCTACCAATAAAGTTGTAATTCTAGTTGAAGCCATTCTCCTAAGTCCTAATCACTAATTCACTATACTTCCCAAGCTTCAATAACATGATTAATATAGACTGCAAGTGTCTTTCCTTCTGCTGTTTAACGGAAAAAGGCATTGCAATATTTGACTATGAGATTATTTGTAATGCTTTGATATATTGTTGTAGATTCTTACACTTCTACAATTTGGAGGATATACACTAGTGCAAAATTCAGTTGATCTGTATCGAAGCTTTGGGTTTGATACATAGCCAGTCCTCATTGGGCTCATCATATTTCAGGTACTTTTCAAAATTATGGTCTTTCCATCTAAATAAAAAAATTTAGAAGATTATCTATTATTATTTGTTAGTTTTTTTTATTCGTGAGAACAAAAGATAATTTTAAGATAATTTATCTTTCATTAGAATTTGATATTAAAAATTTAAAAAAAATCATTGAAAACACAATCTCAATTAAATGAAAATATTTAGGTGATAATGTCATTAAATAAAATAAATTAGTTAATAATAAAAAAGGATCACCGAAAACATAATCTCAACAAACATGTGATTTATCGTAAAAATAAATAAACATGTGATTTTTTCTTATGAGATCAAATGAAGTAATCATTAAGGAAAGAATATACTATTAATTTATTGATTGACCAGTAGCTTGTTAAGCGCCAATATGCTAACCGAATCAATGATCAATGCAATTTTTTTATTTTAACCGAATCAATGATTCAACTGCTAATATATTGGTGGTTGTAGGCTTCCAGTGCATTAGACATTTAGTTATTAGTTAAAATTCTCACAAGAGTCAAAGTTATTGTTTTGGTTCATTAATGCAGAATTAGTACTCTCAATTTGGTTCTTCAAAATTACTTGTCATCATGTTAGATTTTTTTAATTGTCATTAAATTAATCTTGTTAACATATATATGCTATGCTTGTATTCTTGTGTTTTATTTTTCATATTTTGTTTCCAACTAGGCAATTAAAATAATTTGTCCTTTTCACTGCTAACATTATTAATTTTATAGTTGCTAACACGGTTGTGATTGACTTATACCTGGATATTTTAGTTATATTAAGCACTAATTTATTATGTCTATTTTATTCTACTTTTTCAGTTTATTTTATCAAATGGATAAGAGTTGGATAGACTACAATTCTCTTAATAAAGAGAAGTATATTAGAGGAGTTTTAAACTTTCTAGATTTTGCATTTGCGAAATCGTCAAAGGATGGAAAAATTTTATGCCCTTGTGCCAAATGTGTCAATTGCAAGTGGCGCTCTCGGATGAATGTTTATGAGCACATTATTAGTAATGGATTTCTAAAAGGATATGTTACTTGGATCTTTCATGGTGAACAAGTTGGCCCATCTAGTTCTTTAGATACATCCCAAGTGGAAGGGGAGTTTGATCATGACATGGATACATTGGTTCATGATGCATTCACAATGCATGCAACTAATGAGAGTAATGACACAGATATAAATATGGAGGATGGAGATTCTAGAGAATTTATGAATGGACCTAGTGTTCAACAATCTGAAGACAATAATAATTCAGAAAAGTTATATCAGATGTTAAGGGAGGCAGAGCAAAGTCTTTATAAAGGTTGTAAGAAGTTTACAAAATTGTCATTCCTTGTACATTTGTATCACTTAAAGTGTCTAAATGGGTGGACTGATAAAAGTTTTTCGATGTTGTTAGAGCTGTTAAGTGATGCATTACCAGAGGAAAATACTTTGCCCAAATCATTTTATGATACAAAGAAGATTATTTCAGGGTTGGGTCTATCTTATGAAAAAATTCATGTTTGTCCCAATGAATGCATATTGTATAGGAAGGATTTGGCTGATGCTGAAATTTGCCCTAAATGCAATTTGTCAAGATGGAAATATAACTCTGATGATGTTGAATGTAGAAAAAAGATACCAGCAAAGATTCTTCGTTGGTTCCCTCTTATACCTAGATTGCAAAGACTTTTTGTATCATCAAAAACAGCTTGTTCTATGATATGGCATGAAGTTGGTCGAACTAAAGATGGACTCCTGAGGCATCCAGCTGATTCATTTGCTTGGAAGAATTTTGATTGTCAGTATCCTGATTTTGCTTGTGACGATCGTAATGTTCGACTAGGTTTGGCTACTGATGGCTTTAATCCTTTCAAAACTATGGCAATTTCCCATAGCACTTGGCCTGTTATCTTGATTCCGTACAATCTTCCTCCATGGATGTGTATGAAGCAACCTAATTTTATACTTTAATTGCTTATTCCTGGTCCAAAAGGTCCAGGTATGAACCTTGATGTTTATATGCAGCCTCTTGTGGAAGAATTAAAGGAATTATGGGAAATTGGGGTAAAAACGTTTGATGCATGTAAAAAAGAGTCATTCCAAATGCGTGCTGCAATTATGTGGACTATTAATGATTTTCCTGCTTATGCAAATTTGTCTGGTTGGAGCACTAGAGGCCAATATGCTTGTCCATGTTGTGGTTTTGAGATTGGCTCAAAGTGGTTGCGTTATGGTAGAAAGTTTTGCTATATGTGTCATCGTCGTTGGTTAGAGCCCGATCATAAGTGGAGATACAATAAAAGAGATTTTGATGGAACCCAGGAGTTTAGAGCTCCACCTGATCTACCTAGTGGAGCTTTTTCTTTGAGACAGATGGAATATCATGGAGTTGGGGATTGGTCACCATGGAAAAAGAGAAGTATTTTGTTCACATTGCCTTATTGGCAACATAGTGTGCTCCGTCATAATCTTGATGTTATGCACATAGAAAAGAATGTGTGTGATAACATTATTGGGATGTTGTTACAATTAGAAGGTAAGTCAAAGGACAATGATAAGGCACGCTATGATCTTGTTGATATGAATATTAGAAGCCAATTACATCCAAAGATGCACCCAAGTAAAGGCAAACAATATTTTCCTAGAGCTTGTTACCAAATGACTTCAAAAGAGAAAGAAACATTTTTGGAAGTTCTCAAAACAATAAAAGCTCTTGATGAATATTTGTCTAATATTTCAAGATGTGTGCAAGTGAAGGAACACAAAATATCCGGTCTCAAAAGTTATGATTGTCATCTTTTAATGCAAGAGTTTCTTCCTATAGCTATGAAAGGTTGTTTGCCAGACAAAGTGAGTTTAGCTATATCCGATCTTTGTTGTTTCTTCAAGGAGTTGTGTGGCAAGGTGCTTAATGAGAGTAATTTAGAGCACCTAGAGCATCAAGTAGCTCTAACATTATGCCAATTAGAACAGATTTTTCCTCCATCTTTTTTCACCGTAATGGTACATTTGGTAATCCATTTGGCACATGAAGCAAGAGTTGGAGGACCTGTACATTACCGATGGATGTATCCTATTGAAAGGTATGAATACTTTTTAATCATTTTAAAACATTCTAGAGTTATAAAGTAAAATGATATTATCTTAATTTGTAACCTAAAATTTTCTTTTTAGGTTCCTTTTGACTCTAAAGTCATTTGTTCGTAATCGAGCACATCCAGAAGGATCTATTGCAGAAGGATATTTAGCTCATGAATGCTTGATATTTTGTTCAAGATATCTATCTAGGGTGGAGACTCATTTTAATCAATTTGCTCGAAATGATGACTCATGTTTTGTGGAAAATGTAAGTGTTTTAAATCCTAGAGGTAGACCATTGGGGAGAAAGAAGCAAGTTGGATTCAATGTGAAGAAGAGAAAAAGAGCTTCTCGGATTTCTCTTGATAAGAAAGCATTGGTTCAAGCACATAGATATGTGCTTTTCAATAGCAACAATGTTGACCACTTTCGAAAGTAATACAATTTTTTTCATGTTCATTTATTTATTGAATATTTGTATAATATCTTTCTATCAATGATAATGCTTACTTTTTCTAACCTTTTTTACATAGAGCCCATACTGATCTTATCAAGAGACAAAATCGTCGATTATCTCCATATGAAGTTGACAAAATTCATAGTAAAGAATTTCCAGATTGGTTCCGTGAAAGAGTAAGTTTAGGAAGAATCAATAATATTAAATTTTGCATTCATTTAAAATTTTAACCATTTGAAATAAAATTGTGGTAGGTTGCTCGATTGGAAGAGCAAGACAGCACTCTAGTGGCAAATGATATCAAGTGGTTAGCTCGTGGTCCACTAGAAATAGTGAGAAGATATAGCGGGTACATTGTTAATGGAGTTAGATTTCATACAAAGACACATGAAAGGTGCTTGAAGACTCAAAACAGTGGCATTGTTGTAACTGTTAAGACATTAAGTTATGCCAGTTCAAGAGATAAAAACCCAAAGGAGGGAGAAATCCACTACTATGGTGCACTAACAGATATAATTCAATTGGATTATTCTGGAAAATATAAGGCTATACTTTTCAAGTGTGATTGGGTTGATATAAACAGGGGTTGCAAAATTGATAACTTCGGTATGACATTAGTGAATTTCAATTATTTGCAACATACAGGGAATGATATATGTGACGATCCATTTGTTTTTGCATCTCAAGCTAAGAAAGTATTCTATGTGGAGAATAAAACACAAAATGGTTGGCTTGTTGTTGTGCATGCTAAAATCAGAGATGTATATGATATGGGTGATGAGCAATCCAATGACACGGATCAAGGGAATGAACAAGTCTTACAAGAGATAAATCATAATGATTTGATCAGACCAGAAGCCGATGATAGTGATGATATCATTGAAGTTACAATACCTATGGAGAACATTTTACCACATGACAAGGATGATAATTATATAGATGATGATGAGAGCGATGCAGACTTCTTTTGATTTGTTTTTATTTGTTCTATTTGAACATTTGGTTATAGTTTGAGTATACATGTATTGAACATTTTGTCACATTTATATACTCTTATTCCTTTCTTTAGTTTTTTGTTCTTATTATTCATTACTCTTGTGTTTATTTTTTGTTATGTATAAAAATCACTCACAATATAATGATGTTATCCGTTTTTTATCAAAATTTGTTTCGTTGTTTCCTCAATAGTTTGATTCTTTGTGATTGGAGATTGGTGAAAAAATAGCTTACAAGCAATCTAAATTTGCCTTTTAGGTAATTACTTTATTCTTCTTTTATTTTTTGGCATGGTGTTTAAAAAAATCATAGTCAATAATGTAGTTATATCTAATTTTTATTTTATTTTATTTTTTGGATTGATTTATTCAACATACTATGGGAAAGCGCAGAAAGTTGAATATCATTCAAAATGATGGTCAATCACAAGCAAAAGAGCAATCAATTGAAAGCTCTACTGAAGTGAACCAAAATAACAACTCTATACTTGAAGAAAATGCACAATTTGAAGGAGGTATAAAGATTTTATTAACTTAATTTCTTTATTTTATATTAAATTATTTATAACACAATTGTTTATTAACTAAATCAACAATCACAAACAGAACAACACATACAAGAAGATAGTCATGTTCAGTCTCATACTTCTCTTGAAAGTGCAAATGAAAGTTCAACTAAAGGTATTTATACACATATGCTTTTTTGGCTTAGAATTATATGTACAATTCTGTTTGAGTTGAATATCTTTTAGAATATGATAAGATTAAATTTACTAGTGAGTTTCTTTTTTCTATATAGTTCAAATCTGTGTGTGTGTGTGTTTGATAAATGTCATATCCATGAATGATTTAGATAAAAAGAGAACCAGAGGTTATACACATATGCTAGATGTGTGGGACTTGCCAGATGGAGAATTCATACTTGTTGAAGTAGATCATTGGGGCAATCCTATGGGTTGGGAAGGGAAAACTCTACTGAATGCAATTGGGAGCTTGGTAAGGAGACACCAATGTGCTCCTATCAATTTTCTTAGCTGGAAAGACATGCCTAAGGACTATATTACTGACATGGTTGAATTAATTCAGGTCTGGTATAAAACTTTATAAGTGTTGTTTCATCTTGCTTCTTGTAAAATTTTATGTCTTCTAATGTCTAACAAAATGATCTTTTTTGTTTGTTAATGATACTCATAATAGAGTAAGTTTCGATTTATTCCTGAATTAACTGAACAAACAAAGAAAATATTGATTGATGACATGAGTCTGAAATGGAGGCAATTTAAATATGAACTGAAATCAAAAGGATATGATGAGAGCAAAACTAAGGAGGAAATGATTGCTCACATCCCAGATCCAAGGGTTGATCCTTCTCAATATCGTGATTTAGTACATTATTGGTGTTCTGAGAAAGGGCAGGTATACATGACAATGTCACCAACCTTTTGCTAACATAACAATTATATATTATATGTTTATTTTTATTATTGACTTTTTATATTTGTTGGTTATAGAAAATAAGCAAAATCAACAAAAGGAGCCGCTCAAAATATGAGGACTTGCATTGCATGGGAACCAATAATCTTCCAAGACGGATTCATGAGATGGTTTGCCTTTTTTATATTTTTTTATTTTTAAATTGCTTAATACAAATAGGATGATTGATCTTTTTAACTAATGTTAGACTACAAAGGCTAAGGGAGTGCAACCTTCTAGGGCAGAAATTTATATTGACACTCGAACTCGAAAAGATGGAAGCATTGTTACTGAAAAGGCTGCTATTGTAATTGTAAGAATTTTAATTTTTATTTCAATACTTTTTCTTTGTTTTGCTCAATTTTCTAATAGAAGGTTATGGGGTGAGGGGGAGTAACTAATGTGGAGATGAGTTTTGTTTAGTGATATTGAAGTATTCAGGATATTGATGTATGATAATAATTTATAAGGTGTATTTATAAGGTGTATTTATGTAGGATGAACTAAAAAAAGAAAATGGTTGAAGCAGAGAGTTCGCAAAATTTACAAAGCACGCAAGATTCTACTGATTGGACAAATGATATATATTCAAAAGTCAAAGGACCTGAAAAAAGAGGACGTGTGCGTTGTCTTGGCAAGCTTCCACATCAAGCAAGTTCATCTCAAAGCTCTTATACAAACAATAGAATTCAAAAGTTGGAGAATTTGCTTGGAAACCTTGTAGCTGTGCTTAAAGTACGATTTGCAGAAGATCCACAAATTAATCAAGTCTTAGAAGCTATAGATCAAGAGGTATGAATTTATAATTCTACTTATTCAACGATTTAACTATGATATGATACTTTACAAAGAAAAAACTTTCTTTTAATTTAGGTACCTACAAATGATTCTACCGGTAAAGATCATCAAACTACAAACAATCTTAGCTAGAGGTGAGTTGAAATATAGTACTATATTTTAACTATATATATATATAGAATATATCATCATTATGTTATTTTAATAGCAATTGAATGTTATAATTTATGTTTCAGTCTTGTTCCTTTTACTTGAATGATGATTTGGAAAGCCCTCGTGCAATTGGACCCTTCTTTAGGCTCTCACGGTCAAGGAAAAGATGATGGCAGCATCAACCACATGATTATTCTGTTTGTGTCCCCACTATAAATATATAATTGGGTCATCTAATTGATCTTTTCTGGATGGGATCACCTAAATGAATTATTGATTAACTGGACCAGCTTGTGATAATATATTGTTAAATTTACACGTCCCATTTTTCTTTTTTGATGTTTGTTTTCTTGTATATGTTATTGGGTGATATATACTTGTTAAATACATACTTGAAAGACCTATGCTAAAGCAAGAGTATTTTACAATTGGAATGAGGGTGGGAAAAATGTGAAGCAGAAAAGCAACCTTATTTTCATGTGAATGTTTGGCTATTATTGTTGCATACTCATTTTGTTTGACCATTCCATGTCCTTCCTAGGTTTTAATTATTCTCATCTGCATATCAACTTCATAAAATGTAACCCTTCAACAATTTCTAATTAATTATAAGTTGATGTAATTAATTAGTTGTGCAGAAGTATGCTAGATAAAGTAATCTTTTTGAACTTTCAACAGAAAACACAATCAACTTGGCTTTAGGGTCATCTTAATTACAGTTGTCATGTAGCCCTTTGAAGTATGCCATATCTAGTAAAACTAAAAGCTAAGAACAAATATCTTTCTTGCTGTGAAATAGGCTTCATGGAGTTGCTATAATTTGTTGCTTTTGAGAGAAAAAGGTAGGAGCATGCCAAGCTTATGATGGAAGAAACAGCTAGTTAAAACAAGATTCCAAATTAATTGCTGCACATGCAACATTTTAATACTACTGGGCTCTTTTTTTGTTCCATGATATTACATATAGAAGAACCATGTTCTAAAAACATTCCCTTTTTTGTTCTTAAATCTTGCCACTGTAACCTTTTTCTAGGCAAAAGTGATGTTAATATGTTAGTCATTAGTCATAACTCCACGTGATTAGCACACAGCATATACATTTAATTTGAATTTCAAATTGAGAGCAAATAAATTCTGAGGTCAACCACTAAAGATATGTTTGGATTTCTTCCATTCAAAGCTCACAATCTAGTTACAACAATCACAAATTAGGCTAACAAAAATTTAATTGTATGTAGCAGGTTGTTGTAACTTTTCAAATTTAATTAAGCTCATGTATATTTAATTAAAAATTATAATAAAAAAATAATGTAATTAGGAACTAGTTTTATTATTATATGACATTTACCTACAGAAGACCGTAGGTACAAGTAAATTGACTTTTACCTACAGTTAGAGATTATAGGTATACATTAATATCTTTTACCTACACATTTAAAATAGTAGGTGTTACCTATAGTGATAGCTAAATTTGACTGTAGGTAAAAATATATCCGTAGGTAAAGCCTATAGTGACAGACTATTAGTTGTCACTGTATACCCCCTCAAAGTTGACGCAAAAAATGTCTGTAGGACAAAGTCCTTTATACATCTACCTACGGATTTTGGACTTCTAGTGACAGATTTTGACTGTAGGTATAAGTCATTTTCCTTGTAGTGTGTGCTTGTGTTTATGGGTTGATTGTCAATTTTAGAATCTTGCCATGTTTATGTGGTGTTTGTTTCATGGGTGCTTTGAGGGTAAATAGTAGCCTAAACACTTGAGAGATAGAGTGTATATCTTGTGAGGCTTTATCACTTTTCATTCTTGAGCTGATTAACTATTTTGCCATGATTGGGTTGCTTGGATGATTTTCATGAATGTCTTGACTTTTCGGATCTCCTTATGTTAGATGTTACCCATTCCTTTCATTCCTTGATGTTCATTAAGAAATATGTGAATGTTTTCGTTTGTCTCTCTTTGATTTCCTTGGATTTTGTTCTTTGTTTCATTTTGCCCAGGAGTGCAAAAGGCTAAGTATGGGGGGTTTTGATGTGCCATCATTTTCTTCTATTTTCTAAACCCTTTTTGCACCATTTTAATTACTGATTGGTCTTAATTGTCAATTAATTAGGCAGTTTAATTATTTGGGCTCATTTAGCTAATTTGATGTTTTTAATCTAATTTCAGGAATTAATGAAACATTGGGCTTAATCCGAATTTTAGTTGTGGACTTGAAGAGGGCAAATAAAGCAGCGCTTACCTTAGTTAATTTCTAATTAGGAAATTTCGAAATTTTATTTTATGTGGTTCAATGTTTATTTCGTTTTGGGCCAGAGTATTGTAATAGGGCCCAGTGACTTTGAGTGACTCTTTTTAAATAGCAGTCTTGGGATTCGTGCAGGGCATTCTGTTAGACTATTATTCAGAGCTTAGGGTTTATGGTTTTGAAGTTTTTCTGTTCTAATGCTACTGTTTCGTTCTTAATGCAATTTTTGATTTCCTGCTTCTAATTACAATTTCGTTCTTGTTTCTTATTCTACTTTCATTTACATTTTTGTTTTCATTTTTGTTTCTGTCTCATTTACGTTTCTGTTTATTTACGTTTCTGCTTCATGTTTCATTTACGTTTTCTGTTTGAATCTATGGAAGGCTAATTATTCTGGTGTTGTTTCCTTCTGAGGAAGAAGCCCAACTCTCTTTGAGGTTTCGTTTATAATGTGGTTCCCTGGCAGTTTTCCCTTCACCAGTTAACCCAAATTCGTGAACATTAATCAGTGCACGCTTCGTGTTCGATTAATTGCCTCTGAGCCTAACTTGCGTTCATGCTTAATGGACGAAGGGCTAACTGGTGTATGTGGTGCCTAATCATGTATTGACAACCCTAGGTTGATTTTTGCTTAGTAAATTGAAATAGGGTTGGATTAAGTGGTTAACTGTTAGGGACGAATTCTCCATAACCCAGGAGAGAGAATGGCTTCTGAATCAGAGGAAACAACCCATTTTTAATATTATTAGTTTCGTATTCCAGTTTACTTGTTCTGCTCCTTAAATCACAAAACAAACAACCCTCCCCCCAATCGTTACTGTTACTGTAAGTATATTATGAACAATTGGTTTAATATTGCTCGTTGGGAAACGACCTAGGATCACTTCCTAGTTACTGCATTTTCATGTTTATTTGATTCGGGTACGGCCTCGATCACTTACCCAAAAGGTTCCCAACTACAAGGTCATGACGAAAGATAATAATTGGTACCTCAAAGCCTTACACTGGGGCAATGAAGGGCACCATGCATGAGCCTCAAGTGAACCTAGGGACAAATCAAAAGTTCTCACCCGTCGATGTTTTTAAACAAAGAAAGGGGGAGTGAAACACCCTGAGATTTCAATGGATTGATTAAACGGCTCCATCACCGTCACTCCAAATTTATCAAGTGACTAAATCAAACAGAACATACACTCTGAGGGAGTTCCGAAAGAGATTTGCAAAAGATAGGATGAGGTTGCGTGAATTATCACCTCTTTCAAACGGACAGTCAATCTGTGTTTTCCAAAAAAATAAAATCAAAATCAAAATCACAAAATAGGGAAAGAATGTCATGAACATTGTACAACTTTTCATTACATTGCATTGTTGCATACGAAGTACGCATTTACCGCATTTGAAGACAAAGGTTGCATGCATCTGCATCCCTAAAAATCATGTTAATTGCATAGATTTCCTACTCTAATATCTAATCTTTTGAATTTGGGATGACTGGCCCTCTCAATGAGTCAATCTTTTGCTTTCTCATGAGGGTGTACCCTTGGGTACTAGTACCCTCACCTTCAGAGGACTACACGTCCTTGCCATCAGAGGGCTACACGCCCTCTCCATTAGAGGACTACGTGTCCTCGCCATCAGAGGGCTACACGTCCTCGCCATCACAGGGCTGCATGCCCTCGCAATCAGAGGACTACACGTCCTCGCCATCAGAGGGCTGCATGCCTTCCCCTTCAGAGGACTACACGTCCTCGCCTTCAAAGGGCTGCACACCCTCGCCTTCAGAGGACTACACGTCCTCGCCATAAAAGGGTTGCACACCCTCACCTTTAGAGGGCTACATGCCCTCGCCTTCAGAGGACTACAGGTTCTCGCCTTCAAAGGACTAGACGTCCTCACCTTCAGAGGGCTACATGCCCTCACCTTCAGAGGACTACATGTCCTCGCCTTCAGAAGGCTACACGCCCTCGCCTTTAGAGGACTACACGTCCTTGACTTCAGAGGGCTACACGCCCTTCCCTTCAGAGGACTACACGCCCTCTCCATACTACGCATCCTTGCCATCAGAAGGCTACACGCCCTCGCCTTCAGAGGACTACACGTCTTCGCCTCCAGAGGACTACATGTCCTCACCTTCAGAGGGCCACACGCCCTCCCCTTCAAAGGACTACACGTTCTACCCTTCAGAGGGCTACAACCCTTCCCTTCAGAGGACTACACGCCCTCGCCTGCACTAGAGTTTCCAGCACAGCTGTGATACGGTCTAGGACATCACGGTTCTGATCCCTACCACATCCTGCCATACCTAACCTGTAGGGAAGCTATTAGTATCCAAGAAATTCTACTGAGAGAGTGTACCACACAGGCTATGACAGTTATAACAATATCCCTCTCTCTATACATATATATACACACAACAATTCTACTGAATTTATTGCACATTCCTGCTTAAGACAAGAAAGTAGAAATACACACAATTTGTGACTTAACGTCACTCCCCGAAACCTACTTCCAAGTTTCAGAGATACACAACATTCACACAGTAAGACCATGGACAGGTTCACTAGAATCCAACTTTTGCTCTTATACCACCAATTGTGGCTTCCCTAAATAATGACTGGTTTAATAGTAATGATTTAAATAGCAAAAAACCATGGGAATTATTTTTTCTTTTTCTTTTTCGTTTCTCTCTCTTTTTCACAGTAATTAAGTTCAGAAGGAAAATTATCACTATAGAGTCCTGAATGGCCAGTTCACAACTCTATTCGGAGTCATTTCTTTCTTATCACTCATAACCTCTAAACTATTTTGCTCTTTCAAAAAAAGAAAAATATGCCAGCCATTATTTTAGGTCGTCACGTGAAAAATAATAAAATGTGGTCGATGAACTCTTTTCAATAAAATTTGTTAACACTTTCTCTTCAAATAAAAAAATTAAACATAATTACATTCATCATCTAAAACTGTCCAAAATATGGGAGTTTGCAAAATACATAGTGACATCCAGAGCAAAGGTATCCACTGTGGTGGCTTCAGCCACATATATAAAAGAGTAAACCTAGCAGTCTGTACTAAATACACCCACCCACAAAAAGCATGTAAACCTAGTCTGAGGAGCCGTCTGCTACGATGATGAGTCTCCACTAGTCGCTATCCATCCAGGGCCGCTCTCCTCCGTAGAGTCTACCTCAGATGCTGACATGACATCCTCTGGAGAATCCACGTCAGGGAGTGGGTCCTCATCACCCTCTGGAAAGTCAAGAGCATCCACAGCAGGCTCAGGAGGTAACTTCTCTGGGTCCTCCTCAGGGTCTTCTTCAGAGGACGACACCTCTATCACTTGGACTGGCTCCACTAGTCGATATGGAGTAGGTGTAGGTAGTATCCACTCCACAGTTCGCTGAAGCGTGCGTGCGGGTTCCTCTGGATGTACCAATGAAGTAGCAGTGAGTCGAATCGTGCCACGGAATCGGCACCTCTCATTGCCTTCGAGGGTCTCCCTAACTCCCTCTAGGCACTCCATCTCCACACGATCATGGATTAATTGCACTGCCATCGCGATCTACAAGAAATAAAAGAAAGGGGGTAGACTCTTTCAGGAGAAATCTAACTACAGGTAACAATACAATGCGTCCCCTAACCGCTACATGTAGTAAAAAGGTATGTCTCAAGGGTTTTCTTTTCTGGTAATCGATTACCAAAGTATGGAATCGATTACCAGTGCCCAAACTGGAGTTACACAACTTCAACACATGGAAACCTGCAATTTACACTGTGTAATCGATTACACATAACTGGTAATCGATTACCAGTGCCCTGTTACTCTATGTAATCGATTACACAGCATTGGTAATCGATTACTAGAGGCCACCTCAACATCTTGTCTCCATTTTTAAGCCTTGTAATCGATTACACCCCTTGGTAATCGATTACCAGAGGCCATCTCAACTTCCAGTCTCCATTTTTTTGCCTTGTAATCGATTACACACCCTTGGTAATCGATTACCAGAGGCCAAATTCTAGATACCACTCAAGATCCATAGCTGGCCAGCCACTACACAAGCCTCCTTGCTTTGAGGTCGTTGTTCTTTTATTGGTTGACTGCCAAGAGCTCGCCTGTTTAGGTACGTCACAGGTTCTCACTGACTGACTATGCCCGGGTTGGGTCAGGATTCATCAAGCTTGGTTTTGGGCAATAGCACCCCACCTGACGTCCCCGAGGTCTCCTGACCCCCGCGACATATCTCTAGGTACCACTCTGTGGTCAACAAATAAAAGTAGGAAGACTGACTCTTCCACGCTTTCTCACTTCAAGCTTGTAGGATTATGGGGTACCCGTCATATGTGGTACTAGGTGGCGATCGGGCGATGGTGCAAATCAACTCTCCCACATCCACAATTCAAACATGAACCCACCATCCCCAGTTGCCCACCTTCAACTGAGCTCACGTACCCCCACGCAGCCCTTATCCTCATTCCTCTCAGCACTGGGTCCCCATCAACCCCTCCAAGCTTCCATAATATCCAAGCAATTCAATATCCAAATATCATGAACTACCCTAAACCCAGAAAACAGGGCAGAGGCAGAAAACTCTGCCCAAAACACATTCCAATACCACAGCTTTCCCTACTCAAATATCGCAGTAATATTCTCTTCGTTCCGATTCGTTAACCGTTGGATCAACTCGAAACTTTTACTGGAGGTCCCTAGTACATAAGTCTACATTTTGACCGTTGGAATCTGCTAGAAAATGTCCAGAACCCAATAAGTACTACCTTTCCCATAACCAGCAATACACAAGCATTTTTTTGCACAAGAACAAAATTTCTGCTGCACAATTCAATAGCAATTTTCTGCATAACAGGGCAGATTTTCGAAATCCCTCTTGCCCTCATCAAATTTTGCTCAAATTGGATCCTACAAGTCCTAAATCATATATAAAACGTATTTAAACCAAAAACAAACTTCAGGTCAAGGCAATTCAAAATCTAGGTATCTAAAACACCTCAATTTAGTGGATTTTCAAGGTTTGAGAAGTGAAAATGAGAATGGGGTAATTTTGGAGCAAACTCTCATCTCAAACAAGTCTATAACATTAATTTAAACTTGCTCAAACTGGTTTTACAACGAAAACTCCACCAATTCAAAATTTGACCCCTCAACACCCAATTTACCCTAGAAATGGCTCTTGCTTTCACCTTTGTCACTCATTTTTCTCATTTGCTCAGCCCAAGCTTTCCCACAAGTCCTAAATGACATTTTAAACTAGGATTAACTGACTTTAGCCCCCAATTACCACTAACCCCAAATTTAGCTTTTCAAACCCTCAAAACCTCACACTATTCCACTCACATCACTACCATTCTCACATTTAACCCTAGGTTAACTCTCCCCATCATCTCTACCAGTTTTCTACCAACAATTTCAGCCCACAAGCATCACAAAACATCACTATAAAACCCTAAAACAGAATGGGTAAATTTGGCTCACAACAAACATGTCAAGTTTAGCATGCGAGAAGAAGTCTACCCAAACCTGAAATTTGAAGTCCCACAACGTAGAGGTGCGCTTCACGACTTCGAAAATGGCTTCCTTTTGTAATTTGGAGTAGAAATGGTGAGCAAAGTTTGGAGCTTTAATGGGCAACAATGGTGGATGAGAAAGGGAGAAGAAAAGCAACGTGGGAGATGAGAAGAGCTTCTGAATTTTTCAGAGTGAGGAGAGAGAACGTGGCTTTTATGAGAAAAAAAAAATGATTTCCTTTTCCTATTATTTTATTTTTTAAAAGCACTTGCCACTTGTCCCATTTTGAGTGGAACAAAAAGGGGCCCACTTTTTCTCTTGATGTGACTCATACTCAGCCACAAGGAGAGAAAAAAATTTAACTTTTTGAATGCTAAAATCCTGCCTCGGTTTGCGTGCCATTTCTCTGATTCCAATTTCTCGCGTTTCTCTGCACCCGTCGGGGCCCGTTTTCGAAAGTAAGCAATATATATATCAAAATGCTCAGAATGAAACCCTGAGCGTGGTTCAGAGGTTGGTTTTGTTAAATTTTAAGTTGCACGCAAAATGATAATTTTTAAACTAATTAATTGAGAATTAATCTATAACTGTCCAGTTATGGATTTCTCTTCGTTAATTAGCCTAACCCGCGTATCTTTCCCCCAATGTACGTACTTATACCAGGAGTATATATATATATATATATATATATATATATATATATATATACACTGAATAATACTTATATAATTATTCAAAATGTATCGTTTACAAAATTCCGGGTAGAAATTTCCAGGATGTCACAATACTCCCACCCTTTAAGGAATTTCGTCCCCGAAATTAACTACTCTATGAACAAACTTGGGTACAATTCTCTCACCCTATCCTTTAACTCCCAGGTTGAATCACCCTCGTCGGGTCCTTACTGCACTTTCACCAACACGATCTCCTTTCCTCTCAGCGACTTCATTCTTCGATCAGTAATCTTCTGAGGTTGTGCTTTATAGGTGAGGTTATCCTTCACCTGTACCTCGTCCACTGCAAGTACATGTGATGGATCCGGGTTGTACCGTCTCAGTTGAGAGACATGAAACACAGGATGCAAATTCGATAAGCTCGGGGGTAAAGCGATTTGATAAGCTACAGGCCCCACCTTCTTCAAAATCTGATACGGACCTAGATACTTGGGCATCAACTTCCAAGATTTGAGAGCTCTCCCTACTCCAGTTACAGGAGAAACCTTCAAAAACACATGTTCTCCTTCCTGAAAATCTAATGGCTTCCTCCTTCTGTCATAATAGCTCTTCTGCCTATCCTGAGATGCTTTTATTTTCTCTCGAATCAATTTCACTTGTTCGGTAATCTGTTGTAGCATTTCAGGCCCAAGGAGTACTGCTTCTCCATCATCGTACCAACAAACAGGAGTTTTGCACTTTCGTCCATATAGAGCTTCAAAAGGATTCATACCAATACTAGCTTGGTAGCTGTTGTTGTAAGTAAATTCAATCAATGGCAAACATTCCATCCAGCTGCCTTGTTGCAATATAATACACGCCCGGAGTAGATCTTCTAGAGTTTGAATGGTTCGTTCAGTCTGACCATCTGTTTGAGGATGATAAGCTGAACTGAGCTTCAGCTTTGTCCCCAATGCTTCATGTAGACTTGTCCAAAATCGCAAGGTAAACCTCGGATCCCTGCCTGATACAATACTGGAAGGAATTCCATGCAACCTTATTACTTCTTTGATATACAACTCTACTAACTTCTCCATTTTATACTTCATATTCACCGGAATAAAATAAGCAGATTTGGTGAGTCGATCTACTATGACCCACACAGCATCATGTCCACGACTAGTCTTGGGTAAACTAGATACAAAATCCATAGATATGCTCTCCCATTTCCATTCCGGAATTTCTAGTGGCTTTAATTCTCCTGATGGTCGCTGGTGCTCAGCCTTAGCCTTTTGACATGTCAAACATCTTGCTACATATTCAGCTACATCTTTCTTCATGCCATGCCACCAAAAACTTCTCTTCAAATCTTGGTACATCTTAGTCATTCTTGGATGGAAACTAAGACGGCTTTTATGTGCTTCTTCCAAGATCTTAAATTTCAAATCATCTAAAGATGGTACACATATCCTCCCCTTGAATCTAATTAACCCGGTTGTGTCCTTCTTAAACTCCACATCCTTATCTCCCATTGCATCTAACACTTTGCCTTGCAGAAACGGGTCATCCTCTTGAGCCTTGCGTATGTGATCTACGAATTCATTGGTGATCTGCAACGCTCCACAAATAAGCTCTTGGGTTGCATCTCGATTGCTAGATTCAGATCTCGAAATTCCTCTATCACTCTCTGTTTCAGACTCATCATGGTCGCAACATGTAAGGACTTCCGGCTCAGCGCGTCGGCTACTACATTAGCCTTTCCTGGATGGTAGGAAAGACCAAAATCATAATCCTTGAGGAACTCCATCCATCTTCGTTGCCTCATATTGAGTTCCTTCTGATCGAACAAGTATTTGAGCCTCTTGTGATCACTGAAAACTTCAAAATGAGTACTGTATAAATAGTGCCTCCAAATCTTTAAGGCAAAGACCACAGTTGCTAGTTCCAAATCATGGGTCGGATAGTTAACTTCATGAGGACGTAATTGACGTGAAGCATAAGCCACTACTCTTCCCTCCTGCATTAACACACACCCCAAGCCTTGCCCGCTTGCATCGCAATACACTTCAAATGGTCTCTTAAGGTCGGGCAAAATTAACACTGGAGCTGTTGTCAAACGCCTCTTCAACTCTTGGAAGCTTTGATCACATTTCTCATTCCAGACAAACTTCTCATTCTTACGAGTCAATTTAGTTAGGGGCAGTGCCAATTTAGAAAATCCCTCAATGAATTTTCTATAATAGCCAGCCAACCCCAAGAAACTTCAAACTTCTGTTGGAGTTGTCGGTTGTTGCCACTCCATAACCGACTCCAATTTAATCGGATCCACCGCAACCCCATCTTTAGAAATCACATGTCCCAAGAACTGCACTTTCTCCAACCAAAATTCACATTTCAACAATTTGGCGAACAATTTCCTATCCCTCAGGATATGCAACACAATTCTCAAGTGCTTCTCATGCTCCTCCTTATTCCTTGAATACACTAGGATATCATCAATGAACACAACCACGAACTGATCTAAGTAATCATGGAATATACGGTTCATATAGTCCATGAAGATAGCCGAAGCATTAGTCACTACAAATGGCATGACTAAATACTCATAATGCCCATACCGAGTCCGAAACGCAGTCTTTGGGATATCTTCCTTCTTAACTCGGATTTGATGATACCCCGATCGCAAATCTATCTTCGAAAATACCGTCGCTCCCCTCAATTGATCAATCAAATCATCTATCCTTGGTAGAGGATATTTGTTCTTGATAGTGACCTTGTTTAGCTGCCGATAGTCTATGCACATCCTCATACTTCCATCCTTCTTTTTAACCAATAAGACTGGCGCTCCCCACGGTGATGCGCTTGGGCGAACAAATTGTTTACTTAAAAGATCCTGCACTTGTGCCTTCACCTTTGCTAGTTCTACTAGAGACATCCTATAGGGCGCGATCGACACTGGATTCGCCCCAGGCACCAAGTCAATAATGAATTCCACTTCTCTCTCAGGTGGTAATTCACAAATGTCATCAGGAAAAACTTCTGGAAATTCTGACACCACCAGTATATTGCTAACTTCAGCAACCTCCTCCACATTCATGGAGAACAACACCATGTAAATTTGAACATCCCCCGTTCCATCGTTGGCCGCATTCTCTTTCAATGGTTCATTTGGAACTACATTTCCACCAAATACTAGCATCTTCTCCTTGCAGTCTAGAAAGATATGGTTAGTAGATAACCAATCCATCCCCAAGATCACATCTAGATGAGCTAAAGGTAAGCAAATCAAGTCCGCCATAAAAGATCGACCCTCAACAATTATAGGACACTTCAAACACACCCGAGAGGTGGTTATAGGCTCGTTAGTCGGAGTAGACACCACCATATCATATGGTAACTCCGTCGTACATAACCCCAACCTCTCCACACATGCATGAGATATGAACGAATGCGTGGCACCCGAATCATAGAGTACATCTACTAGTTTATCAGCAATCAAACACTTACCCTGTATCAAATCGTCAGAGGCAGCAGCTTCTGATCCACTCATAGCAAATACCCAGGAGGGTACCTTTGGTCTTCCACCACTAGTGTTGTTGTTGTTGCTAACATTATCGCTCCTTATGGAATTAGTAGGTCCACGATTGACGGTGTTGGAGTTGACAGTTACCGTCGGTCTCCCAGTCACTCTACACTCTCGAGCATAATGGCCTACCTTGCCACAAATATAACAACGCTTCTCCTGTGTCTGCTGGAGTTGTGGGCAATTCCTCCTAAGATGCGGTCCTCCGCACTGAAAGCACTGTACCCCAGTCCCCCTTGACTGGCTCATGTTGGACATAGCCATAGGTTGTTTCCCCTTGTTTCTAGAATATGGCTTCATCCTCTTATTACTGTTTCCTCTAAAAGGATGGCTTCTCTGTGGTCCTCCAAAGCCTCTAGCTTGCCTCTCCTTCATCTTGTCCTCAAATATTCTGCACTTTGTCACCAGTTGATTGAAATCCGTGATCTGCATGTAGCTAACTTCCTGTTGAATCTCCAGTCGAAGCCCGTTCTCAAACTGAGCACATAAGTCTTCTTCGTTCTGAGCATCTTGGTATTGAGGCCAGTACTATAGAAGTTCATTAAATTTGGTCGTGTATTCTCCAACGGACATGTTTCCCTGCTTCAAATCCAGAAATTCCCTCGCCTTTCGCTTCCTGAGATCTCGTGGAAAATAATTTTCCAGGAATTTTCCCTTGAAGGCATTCCAAGGAATCACGCCTCTGGGTGCAGCAAATGTAGGTCTCACGAACTTCCACCAGTTCTCAGCTTCTCCTTGGAGCATGAACGTCGCATAAGCGACCTTATGCTCCTCGAGACAACCCATCGCCTCGAAAATCTTCTCAGTCTCAGCTAACCACAACCTAGCACCTTTCGGATCATAGTCCCCACTGAACTTCGGCGGGTGGTTCTTACGAAAAGCCATGAGTCCCTGATACTCTGTCGGCTCCACATCACGTTCCTCCACTAGAGTTTCCAGCACAGCTGTGATACAGTCTAGGACATCACGGTTCTGATCCCTACCACGTCCTGCCATACCTAACCTGTAGGGAAGCTATTAGTATCCAAGAAATTCTACTGAGAGAGTGTACCACACAGGCTATGACAGTTATAACAATATCCCTTTCTCTATACATATATATACACACAACAATTCTACTAAATTTATTGCACATTCCTGCTTAAGACAAGAAAGTAGAAATACACACAATTTGTGACTTAACGTCACTCCCCGAAACCTACTTCCAAGTTTCAGAGATACACAACATTCACACAGTAAGACCATGGACAGGTTCACTAGAATCCAACTTTTGCTCTGATACCACCAATTCTGGCGTCCCTAAATAATGACTGGTTTAATAGTAATGATTTAAATAGCAAAAAACCATGGGAATTTTTTTTTTCTTTTCCTTTTTCGTTTCTCTCTCTTTTTCATAGTAATTAAGTTCAGAAGGAAAATTATCACTATAAAGTCCTGAATGGCCAGTTCACAACTCTATTCGGAGTCATTTCTTTTTTATCACTCATAACCTCTAAACTATTTTGCTCTTTCAAAAAAAGAAAAATATGTCAGCCATTCTTTTAGGTCGTCACGTGAAAAATAATAAAATGCGGTCGATGAACTCTTTTCAATAAAATTTGTTAACACTTTCTCTTCAAATAACAAGATTAAACATAATTACATTCATCATCTAAAACTGTCCAAAATATGAGAGTTTGCAAAATACATAGTGACATCCAGAGCAAAGGTATCCACTATGGTGGCTTCAGCCACATATATACAATCATCAAAATTTCTATACAATAGGTCTACCCATCCAAAAATCAAAAGAGTAAACCTAGCAGTCTGTACTAAATACACCCACCCACAAAAAGCATGTAAACCTAGTCTGAGGAGCCGTTTGCTATGATGAAGAGTCTCCACTAGTCGCTGTCCCTCCAGGGCCGCTCTCCTCCGTAGAGTCTGCCTTAGATGCTGACATGACATCCTCTAGAGAATCCACGTCAGGGAGTGGGTCCTCATCACCCGCTGGAAAGTCAAGAGCATCCACAACAGGCTCAGGAGGTAACTCCTCTCGGTCCTCCTCAGGGTCTTCTTCAGAGGACGACACCTCTATCACTTGGACTGGCTCCACTAGTCGATATGGAGTAGGTGTAGGTAGTATCCACTCCACAGTTCGCTGAAGCGTGCGTGCGGGTTCCTCTGGATGTACCAATGAAGTAGCAGTGAGTCGAATCGTGCCACGGAATCGGCACCTCTCATTGCCTTCGAGGGTCTCCCTAACTCCCTCTAGGCACTCCATCTCCACGCGATCATGGATTAATTGCACTGCCATCGCGATCTACAAGAAATAAAAGAAAGGGGGTAGACTCTTTCAGGAGAAATCTAACTACAGGTAACAATACAATGCGTCCCCTAACCGCTACATGTAGTAAAAAGGTATGTCTCAAGGGTTTTCTTTTCTGGTAATCGATTACCAAAGTATGGAATCGATTACCAGTGCCCAAACTAGAGTTACACAACTTCAGCACATGGAAACCTGCAATTTACACTGTGTAATCGATTACACATAACTGGTAATCGATTACCAGTGCCCTGTTACTCTATGTAATCTATTACACAACATTCGTAATTGATTACTAGAGGCCACCTCAACATCTTGTCTCCATTTTTAAGCCTTGTAATCGATTACACCCTTTGGTAATCGATTACCAGAGGCCATCTCAACTTCCAGTCTCCATTTTTTTGCCTTGTAATCGATTACACACCCTTGGTAATCGATTACCAGAGGCCAAATTCTAGATACCACTCAAGATCCATAGCTGGCCAGCCACTACACAAGCCTCCTTGCTTTGAGGTCGTTGTTCTTTTATTGGTTGACTGCCAGGAGCTCGCCTGTTTAGGTACGTCACAGGTTCTCACTGACTGACTATGCCCGGGTTGGGTCAGGATTGATCAAGCTTGGTTTTGGGCAATAGCACCCCACCTGACGTCCCCGAGGTCTCCTGACCCCCGCGACATATCTCTAGGTACCACTCTGTGGTCAACAAATAAAAGTAGGAAGACTGACTCTTCTACGCTTTCTCACTTCAAGCTTGTAGGATTATGGGGTACCCGTCATATGTGGTACTAGGTGGCGATCGGGCGATGGTGCAAATCAACTCTCCCACATCCACAATTCAAACATGAACCCACCATCCCAGTTGCCCACCTTCAACTGAGCTCACGTACCCCCACGTAGCCCTTATCCTCATTCCTCTCAGCACTGGGTCCCCATCAACCCCTCCAAGCTTCCACAATATCCAAGCAATTCAATATCCAAATATCATGAACTACCCTAAACCCAGAAAACAGGGCAGAGGCAGAAAACTCTGCCCAAAACACATTCCAATACCACAGCTTTCCCTACTCAAATATCCCAGTAATATTCTCTTCGTTCCGATTCGTTAACCGTTGGATCGACTCGAAACATTTACTGGAGGTCCCTAGTACATGAGTCTACATTTTGACCGTTGGGAGCTGCTAGAAAATTTCCAGAACCCAATATGTACTACCTTTCCCATAACCAGCAATACACAAGCATTTTTTTGCACAAGAACAAAATTTCTGCTGCACAATTCAACAACAATTTTCTGCATAACAGGGCAGATTTTCAAAATCCCTCTTGCCCTTATCCAATTTTGCTCAAACTGGATCCTACAAGTCCTAAATCATATATAAAACGTATTTAAACCAAAAACAAACTTCAGGTCAAGGCAATTCAAAATCTAGGTATCTAAAACCCCTGAATTTAGTGGATTTTTAAAGTTTGAGAAGTGAAAATGAAAATGGGGTAATTTTGGAGCAAACTCTCATCTCAAACAAGTATATAACATTAATTTAAACTTGCTCAAACTGGTTTTGTGACGAAAACTCCACCGATTCAAAATTTGACCCTCAACACCCAATTTACCCTAGAAATGGCTCTTGCTTTCACCTTTGTCACTCATTTTTCTCATTTGCTCAGCCCAAGCTTTCCCACAAGTCCTAAATGACATTTTAAACTAGGATTAACTCACTTTAGCCCCCAATTACCACTAGCCCCAAATTTAGCTTTTCAAATCCTCAAAACCTCACACTTTTCCACTCACATCACTACCATTCTCACATTTAACCCTAGGTTAACTCTCCCCATCATCTCTACCAGTTTTCTACCAACAATTTCAGCCCACAAGCATCACAAAACATCACTATAAAACCCTAAAACGGAATGGGTAAATTTGGCTCACAACAAACATGTCAAGTATAGCATGCTTTCAACAAATTCTTTCACAAATAACTACCATAAGGCATTAATCTAGTAAAACTACCCATCATATCCCCCAAAACCCACGAAAATCATGTGAGAAGAAGTCTACCTATACCTGAAATTTGAAGTCCCACGATGTAGAGGTGCGCTTCACGACTCCGAAAATGGCTTCCTTTTGTAATTTGGAGTAGAAATGGTGAGCAAAGTTTGGAGCTTTAATGGGCAACAATGGCGGAAGAGAAAGGGAGAAGAAAAGCAACGTGGGAGATGAGAAGAGCTTCTGAATTTTTCTGAGTGAGGAGAGAGAACGTAGCTTTTATGAGAAAAAAAATGATTTCCTTTTCCTATTATTTTATTTTTTAAAAGCACTTGCCACTTGTCCCATTTTGAATGGAACAAAAAGGGGCCCACTTTTTCTCTTGATGTGACTCATACTCAGCCACAAGGAGAGAAAAAAATTTAACTTTTTGAATGCTAAAATCCTGCCTCGGTTTGCGTGTCATTTCTCTGGTTCGAGTCTCTCGCGTTTCGCTGCACCCGTCGGGGCCCGTTTTCGAAAGTAAGCAATATATATATATCAAAACGCTCAGAATGAAACCCTGAGCATGGTTCAGAGGTTGGTTTTGTTAAATTTTATGTTGCACGCAAAACGATAATTTTTAGACTAATTAATTGAGAATTAATCTATAACTGTCCAGTTATGGATTTCTCTTCGTTAATTAGCCTAACCCGCGTATCTTTCCGCCAATGTACGTACGTCTACCAGGATATATATATATATATATATATATATATATATATATATACTGAATAATACTTATATATATAATTATTCAAAATGTATCACTTACTAATTTCCGGGTAGAAATTTCCAGGATATCACATCACTCATTTAAGGGTAACAGTCTGAAAATCTGGGAAGAAATTGTTGAAAAGTTTCTGAAGAAATATTTCCCAGAGTCAAAGATTGCAGAAGGGAAAGCTGCAATCTCTTTATTTCATCAGTTCCTTGATGAGTCCTTGAGTGAAGCGTTGGAGAGGTTTAGAGGTTTATTGAGAAAGACTCCCACCCATGGGTTCTCTGAGCCAATTCAATTGAATATTTTTATAGATGGGTTGATATCACAAACCAAACAACTGTTAGATGCTTTATCAAGGGGAAAAATAAAGCTAAAGACCCTTGAAAAGGCAACTGAGCTAATTGAGAATATGTCAGCCAGCGATCATGCCATTCTGCACGACAGAGTTCATCAACCCACAAAGAAAAGCTTGTTATAACTATCATCACATGACGCTTTATTGGCACAGAATAAGTTGCTTTCTAGGCAACTTGAGATTTTAAAAGGAACACTTGGTAAGTTTCCAACTAAACTATCTATTGGTCAACCTACACATTCTTCTATTTTGCAGGTTACAGGTTGTATCATATGTGGTGAGGCTCATGAAACAGGCCAATGTATTCCCATTGAAGAAAACACTCAAGAAATTCACTATATGGGAAATCAACAAAGGCAAGGATATACTCGAGGAGGATTCTCAAGCTTCCAGTAGGGTCCTTATAATTAACAAGGACAGTGGAGATCACACCTTGGCAATCAATTCAACAAAGACTAGGGTGGACCTTCTAACAAGCCAATCCGTCAAGGGCCTAACATCTTTCAGAGGACTACTAAGCTGGAGGAGACATTGACTCAGTTTATGCAGGTAACAATGTTAAATCATAAAAGCACTGAGTCAGCACTGAAAAACCTTGAGGTCCAGGTGGGACAACTGGCCAAGTAGATAGCTGACAAGTCATCCAACAGTTTTGTGGCAAATACAGAAAAGAATTCCAAGGAGGAATGCAAAGCTGTGATGACAAGGAGTAAGAGGTTTGTGGAGGCAGAGGATGAGGATAGTGTCATGTCCAAGAAGAAAGCTGCTGAAAAGAAAGGTACTAATGAAAAGAAAGTTGAGGTGTTAGGTGAAAGCAGTCAGGGAAAAGAAAAACAAATAATGGTCAAGAAAAAAGAATTAAATGACCAAAGAAAAGAAAAACAAGTAGAAAAAGAAGAAGAAAATGAAAAAATGAAAAAGATGAAAGTGGGTAAGGAGGTTCTGGAAGTAAGAACCAAAATGTGATATCACCCATTGAGGTAAAAGCATCAAGCTAATGACGTTAAAAAAGTGCTTCCTAGTAGGCAACCCAGTTCTAATTTTTGCTTTCCTTTTCTTTTATGCATTGCTTAATGTGGAACTTGCTTCATAATCAGTACATTGGGGTATATCAGCTTGTTTTTAAATGATAGATATAAGGGTTTCAATTTCCTAAGGAAATGACTGAAAAATATCTTAGAAATTTTTTTTTTTCTGAAAAATAGTTCTTTTGCTAAGCGCAAGCCTTGCGCTAAGCGCATCTTTGGTCATGCGCTATGCCAAGAGTCTCTCTCGCACTCACATTTGCCCAAAATTTTCAGAACTGCCTGCATCTTCTCTCTCGCACTCATCTTCCTGCATTTTCGCTTTCTTCTGCATCTTCACGCATCACCAGCTAACAAGGATCCAAGTAAGTTCCCTATTTCTTTTTTCTCTTCTATTCCATTGAACCTTAGGTTAGAAAACCTTAGATTTAGCTTTTGATTCTTAGGGTTTTAATGTTTTTAGAAGTAGTTAAATATTAGAACTTTGTATATATGATTGTACTATATAGATCATTTTGACTGGTTTGCATGTTTGATATGTCTTTTAGAGGCTTAAAAAAATGGAAGAAAACGAACTGTGTTTTCTGCGTTTTTCTGGAAAATGCGATGAACTCACTAAGCGAGCATGATGCACTAAGCGAGTTCATCAATATTCATTGAATTTATGCGTTTCCAGAAGAACTCGCTAAGTGCGCCTATCGCGCTAAGCGAGTTCATCTTGTGAGGATGAACACTCATCCTCCTATTAAGATACCTGTGGCTAAGTGAGGCTGATTCACTAAGCCCGGGTAACTTAGTCAATTTTTTTGTTGAAAGTCGCGCGCTAAGCCGAGCGTACCTGAGCTAAGCACATTTCGTTGCGGCAGCCATTGGGCTAAGCGGGTCTGGCTCGCTAAGCTCCCATACTTCATGAATTTTCTGAATTTCATGGTGCCGCTAAGCACAACCCTAATGAGCTTAGCGCACATCTGTTGCGGCAATCGGTAGGCTTAGCGGGCAGTTGCCAGCTAAGCCGATTATGCAAAAGTAGAATTTTCTGCAACACCCACTAAGCGGCCCCGCATGTCGCTAAGCGGTAGTGTTTATTTTGTGAAGGTGAGCTAAGCGGACCATGTCTCGCTAAGCTGCCAATGCCTTTTTCAATTTTATTTTTCAGTTTTTGAATTCGTATAACTTGTGTCCTGATCAACTGTTTAGTCCCTTTATTTGCAAATGGCCTCCAGGAAACACAAGAGTATCGGTTCAAGACCCACAACTCAATATGATACAAGGAGATTTCACTCCTTGGATTCATGGAACCGGTACACAGATAATGTATTGGGGAGAAACATCTTGCCAGAGAGGAAGGTGGAAATCTACCACACTGAGTTTGATGATTTTAAGACTGAGTTGGAGAGGCATAATCTCCATAAATGCCTCACCAATTTGGTTGATGGGAGCATACATGTGGCTTTGGTGAAAGAGTTCTATGCAAACCTAGACAGCTCTGAGGGTCCTTCTCCAAAGCAAGCCAGGGTTAGAGGCCATCTAGTGAAGATCGACACTGACAGCCTCAACACATTCCTAGAGACACCTGTGGTGTTGGCAGAGGGTGATACTTTGCCCACATACTCCAGATACTGCAGGCTCCCTTCAGATCCTAGGGAGATTGAGGCTGCCCTACGCATACCAGGCCGAGGGTTCATCCTGAACACTGAGGGCCATCCTGGGAGGATCTTGAGGAAGGACTTGATGACTTTAGCCCAAGTGTGGAGTGTTCTCTCATACTCCAACCTGGCCCCCACATCGCACACCTCTGACCCGACAGTGGATAGAGCTAAGCTGATCTTTGGCCTAGTCTCTCGCATGGACATGAACATAGGAGCTCTCATTTTTGGCCAGATGACTTCTATAGCCCAGTCTAACTCTTCTAGACTTGGGTTTCCTACTCTGATCACTGCCCTATATCAAGCCAAAGGGGTTGTCTCTGACAGCCTCACTTTTGAGCGCCTGAGCCCGGTCATTAACTTGGCCTACATCAGGAAGAACTGTTGGAATCCTAATGATCTGACAGTTTTTATCCGAGGGGCCAAAAGGGCGAGGGCAAGGCCAGCTGATCTTCCTTCCACATCTGTAGCTCCTACTCCAGCATCCACTTCAGCAGCTCCTTCAATCCCAGATCAGATTGATTCTCAGCGCTTTGAAGCCATGCTTCAGAGCATTCATCAGGGACAAATCATTTTACTTTAGAGTTTACAATTGGTGGTGCCTCCAGGATCCATTCCTTCCATTGATCAGTTTCTAGAGAGGGTAGCCTGGCTTGGGGCCCAACCTTCTCTTCACAGGGAAGATGAAGGTCCCATAGCCCAAGTACCACAACATGTAGAGGATGCATCATCTGAGGCCACCGTTCCAGAGCCATTCATTGTAGAGGAGGAGGCAGGTGAGACACAGGTTAGACAGGAAGTTGCTGCTACTCCTGAGAGGTCACGAGAGGTCACATCAGATCCATCCACACCAGTGGTGGACCTATCCTCACCTTAGCATGTAGCAGACCCCTCCACTCCTATACTCAAGATACCAGAGGACCCGACCACACCAATCCTAACTTTGAACACTTCACCTCCAGCTACTCACGTACTTCATCTGACAGATGAGGAGGATGTTCAGACACAGGACACTCAGGACCAGTCACAGGAATTCTAAATTCCTGATGATGCTTTTTGGATTATTATTATAATGATTATAGTTTCAACACATTGTTTTTAGTGATTTTGGTTAAAGTTTATATACACTGCTGTTTTTTGTTTGTGGTTTGTTGGTATGCTTGTTTTGAAGCATATGAAACAGTTTGACGTGACTTTGATGATTATGCAGTGAAACACTTTTATCTTTTTGTGAAAATTGGTGTTATGATTTGATTTTGGATTGAATGCATGATTGTGATGGAGTTTGTGTTTCTTTTCATGAGTTTGAGCAAGTATGTATGTTAGACAAAGAAAGAACAAGAATGTGAATCTGCAATTAGAATTGTTAGTCAATAGACAGGTTGATTGAGAAAGAAAAACTTGAACCATAACCGGTGAGAATGTGATCTTAAACTGTGAGTGAACGACTAGCTTCGAGAAATAGTCTTTGCATCAATCTCTGAATTTTAGAATGAAATGTATGAATGAGGACATGATGAAGGCCATGATTGTATATACAAGCCAATTGACCAAAAAGCTTACCTTGAATGATAATTGTATCCCTTGCAACCTTTGGGAGCTAAATTACATTTTTCAAAATTGAACCCTGAACTTGAATGAATATCTCTAGATACCTTGTTTAGATTCTAGGAGAGCAGATAGTTCAAGGCAAATTACCCCAAATTTGGGGGAGTTGATTGGGATGTAAAGTAAAAGGTAAAGCATCAGCACACACAACAAATAAGTTGTGTGTTAAAATAAAAAAAGCAATCAAAGAAAATGTGTGTTGTTGTAATAAGGTTAAAGACAAATTAAAGTAAAAGGCTAGTGAGTAAGCTAATTGTATGAAAAGATTAGTTGGATAAGTCTAGGATTTGTGCTCTCTTAGAATCTAAGCCTTTGAATCCTAGAAAAACCAATGATTTTTTGTAGCCAAGCCTCACTACAAGCATGTGAAAGTCCTTCTGATTCTGTTTATGCATTTTTTACTTTATGGCCTGAGATGAAGTTCAAAGATTGGACCTTTTGCTAGTTGTTATTGATGAATAGCTTAAACACTTGTGCTTGAGTGAAACAGTAGCCGTGAGACTGTGATATAAGCTACTTTCCTTGATATATATCTTATGCCTAACTTCATCTAATTGTACAGGTTACATTTTATTCTTCTTTTTGAATAACTGCATGCTTTGTGAAAGACAAGTGATGAGGGCATTTTGCTTCATTCTTTTATCATGCAATCAATAACTTTTGTTGCATACACCTTTGTAAATAGTCACTGCATGTCATTGTCACTTGGGGACCAGTGAGTTGTTCTTTATTTGCTTGAGGACAAGCAAAACTCTAAATTTGGGGGAGTTATTAGTCAATGAATACAACTAACTTTTGTGTGTAAAACCTGCGAAAAGTGTATCAAACTCCTCCAATTTATGGTTATTTTGTAGTGTTGTAATTACTTTTTGTTAAAGATAGGTAATAAATATTTAGTACTCCTATTTTGTGTATTTAGTAATCATTTCCACTCAATTTCAGGTTAATTAGGAAAGTTTGTGAAGTGCTGATTTTCATCCTCTCGCTAAGCCAATCTGCTGGCTTAGCGAGCCATCCATTGAGCGCACCACTCCTTTGGCTGAGTACGAGGAAGAATTTGGAAGAAGGATGAGCTATGCATGTTCGTTGAGCGAGGATTTATTCCCTTAAGCGCACCACTTGAGTCCATCTGTTAAGCAAGAAGACACGCGCTAAGCGCACAAGCACCATCAAGGCCACCTATTTAAGCCTGAAATCAGAAATAGGAGGGGATTTTGGCCATTTTCTCGAAGAGCTTCTGTGAATGTATGTATATATGATTTTGATGATGTCAAAAGAAGAATCAAACAAAGTTGCTTCAAAGGATAAGCATGGCTTCAAGATTAATACAAGATTGCTTCAACAAACAAAGCCTTGCTTCAAGATTAACTCAAGATCAAGTCTTGCCTTAAAACAAAGTGCTTTCAAGACATTCAAGGCTCTGGTAATCGATTACTAGGCAGTGTAATCGATTACCAGAAGACAGGGTTGAGAAATAGCTGTTGAAAAGGGTTTTGAATTTGAATTTTCAACATGTAATCGATTACCATATGTCTGTAATCGATTACCAGCAACGAAACTCCTAAAATTCAAATTCAAAAGTCATGAACCTTCAAATTATAATTGTGTAATCGATTACACAAACATTGTAATTGATTACCAGTGGAGAATTTTCAGAAAATATGCCAACAGTCACATCTTTTCATTGGATTTGTGAATGAACATCAAAGGCCTATAAATAGGTGACTTGGGAACGAATTTTATGAGAAAGTTTTGCTTAGCCAAAATGTTTTATCCTCTCAAAAGAAAATGAGAGATATTCCAAGAGAACTTCATTGCCAAATGCTCTCTCAAAAGAAACTCTTGGGCAAACACTTGCAAATCCATTAAGGGTTTCTCCATGGACTTCAATTGTAATATCCTTCTCTTCAAGAGAGAATTCTTCTTTCTTTCTTCTCATTCGAAGAGATTGATTAAGGGACTGAGGGTCTCTTAAGTTGTAAGGATTCTTGAACATAAGGGATAGGTTGTCTATGTGTGGTTCAGGCTTTGTAAACGGATTTTTACAAAGGGAGTGGAAAATCTCAAGTGGGTTGCTTGAGTACTGGACGTAGGCACGGACTTTGCCGAACCAGTATAAAAACCGTGTTTGCATTCTCTCTTCCCTTATCTCATTCATTTTATTGCAATCAATTTTGTCTTGCATGTTTAAAGAACATTATTAAATTGATTGCTGCTTCTTCTGCATTCTGAGCCTATCTCTTCTTTTAGAAGGGGGTTAAAAGTTTGTTAGTGGGAAATTAATTCACCTCTTCTTAAGATTTTTGAGGCCACATGTCTAACAGCTTCTGCATGTGAGAGATTTTAGAGAGAGAAGGGTCCAAGTCCAGAGAGTTTTGAGAGATTTTGCTGTGCGAAGACCTGCAGAGGATGAAGCTAGAAGAGGAAGTCGTCCTGAGAGCTTGAGATGAGTTTGTGAGTGATTATGAGGTTCTAGAGGTGGAGGAGACATCCTCACCGCTTGTATTTTTTCAATCCTTCATTTTTCTCTTCTCTTTGTTGTAAAGGAAGCTTCCTAGTTATGGAGAGCTAAATCCTCTATTGGTTCTTCCTTCTAGGTACTTGATGTAAATACCTGTATATCTATTTAATGATGTTTTATGTGTTCTCTGTGCTATCAGTACATCATTTCAGTGTGTCTTTGCCTTAATCGCGTAGATGCATGCTTTGTTAGGATCATTCAACAATGGAAACTGGTCTGATTCTTAGAACTTGATAGGACAGTAGTTTATCGTATTATCACGAGGGATCGAGGTATAGTAACCTAGTTGTTTGTATGTTTGTCTTAGTGCGGTTCTAGTCGAGTTTAGTCCAACAAGAGGAATCTGAGGATGATGCTTGATCGGGATTAGGCTAGACTATCATGAGGAATTGGGGTTTAGCATTTCAGGAGACACCATAGAACACATGAGCATTGTTAAGTAGATGGAGGGTTGGAGTCTTCGAAAGGGGTCTTGGGTCTAAGGCCAGACCGACTGCTAACCATGGGAGAACAAGAACGAGATGACGTGAGACCGTGGGGTATGCTTAACCATGGCCCCACGATGGGTGCCAAATGTACTTACCAAAATCCGAAGCTGGCACACGTCAGGGTGGACTTGGAGAATGTGGGCTCCTGGACTTTGCACGTCGGCTGGAGAGTGGCCTTTGTTAAGAGGAAAATAGGAGGGACCTGCAAAACAAAGGACTTTGACGTTCAAGTAAGTATATGAGTTAAGAGAATAAGAGAGAGAAAGTATAAGAGCGTATGCACAGGCATGTTTGCTCGTGTGCTGGAGTGTGTGGGATGTGTTAAGGGTTCGATGGAACTTGGTATTTATAGGAGAAGAGTGGAGTTGTAGGTCCCTGTTTGCAGGGACTGTTATAGCCTTTGTAGATAATTTCAGACTTATAGATAAGAGTTGCTAGCTTATGGATAATGTTCGAGATAATACGTAGCTTAAATATAAAAGCTAGTAGATAATTGTACCTTATAAATAATGTGTAGTTTGTAGATAATTGAATACTTGCTAAGAGATAAGAGATTCAAATATAAAGATGTAAGAGATAACCTATCAGTTAGGGTGCATGGAGGGTTGACATATCTCGCGAAGTGCCATGTATGATGAGACATGTATTTTATGGACCCTGCACAACACAAATATAAAGACATATATAATTGTTTCATACCTTTCTAGTATTTTCTTTGTTTTTCACAATCAACTTCTCCAAGAGGTAGCACATGGTCAACCTGAAAACAATTGAAACAAATGAAGCAAAAAAAAATTATTGAGGGACTAGAAAAAACCTTGGTGCCATGGGGTTGTGTCTAGTTGAAAGTGTGCTTTTTTTTTTGTAGTATGTTATTCTTGCTTCGTTTTGGTACAACAACAAATACACAGAAAAAGAGAATGAAGGAGATTGTTTGTTTAGAATAAAGGTGTAGTAGTGTATACTCATATTGTGCAGTTACTTATAAGAAGCTCTAGGCCGGTAAATGGGAAAATGACATACACTCACATAACGCTTCTTAGGTACAGGTAATCATAAAAACATTTAAGTGTAATAATGGGAAGTTTCGTAATGTTAAAGGTAATTTAGTTCAAGAAATTGTGCATGGTGGTAGGCTAAACGGAAGAAACTTATTTTTAAAGGGTAAAACAGTGAAAAAAAATTGGCAATCAATTGAAAGAAAATGCCAATGTGCAGTGAGACAAAGAAACAAAAAGTTTTTAAAAGTGGCTACACAAATGTTTTAAATTATAATATTTAAAATGATAACTTTTAATTTCTATTAAAACCTTTCAGATTCCTTCCATTAAGTTCTATTCAATCAATTTTTTTAATTATGGCTTGACCGTTATAAATTTAATTTGTGAGTGCACATTATAAATTTAATTTAAAAAAACATTTTAAATTTGTAGAAATTGTGTAGGTGAATATTTTTAAAAAGTAGGAGTATAAATACCGTGAAAAAATCTTGCATGAATTAAGGGTCTTAAGATTTTATGTTATTTATCATGTCATTAATTATTATATTTCTGCCTGTATTCTTTCTCACATTATGAACGAAATGAAATAATCATGTTTCCATTATAAAAAATAAAAAAGTGGGTGAATTTTAAGAATAATTTTTTTATTTTTAAATTAATATTAAACTCTATTATTTTATTAGTTTTCTCAATTTCTATTGAATTTAATAAATCACTATTTTAAAAACTAATAGTCCATCCTCCATAATTATAAATGTTAGATCACATTAAATCATATCAACTGTGGTCAAATTAAAGTTTTAGTTTAATGTCTCAAAAATGTTAAAATAGAGGTTACATAATTGGATAACATCAACGGTTATTATTAAAGTTCCGATCCGACCACTCAAAAATCTTCAAGTGAAATTTATTTATATATATATATATATATATATATATATATATATATGTTTTTTTATTATTCATTGCTTTTGTCTCTCATACTCTCTATATGTTGTTTCATCTAATTTAAATATGCATTCCATTCAAATCACATTTAAGTTGTTTGTTTGCTTTAATGTTAAAAAAATATAGTTAATGGCATGCATGGTTATATTTTTATTCAACAACTTACATAGAAGAAAAGTATTAAAAAAACAAGTATTTTATCAGTTTTTCATACGTACGATAAATCCTTTCATGAATATTGAGTTATCGAGGAAACATAGGCTGCTACTTGTCCTCATACAAACACTCCTCTAAACTTAAATTTTACTTCAAACATTTTACTACTTCAACAAGGACCTACTCGGCTAAAATAACACTCAACCGTTTACAGTGACCAACTTCTCTATGAACTTAGGAGTTTAGTCCCTATAAGGATCTCACCAAAAAACTTAAACTTACTTGAATCATCTCTAACAAGGGTTAAGGGTAGTTCAAGGAATCCTAAAATAACTTTCTGACTTATCTTAATCTTAGGTTTCCTCTCATCTCAACACAACTTCTACTTAAGAAGGATTTATGGTTATCTCTCACTTAGACGTAGCATACTCTAAAGATCATCTTCATCTAACTAAAATGCATAGCAAAACACTTAACATGAAAGTTGATTCTCAAGGGTCTATAACAACTTATGATACACCCCATAATCCAACTTAACTGGAAATACACTAAGTACTAATCATCAAAACCACTACAAGGGCTAACTCAGGGTGGGAGATCCTGTCCATGCATCCCATGAACACACAGGGGCATTGATCTTGTCAAGACATGACCAGGTACACATAAAGGCCATGAAAGGTATTAAGGTAGTCATTGGAGCATCCTCAGACTTTTCCCATATTAAGGTAAGGAGAACTAAGATTTATCTCGCTAATCATACAACTATCATTAATAATCCTTTAGGTTACCTACCTTACGCAAGAACACTCACTCTCGAACCTTTCCATGCTTAGCAATTAATGCCTTACTAATTACCTTACACTCTTCTTAAGGTTTCACACTAAACCTCTTTGTTGGATCAAGTGGCCTCAGAATAATTAAGAAGGGGGGTTGAATTAATTACTAATGAGTCTTGACTAATTAAAAAATTATCCTTCTTAATGTTACTACATTCAATTAGGCTTTAGTACTAAGTTATTATAAAGTAAAGAACAAAAGTAATAACTTAGATAAAAGTAAAGCGGAAATAAAAAGTACACAGCGGAAATTAAAGAGTGTAGGGAAGAATAAGACAAACACAAGATTTATACTGGTTCGGCAACAACCCGTGCCTACATCCAGTCCCCAAGCAACCACCGGTTCTTGAGATTTCTTTCAACCTTGTAAAATCCTTTACAAGCCAAAGATTCACAAGGGATGTACCCTCCTTTGTTCTCTTTGAACAACCAAGTGGATGTACCCTCCACTTGAACTGATCCACAAGAGATGTATCCTGTCTTGTTCTCAGTATAACAACCCAAGTAGATGTACCCTCTACTTGTGCCACAAAGGATGTACCCTCCAATGTGTTAGGAAGACACAAAAGAATTCAGGCGGTTAGTCCTTTGAATTCTCTTGGAAGAGAGAAGGGAGACACACAAGAATTCAGGCGGTTAGTCCTTCTATTCTTTTGGCAAAGGGAAAAAAGAAGAAAAGATAGCACACTTTTGTTTTCTACAGAATTTTCACTTACAGAAAAACAAGGTTTGGTAAAACAAAACTTAGAAAGATTTTTGGCAAAGGAAGAACAAGAAGAGAGATGAGTAGAAAGGAATTCTTAGAAGTTCTCAAAAATTGTTAAAGAGTTGTAAAAGTTCTTTTGAATGCAAGGCAAGGTCTTACTTCTATAGACTCTTCATGTCTGGTCAAGAAAACCATTGGAAGAGTTATAACCTTGAGAAAATCATGTCAAGAGTTACAACTTTTGACCTTTTATTCAAAAGTTATCAATGGTAATCGATTACCATAATCATGTAATCAATTACACAATGCATTTTATGAAAAGTTGTGACTCTTCACAATTGGATTTGAATTCCAACATTCAGATACACTGGTAATCGATTACCAATATAGTGTAATCAATTACACTATTTGAAAAATATTTTGGAATGTTGCAAATTAGTTAAAAACATTTTGAAATCAAATTTGGTCACTGGTAATCGATTACATGAAACTGTTAATCGATTACCAGAGTGTAAATACTCTGGTAACTTAGAAAATTTTGAGAAAACTCTTTTGTAAAACAAAATTGTGCTATGTTTGGATTTTTTGAAAAAATACTTCCCTTGTGAAGTCTTGACTGTTGCTTCTCGATTTCTTCTCTTGAATCTTGATCTTGATTGTTCTTGAATCCTGAATCTTGAAACATAATTGTTCTTGAATCTTGATTCTTTGAGACTTGATTCTTGAAGCCTGATTCTTTGGAACTTGCTTAACTCTTGATTCTTTGGCATCATCAAAATAATCTTGGAAGTCGTTGCTTCCACACTCTAAACTATTTTTCACAACTTTTTCAACTACTCTGTATTCTTAAACAACTTTTTACCAATCATCTCCTAGGAACTACGGTTACAATTTTCTATGGGTACAACACTTATAAAATTCTCAGTCTCGCACTTAGGTGGTAACTAAGCATATCCTCAAGGAACACAAGTACATGACTTACTAAGTTTGACTTTCGTCTACAGGTAACAAGGATCATGCCTACTCAAATATTTCCTCTCCAAACATCTTAACATGATTAACAAGGGTGAAGTCTCTCTCTATTCATAACAGAAGTAACAACATGACAATATATCAAGCAGTTTGACCAGACATGATTGGAAGATGAGCAACCAATAACAAGATGGACGCTCGATGGATTAGGAGACAATTATTTTAAATCAAGAATGACCACTTATTCATGATCAACAATAGACATTCCAAATGAATTCTAGAAACAAAAACATGATCACAGTGTACACATATATGAAGACATCAACAATCACTTGATTGTGACAGAAACATCAATAGTCGAACTGTTTGATGTAGGCTCATAACACAAAGAACGAATTATACTCAAGCTTTCAAGTGTAATCAAATTACTTAACTTAAGCACGAAACACAAAGAATATGTTGCACTAGAATCAAAAGGTACAGTCAAAATAGTATTCTTTATGAAATATATCTCGATATGAGTCATAGAACTATAAAGTATCAGCATTGCTAAGAACAAGAAATCACAAACAACCATACTATCTATGCAATAAAGGTAGAACACCATACTACAAGCATACTTAGAATTATAAGGTTCCTATAACAAGTATACAATGTACATATAAGAAGTAAGAACTAAATAGTCACTAAGGATGTATTTAATGAATCACAAGTCTCAATAATCACGTTTTTTATCACACACAAAGAAAAGAAGGGATTAGCCAACACATGTTAACACATAGATTAAACACACCCATTCACAGCACACTTGAAAATTCAAGGTTCTTGACGACATTAATACACACATTAAGTTTTCAAGACAACTTGTATCACTTGATGGCTTGCCATGACATCCTACCGCACTTCACGAATTATAGAGATGGCCAGTCTCTTAAATCATGACTCAACAGTGGACTTATGGTATAGCAGACATTAAGGATGCAACGCACATCACCAACATCATTCAATCTCATTTAATCATGCAAAGGAAAATAGAATTAGTAATTCTAGCATGTTCAACAAAAGCATTCATAAGTAATCACACAGAGTGCACACCAGAATATGGTAAGCACATAACACACTGGCTGAAAGGTTCGACCTACTTTGATACCACTAAATGTGACACCCTTTACCCAGACATATATGTACTAATAATAAAATGAATAATAAATTATAATTAATTAAAATTTCTTAAAACACGTTTAAATAAAAGTCTTTCAAAAGGGTAAAAGGCTCACACTCACTTTTCTAACATCATAATAAAAATTGTCCAAATAAATAATAAAACTTCTCGACTCAAAACAAGGTCGTCCAAGACTTCATACAATTAATATAGAAGCCTATACCCCAATGCCACATCCTATTAGAGCATTGTGTCCCGGCGTCCTTCAACATAAGGTTCCTTAAAAAAATTAACCTAGTCATCTGCTCCCCCAAACACAAAGTCCAAGATCATCACAGGATCCAAACACAAACAACACACAGGGAATGAGTTATCACATTCCTAACAAATAAAGAATTAAGACAACTAGATATACATATCATATAAATGAGATACAACTTACTTCAACATAACTCGCGTAATTCCACCACTTTGTCATTTAAAATTCACTTTTCAATCATCAATCACATTACACATGAATCACACAATCCGATCATGACATAATAACACATCAATTTCATAATAAACAATTAGCAAGCCTTATGCAACAGTTATGCTAAGACTCAAGCCTATATGCAATGTGGTACCATGCCAGTGAAAAACCACCATGGGGCACTTAGGAGTACATAACAAGACACACCATAAAATGGGTATGTCAGGTTACTATCACTAAGTAAAATCATAGGGAGACCAATTAGGATCACGCTGTTTTGCAAGAATGCTCCAACCATGTGGGATCGGCATAGGCTAAAAGGAGCACTCAAACCAGGTGTATTTACCCCCAACGTACACTCCGAAGAGTCCGTCAGGGCCTCTCTCTCCTGATTCAGGTCCAACCCCTAAAACAATTTGATGGAACCTTTTTTGTGGGGCTTCTATGGAGGCTAGATCTTTGAACTTCAATGAGGTCCTTTAATGGTGATTTTCCACCATGGAGATGCAGCGGAAGATAAAGGAGAAGAGGTGAGAGGAGGCGCCATCCACTAGGGAATAAGCCATAGAAGAAGGAGCTTCACCACCAAGATGAGCCTTGGATAAGAAGCTTGGAAGGATGCTTCAATGGAGGAAAAGAAAGAGGGAGAGAAAGAGAGAGGGGGGAGCACGAAATTGAAGGAATAAAAGAGGGAGAGAAGTGGAACTTTTTGAAGTATGTCTCACAAGACTCTCATTCATCAAAGTTACAACAAGTGTTACTCATGTTTCTATTTATAGACTAGGTAGCTTCCTTGAGAAGCTTTCTTGAGAAAACTTCCTTGAGAAGCTTCTTTGAGAAAACTTCCTTGAGAAGCTAGAGCTTAGCTACACATACCCCTCTAATAACTAAGCTCACCTCCTTGAGAAGCTTCCTTGAAAAGATTCCTAAAGAAGCTAGAGCTTAGCTACACACACCTCTCTAATAGCTAAGCTCAACTCCTTGACATGAGAAGCTAGAACTTAGCTACACACCCCCTATAATAGCTAAGCTCACCCCCATGACAAAATACAAAAAAAAAGTCCCTACTACAAAGACTACTCAAAATGCCTCGAAATACAAGGCTAAAACCCTATACTACTAGAATGGCCAAAATACAAGGCCTAAACAAAGGAAAAAAACCTATTCTAATATTTATAAAGATAAGCGGGCTCATACTTAGCCCATGGGCTCAAAATCTACCCTAAGGCTCATGAGAACCCTAGGGCCTTCCCTTGGATCTCTGGCCCAATCTACTTGGAGTCTTCTATCCAATGCCCTTGCGGGGTAGGATTGCATCACAATTTTTTACATGCAGACATTGCTTATGAATTATACAATACCCACGACCTAACACTCATGTTTTAAACACGTTTAACACATTGCGCTACAATTTAACACTGGTTCCTAAATGGGAAACCTACACTTTCTCTTTAACATTGGTTCCTAAATAGGAAATCTACACTTTCTCTTTAACACTGCGCATCAACACTTTTATCAAGATAACACTGGTCGGGTTATTGTATAATTCACACTTCACAACACAAGTAATGTCACATCAATTGTTAACCACACACTTATTCACAACCAAAACTCATATTCACAATTTCACTTCTCATAATGTCACAATCCACCATCACATGTTTACATGCATCTCACAAATTAACACATGTTCAACTTTGCACTTATACTCAATCTCAATAACAATATTATAATCTCAAAGAAACACGTTATTACACACGTTATTACAATACCCACGACCTCACACTCGTGTTTCAAATACGTTTAATACATTACGCTACAATTTAACACTAGTTCCTAAATAGGAAACCTACACTTTCTCTTTAACACTGCACATCAACACTTTTCTCAAAATAACACTGGTCAGGTTATTTATAATTCACAACTCACAACACAATACACATATCTCAATACACATGTATTTCACCATTCATCACAGGTTCAATTTATCACATACTCACAATTTGAATCACCTTTTCATAATCTCAATATAACAATTTATACAAAAGGTTTATCACAACATGGGGGGTAAAAGCCCTCAAATATATATCAAAATCAATTAATCAAAATCATATGTATAAAAAAATGAAAAAACCAAGAGCACTCTATTTTATCAACCTATTTGCATTAAGACATCAATATTGTATTTATAATCATAAAGGAGAAGTTATAATTCAATAAACATCCCAAAATAAACCCCAATTTAACCCTCTAAGGATCCCTACACATGTTCATTCTAACCCCAATTGCGATAAACTCATCCCTTACTTTGATGTAGTCACTCAAGTGTTCTCCATTATCAATTGTGATGTTGCTGGTGCTCTCTTGAGCTCCTCCTCCAGTTGCTCTATTAGGGTTCCCAAACGTTAGAGAGAAAGAGAAGGGATTGAAGCCTTCATTCCACTGTCTTCGTGCGATTCCATTTTCTCCCTCCACAGATATTAGTTTACAGATCCCAACGGTGCGACAGTGCGGAATTAAATCTCGAACCTCATATAAAAACTTCACGATAATCCAACGGTTAATGAATCTGGAATCATACTTTTATAGAGACATTTTTGGATTTCTACGGGAAAAGAAAAAACTACGATGCAAAGGACATTTCTCTCAGCTTCAATAAATGTTTGTAATTCCCAACGGTGAGTATGTCCAAAAATGAGTTCCGCACCGGGTGCTCCAATTGCACAACGATCCAACGGTGAATAAGACTGAGATCATCACTTTCCTAAGATAGGTGTGGTGGTATGCGAGAAAAAGAGAGGGTTTTGGGAGGAGGAGGGGGGAAAACGAAATTGAGAGAAAGAGGAGGCATTGTCAGTGTAAAAACTGACCTAACACATCTCTATTTATAGCTAGGGTACTTACAACTTATTATTTACTCTATTGAACTATGTTTTATTCTCTATCAAATGAATAAATAAAATACTTTTTTTTCTCTAACCATTATTTTAATTAATAAAGTTATTTCTCCTTATTTATTTAATTATAAAAACCTCATCATTTTTCTAAAATTCTATTTATTTATAAATAGAATCCATTTTAAATTAGTCTACGAAAAATGGGATGTTACACAACATATACACACACATAAACCCTAAGTCAGTGTTAAAGAGAGAGAGACACACAACGTGTTATACACAACATGTTATCCTCTTCTACTTAGTGATTATTTCTTCTTCTAGACCTCATTAGTTTCCGAAGATAGAACTTTAAATTTAAAAAATAATTTTTTTATATTGCTTACTAATTAGTATGAAAGTTTTATCTTAGTAGTTTATATTGACTTTTAATGCAAACTTTTATTATACAATTAAATTAATAAGTTGAAACTCTAATTCTGATTAGGGAATCAAAACAAGCATGTCAATTAAAAAATTGGGTGTAATATTTATGAAGGTTTTGTCCTCAACTTGACAAGGATAAGGTTCAATTTTAAGTGTGTGATGTGTCATTATTTTCTCCTATTTCTTAACCCTTTTTGTCACCAATTTAATTACTGATTAATTCTAATTGTCAAATTTATTATTCAGTTTTATCAATTGGGCCCACTTGACTAATTTGGTGTTTTTAATTCAATTTCAGGATAATTATAAGCAATTGGGCTGAGCCAGATTGGACTTGAAGAGAGAAGACAATTTTATTAGATTTCGTCTAATTTCATTTTATTGCGTTCAGTTTTTATTTTGTTTTGGGCCAAAATAATGTAATCCGATCCAGTGTCTTTGAGTGACCTTTAAAAATAGCACAACCTTGGGATTTGAGATTATTCCATTCTTCAGTAGAGAATACCCAAGCTGAGTGCAGAGAGTTTTAGGGTTTTACATTTTTAGCTTTGTATTACTGTTCACGTGAATTCATTTTCCATTTTCTGCTTTCAATTGCAATTTCGTTTCTATTCCTTCTTCTGCTTCTAGTTTCATTTTCATTTTCTACTTCTAGTTTCATTTTCGTTTTCTGCCTTTAGCTTCATTTACGTTTTATGCCTTTAGCTTCATTTACATTTTCTGCTTTTGTTGAACTTATGGAAGGCTAAATTTCTAGTGTTGTTTCCCTCTGAGGATGAAGCATAACTATCTTTGAGGTTCTGTTTTTAATGTTGCTGTCCTATCGGTTTTCCCTTCACCAATTAACCCACATTTGTTACAGTTCATCTATGCATGCTTCGTGTTCGATTAATTGCCTCTGTGCTTAAGTTATGTTCGTGCTTAATGAATAAGGAGTTAATTGGTGTATGTGTTGCTTAATCACATATTGACAACCCTAAGTTGATTTTCGCTTAGTAAATTAAATTAGGGTTGGATTAAGTAGTTAACTGCTAGGGGTGAAATCCTCATAACCTAGGATAAGAGAATGGCTTCTGAATCAAGAGGAAACAACACGTTTTTAATACTGTTAATTTTCTATTACAGTTTGCTTGTTCTTTAATTCACAAAACAAACACCCCCCGCCCCTAATTGTTACTATTATAGCAAAGCATATTATGAACATTTGGTTAGTCATTGCTCGTTGGGAGACGACCTAGGATCACTTCCTAGTTATTGCAATCTAATGTTTATTTGATTCGGGTACGGCCTCGATCAAATTTGGCACCGTTGCCGGGGAGCAGTGGTCCAAAGGTTCATAATAGCTAGTGATTTGTGCTTTATGTTTAGTTGTTTTTCATTTAATTCTTTTGTTTAGTGTTTTCATGTTGTGTTAGTGTTGTATTAGTGTGTTGTGTTAGTGTGTTGTTCTATTTTATTTGATATTCTGTTTTGCAATTTAGTAGCATCCCTTATTCAGCGTCTCTCCTGTTTCGGTTTTATGTTTTGCTGTGAATAGTGCTTAGAGACGGAATTAGAGACTGATTATGTGTACTGTTCACATGGCATTACATTAGCGACGACTGTTGACAATTTAATTGGCGATTTTTGTTTTGATAGTTAGGGTTGTTATTTTTGGTTGAATTTTTGTGTGGTAGGTTCTTTTGACTCATATTTTGTGTGAAAAATACCAAGAACACTTGGTGTGGCTGGATTTGAGAGATTCAAAAAAGTTTGAGAACTTGTGTTTAGCAAAACTTCAAACGGCCATAACTTTTGCTCCCGGTATCAGAATGACTATTATTATATATGTATTTGGGGTAGAAAAAAATTTCCCACATTATGGAAGACCAACGGAGTTTGGTCGAGGTCTCTAACTAGCCAAAATCACCTGTTTACTAGTTTTTTTTATTTTTCATGTTTTATTGTTCTATTTTTCTAAACTTTCCTTAGGTAGTTTCCATAGTTAGACTTTGAATTTTTGTCTAGAATTTTTGTGCTATCTTTTCATGATTTTAGGGTGTTGCTCACAAAATTTCAGCTCATTTGGATATCATTTGAGTATAGCTGTAGTTTTAACCCACCTCTTTTGCCCTGTTTGAGAAACACATGAACTGCTACATATAGTGCATGACTAGAGGAAATCCAGGTGACTTACAACCCTTTGATCCTAAAATAGATTGAACATTTCATAGATTAGTTAGGCAGAGTGTGCATCTTGATTACCCTGAACATTTTGTGCCTTTTGAGCATCCTGAGCATTTTGTTACTGGTGAGTCTGAGCATTCTGTTGTTGGTAATTTTGAACATCTTGATTTTGAGCATTCTGATTTTGAACATTCTCATTTTGAGCATTCTGAAAATATGGCTCAACCTCCACCTCGTCAGAGTACTCTAAGGGAAATGGTTGCACCTGATTTCACTTATGAAAGCTTTGCATTCAATACCCTGATGAGGATGTCCCATATGTTCTTAAAGCTGGACTGGTCCACTTGTTGCCCAAGTTTCATGGTCTTGCATGTGAAGACCCTCATAAACATCTAAAGAATTCCATATTGTCAGCTCCACCATGAAACCTCCAGATGTCCAAGAAGATCACATCTTTCTGAAGCCCTTTCCTCATTCTTTGGAGGGAGTGGCAAAAGATTGGCTATACTACCTTGCTCAAAGGTCCATTACGAGATGGGATGACCTAAAGAGAGTGTTCTTAGAGAAATTTTTCCCTGCTTCTAGGATCACTGCCATTAGAAAGGATATTTCAGGCATCAGGCAACTCAGTGGAGAAAGCCTATATGAATACTGGGAAAGATTCAAAAAATTATGCACCAGTTGTCCTCACCACCAGATTTCTGAGCAACTTCTTCTCCAATATTTTTATGAAGGACTTAGAATCATGGAGAGAAGTACGATTGATGTTGCCAGTGGTGGAGCCCTTGGAGACATGACCCTTGCTGAAGTCAGGAATTTAATTGAGAAGATGACTTCCAATTCCCAACAATTTAGTGCTAGAAATGATGTTATTGTCATTAGAGGAGTGCATGAGATAGCCACAAATTTATCTTCATCAGTTGAAACTAAGAAGCTTGAGGCTAAACTAGATGCCTTGGTTAACCTGGTAACCCAGCTGGCCATGAATATGAAATTTGTACCTGTCGCAAGAGTCTGTGGTTTATGATCCTCTGCTGACCATCATACAGACCTTTGCCCTTCTATGCAGCAATCTGGAGCAATTGAGTATCCTGAAGCTTATGCTGCAAACATTTACAATAGACCTTCTCAACCTCAGCAGCAAAATCAACCACAGCAGAACAATTATGACCTCTCCAGCAACAGATACAATCCCGGATGGAGGAATCACCCTAATCTCAGATGGTCTAGCCCTCAACAACAACAGCAGCAGCCTGCTCCTTCCTTCCAAAATGCTGCTGGTCCAAGCAGGCCATACGTTACTCCTCCAATGCAACAACAACAACAACAACAACAGCCACAACAACATCAGCAACAACAGCAACAACAACAGAGACAATAATCAACTGAGGCCCCTTCTCAACCTTCCTTAGAGAAGTTAGTGAGGCAAATGACAATACAGAATATGCAGTTTTAGCAAGAGACAAGAGCCTCCATTCATAGGTTGTCAAATCATATGGGACAGATGGCCACTCAGTTGAACCAAGCTCAGTCCCAAAACTCTGACAAATTTCCTTCTCAAGCTGTGAGAATCCGAGAAATGTGAGTGCCATCACTTTGAGGTCTGGTTAGCAAACTGAAGTGCCTATCCCAGTAGCAGAACCTACACCTGAAAGAGAGAATGAGATAGATGCACAAAAGAGACAGCCTCCTGACCATGCAGGACCTTCTTCTAGCAATTCTGATGTACAACAGCCTCTTATTCCTCTTCCATTTCAACCTAGAGCAATTCCTAAAAAGAAGTTGGAAGAGGTAGATAAGGATATCTTAGAGACTTTCAGGAAGGTAGAAGTGAATATACCTCTGCTGGATGCTGTTGGATCGAGTGGCCTCAGAATAATTAAGAAGGGGGGTTGAATTAATTATTCCTAAACCTTTACTAATTAAAAAAATACTCTTCGAAGGTTTTTACTAAGTTGTTAAGAGAATAAGGAGAAGAAGAGAAACTTAACAGAAAGTAAAAGCGGAAATTAAAAGAGTAGGGAAGAAGGAGACAAACACACAAGAGTTTTTATACTGGTTCGACAACAACCCGTGCCTACATCCAGTCCCCAAGCGACCTGCGGTCCTTGAGATTTCTTTCAACCTTGTAAAAATCCTTTTACAAGCAAAGATCCACAAGGGATGTACCCTCCCTTGTTCTCTTTGAACCTAGTGAATGTACCCTCTACTCAAACTGATCCACAAGCGATGTACCCTCTCTTGTTTTCAGTCAACCCCAAGTAGATGTACCCTCTACTTGTACCACAAAGGATGTACCCTCCAATGTGTTAAGACAAAGATCTCAGGCGGTTAAACCTTTGATACTTTGTGAATGGGGATACAAAAGAATTCTTAGGCGGTTAGTCCTTTGAATACTTTTGTATAAGGGAATGGGAAGAATCAAAAGAATTCTCAGACTGTGTCGTTTTGAATTCGTTGACAAGGGATAAGGGAGACACAAAAGAATTCAGGCGGTTAGTCCTTTGTTCTTTTGGAAAAAGGAGAAGAGAGACACAAAAGGAATTCAGGCGGTTAGTCCTTGGCGAATTCTTTTGGCAAAGGGAGAAGAGATGAAAAGAAATAATAGCACAAGTTTTCAAGATTTAGAAAACCAGAAAACTTTGGAAAGCTTTTGGCACAAAGAAGAAGAAGTTCAAAGAGATTCAAGGCTTGTAAAGGATTGTATGAATAAGTGTTCAAGATACTTGAAATGAAAACAAAGCTTTGCTTTTATAGACTCTTCATGTCTGGTCAAGACAACCATTAGAAGATTTATGACTTTTAGAAAAACTTAAAAACCAATTTGAAAAAGTCAAAAACTATTTGAAGAGTTACATCTTTTGATTTTATTCAGAAACAAACACTTCTTAATCGATTACCAAATCAGTGTAATCGATTACACAAGGCTTTTATGTGAAAGGATGTGACTCTTCGCATTTGAATTTGAATTTCAACGTTCAAAGGCACTGGTAATCGATTATCAAAACATTGTAATTGATTACAGCTTTTTGAAATTAATTGGAACATTGTAAATTCAGTTTGAAATCCTTTTCAAATCAATTTTGCTACTGGTAATCGATTACAACAATCTGGTAATCAATTACCAGAGAGTAAAAACTCTTTGGTAAACATGTTTTTGTGAAAAATCCATGTGCTACTCAGTTTTTGAAAAATCCTTTTCATACTTATCTTGATTAAGTCTTCTCATGATTCTTGAATCTTGAATCTTGATCTTGATTCTTGAAGCTTGATCCTTGAATCTTGATTCTTGAATTCATCCTTCTTCTTGAATCTTGAAGTGTTCTTCAACTTTTCCTCTTAAGTCTTGAATTTGCTCTTGATTTCTTCTTGAATATCTTGAACTCATCCTTCGATTGACCTTTGAGCTTTTTGTCATCACCTTTGTCATCATCTTTTGTTATCATCATTGTTATCATCAAAACATCTTTGAATCACTTTTGATTCACCATGAAGTTTTGCTTCTACAGATGCCCTCAAACAGATTCCAAGATATGCCAAGTTTTTAAAAGAGCTGTGCACCCACAAGAGGAAGTTTAAGGGAAATGAAAGAATTAGCATGGGCAGAAACGTGTCCGCATTGATAGGTAAATCTGTTCCTCACATTCCTCAGAAATGTAAAGACCCAGGTACTTTCTGTGTACCTTGCATTATTGGGAACAACAATTTTAAGAATGCCATCTAGACTTAGGAGCATCAGTGAGTGTCATGTCTCTGTCTATTTTCAATTCTTTATCTCTTGGACCTTTGCAATCCACAGATGTGGTAATTCATTTGGCAAATAGAAGTGTTGCTTACCCTGCAGGTTTCATAGAGGATGTACTGGTGAGGGTTGGTGAACTTATTTTCCCTGTTGATTTTTATGTTCTTGATATGGAAGAGGGATTCTCCCATGGTTCAGTCCCAATTATTTAAGGCAAGCCATTTATGAAAACAGCCTGAACCAAAATAGATGTTTATGCAGGTACATTGTCTATGGAATTTGGTGATATCGTTGTTCATTTTAACATTCTTGATGCCATGAAACATCCATCTAAAGATCATTCTGTTTTCCGTGCTGAGATACTTGATCAACTTGTTGATGAATATATGTTTGATGTTCTTTCTATGCATGGTAACAAACATCCATTTGAGTCTGATCTACATAATTGTCATCTTTTATGCATTGAATCTGAGGTTGAATTGGATCCTGAATCTGATCTTTATGTTGACAGTAGTGTTGAATTTAAGCCTGGTTCTGATTGGTTGAGTGTTGTACCTTTTGATGTTGATTCTGTAGAATCAGAATGCACTAATCCTGTTGTAGGAAATACACATGCTTCTTATTTGCTTTATGAGATGCAGGCTGAAGAACCTTCCTCTTCTCCTACCCTAGTTCCTCCCACTGTTCAGCCATCACCCACACCAGAGCTAAAGCCCTTACCAGAAAACCTCAAGTATACTTATTTAGAAGACAACGAAAAATTTCCAATAATCATCTCTACTTCCCTTGCTGCTGAGCAAGAGGACAAGTTGTTGCTAGTGCTCAAGAAGCACAAGAAAGCCATTGGATGGACTTTAGCAGACATTCCTGGTATTAGCCCCTCTACCTGCATGCATAGAATACTTTTAGAGGATGGAGTTAAGCTAGTGAGGCAACCACAGCGGTGACTCAACCCCATCATTCTAGACGTGGTAAAAAAGGAAGTGACCAATCTCCTACAAGCCAGAATCATTTACCCCATTTCTGACAGCCACTGGGTGAGTCCAGTCCAAGTGGTTCCTAAGAAGACAGGCCTCACAGTAATAAAAAATGAGAGGGATGAGATTATCCCCACAAGAATGCAGAACAGCTGGAGAGTCTCATTAACTATAGGAGGCTGAACCAGGCAACTAGGAAAGATTATTTTCCTCTAGCATTTATTGATCAAATGCTTAAGCGCTTGGCAGGTAAGTCCCATTATTGCTTCCTTGATGGTTTTCTAGGTATTTGCAAATTCATATTGCTCCTGAGGATCAAGAAAAGACCACATTCACCTGTCCCTTTGGTACTTTTGCCTATAGGAGGATGTCCTTTGGCCTATGAAATGCCCCTGGTACTTTCTAGCTGTGTATGCTTAGCATTTTTAGTGATTTTCTAGAGAGTTGCCAAGAGGTGTTTATGGATGATTTTACTGTTTATGGATCATCTTTTGATGCATGTTTGAATAGTCTGGATAGAGTTCTTAACAGATGCATTGAAACTAACCTTGTGTTGAATTTTGAAAAATGTCACTTCATGGTAGAACAAGGTATAGTTTTAGGGCATATCATTTCAAATAAAGGCATAGAGGTAGACCCTGCAAAAATAGCTATTATTTCACAATTGTCTTACCCCTCTTGCGTGCGAGAGGTTCGTTCGTTTCTTGATTATGCAGGGTTTTATAGACGTTTTATCAGGGATTTTAGCAAGGTGGCCCTTCCACTTTCCAATCTGCTGCAAAAGGAGGTGGAGTTCGATTTTGATGATAGGTGCAAAGAGGCCTTTGATTGCCTCAAGCGTGCGTTGACTTCCACCCCTATCATTCAGGCACCTGATTGGACAGCCCCGTTTGAGCTGATGTGTGATGCGTCCAATTATGCATTGGGGGCTGTCCTTGCCCAAAAGATTGACAAGCTGCCTCGGGTGATTTACTACGCTTCTAGAACTTTGGATGCTGCCCAAGCGAATTACACTACCACAGAAAAGGAGCTATTAGCAATAGTTTTTGCTCTTGAAAAATTTTGTTCATATTTGCTTGGTTCTCATGTTATTGTTTATACTGACCATGCAGCTCTGAAGTACTTGTTGAAAAAGGCTGAATCAATGCCTCGATTGATAAGGTGGATGCTTTGGCTCCAAGAGTTTGATTTAGAGATCCGTGATCGGAGCGGTGCACATAACTTAGTAGCTGACCACCTGAGTAGGATTGAGCATGCGCTAGAGGACTCACCCATTCGGGATGACTTTTCGGATGACCATTTGTACATTCTGTATAATAATTATGATTCCTTCCCCACTCCTTGGTTTGCTAATATTGTGAATTATTTGGTTGCTTCTGTTTTTCCTCCTTTAGCATCTAAAGCTCAAACTGATAAAATTAAAAGCGATGCTAAGCATTATATTTGGGATGACCCCTATTTGTGGAAGATGTGCAGTGACCAAGTTATTAGGAGATTCATTCCAGACCATGAGATTGACTCGGTCCTGAATTTTTGTCATTCTTCTGCACTAGGCGACCATATTGGTATACAGAGGACAACTCGCACGTTGCTTGACTGTGGTTTCTATTGCCCCGCCATTTTCAAGGATGCATGGAGAATTTGTAGTACTTGTGAGCCTTGTTAGAGAGCAGGTGGTTCACTTTCTTGGAAACAACAAATGCCTCAACAACCTATGTTGTTCTGTGAGGTGTTTGATGTATGGGGTATAGATTTTATGAGACCTTTCCCTATCTCTTTTGGTTTTGTTTATATTCTCCTTGCTGTTGATTACGTTTCAAAATGGGTGGAAGCCAAAGCCACCAAAACTAACGATGCTAAGGTTGTTGTGGATTTTGTTAGATCTAATCTGTTTTGCAGGTTTGGAATCCCTTGCTCAAAAAGTATGGGGTCGTTCATTGAATTTCTACACCTTACCACCCTCAAACCAATGGGCAGACTGAGATTTCAAACAAGGAGATAAAAAGGATCTCGGAGAAGATAGTGCAGCCTAACAGAAAGGATTAGAGCACCAGGCTGGATGATGCTCTTTGGGCGCATAGGACTGCCTACAAGGCACCCATAGGGATGTCCCCTTATCGGGTTGTCTTTGGCAAGCCATGTCATCTTCCCATAGAGATAAAGCATAAAGCCTATTGGGTTGTGAAGACATGCAACTTCTCTTTTGATCAGGCCGGAGAGGAAAGAAAGTTGCAACTAAGTGAGCTAGATGAGATCTGTTTAGAAGCCTATGAGAATTCCAAGTTCTACAAGGAAAAGACCAAGAAGTTCCATGACAGCATGATAGCCAAGAAAGACTTCGTGGTTGGACAAAAAGTTTTGATTGTATAACTCTAGGCTCGGACTCATGAGTGGTAAGTTGAGGTCAAAGTGGATTGATCCTTTTGTGGTTACTAACGTTTTTCCTTATGGTACAGTTGAGATCAAAAGTGAATTCACATATAAGAGCTTCAAGGTTAATGGACATCGTCTGAAACCATTCCTCACAAATCCTTCTTTAGTGGATGTCGTGGTGGAAGAGACCTCCTAACTCCACCCGGTATCTCTCCCGCCATGACTTAGGGAGTTTTCTTTTTATGTCTCCTTCTTTAGTTTTGACACACTTGTCCTATTTTATTGATTGGTCTGATTATTTTGAATTTTGTGATAGTGCCACATTGAGGACAATGTGTTGTTTAAGTGTGAGGGGGAGATTGTTCTTTGTTTGGGTTTTTCTAGGTTAAATTTGTTATGTTGGTTTTGTGTTTTATGTACAACATTGCATATCTCTCTTTGAATTCTCAGTTATGCATAGGTAATGGGTAATTGTTTTTGAAATAGGAGTTTCTTGGCATTTTGTAAAATGAAATCCTTGTCTTCTCTACATGTCAAGTTAGTTATGAAAGTTCGAATTGAAAGTGATAAATTTACCATTGGTGAGATTTTGAGCCATCATTGTTTATTTTATTCAGTGTGCTTTGCCCCATTGATTGCTTGCACAATAGCCTTGGCTTGACTCTTGTTGATACTTCTTGGTTCACATGCATGTTGGGAGATGATTTAGGCATTTTATTCTTATAAGCCTCTAGCCAAATGAGCCTACCTTGAATTAATTCCTTTGATAGCCCTTTTGAGCCTATGTTTCCCTTTCCTTGTTTTGAAGCTCACTACAAGCCTTAAGTGAAAAACCATGATATCACCTTACCCTTAAGGAATTTTGGAGCTTTGGAATTGTTTTGGGAATAAGTGTGGGGGGGTATGTTTCATTGGAAGATATGATTTTTGGCCATGCTTAATGTTTTATTTAGGCCATGCTTGATGTATATATATATTGCCTAGTTCTTGCTTTAATCTTCAAAAATTCAAAATACTTTCAATTGTTGCAAATTCGTACTGTTAAAAAAAATGAAAAATAAAAAAAATAAGAAGTGAAGTTGAATAAATGAGGTCTTGTTTTGAGGACTTGATTTGGTTTGAAGCCTTGGTTGATTTTGTTGATATTAGAGGTTTTGGGTTTATTACTTTTGCTTAATTTCCACTTATTCCCCATCACTCCTCTATTCATTTAGGGTTTTAGCTACTTATCCCATACTTCCCTCTACCTTCCTTGGCCCCATTACAACCTTTAAAGACCTTTTGATCCTCATATGCATGTGTTTGTCAAGTTTGTTTGTCAATTTTAGAATTTTGCCAAGTCTATGTGGTGTTTGTTTTCATGGGTGCTTTGACAGTAAACAGTAGCCTAGACACTTGAGAGATAGAGTGCATATCTTGTGAGGCTATATCACTTATATTTGAGCTGATTGACTACCTGACCATGTTTGAGATGCTTGGATGATTTTCATGACTGTCTTGATTCTTTAACTCGTTACATATTGGATATTGCCCATTCCTTTCATTCCCTGAGACTCAGTGAGAAATATGTAATTGCTTTGGTGTTTTTTTTTATCTCTCTTTAATGTCTCTGGAATTGCTCTTTGCTCTGTTTTTAATTTTGCCCAGGAGTGCAAAAAGCTAAGTGTGGGGGAATTTGACGTGTCATTATTTTCTCCTATTTCTTAACTCTTTTTGTCACCAATTTAATTACTGATTAACTCTAATTGTCAAATTTATTATTCAGTTTTATCAATTGGGCCCACTTGACTAATTTGGTGTTTTTAATTCAATTTTAGGATAATTATAAGCAATTGGGCTGAGCCAGATTGGACTTGAAGAGAGAAGACAATTTTATTAGATTTCGTCTAATTTTATTTTATTGCGTTCAGTTTTTATTTTGTTTTGGGCCAAAATAATGTAATCAGGTCCAGTGACTTTGAGTGACCTTTAAAAACAGCACAACCTTGGGATTTGAGATTATTCCATTCTTCAGTAGAGAATACCCAAGCTGAGTGCAAAGAGTTTTAGGGTTTTACGTTTTTAGCTTTGTATTACTATTCACGTGAATTCATTTTCCATTTTCTGCTTTCAATTCCAATTTCGTTTTTGTTCCTTCTTCTGCTTCTAGTTTCATTTTCGTTTTCTGCTTCTAGTTTCATTTTCGTTTTCTGCCTTTAGCTTCATTTACGCTTTATGCCTTTAGCTTCATTTACGTTTTCTGCTTTTGTTGAACTTATGGAAGGCTAAAATTCTAGTGTTGTTTCCCTCTGAGGATGAAGCATAACTCTCTTTGAGGTTCTGTTTTTAATGTTGCTCTCCTATTGGTTTTCCCTTCACCAATTAACCCACATTCGTTACAGTTAATCTATGCACGCTTCGTGTTCGATTAATTGCCTTTGTGCTTAAGTTACGTTCGTGCTTAATGAACAAGGAGTTAATTGGTGTATGTGTTTCTTAATCACATATTGACAACCCTGAGTTGGTTTTCGCTTAGTAAATTAAATTAGGGTTGGATTAAGTAGTTAACTGCTAGGGGTGAAATCCTCATAACCTAGGATAAGAGAATGACTTCTGAATCAAGAGGAAACAACACGTTTTTAATACTGTTAATTTTCTATTCCAGTTTGCTTGTTCTTTAATTCACAAAACAAACACCCCCCCAATTGTTACTGTTATAGCAAAGCATATCATGAACATTTGGTTAGTCATTGCTCATTGGGAAACGACCTAGGATCACTTCCTAGTTACTGCAATCTAATGTTTATTTGATTCGGGTATGACCTCGATTAGTGTGTTTTTGCAGACAGCTAGCATAATCTGAGTGTACATGCATGAGAATCAAGGAAAATGCACTTCAAATAAACTGCAGCCTCAATATTAACGATGGTGTTGAAGATTTATCTACCCAAATTACCCTTGTTGACTCTGCTTTTCACAAATATAAGAACAGCTGCCATGCACTCCATAACACTAAGAGAGCTAGTGCAATTACGGTTGATAGTGAAATTAGGTGTAATAGATAATTTTCTTTATTTAGGCTACATACTAATAAGGGAACAATGGCTAAGATAATTACTAAGAGAGAAAGAAAGGAGAAGGGAAGAGAGAGAGAATATTTTTCTCTTAAAGTTATTCCCATTTTTCCTAGCACTCACGAAAAGGTTATAACAACCTTGATACAGTAATTCCTAAGGGATCTGAGGACAAGTGTCCCTCTTACAAAATTGTAAAATAAACATAAACAATTTCCTAAATTACTTTTATTTTTGACTAGGGTCATATAGGTCAGATGTAGACTATTAAATAAAGAGACCATTTTCAGTTGTGCTTGGGGCAATCTGCTTGTTTTGGTGGCCCATTTTGTTTGATTGGGCTGTTTTGCTCTGTATCACATACAAACTAAGTTGTGAGTATCTAGCTCTTATATATACCTTTTGCTTTTTTTTGCACTAAAGATCAAATGGAGAACCCTAAAGAAAATAACAAGGTAGAGAACCATCATACGGTGAATGCAGTTTTGAGTCTTGCTTTTGTCTTTTCTGCTACAAAACTTGCAGACGAATTCGGAGATGCAGAAGGTAATATGGATCCTAATCCAAAACAACAAATATTGGATCCTAAATTAAAAAGGTACCTTATCTGATTTGAGTTTCAATTTATTCTTGCAATAAGAAGGTTTTGTTTACATGCATGCCATTTAATGTCTTCTTTAATTTCCTTTTAGAATATTTGCAAATTGATTTGCTGCCCAAAGATCAAGGAAGAAGAAGAAAAGTCATTTAGCCAATTTGGAGATTCAAAAGAAAACTTTTGAGGTGAATAATGTTATTAATTTTTTTGGAATCAACGTTGTTGACAAGGTTATTTGGAAATTTAATTTTAAACTAAGCTGAATGTCGTATGATCTACATGATGTGATCAACCTTATTTAATGAGGTAGGACTATTGTTGTTGATGTATTATTATAATGCATTTATATATGTATGTCTATACATATGCAGAATGAAATAGCCCAAAAGCAACGACTACAAGATTTGTACGAAAATAAGAGGCAGGCTCAGATAGTAGAAGAAGAAACATTGTACTAGGAAATTGATATTCTTAAGAATTATTCAATGTTCAAAGATGGTAATTAATGTTAATTCTCTGATTGTAATCCCCATCTTATCTTTCTTCAACATTTTTTTGTTTGTATGTGTATGCATGCACAGAATCGAGTTGTTTCATTGATCCAACTTGTAAAACATGAATTATTAGAGATAATTTTACTAATTTTAAGGATTTTTATTTGCAGCTGAAATTGAGAAGAACAAAGGTGAAGTGATTAGGGAGAGGGAACTCCAAGTGATAGAGCAACAAGAAGAATTGCAAGCACATTTGGTTAACTTGAATATTGGTCCACAGGAGCCTGTGTCCAATTATCCAACCTCAAATTATTATGCAAACTCATATCCAGGTAACAACATGGCATCTATTAATTTTATTTATGTTTGCATCCCTTCACATAAAATTGTTTCATTTCAATAAATTATTTCTTCATTTTTTCGTTATAAAAAGATTTTTTAAAAAGATTATTTGCTACTATTACTAGTAATTAAAGAATGATTCAGTTACATATGGGAGATTCTTATATGCTCTGCAAATAGAAAAAATGTTTTGAATTTGTATGTGTGTGTGTGTGTGTGTAACACTAGTAGTACCCTCATGTGTTGTTAATTATAGGGCTTGCTTTTGCATGTATTTTTTATTGTACCAGATGCTATTGTGAATAAGACAACAAAGATGGTCCTTGAAGATGGAAACATCTATTATCATTTGTCTTCATGTATAATTAATTAATGTGAGTTTTGGATTTTTTTTCCTGAGTAGAAGTTCCAATGAAACTGTACTTCAGTTAAGGAAGCTTCTTTAATTCGTTTTTTTAAATCAAAATAAATTAAACTGGATGTACAATAATTTAATTGTGCAATGAATTTTATATTAAATGAATGCAAAAATGTTCTGAATTTCTCCACCAATTAGTAAGCTTATTAAAGGTAGTCGTATCCCTCAACAAAAATTAATTATACAAGCAAATCTTAAACTGCATATGCTTTTTTTTATTATTCATTACTTTTGTCTCTCATACTCTCTTTGTTATTTCTTCTTATTCAAATATGGATCCCATTCAAATTGACATTTAAGTTATTTGTTTGCTTTAATGTAAAAAAATAGTTAATGGCATGCATGGTTATATTTTAAATCAACAACTTATATAGAAAGAAAAGTATTAAAAAAAACATGTATTTTATCAGTTTTTGATCTGCCTCCTTTGAATTAGTCTTATTTTTTCTCTAATTATAATTGATCATTAGATATTTGTAATGGTTTTCATATGAAATCTTCGGAATCAAATAATGTTAGGGAAAAATATCATACTAATACTGCATGCATCAAAATAAAGTCATATCTCAGTTGGTGAAAATGGCCGTTTACACATATGATCGATATCAATGGTCCCTCTAATAAATTTGAAATCATAGTAATTAAATAAAGAAATCAATGCAATTGTTTTGGAATAATTGCTTGTCTATATTTTAACAGTTTATCACATGCTTTAATTTTCTTGAGTCTTTGTAAATGAACTAGTATTGCCTTTGTCTCATAAAAATAAAATAATTTCATTTTAAAATACAATGTTTTAACATAATTAATTTATCATTGAAAATGTATAAGTTTGTAGATGCACACATCTCTTCAACTGAGATTTTCTTATACTTTTCCATTTTGAGTTAAGTTGCAGCAAATGAAGTGGTTCCACTTGAGTCATACATACCACCGGAGCCAAGCGAGATGCAGTTTCTTGCTGTGCCAAATTTGCACGAAATGAACTTTAGTCTACCCAACAACATGGGATTGATGGATCTGACAAATCTTACAAGGGGAACTGCTCCAAACCACAAACCTTAATTAGGCACCGCTTTACCATAGATTTCCCAGTTTTATGATTGCTTCAATGTGACTTGAAATTTGGATGGTTGGTTTTTGTTTCTGGTGTGTTTCTATATATATAGTTGTCTCTAGAAGTTGTAGTGGTTCACAGTAAGCAATTATGAAGAATAGGATTTCTAATGCACTGTTTTTGTTTATGTGGAGGGTTCTTAATTATTCAATGTTCTAGTTTTATTAAATATTGTTTCCCTATTTAATGAGTACTTGATTAAAATAGTATATGGCTTCTAATTCGCTCTAACTAAAGCTTCCGTTGGTTTAAATGTTATGAATAATTAAAGAACCTTTACTATAAAAGTTAATTATGTTGGCAAAAAGGTATATTTTTAAAAACAAAGATGATTTATAGCATGAGTGAATACGATTAGAGAATTCCAGATTATTCAATTACAAGCTAATCAACATGAAATGCATAATTCATATGCAATTGATGCCGACTCGATCTCCACCTCTAGCTTGGGAAAAATGCATGCTTACAGATATTCAGATCAATGCTAGGTTGGAGCATATCATATCCTACACTCAAAACTAGACTTTTATCTCTTCTTTTCCTATGATATCAAAATTGTACAAAACTAATTTATGAATTTTTTGTGTCTTGCTCTCTAATTTTAGGTTTTTTATTGTATGATTTTGAGCAGCTTTGATAGCCAGTTCAGGTCTATCAAAACTGAACTACAGACTGGAAGTGAGATCAACTGTGTGATTGTGCAACATATGCTGGTTGTAGTGCAATCACCTTTTTTTTAGTATTTTTTAAATTATTCAGCTTTGGAACATTTTTATATTGTGTTATGCATGGTTTCAGTGACTTCTTAGTAATAAAGACAAAATATTACTTAAAGTAATTAATTTTTTAATTTTAGTTTCCATATAAGCTTAAAATAACCATCAATCATAATGGTCTATGGACATTCCCATAAAATGAAGCCCTTGACAAATCCTATTTTTGGTATTTCAATTAGAAGATTTAATATGTTATGTTTTGGCCGATGGCTTAAAATGTGAGTTAGTGAGTGTCTATTTTATGGAAACCGATTCAAATCTATCAATTCAATTGGTTATTTGACCAAAAATGCTATTAGATTAGATGTGGTATAGTGTGTTTGATTGTTTTTGAAAGTGAATTTAATTTTTGACATGATTGAAGGAAGAGGTGTGACTTGTGAGTAAATTGGTGACTCGATAGGTTTGGAAAATGCGATGGAATGCAACAGGGAGAAAATGCGATGGAATGGTCCGCCATCCGGCTGATTGCTCACAGTGGAAGAAGATAGATCGTTTGTTTCTGGATTTTGGCAAAGAGGCAAGAAATCTTAGGCTTGGACTAGCCAGTGATGGAATGAACCCATATGGCAATTTAAGCACTTAACACAGTTCATGGCCAGTTCTACTAGTAATTTACAATTTGCCTCCTTGGTTGTGCATGAAGTAAAAATACATGATGTCGTCTATGATGATATTGGGCCCAAGATAGCCAGGAAATGATATTGATTTTTATCTAAGTCCGTTGATTGAAGTCTTGACAAAGTTGTGGGACGAGGGGGTTTTAGTGTTTGATGGGTTTCGGAATGAGACTTTTCAAATGCATGCAATGATTTTTTGTACCATTAATGACTTTCCAACATATGGAAATCTGAGCGGTTACAGTGTTAAGCGTCATCATGCATGCCCCATATGTGAAGAAGACACAAGCTACATACAACTTAAACATGATAGAAAAACAATGTACACTAGGCAGCGGCGTTTTCTAAAACCTCATCACCCTTACAGGCGATTGAAAAAAGCATTTAATGGAAGTCAAGAACACGAAAATGCACCGATACCATGGACTGGTGAGCAGGTCTTCCAGCGGGTTCAACACTGGAAAGACCCAAAAGAAGGAAAAAAGTAAGACTTGCATATGGAAGAAGAGGTCCATTTTCTTTGATCTTCCGTACTAGTCTGAGCTTGACATTAGGCATTGTATTGATATTATGCATGTGGAGAAAAATGTATTGACATTAGGCAATGTATGTGTCATTGGGACGCTCCTTCACATTCAAGGCAAGATGAAATATGGTTTGAATACCCATCAACATCTAGCTAAGATGGGCATATGATCGCAGTTGCATCCAAGGTTTGATAGGAAAAAATATACTTTCCTCTAGCTTGTCATACTTTGTCGAAAAAGGAGAAGATCAGTTTTTGTCAGTGTCTACGGCGGGTCAAAGTCCCACAAGGATACTCTTCAAATATTAAGAGCCTTGTGCAGTTGTAGGAGCTTAAGCTGGTATGGTTAAAGTCTCACGATTGTCACGTCTTGATGCAACAATTGTTAGTCATGGCCATATGAGACATTTTGCCTAATAAAGTCAGGTTAGCCATAACTCGCCTATGCTTTTTCTTCAATGCCATATGTAGCAAAGTCCTTGATCCCGTCAAGTTTGATGACCTGGAAAATGAGGTTGCAATTATACTGTGCCAGTTGGAGATGTATTTTCCTCCTGCTTTGTTTGACATCATGGTTCACTTAATTGTTCATCTGGTCAGAGAAATCAAATGTTGTGATCCTTTATATTTGTGGTGGATGTACCCGGTTGAGCGATACATGAAGATCTTAAAAGGGTATACGAAGAATCTACATCGTCCCGAAGCATCTATTGTTGAAAGGTACATTGCAGAAGAAGCCATTGAATTTTGTTCATAGTACATTGAAAAGGCTAAACTTGTTGGGCTTCCCGAGTCTCGGCATGACGACAGAGTGGGCGGTAAGGGTTCAAGAGGACTGCATGTTATCACTCCAAGTGTAGAAGATTTGTTACAAGCTCACTTGTATGCCTTGAATAATAGTAATGAAGTTTTTCCATACATACTTCAACATGAAGGTTTAGTCAAACAAAGTAATCCAAAAATGTTAAAGAACTGGGTCTTGAAAAAGCATAACAAGACTTTCTTTGATTGGTTTAAAGATACAATCTTTGCTGATGAAAATGCTTTTGAAACATTAAGAAAGCTAGCAGATGGGCCTAAAGGAAATGTTATAAATTGGCAAGAATACGACATAAACAAGTATTCCTTTTATACAAAAGCACAAGACAAGAAAAGTACAATGCAAAATAGTGGGGTCACCCTTAGGGCTGAATCTCAACTCTTTGCCAGTGTACATGATGACAATCCCTGTGTAGCTTACATCCCTTACTTTGGGTTCATTGATGAAATTTGGGAGCTTAACTATGTCAAATTTATTATTTGTGTTTTTTAATGTAAATGGGTTGATAGCAACATCGGTGTACGGACCAATGATGTAGGATTACGTTGGTAGACCAAAAGAAACTAGCTTACCACAATGACCCTTTCATCAAGGCAGAACAAGCTAAACAAGTATTTTATGTTCAAGACCCTTGTGATGAAAGGTGGTCTGTGGTTCTACAAGGGAAAACAATTGGTGTTAATGTAGAAGATGATGATTCATACATTGGTACTTATGTTAGTCCTTTGTCCACACAAATGACTCCTAACATCGTTGGAAAAGAAGAAGCTGACGACGTTCATGCTAATCGTAATGATCGTGATGAAGGAGAATTAATTAACATCATCTAATGTAATTTTCTAATTATATATTTCATTTTGGTACATTCATTTACATAACTGATTTAGTTTTTTGATAATGTTAACTAAGTCAATTTTTTTTCTTTACAGGCCCATGGCTACTCCACCTGGCTCGCCTCCTCCTTCTCCTCCTTCTTCTCTTCCTGTAGTAGCATCACATTCGTCGTCTACCTTAAAGCGGACATGAAAATCCACACAGCTACGATCCTTGGCGACTAGACCACCTGGGGCAGATAAACTGGTGGTCCATGTCGATCTTGCGATCGGGAAGGCCAACGGTCCCCACAAGAAATTGAGAACATATTTGGCGATTGTCGCTCGTGATAAGGTCAATGTGACATACGAGACTTGAAAGCAAGTTCCTGCTACTCAGAAGGATTTGATATGGGAGGATATTCAGGCATTTTAGTTTTCATCTTTCATTTTGTTTATTAGCCAAAATTTATAATTTACTAACAATAAAACCTAATTTATTGTGTTGTCAAGCTGAATTTGATATCCCTGAAGCATCTGACGGTAGACAAAGAAGAAATTACTTCAGACTGTGGGGGAGTGGTGGAGACAATTTAAATCTAATTTGATGTCAAAATGGGCAATTGCAGCCGACAAGGACAGTGTGGATGACACTGTTTGTGAAAAATACGGCATTAACAAGGAGAAATGAGCCCAGTTTTGTTAGACCCTGAGAGACCCCTCATGGGAGGTATGTACTTTGTCATTTTAATTGTTTTACACTAAAAATTCAGTTATTATAATACATTGTAATAATGAGTTTCATTAATGTTCGATTTTTGCAGGATGTGTGGAAAAAGGCACAGGCCATCCAGAAACAAACACCGCCCCCCACATGTTCTCTCATGGGGGTTATGAATATTTAGAATAGAAGCTAGTGGTTGAGAAGACAAAGAAAAAACTAGAGGAAGCTGCTCAATCCGAAAGCACTGAGGTTGTGATTGACCCTCCATCTCCCATCAAACGACACGTGAAGTGGAAGATGGCCTGCACCAAGAAAACTGGGCAGATGATGTCTGAGGCAGCAAAGGAAATTGCTGAGAAGATTGTAAGTCATTTTCAATTAAGAATTGTAATTATCTTTGTTTATTCTGTGAATGACTGAACAAATATATGTGTTCTGTACAGGATTCTTTGGAGGAGCAGGTGTCACAGGGTTCCTTTGTCCCCCATGGATGTTAGGATCTCCTGACTGTTGCCATTGGGCGACCAGAAGACCCTGGTCGTGTTCATGCTGCTGGAGCTGCGGTGACCATAAAGCAATACTTTGGATCGGCTCCATGAACCTCCCGCACTTCTTCCTCCATGGCTCCCGAAGAACTAGAGCAGCTGACTCAACAAATCAAGGACCAGTTGGAGGAGTCGATCAAAAGAAAAGTGACTCGGCTGCTGATGTTATCCTTCAGCCAGATGCAGTCCCAGTTTCAATCATAGATACAATCACAGGGACTTGCACTGCCTCCGGAGCCTGAGGTTGGTCCCTCAGCTGCTCGTGTCAACATAAAGGGGTGTTGTGTTGATCCCTCAGCGACCGATCTAGACACGAGTGACGCAGACAAATACGGGTTGTACATCAAAGAAAATCCTTCCTGCCCGGTTGCCCTAGGAAGAGTTTATGAGGGATTCACAGTCGTTCACAACATCCCTTTATTGCATGGCCAAGTGAAGGTTGGTGTTCAGGAGGTTAAAGATGCAAATGCTCTCGTTCCTGTACCCACCGGCGAGGTTATTTTAGTGGGGCAGGCACTTAACACCTTCCTTGCTTGGCAGACACATCTCGTCAAGCGTTTATCAGAATAGGTATTTTACTCTCATTATATGCTTCTTTCTTCAATTGAATTGTTCACTGTAATTAAATTATGTTAATTAACTATGTTGGATAAACAGGTAGTTGTGTCTCCAGCAAAACCTGCAGATAGGCCAGATCCTGAGGTACATGATCCCCTATATCTAATGACATTGACCATCCCATAGCTTGTTTTGAAGTTGTTGTAGGTTATGTGGGATGCTTTCTTGTTCGGGCTGTTTAATTCAGACTTCCCTTTGTACATAAAGCATGAAGATCTGTCTGAAATAGCACACGGTGGTCAATGTCTTAGCATCTCTGTTATACAGTTGTGGATTTTGTAAGTCAATTTAGATCATTGTTAATTACCTAAGTTATTGTTTTAAATTCATACATAATTAACATTGTGTTAACAACAATTGGCATCTGACTGAGACAAGTATGCGAGCGGGGAATTCCAATATGTATGGATTCCTCGAGCCACAGTCCATTCAGAGATCTGGACAATTGCAATTTGAATCAGAAAGTTACATGAAGAGTTGGATGCAGAATTCAAAACGCGATGTCTACCTTGGAGCCTACCTGAATGGGTAAGTAAAACTAAACAATTGAATTTAAATAATGTATAATACTACAATAACCTATATTGGTCTCCATTGTAGCGCATACTGGCAAATGGTCGTCATTTTGCCTAAGGAAAATGTAGTTGTCTGGTTTTGTTCCTTGCATAACAAGCTATACAACTACCTTAAAGGAATAATTAACAGGCCAACATTGTTTTTCAATACATTTGCATTAGCATTACTCAACAACATCAATATTTTAATGTTCCTTGTATTCAATAATGCTTTGAAAGGACTTGATGATACTCCACAACCTAAATCCAAGGTTGGTGCTAGGTGGATTGTTGTTAAGGTAGGTGATTTAAATAAAACTTCTACTTATATATATTTTATGTGTGTGTACACTAATTGTAGTTAACATCTAATATCCAAATTTCATTATGTATTTAGAGTAATAGACAAAAAGGAAACACTGAGTGTGGCTATTACATGATGCACTGGAAGTCCACTATAATCTTAGGAAGTTTCAGGAATAATTGGAAAACGGTAATTGTTTATTTCAAACAAATTTGATTTTGTTATCATTGGTATTACATTATTAACTTATGTTTTATTTGATCATGCAGTATTTTAATGATGTTAGACCATTGGAATCGGAGAGATTGAAGGCGCTTCGCATCCAGTGGGCACAGTATTATCTCAAAGTTAGAAATAAAACTTAAGATGTTAGGGAACTATGTAATTTTAGTTTAGTTACTAAGTTTACTAGCTTGCTTTACATTTTTTACAATTGCTAATTCCTTTTAACATTGAATATTCTTTATTGATAGTTATTAATAAATTATTTATTCATAGTTATCAATTGATTTTTTACAATTGATAGTTTACTAGCTAGCTTTTTGCTAAAAACTGTTTCAAAGCATAATACAAATGATATATGTTGTGTTGTATGGTCTGATTTGAAATTTACAGGTTAAATTTTTGGGTTTTTTGTAAAAACAGAAAGTGTATTAAAAAAATTCCTAATAACAATATCGATTTTTTAAATAAAAAAAACTGATGTTAACGTTTGAAAGTTAACATCAGTTTTTGTACTAAAACCGATGTTAATTGTCAACATTCATACCTTTTTTTGGTGTAATTCTTATTATATAACATCGGTTATTTAAATAACCGATGTGGTCAATTTTATGTTAACATCAGTTTTTTAAAACTGATGTTAACGATAATACTTTCAACATCAGTTAAAATCCGATGTGGAAAGTCATTAATAACCGATGTAAAAAACATATTTTCTAATAGTGAAATCATATTTTTTGTTTTCTTTTCTGTAAGAAAAGACTTATTAACAATTAACAGAGTACCATATGTACTCTTAGCAAGAAAAAGCAAACACTAACTAAACCTCCCTTAAATGCAATATATATATATATATATATATATATATATATATATATATATATATTAAGATCTAGCCACTGTTGATGATCCAACCACCATAGCAATCTAATGTTCCAACTACTAATTAATGTTTTCTCCTTCCTCCCTTTAGCTTTTAAGCCCCAACATTTTCCATAATTCCTAAATCTCATTTGCTACTTCTTCATTTAATTTGTTAGAGATCACACAATTCTATCTACTATTTACTGTCACTACCTGTAACAAAATTACTTCAGACAGTTAACACGCATTATTAGATTTGTGCTTCTTTGTGAGTGCTGAACTATGTGCTTGACAAATACAAACCCTATTTGTGACTATTTCTTATTTTTATGATATGTAGTTCTCCTTTCAAACATTGTCGTTAATATTTGTGCTATTAATTAGTTTCTACCTCCTTAACCTCATTCACCTAAGTGTTATAATTGGGTTGAAATTGTTTGGAATTTTGACCCACCATCACCACCTGAATGGTAAACCCTTGGACACCAAGTTAATGTTGGACCATGTTTGTGTTCCTCTTCCACTAAGTAATTGTTTTTTTTCTTCTGGTTCACCACCAAACATTCTTAGAACTAGTAGATATAAACTCCCTAGACCCCATTAGTTTCCTAAGACAGAACTTTAAATAAAAAATTTAATTTTTTATGTTGTTTTCTAATTAGCATTAAAGTTTCACCTTAGTAGTTTATCTAGGATGCAACAAAATAGGGATGGGGACATATACGAGGACAGGGACGGGAAATGGCAAATCTAGAAATCCTAAGATACGAGTATGGTTAGGAAACAACAAATTTTTTTAATATTTTTTATTTTTCTCCATCTCTTTTGTCGATCTCTCCTTGGATGTTAAATGGCATTGTAGGTGCCCATTAAATATGTTCCATTTCACACTTTTCATTTTACATATAGACATAGACCTAATTCAGTTATCATCGTCATTATTATTATTGTTATCCTTATTATTAAAGAAACAACTTGTTTTCTTGTAGTTGTACTAGTTATAAGAAAGCCAAAAAACATTAAAACAAACATTTATTACTAAAAAATTCGAAATATATATACTATAAATAACATAAAAGACATCGGTAAACAATAAGTTTCCTATGTTTTTGTTGGAGAATTAGAAGGTCCATTGGCAACAAGCTAGCAGCAGAGGAGAAGAATCAAAATTCAGAACTGAAGCAGACATGGCCGAAGGAAGAAACAATGACAAGACAGAACCATGAAGCGCCTTCACATAACAGATTGGCTCTTACTCACTATCGGCACCACCAGTGGACCCCTCGTGATACATCTCTACTTCCTCTCTAGCTTCCTCAAAACTGCTGGCATTCCCCCTCAAATTTTTCCTTTTTTTAAAATTTTGGACTACAGGGACACACATGTAGGCCACCGTCGTCCCCAATACGTCCCCACAAAATGAAGTCGTCATCCCCATCCTGGCTAGCCGTACAAAACAAGTCAACATCATCCTCTAGCTGTCTCATAGTCGTACCCGACTTGTCCCCGTGCAATACCAGAAATGGAGAATGCCACCTAGCAGGCGTCCCCGTGCTTCATATGTTTATATTGACTTTTAATGCAAAATTTGATTATACAATTAAATTACTAAGGTGAAACTCTTATTCTGATTAGTGAACCAAAACACAAATCAAAACTAGCATGTCATTTAAAAAAAATTGGGTGTAATAATTATGAAGGTTTTGTCCTCAACTTGACAAGGATAAGGTTAAATTTTAAGTGTGTATTTTTGCAAACAACTAGCAAAATATAAGTGTACAAGCACGAGAATTAGGGCAAATTCACTTCAAATAAATTCCAACCCCAATATTAACGATGGTGTAGAAGATTTATCAACCCAAATTACCCTTGTTGACTCTACTTTTCACACATATAAGAACAGCTGCTCTGCACTCCATAACACTAAGATAGTTAGTGCAATTACGGGTGATAGTGAAATTGGGTGTAATAGATAATTCTCTTTATTTGGGCTACATACAAACTAAATTGTGAGTATCTAGCTCTTATATATACCTTTTGCTTGTTATTTTCACTGAAGATTAGATGAATGCAGTTTTGGGTTTTGCCTTTCTCTTTTCTACTACAAAACGAGCAAACCAAGTTGGAGATGCAGAAGCTGATATGGATCTTGATCTTTATAGACAAATACTGGATCCTAGATTAAGAAGGTACGTTATCTGAATTGAGTTTCAATTTATTCTTGCAATAAGAAGGTTTTGTTTACATGCATGCCATTTAATGTCTTCTATAATTTTCTTTTTAAACCTATTTGGTGCCCAAAGATCAAGGGAGAATAAGAAAAATGATTTGGCCAATTTGTAGATTCAAAAGAAAACTTTTGAGGTGAATAATGTTATTAATATTTTTGGAATTGATGTTTTTGATAAGGTTATTTAAAAATTTAATTTTTAACTAAGCTAAATGATGTGTATGATCTACATGATGTGATCAACCTTATCTAATGAGGTGGCACTATTATTGTTGATCTATTATTATAACACATTTATATATTTGTATGCGTATACATATGCATACTAGAATAGCACAAAAGCAACCGGTACAAGATTTGTACCAAAACAAGAGGCAGGCTCAAATAGTAGAAGAAGAAACATTGTACCAATAAATTGATATTCTTAAGAATTATTCAATGTTCAAAGATGGTAATTAATGTTAATTCTTTAGCTCTATTCCCCATCTTATCTTATCTTCAGCATGTTTTTTTTTATTGTATGTGTATGCATGCACAAAATCCAGTTGTTTCATTAAACCAACTTGCAAGATATGAATTATTAGAGATAATTTCACTAATTATAAGGATTTTTCTTTTCAGCTGAAATTGAGAAGAACAAAGGCAACGTGACTAGGGAGAGGGAACTCCGAGTGATAGAGATCCAAGAGGAATTGCAGGTAGGGTTGGTTAATTTGAATATTGGTCCATAGGATCCTGTGTCCTATTATCCAACCTCAATTTATTATGCAAACTCATATCAAGGTAACAACATGACATGTATTAATTTTATTTATGTTTGCATCCATTCACAAAAAATTGGTTCATATCAATAAATTATTTCTTCATTTTTTTCGTTATAAAAAGATTTTTAAAAAATTATTTACTACTATTACTAGTAATTAAAGAATGATTCAATTGCACAAGAGAGATTCTTATATGCTCTTCAAATAGAAAAAAAAAAGTTTTAATGTGTATTGTGTGTGTGTGTGTTACACATCACTTGTAATTGTACTAGCTATTTTGGTGAAAGATCACTACTAAAAAAAGTGTTTTTTATGATGGTTTTGAAGGACATTTTACAATGATTTTCATCGTTGTAGTCATCGTCATGGAAAATCAAGACTTCTGACGACGATTTTCAAACCATCTTAGAAGGGTATAAGTTCTAAGACGATTTTGTCTTAAAATCGTCTTAGAATCTTTTTTTTTATAAAAAAATTGAGAATTCGAAGATAATTTTTTTTAGAAAGTAGACCTTCTAAAACGGTTTTTAAAAGTACCGTCTTAGAATATCTTTTTTTTCAATAAAATTTAAATAAATTTAAAATATTATTTTCTTTATAGATATAATAAAAATATTAAAAATATTATTTTATTTATATTTTTAAAACAAAAACTAAAATAAAAGTAAGATGATATTTGTAATTACAAGTAAAAATAAAAAGTATTTCCTTATATTAAACGTATCCTTAAATTTATGTAGCACATTCATTCAAGAGATAAAGTTTACGTGCAATATAATCAATAAACCACACATATAGTAATATAGTCAAACTAAGTAGAAATTGATTAATGTGATGCATGATAACCAATATATGCAAAACATCAAAATCTACACTTCTACTTTTTATTTTTTCTCCAACCTAATTGAGCAACTATTTACATGATAATATGTATAATGAAAAGGTAGATATGCATAACTTCATAAAACAATTATCTTTCCTAAATCAAAAAGGTTACAATATATATCAATATTGGTTGTTATATATTGGTGGGCCAGAGATCAATATAAAAAAAAATCATTTGCATTTATAACGAGAAGGTTACAATTTTGGTAATAAACATAAAATATATCAATATTGGAATTTTGAACTGTGCAAGTGTTAGAAGTATTGAAATGCAAAATTTGCTTGTTATGTAGTTCAAGTTACTCTTAAGTTTGCTTTATAACAATAAAACAATAATAAGGATCATATTGAAAGAGAAACAGGGTTCATTTCTTGGAAAGACAACCCAAAAAAATTGTTTTTTAATTAAAATAAATGAATTTTCTTATTATAAAGATTTCACTGAACCCTCAAGCTCCTTATCCTATAAAGTCATTTCCCACTTTCAAGCATCAAAATGTCGAGTAAGGTGGGTTCTAGTCTACGGAATAAGCAATTTTTTTCCCATATAAAAACAGAGAGGTGAAAAAGAAAAGTAAGAATGAGGAATGTTATTAGCTAGAGACCGTAGAATGTAGAATCTCATTTAAAATAAAATGAAGCATGGAAACGACCATGTTGCGGAAACAAAAAATGAGCATGGAAATTGTAACATTGAATTGAATACCTTAACTGTTTTGGTTAAATTTCCATCTCTAATTATAAAAGCAATCTCCAATGTTTTGTCCACTCCAATATTTAAACCTGCACACACATAGAAGGTTCAACATTCATCATCATCAGACACTAAACAATTCAAATGTTATCCAAGAACTGACAGTAACACAGTTTGCAACTAAAGAATATATAGCCTACTTGGTGAGCACCACAAAATAGTGAAACTTTATAAGCAAAATCAGGTGGGTGCATGCAGATGAAAAACTCCAAATAACACTCAGATCATAGGCTGACAGTCATTCAAGCAAAAAAAGACATGCCTTTAGGAGGTCAAGGAAAAAAGTTTATAAGCCCAACAAAGCAAAGGTTTCAAGAAAGCCTTTAAAAGCATAAAACATGAAGAGAGAGCCAGGTGGAAGCTTCTGCAACACTAATTTGGTTAGCTAAATTCAAGCTCACATTTCACCATAATAAATTTACAAGCTACTGGAGAATGTTAGAAATGTTGGTTAACATTTACAATGTTTGTAATTCACCTAGAGGAACAAACTATATCTTAAAACATGAATCACTGAGAATCAGTTAACACCTAACTTCCCCTTCAACACATATATCCATCTACCCAGACATCGAGATGGTTTTCTAAATGCATCAGATTCAGAATTTGTCGAGGTCAACAAACAAAAAGTACTATAGCATATTATAACAACCCCACCCCCACCCCCCTAATACTATTTATTTTCTAAGTCTTAGAAGTAACTATCAGTTAATTTGTAAAATTTCAATAATTATTTTCCTAAATTACATATACACATATATGTGTGGAAATGTTTTTCTTTTTATAAATTAAACCCAGTAAATAATATTTTGGAAAATATGAGTACGGATATTAAAATTCTTGTTTGGGCCTTGTGTAGTTGTATGATGATGCAAAGCCTCTCTTCAATGAACCTCAATTAAACAAACCTCCCTACCAAAACAAAACGGGTTACGCAGTTTCCTTCTTATGCAACAAGAATAACAACAACAACCATAAAAGATGGAGTAAGCCACTCGATTAGTCATTGCTCGTTTTCGAGTTGTAACAATTTCAAGAGGCATCAATAAGTAATGCATCAATGTTTGTCAAACCTATCAGTTTGAATTACTATGTGCTAGTTATAGTTCATTTCAAAACTTCATGATGCATGTTATTGTGAACTGCTTAGGTAAATCATATATGCACTAAAATCACGTTACTCACAGTTAACTTACATGGTTTTCCTCTACTAACCACTTTTGCTATCCAAGAAAATGTTCCACGTGGGAAGAAGCAGGTATTCAAGCTTGTAATGAACAACATTATTTGATTTTGTTAGGAAATCAAAATTAAAAACACCCAGGAATCTTGCACAAAAATTAATTTTTTGGCATCGGATGACTGAACTCTGAGAAGTAAAGCGGTAGCTGCAAGGGTGAACCGCTGGAAACAGTTTGACCGTGTGATAAGAAGATCATGCGGTTGAGAAGCCCTAGGATTCTGTAACTCAGTTGGCGAATGGACATGATTATGATGCTTCCACTCTGTGCGATTCTCTGCAGCACCTTCACCACCATGTATGCGCTCGTTGAATCAAGTCCATGTTGCCTTGTCCAGGATTAGAAGGTTTTTGTGAATCTACACTTCTTTATTCAACCAACCCACGCAAGCGTCCAACCTCACAAATTTGGATTTTGATGTAGCAACAGAAGAGGGGAATTGATTGATTGTCTCTCAGGTAACTGAGTACCTTTTTCAAGCTTTCATGTTTGTTCCCATTTGACCCTTCCACACATAATGCATTTTGGGTTTTAATTTCCCTGTTTTTTTGCAATTTTTAGTTGGATCGGTCTTCAGGGTTCAATTTCCATGCCAGCATAGTAGATCTAGGTTCTTCAAGGTTAGAAAGTTTCCTTTTTTTCTTCCTTTGATTGTTGTTTTATTTTGTGTTAAATGTTGAAAGATCAAAAGACTGGAAGAGTTACATTGTGTTGTTTATTCCCCCCAAATTGATTAGATTTTGTGACCCTTTATTAAAATTATCTTTAAAAAATATTTTTAGTGCACAAATTAGTCTTACTTTTATGGTTTGAATTTGAGCCAATTGGGTTTTTGTTTTCATATTGAATGTTTTCTATTTCTTGCAATACCCCATTTATCAACTTCATTAATTTTACTCATAGATCTCCAAAGTTTTAGTAGTTAATAACATTGTTCAAGGTTTGAACTTTGATTTGATGGGTTTGATTTGTGTTTTGTGGTGACACAGGAGTATATTTGTCCTGACACTTGGTGTGTCGAAGAAGGGCTTACCTGTGTTTTGCATTGTGTACAAGAGTTTGAGAAGTGACATTTGACAGACAACGATTCTCTTCATATAGTTCAATCACATAAACAACCTTATTCTTGTTTGTCGAGTGCACCAACTCGTTCAGGAAGGCCTAGGCCTTAAGTATATGTTCCAAGATAAAGGCCTGGTAACTCTATGTTTTTTATATGAATTACAATAATTCTTTTGTACCCTAAAGTTTGAAAATATAATTTTGGGCTCATATAGATATGAAGTTATCAGTTCCCCTTTGGAAACTTGCAGTTATGGTATGCACCTAATTATTGTTACCGATGTGGAAATGTAGCTTCTATTATGAGTTTCAATGAAAATATGGTGAATCATCTGAAACTTTTTGTTTTGTTTAAATCTATATTGATGATAATGATGATTTCTTCATCATTTGGTCTTGTGATATCATGGTGCTTTTCTTTTTCCTTGATGCATCAAATAGTACTTATTCTTTAATGATTTTTCATGTGATGAGATGGAGAGTGCGGTGATGGCATAAGTGTTGTATGCTTTGTGTTTGCTTCACTATTTTATATGCTATCCAATGGTAACTACTGAATTCACAGTGAAAATCATGATGAAATTTCATCTGCTATCTTATCCGGCATGAAATTTTCAATTGATTATTAGGCTAAGTTTGCTCTGATTTGATGGGTATGCCCATGGATAGATAGTAAATGCAATCTTGCTTGAAGAAAACTGAATAAGTGCATAGTAAACAATTTCCTTTTATTGCAAGTTCGAATGATAAAATCCATGGCCTGACAGTTCTTGCTAATAAAATCCAGGTGATATGAACATGAAAGGTATGAATAATGCTCTATTTTCCAATTTTTCTTGGTAGTTTCAATGTCAGCAATGTTGAATGTTATTATTATTAATAATGTTTATTTGACACTTTGAGTTCATTATTATGTAAGTTTCTGAAATTTGTGTTTTCCACTTTATGTGTATATGCATACAAATTATTATGTGGAAAAAATATTATGTTTTTGTTAATGAAAGAATGACTTTTGTTTGAACTCATTATGAACTTCTCATTTTACAGTCATATTAAAGAAAAGGATAATATAATAGTACATGGAAGAGAAAATGTTGATTAAATGACATGTAACCGTCATGATTTTTATTGTTTTTTATCTTTAATTATGATTAATGATATATGGAGCCAATTTATCTAAAGTCTTTTAATGCGCATTATGATTTATGTAATTATTAAATCATGAAGTGTTATGGCATCACAAGAGTCAAGTGAGAGAATGTTAGAAAAAATATATTAAATAACATGATAATATGACTCATGTGAATTAAGGGCCTAAACTTGATTTAATAAAATAAAGAGACCTATTGGCAAATATGGGAAGTTAATAAACTTCTGATAACTAACTTGATGGAAGTTTGTTAATAAAAAGGCAAAGTGTTCTATCTCTGCCATAAGAGTTTTTCCCTCTAATTACCCATCAAGAACGTGAGAGGAAAATAAAAGATGGAAAGAGATAGATTGGGACAAAGAAGATTGAAGAACTTATGTCTTTCATGGATAAGGTAAGTTCTACTTATTTTCAAACTGTATGAGGGAATCATAGATTCTAAGATCCTTACAATATGTAATAGATTCATTAAATATAAATGTATAGAATCTATAACTAACAAAACATTGTTGGACTTGTACTTGTTTTACTTGGAGATGACTAGAAGAGGAGGATATCACCAGGTATATTGACCTCACGATTTTAGTTGGTTTTTATTTGCATGTATTGATGCTTTTATGTGCATGCCAACTTTATTCAATATTCATCCAAATCAGTTATGGTTCTATAATCAAGAGAGGCTAAAATAGTTTTAACTATCATTGCATGAATTCGTCTCAGATATTGAAATTTAATATGGTGTTATGAATTTTCTATTCAATGTTTCCAATTTCCAGGTTGGTCGAAAAAAGAAATAGGGCCAAGTAGTCTCATATCCTCCTTTCCTTACTTTAATTTTCCTTGGGAAATATTTTATATCTCTAACTATTTTTCATTTTGTTTCATTTTTTAATTTGATGTTATGTTGTGGACATTGTATGGACCCTAATGGTTAGTTCTATTCTTTGTCACACTCCTTCATTTCTGTTCTATACTTCTCAAAATGAATGAAATACAGAAATCCAAGATCCCAATTCTTTGTAGTAGGGACAAAATGAGTATTTGATTAAGAAATTCCTTTTTTATATAGTTAAATTTATTAGTTGAAAAGTTCTTGCTCCATGGTCCCTGCTTATATATTTAAAACATGCATAATTAGAGAAAAATAGATTAAGGTATATGTACATGTTTTGGCTGAAGATATGCATGCTTGTTTGTACAAGACCAATGAAGTACAAAGACCTTACATCTGTTCTACCCTTCACAACCGTCTGATTTCTCTGGTTGTTGGTCAGGCTCAGATTGGGTTTGAGTTAATGAATCCTCAAGTGTTTCAGATGATATCAAGAAAGGATGGGCTGGAATCCATGTAAGTTTGACTAATTAATTTCTTAATTTGTTATTTTGTTCATTTTTTGTGAATCCAATATACAACTCTTGATTGAACATATATAGAGGCCTTGAACTTATTCTAGTTTTATTATTATTATAGTTTATTGAACATGGTTTATGATACGTGGTTTAAAATTACACGAGCCAGCTCATGGCATGGCAATGAAATTATTGAGACTGTACGAGCTAGACTAAACACAAATTTATGTTGACCTATGGATTCTTTTTAATAAATTCAATGGACTAACCTTTTCTTCAATAATATAATGTAAATATATTTGCAAACTTTATCTAGAGAAATAAAATTTATTTTTTAATAATATGTATGTGTCTCCAAATAAATTAGTCTTATTAGTTTAAAAATATGCTTAGTGCAAAGAAAAAAAGTATCATAGCCAAAAGAGTTCTGTAACAATAATTTTAGAGCATAATGTTTGGCGTTATCGATTAAGACCGTATATTCAAGCAACAAGCAGCATAATTATGTAACATCTCAAATGCCACTTTGCTGCTATTAATCATTGCTAGTTTCCTTTAAATTTGACATTTTTTTCTTTTTAATTCATTGTCACTTTGGTTACCACATCCTTTACAATTTTTCTTTTCTTTTTGTGACATGTTTTAATGTAAAATTTATAATCAAATTACAGGAAAACATTGCAGTGCTTATGTTGGTACTTGTATATTCCTTATGCATGCAATAATTCATGACTATAATTCATGAGACATGGACTCGGTCTGTTCGCAACATCACACATGAAATTCATATAATATTGCTCACTCTTTGTTTTGTAGGCAGAAGGAGTTAACTCGGGCCATATATTGGGATTGTTACTGTAAATGCAGGGATAACTATTTTGACAACTTGGATCCATGACCTTTCAACATCAAAATCGTAATTTACAACTACATTGTACAACTCTCTCAATATTTCTTAATTTAAAAATATATTTTAACAAATTATACTCCCTAGAGCTAGAGTATATTCTTTCTAAAACATTTTTAAGGTATATTTGTTAAAAATTTCTTTCTAAAAACTTCCAGAAAAAGTATATATATTGAGAGAATTATAGAGTATGAAGTGAAAATATTTCCATTTTAATAATGAAATAATTTTAAATCAAAGTCATACAACCATTTATAAGGTCAAGATTAAAATTATTTAAAAATCGACCGCAAATAAAAAATTGTTACCTTCATGTATAGGGTAACTTTTCTACAAAACGTTTGACTTTTGAGATTGATTTCCTTTGCAGGCTGATCCAAATGATGTTGATGTTAGAGGCAGAATGATTAATGTTGGTATATCATTGATAAAAGAAAAAAAAAAGGAAAAGATAACGTCTCATTGTTATTCCCTGGGGAGGTACCACATCATGTTATGTTTACTTGACTTAGACAAGAGTGTGATTCTAGACATTTTTATCATATTGTTATTCTCCTTTGAGTGTTCATAGCATAATTTATATATTCAAATTACTAGTTATTTCTGGTTAGCATAGTGGAATGATGATGGTAAGAGAGTAACTTATCTTTCTACTTTGTAAAATGATCATAAGAATACAATGTTATACTCAAATTCATTATTATAATTTAAAAAAAATATTTTTTTTCTTCTGAAAAATACATTCTAACTAAAAAATTGTCTTATAATCCTTAATTTTTAAATTTGTTTCTTTTAAAAGACATTCAAGACGATTCTTTGAAAAACTATTTTAGAATGTCTACATTTTAAGATGATTTTTCGTTTTTTAGGAAAAACGTTTTAGAATGCTCAATTTATTTTATTTTTTTTAAAAAAAATATTCTAATAAGATTCTTTGAAAACTCGTCTTAGATTGTAAACATTCTAACACGGTTTTTGCAAAAACCATGTTAGAATTCGCAATTTTTTTTTCAGAGTTTGAAGTCCACTCTTTTTATCGGTCACCATCATACTCCACCTATGCCAAAAATGAATTCTGGTAAACTTCAAGAATTTAGATTAAAAATACAAAAATGTTATACACACACATACACCCCAAGTTAGTGTTAGACCGTGTCTGCATTCCTCTTCTGCTTAGTGATCATTTCTTCTTCTAGCCCCATTAGTTTCCGAAGATAGAACTTTAAATAAAAATAATAATAATTTTTTTATGTTGCTTTCTAATTAGCATGAAAGTTTCATCTTAGTAGTTTATATTGACTTTTAATGCAAACTATTATTATACAATTAAATTATTAAGGTGAGACTCTTATTCTGATTAGGGAACCAAAACACATATCAAAACTAGCATGTCAATTAAAAAATTGGGTGTAATGTTTATGAAGGTTTTTTCCTCAACTTGACAAGGATAAGGTTCAATTTTAAGTGTGTATTTTTGCTGATAGCTAGCATAATTTGAGTGTACATGTACCAGAATCAGGGCAAATGCACTTCAAATAAACTACAGCCTCAATATTAACGATGGTGTTGAAGATTTATCTACCCAAATTACCCTTGCTGACTCTGCTTTTCACAAATATAAGAACAGTTGTTATGCACTCCATAACACTAAGAGAGCTAGTGCAATTACGATTGATAGTGAAATTGGGCGTAATAGATAATTCTCTTTATTTAGGCTACATATTAATAAGGGAATAATGGCTAAGAAAATTAGTGAGAGAGAAAGAAGGAGAAGGGAAGAGAAAGAGAGAATATTTTTCTCTTAAAGTTATTCCCTTTTTTCCTAGCACTCACGAAAAGGTTATAACAACCTTGATACATGAATTCCTAGGGGGACAAGTGTCTTTCTTACAAAATTGTAAAATAAACATAAACATAATTTCATAAATTACTTTTATTTCTAACTAGGGTCATATGGGTCAGATGTAGACTTTTAAATAAAGAGGCCTTTTTCAGTTGTGCTTGGGCCTATCTGCTTGTTCTGGTGGCCCATTTTGTTTGATTGGGTTGCTTTGCTCTGTATCACATACAAGCTAAATTGTGAGTATCTAGTTCTTATATATACCTTTTCCTTTTTGTCTTTTTCACTGAAGATTAGATGGAGAACCCTAAAGAAAATAACAAGGTAGAGAACCATCATACGGTGAATGCAATTTTGAGTCCTACTTTTGTCTTTTCTGCTACAAAACTAGCAGACCAATTCGGATATGCAGAAGGTAATCCTACTCCAGAACAACAAATATTGGATCCTAAATTAAGAAGGTACCTTATCTGATTTGAGTTTCAATTTATTCTAGCAATAAGAAGGTTTGTTTACATGCATGTCATTTAATGTCTTCTTTAATTTCCTTTTAGAATATTTTCTAACCGATTTGCTGCCCAAAGATCAAGGGAGAAGAAGAAAAATCATTTAGCCAATTTGGAGATTCAAAAGAAAACTTTTGAGGTGAATAATGTTATTAATTTTTTTGGAATCAACATTGTTGACAAGGTTATTTGGAAATTTAATTTTAAACTAAGCTGAATGATGTCGTATGATCTACACGATGTGATCAACCTTATTTAATGAGGTAGGACTATTGTTGTTGATGTATTATTATAATGCATTTATATATGTATGTGTATACATATGCAGAATGAAATAGCCCAAAAACAACAACTACAAGATTTGTACGAAAATAAGAGGCAGACTCAGATAGTAGAAGAAGAAACAATGTACCAGGAAATTGATATTCTTAAGAATTATTCAATGTTCAAAGATGGTAATTAATGTTAATTCTCTGGCTCTATTCCCAATCTTATCTTTCTTCAGCATTTTTTTGTTTGTATGTGTATGCATGCACAGAATCCAGTTGTTTCATTAATCCAACTTGTAAAACATGAATTATTAGTGATAATTTCACCAATTTTAAGGATTTTTCTTTTCAGCTGAAATTGAGAAGGACAAAGGTGAAGTGATTAGGGAGAGGGAACTCCAAGTGATAGAGAAACAAGAGGAATTGCAAGCACATTTGGTTAACTTGAATATTGGTCCACAGGAGCCTGTGTCCAATTATCCAACCTCAATTTATTATGCAAACTCATATCCAGGTAACAACATGACATGTATTAATTTTATTTATGTTTGCATCCCTTTACATAAAATTTTTTTATTTCAATAAATTATTTGTTCATTTTTTCGATATAAAAAGATTTTTTAAAAGGATTATTTACTACTATTACTAGTAATTAAAGAATGATTCAGTTACATATGGGAGATTCTTATATGCTCTTCAAATAGAAAAAAAATAAATTTGTATATTATATGTGTGTGTGTGTGTGTGTGTGTGTAACACTAGTAGTACCCTAGTGTGTTGCTAACCAGTCTGGCTTGCTTTTGCATGTATTTTTTTATTGTACCAGATGCTATTGTGAATAAGACAACAAACATGGTCCTTGTAGATGGCATTTGTCTTCATGTATAATTAAATAATGTGAGTTTTGAATTTTTTTTTTCTTGAGTGGGAGTTCCAATGAAACTGTACTTTATTTAAGGAAACTTCTTTAATTCATTTTTTTAATCAAAATAAATTAAACTAGATGTACAATAATTTAATTGTGCAATGAATTTTATTATATCAATGCAAAAATGTTCTCAATTTATCGACCAATTTGTAAGCTTATTAAAGGCGTATCCCTCAACAAAAATTAATTATACAAGCAAATCTTAAACTGTATATGCTTTTATATTATTCATTACTTTTGTCTCATACTCTCTATATGTTATTTCTTCTAATTCAAATATGAATTCCATTCAAATTGACATTTAAGTTGTTTGTTTGCTTTGATGTAAAAAAAATAGTTAATGGCATGCATGGTTATATTTTTAATCAACAACTTATATAAAAAGAAAAGTATTAAAAAAACATTTATTTTATCAGTTTTTCATATGCTTCCTTTCAATTAGTCTTATTTTTTCTCTAATTATAATTGATCATTAAATATTTGTAATAGTTTTCATATGAAATCTTCGACATACTAATACTACATGCAACAAAATAAAGTCATATCTCAGGTGGTGGACATGGTCATTTACACATATGATCGATATCAATTGACCCTCTAAGAAATTTCAAATCATAGTAATTAAATAAAGAAATCAATGCAATTGTTTTGGAATAATTGCTATGTCTATATTTTAATGGTTTCTCATGTGTTTTAATTTTCTTGTGTCTTTGTATATGAACTAGTATTGCCTTTGTCTCATAAAAATATAATAATTTCATTTTAAAATACAATTTTTTAACATAATTAATTTATCTTTGAAAATGTAGAATTTTGTAGATGCACACATCTCTTCAACTGAGATTTTCTCATACTTTTCCATTTTGAGTTAAGTTGCAGCAAATGAAGTGGATCCACTTGAGTCATACATACCACCAGAGCCAAGGGAGTTGCGGTTTCCTGCTGTGCCAAATTTGCATGATTTGAACTTGAGTCTACCCAACAACATGGGATCGGTGGATCAGACAAATCTTACAAGGGGAACCGCTTTGAACCACAAACCTTAATTAGGCGTCACTTTACTTTAGATTTCCCAATTTTATGATTGCTTCAATGTGCCTTGAAATTTGGAAGGTTGGTTTTTGTTTCTAGTGTGTTTCTATATATATAGTTGTTGTCTCTAGAAGTTGTAGTGGTTCACAATAAGCAATTATGAAGAATAGGATTTCAAATGTACTGCCTATTTAATGAGTATTTGATTAAAATGATATATGCCTTCTAATTTGCTATAACTAAAGTTTTTGTTGGTTTAATTTTATGAATAATCAAAGAACCTTTACTATAAAAGTTAATTATGTTGGCAAAAAGGTACATTTTTAAAAACAAAGATGATTTATAGCATAAGTGAGTAGGATTAGAGAATTCCAGATTATTCAATTGCAAGCTAATCAACATGAAATGCGTAATTCAGATGCAATTGATGCCGACTCGATCTCAACCTCTAGCTTGGAAAAAATGCATGCTTACAGATATTTAGATCAATGCTAGGTTGGAACATATCATATCCTACAATAAAAACTAGACTTTTATCTCTTCTTTTTCTATGATATCAAAATTGTACAAAACTAGTTTATGAATTTTTTGTGTCTTGCTCTCTAATTTTTGGTTCTTTATTGTATGATTTTGAGCAGCTTTAATTGATAGTTCAGGTCTATCAAAACTGAACTACAGACTTGAAGTGAGATCAACTGTGTGTTATTCTACAACATATGTTGGCTGTAGTGCAATCGCCTTTTTTTATAGTATTTTTTAAATCATTTAATAAGCAGCTTTGGAACATTTTTATATTGTGCTATGCATGGTTTAGTGACTTCTTAGTAATAGAGACAAAATATTACTTAAAGTAATGAATTTTTTAATTTTAGTTTCCATATAAGCTTAAAATAGCCATCAATCATAATGGTCTATGGACATTCCCATAAAATGAAGCCCTTGACAAATCCTATTTTTGGTATTCCAATTAGAAGATCTAATATGTTATGTTCTGGCCGATGGCTTAAAATGTGAGTTAGTGAGTGTATGTGTTATCAAAACTGATTCAAATCTATCGATTCAATTGAGAACCAGTAATATAATTTGTTTGAGTTGGTTATTTGACCAAAAATGCTATTAGATTAGATGTGGTATAGTGTGTTTGGTTGTTTTTGAAAGTGAATTTAATTTTTGACTTGATTGAAGGAAGAGATGTGACTTGTTAGTGAATTGGCGACTCAATAGGTTTCCTAGTAAACCATTGTGTTTCAAACTATGAAGCCTACATACGTGATACGGCATAGATACTATAAATTTTTTGAAATTAAGGATACGATATGAACACCTTGATGAATAATTATAAATGAAAATTATATATGGATGCAAAATAAAATATAATTATGCAAATGATCTCTAGTGCTATTAAAACATTGCATATATGCGGATCGCAACTCTTGATTGGCAAAATAAATTTATTCAATAAAAGCATGATTTCTGCATTATTCGGAGAGAGAGACCCACTTGCCTAAGTTACTAGAAAAATAAACACCCTCACTAAAAGAACATCCAAAACTGTTGAAAAGAAGTTGTCATGGTCAGAGAAGAAGGGTGTGTCATGTTTTTGTTTATGTTTTGAGAAGAGGAAATTAGTTGCATTTTGTTTTTGTTTGGAACTTTTTTATTTATTTTAAAAACCCTAAAGTTAAAACAAAAAAAAATTATAAAATATAAAAATTCAAAAAGTGGCTCAAGCCGTATCAAAGCCATATCTAAAATAGCTTGAGTTGTATATAGCCATCTTGTGTTGTATTCTAGCCGTGTCTTGCAATTTTCTTTTAGAAAATCAAAATATAAAATTGGAAACTACTTGGATACAAATCTGGATATATCTTTGTGTTTGACAAGGGTACAACACCAATACTTTTCAGTTTTGGAGTATTGAAGCTTCATAGGTTACAAATATTTTGATATCTTTTAAGGTATATTTTGAATTTTGTTTCAAAATTTTTAAAGAATTTAATTTTCATAACGATAAGTATAAATGTCAACCAATTAAATAAAAGTTTGTACATTGTTAGTTTATTTTAATAAATTCATTGTTGAAGTGTGAAATTAAAGTATTTGAACCCAATGTTTTTGGCATAAGTTGTTTGACACACTTGGGTCCCTTAATCAAGGTTTGAGGTTTGATCCATGACTTGGACATAAAGTTACAATTGGAGGTACCACTTTATCCCAAAATTGACTGATATGATGGGAGACTACTTAGGTGGCAAATAGGAAGCCTCAGATACCTCCTAAATGCAACAAAAGAAAAAAGAAATTAACATAGTTAAAACCTCTCCTAAGACTTTAAACCTCATATGTACTCTTTAATCACTCTAATATCCCCCTAAACATCAATTTTAGGTAAAGGGAAAGGGAAACAAAAAGCATATTCATGAGAGTATGGAAAAGCATTCACCTCAATTACAGAAGCATAAAGATGAGCACGCTCTTGGGGGCTTGGGGATCTCTGGCTTCTCATCCTTTCTTCCTCTTCTTCCTTTGTTTCTTTTTTTTTTGTTTGCTCTATTCCTTCTCCTTCTTTTAAAACCGGCTCGGGGTATGTGAAGTGTGTGGGATAGGGCTTAGTAATTTTTAGATAATAAAAAAAAGTAAATCTATATATTTATTTAGATGGGTTACAAAATCTGATCCTGTTGGAAAGGTAGAACATCACATAAAGGCACAATGTTTGGCATGCCAAAGCCAACTATGAAACATGAATCTTAGCTAACAAATTGAAAGAAATCATAAAAACTTTTACACCAAAAAGCATAAGATCACACTCCTACTGATGATGGACCTCTATATTTAAACCATGGTTGAATACCATAAAAGATTATTTTGTTTCTTTGTAACCACAAGCACTAGTAGGTGGCGTGCCAGATCATATACCACAACTCCATACATCCTCAATACCTAAAAAATGAATGATGTTGTGCAAAATGCATATCATGCTAGCTCTTGATGTTGAACTTGACAAACTCCAAACCGTATATAGACACACCACAAAAATAGCCTGATGAGAAAAGTAACATTTGAAGAACAAGTGATTCACTTCCTCATCATTATGTGAAAACAAGGTGCATAATTGAGAGCCAGTCTACCATATAAAAGTCTCCAAGAAAAGTCAAAAAACTTAGTTGGTGCAATACATTTCTAGAAATCAGCAAATCAACTACCCTCTTGTAAATAATCCACCAACGATTGAGTGTCCATAAACAAAGTTGATACATGCTCATATGCATAAGCAATAGAAAACTTGATAGCAGTTCCAAACCTCCAACTCCATAAGTCTTGTGAATCCGGATCCAAATTAAATGTACAATAGTGGAGAAATTTTGCTCCAATTGAGAAACAAAATCTTCGACCCAACAAAAAATCTTGGATGCCAACACCATTGTCATTGCCACTGCCATTGACTCCCAGAATTTGTCCAAGCCATAAATATTGGCAATTAAATCCTTTTTTTTGCTGTTAAATCCTCTCATGGTCTTACTTATCCCATTCTTATAAAACTTCCACTACCACAAAAATTGGATTTTACAATGCTGAACCAATGACGATTTACATTATTATTTTTTACATCTTTTCATTATTTATGTCCTCGTCTAGAACCACATGGGAGACATAACAACTTTAGGAAAAAAATGTAACTCAAACAAATTAAGAAACCCTAATTCTTTCTCTCTCTTGAACCTTACCTCTACTCTGCCACCATCGACATTGATTTCGGCAACCATAGACCTCACTTTCTAAATCTAAACCCTTGTAGCCATCAAAACCGTTTTCAACCACCACAATACATCTACAAATATACCCAGATCAAATCCTTCCCCATGTCTACTGCAACAAAACCTATATACTTTTCTATTATTTTGGATACTTTTCCGGTAACTCCCATGTTTCAAATCTTGCCAAGTGCAAAATTGGAGGTTTATTACAAATCTCAAATTTATTAGTTAGAACTGTTTAAAGCTGTTGTTATTTTTATTTTCCTTTTATTATCATATTGGTTTGAATTTCCTATTGATTGTTTATGGGAGGCATAAGTTTTTAGTAGTTGGAGATTTCTAGGATTATTTGTCCCTCAAGGTTTGAAGCAAACAGTTGGTAGGCACTATAAGAATCATTTGATTTATGGAAAATTATTGAAGTTGAATTCATTCTTTTATTATGCAGAAGTTGTTTATATGGAAATTGGGTCAAACCAAATTGGATTAACCTATGCTAATGAGCTTATAGTCATTCTCATTGGTATATATTGATTCTTATAGATTAACTAATTGGTTCTTGTGCTTCATATTATAGACTTATTTGTATTTTGTGATTTTTGAAGGTGATCTTAACTCTTAATTATTATAATCATATTAAATAAAAATTATTTTCCTTGAATATTAAATAACATCTTAAAATGGTTGTATATTGCAAGTTGCCAACCATACAGTGAGAAGTGCATGCAACAATGCCAATTACTACATATGGGTATGTATCTTCTGTATCTTCTTTTAATATAGTGTGAAGTTGCCAACCTAAGATTCATTCCAGAATGTGTTTGCTATATCTATGACCATTTGAGCTCTATAACTTAACCTAGTCTATGATGCTTATTTACTATTTCTGGACTATAATAATGTAACTAAACTTTCAGTATTAAAACATACAAAGTTTATCATAGTTTTATCATCATTTTGTTTCCTGGTAGTTTTATATGTTATCTTTTTCTAATTAATCTTCATCTTTTTTTTATAACAAGACTATTTGAGTATTCCCATTTGGTTAAGCAAACAATGTGTGGCATATTCTCATGTGGGAAAACTGTTCAGATGGCATATTGAATTGAGTATTCTTTCAAGCTAATGGCATTGAGTTAACGAACTTAAGTCTAAATCATGACCATAATTTAATTCTCTATGTAAGTACAAACAAAGGAGAAACAAATTCATCACTTTACGTTCATCAGTGAGCATTCATTTATTTAAATTACTAGAAAATTAAAAAATGCAGAGAAAAGGCATTAGCTCAATTTCTTTTCTTCTCAACCCATTTATTTTAGTTTCAGTGAAACCCTGGAGATAAATTTTTCTAAGGAAACCAAAATTCAAGGAATAACTAGACTTACCATCTCATTGGAAAATGTTAATTTTGTGTTGCTTAAAAACTTTGCATATAAAGTTATTGTTGGATACAATCAATCTCTTCCCTTATCAACTCTTAAGACTGAATCAATATGTGATATTTTCTTACTAGAGTATGTTTTGATTGTGAATGTTATAGGAAAGGATTTCTTTTTCCCTCATTTAATGAATTCTCCAAGCCTGAAATTTTTCTGAACTATTGGATTTTCTTATCTATAATAATACCTAGCTTAAATTTTTCTTTCTCACTATTTCGAAAAACACTTTCTACATTGGTTAATATGCACATTCTACATCAGTTATTAACATTCGTCGTAACTAATGTCATAGAAAGTGCAAACTTTCTATGACGGTTCCATAGAGAACCATCTTAAAAAAAATATCATTCTAAGACGGTTTTTAACCAAAAACTGTCTTAGAAGGGTATCTTTTTAAGACGGTTCTTAGTTAAAAACCATCTTAGAAGGATACACATTCTAAGACGATTTTTCAGATAACCGTCTTAGAATGCATTTTTTTTAAAAAAATAAAATATATTGAGAATTCTAAGACGGTTCTCTAAAAAACCGTCTCAGAATGTACTTTTTTTTAAAAAATAAATAATTTCATATACATTATAGTCCCATATGAATTCTAAAAAATTTCATAAGCCCTTTACCCTACACACTATAGGCCATCACAAATTAATTATTTATTGGTTTAATGGTCTCAAGACTCTACTCTTGGGAATACTGATGCAATTTAATAATCCTAAATGCATTAATTTTACAATGCAAGTAAAGGTTGCATTGATAAAGTTTTTAAACTAAGCAATAGAAAATTGTATTTGGATTCTTAAAGTATTGAATTTTAGCCTATAACAAACTATATTTCGGATGACATAGCCATTAGTAGTTGGGAGCAGTTTCACAAAATCATTATTTTAAATAAGCTCTTGAAAGTATCCCCCCGTTTATTCATCAATAAATAATGATACAATATTTTGGAAGATAACAATAATAATAATATAACCCTGTGACAACATTGAATTTCCAGCTAAAAGAACAATTTGACCATAATGCTTCCTATCAAGCAGTTCTATTCACCAGTCAAGTAGAATAACATATGACCATAATGCTTCCTTTGAATTATCACATAGGACACTAATGTTTACATATGCAATCGAGGAAAGTTGCACAATATATCATATCATTATATAACAAAGTGAAATCAAAGGAATAATTATTTTAGTAGAACAAAGAACCTAAGAAGTCGCGAGAAGAACATACCTCCTGGCCTTTTGTCTTCATTGAGTTTGAAACAATGCAACCTCAGAATTTACTTAATTAATTGAGGAACAAAAAACAAAAATCAAAAATCAAAATTATTATTGAATGCATCCACTTTATAAATATTCATACTTGAATAAGTAAAGCAGCAAAATACATATCAGGCAATCAATTACTTGAATAAGTTGTTATCATAATCTCAATATTCTAAATTTTTATAAAATTAAGCATAAAATAAAAATCATGAAACTAGTCTTAACCATTTAAAATACAATTCATTCCTTGTATCCATACAAAAAAATAAATGATTCCAAGCTACCATTAAGCATGTATTTATCCAATTTTTATATCTCTCATGTGGACTTAAATGCCCTCACTTTATTTATTGATTATTAAGCTCCTTTTCTATCCATAATTGTCAAGTCATAGTTAATACTCCAAAATATCATTAGATTCATTATACTGGGTAATAATTCATAGGTATATACTCACATGTAGTAAAATATTTAGGAGAATAATGAAACTAGATTAATGCACATTGCAAAAACAAAGTTAGCAACTCCAAATAGATGATAACTCATACGGGAAAGGAGGAAATTTGAAAGAAAAAAAAACAAGAAAGAATGATCCAATGATTAATTAAGACTTCTTGCACCTAAGATAATAATTACTAGTATATGCTGCTTTAATTAATTACTCCAATTAGTACAAGGGTTGTTTCCAATATTTAACTTCATGGCATAAAGTTCATAAAGCAACAACCTTACTCTTATGCTAAGGTTTATTCGGGAAAAAAGGAAGTGAAAACACACAGAGAAATGCCACTGCAAAACTAAAAATTTTAGGCATAACAAAGTAGTGAAGAGGCGTAATTGATGGTCACATCATCTTATCAAGTAAATAACAACGAGAATATGTGGTATATTACTAAATCACATGAAATTCACCAAATAATCACCAAGAGAAAAATTATTTCCAAGGATTACCAAGTCTGGTTTAATCACACATGCAATTTTAGAATTTCTTTGGCATTACAAGGAGTTTATTTCATAAAGTGAAACTAACCGGTGGAGTAACTCCAAGCAACAGGACACACACCCCAATGTATGAAATTCCTATTTTCCACCCCTTCGCCATAACTAGTTTGGCCTGCATGAAGGATATAGATAGAAATTCCACTTATAAATCATTAAAATAGATATAATGAATTGATACTTAGACTAAGATCATGTTTAAATTCCAATTCTAAATAACAAATATCGGTCAAAAGTCAATCAGCCACCTAGGCAATACACAATTGTTCACAAAATCCAGTATTCTTGCAGCTTAATTTTAGGTGCAATTATGCTATGTAAATTTCATAAATATTCAAGCAAAAATATAAATAGGAAGAGTGTGTGTTTGCTAGCAATTCATAATTTAATTTCAATTTAGTTATTCTAAAATTTCAATTTCCTAGTTTTGGAAACCAACAATATTAACTCATCATTGCAAATATCAATTGTGAGTTTATTTTAGTACTTTTCTTAAAAAACTAATCGCTATCTATCTTAATTAAGTCTCATACTACTATAAAACCTACAACAATTTTCTCTCTTAAATAATACTATAGTCAAACCAGCAGTAGTTAAAAAAAAGCAAATATAAAATAGTAACAATTGAAAAGCTAGAAAATCAGAAAGAAGGAAGCCAGAACAGAAAAAAGCCACAAAATAATATGATAAATCAAATAAATTCCCAAAAATATTAAATAATTAAAAAGAAAAAAGAAAACGAGTAAGGAAGAGATATAGAATCTGGTGGGCTTTGATCTGTGATTTAGTTGTCCTTTTGAAGCATTATTTCATCCCCATTCTCTTTCTCTCTCTTCTCACACTCATATACATACGCTCCCTCAAGCCTCACACACAGTTCCAAAACTAGAGGTTGCCTATCCTTCTTGTGCATCTGATACAATCATCCAATATCATCTTCAAGTCATATTTGTACACAAAACCATGAAAGGTTTACTTAAGATCACATTAATCAGTGTCTCAACATGGTTTTGGAGAAACTAATATGAAACCAAACATACACTTAATCATATTCCGTGTCATTTTTTGTATGTGCATATAATTAATTTTATAGAAAGTAGTGATAACTTACTTGTGGTTCAAATGGAATTCGGGATAGGCTTGAAGATAATAATTTGCAATATCTACGGATGATGCATATGAGCTTGCAACTAAGAATCTACCATTAATTGATCAATTCTCCGCGCAAAAGATTTGAGCTTCACAAACATCTTCAACATGAACTATTGGGATTTTTCCATCCAATTCTTCTAAGAACTTCAAAGATTGGTATGCGACTTGATTGTCTTGTGCCTGAGAAGAAAGCAATGTAACACTCAAGGGTGTGTAACTCAGAAGAGTATCCCCTCCTCACTACTACATACAAGGACTTATAAAATTTTCACAAGGTAGTGTGTCAAAAATCACTTGATATATCAGAACAGGATAAGTGAAAAGGGCAACCCCAAATTCTTCATCTCCCTACAGATCCAATTCCAAAAGAATCTATTAATTGGATAAATGAAAACATACAAGTCAGCATAAGGAGCACTGAAGAAAAACATGGGCCTAATTTAACAAGCCTACATTGGCCAAAGACAAGCTACATAGTACAATCAAACAGGAAGGGACAGACATTAATAGCATATACAATGTTGTTAAAACTGCATGTTAAACCATGGAATCAAATGATTTTAAAATTTTCCTAAGGCCTTGCAATCCAAAATGCAAGCAGAATCATACTTTGGTGCAATCATGGCGAAATCATCAAGTTTGAGTGTGGAATCGTGAGCTCAGAGAAACTCATACAATTCCACCAGAAAGTGGATACCAGTTTGGGTTTCTCAACCCAAAAAGGAAAAAAAAATCAGCTTTCTAAACCTAATATAATCATGTACAAACCCCATCCCAGAACAGACACAGTTCTTTGCTATCTCCTTTGACTCTCTTTTCTTCCCCAAAGACCCCAATATACCCATTGCTCTGTAACTTTTGATCTCTCCAATTTCACCCTTGGACTTTGGCCTGAGGCTTAGCAGAGATAAGCTTTTCTCTCACATCAAGTGCCCCTCACCATCTCTATTTCTACCTTTGTGTTTTTATTTGGAAAAAATTAGCGATTTGGTGCTAGTCTAAATATCAAGAATTCTAGATTCTATAATTGCACACTTGGACTATTTTCTTTTATTTTAGTTGTGACTTGTGATATGTTATGAAAAACTTATGTGACTAATTATAAACTTATGAGTTGTATTGGATGTTATGCTTATGAAAAACTAAAGTGTAATTTTGCATTTTTAGTCACTACCTTTTACATATTAATTTACAATAGGCTTTATTGATTATCAAGGCCTAAATATCTAAACCAAAGCTTCTACCTTCCATTATTTAAATAGCAGTTACCAAAAGGGTAATAGTTTGTATTACTAAGAATTGAAGCCCAGCCAAAGCTCAAAAATGGTTTGGTGTGCATTCAAGTTCTTGACATTCTAAACAAATTCTTCTTTCCATTTTTGTGTGTTTATTCATGAATAACTACTGTCATCCGCAACTTGAAATGTGAGAGAGAAAGAGATCCTTTTTATTTTCGAATTGTTCTTAAAATTAAATAATTCAACCAACTTAGAATTCAGTGATCACTGTTTGAATTCAAAATATAAAAAGATAAAGTCAGTCCAAAGTAAATAAGCCTTTGAATCCTATTCCCAATGTTTGTTTAATTAAAGAATTAAATTAAACTATCTTACTTCGAGAAAACCACTATCAAGAAGGAAACGTACAGATAGGAATTATGAAATTAAGAAATAATAAAATAAAACTTAAGAAATCAAATTATATCCATAAAACCAGAAAAATAATAAATAATTTTATAAAATAGAAATTAGGAATTCATACAGCAATGAATGCACCGCCTTGCAAGATTTCCCTTTAAACTGTATCATTTTGTTCAGCCAACCAATTGGTGTTGTGGAACTTAGCAACCTCACCAATTGCTAAACAACAAGAAACAAAAGGAAAGGATCAGAGAATACCAACACATGCATACTAGGCCTTTTTCACTCCTTGTTGTTTAGCAGCATTATTCTTCAAGTCATACTCTTTGTTATGCTCCCTCAATTGTTGAATTTCCAATAACCTCTTAGATCTTGTCTGGCGAGGCAATGAAAGAACAATTAACCTTGAAATAAAGGGTAAAAGCGTAACATCAAATATGAAAATTTCAACAACCCAAACAAACACCTCAATTTTGGAAGAAGTAGACAATTGGTTATCTTATAAAAATTATATCATCACTGCTGGAAGACACCGATGATGCATACAAATGTGAAGGAGGCAAATGAAATGCTAAAATATAATGAAAACCAAGCAAAAAGCTTGAATAGACTGGTGGGACAAGCATAACTACTAACATTCAAGGATATACTATTGGCCACACATAAGCACCTGCAACTTCACACTTTTACTATATACCCTTGAAATTTCATAAGATATTTTTGATATAAATACCATTAAATAGAATCATTGTATGAAAATAAAGTTGGTACATAAACTTGGGTCAAGCTGCTGGCTACCTGAAACCATACCAAAATCTAGTGTTGCATAAAGAGTAGGTCAGCAAAAAATTGAGTTAACCATCTCATTAAAGAGAAGCCCGTGAAAATTCTCTTCAGTTAACACCTGCCTGAGGAAACCCATTTCCTTTGTCAGTTCTCCCTTTCCCCTGCCCCTCCTACTTCCATTGCATGCTCATTTTCAACACTCCTCACCCCCTCAATCAATAACACCTACACTGCAACAACTAAGAATTTTAATAAGCCCAAACTCAATCCAAACAAGCTAATACTTCCACTGTAGGAGAAACATTTAACCAAAATATACTTAACAATAACTCATGCAAAAAAAAGAAGACCAATAACAACACAAAAATAGAATGATCATAACAATATTCTTCTTCTTAGTAAAAAAAAGGAATTAGAGTTAAAATAAGTTCCATTAAACAATTTATCGTCACTCCAGTACAATATCGGTACGCATTATGTGAAGAACAAAATTAAAAGGTGTCTCTCAAGAACTACAATGATGGAGAAGCAAATGTAGAAAACCGATTTTAGGTAAAGAAAGCATTAAAACACTAAAATCCAAATCAAAGCTACAATATTAGCTGACACGCATTATTCTGCAATATTTATGCAATGAAAGAGGCAAAGAGAAGCAGATAGCATGCGAACCTATATGAAGGAAGCAATATGGGAAAAGGTGAGGGAGAGGAAGCTCACGGTTCGAAAAACAGAGATCAAATCCAATGTCCTGGAGGAGGGGATTCATGGTGTTAGAGACCTGAATACGATTCTTCTTATAAGAATCAACGATATTGATGTTGTTCACTCCCTCTGTTATGCCTTTCATTGTTCTCTCTCACTTGCACAACAAAAATCCCTAATGATTTGTTAATAAGGAATTGCGAAGTGACTATGCCGGTAAGGGATTGTGAGGGTCACAATGGTGAGGAGATTTTTTGAGTCAGAGCACAAAGAAAGGGTGTATGAGAAGGGTAGAGTGAGGGTGTACTTGTTGACCTTCACCGACACCTCCATGAGGGTCTCCAAATGATGGAAACACGGACACAGAGAGAGCGAGGAATTTATGGTTGGGGGAGGAATTTAGGGTTTTCTAAAACTGAGGGAGAGAGAGATTAAAAAGAAGATGAAAATAAGGAGCGAAAAAGAGCCAGTTCGCATTCCTGAAGACATTGTATTCTTGCATTCTAGATCGGTTCTTCAATAAACAATGTCATAATGCATTTTCAAAGAAGATTATGATAAAACCATCTTTAAAAATTTTGCAGTTATTTACAAAAATGCCACTACTTTACTTATGACATCAGTTTTTGTAGAACCGTCATAAAACTTGCGTCGTAGAAGACTATTTTTGTGGTAGTGTCTACATGTGAAATAATTCATGTATGTTTTCTAATTGCAATACCAGATAAAGTCATTTTTCAATGATCCAATCTAGGGTGCTCCAACAAAACACACAGGGAGAACTCCTATTATTTAAAGAGAGAAAAGAGGCTAGAATTCCAAAAAATGAAAAAAGAGAAAAAAAATAAAAAAAGAACTTTGTGGCTATCTTTAACCGCTTCAAATTTTATGGCAAACCATTTTTATGTCAATACTCCTAAAAATTAATTCTAACCATTGGAAACACATTTTGTGGAAGTTAAAACGACCAAAAATAACTTTTTTAACTACCACAAATCACAGTTTTTTTTTGTAGTGAAGCATAGAACAGTATCAAGCCCATTTACACTCTCCTATTATATTCACACTTAACAACTCAACACAAAAGATGAATTAGGCTAGGTTAGTCCTAAGTCTTTCATAATCTTCTATAGTTGATCAATATGAATGAGTGATGAATTAAATTTAACCAAAGAGCTACTACATATAATTGAATTTAATTTCTTAATTCCATGTCAAACAATAAATGGTTCAATTCAATTTGGGAAACCATATTTTTTGTTTTCATTTAAGTAAGAAAAACTTATTAATAATTAACAAAGTACCATAAGTACTCTTAGCAAGAACAAGCAAAAACTAACTAAACCTCCCTTAAATGCAACAAAATATATTAAGATCTAGCTAGTAATGATGATCCAACCACCATAGCAATTTAATATTCCAACTACTAATTAATGTTTTTTCCTTCCTCCCTTTAGCTTTTTCAGCCCCAACATTTTCCAAAATTCCTAAATCTCATTTTCTAATTCTTCATTTGATTTGTTAGAGATAACATAATTCTACTATTTACTATCACGGCCTGTAACAAAATTACTTTAGACAGTTAACACACATTATTAGATCTGTGCTTCTCATTGAGTGTTGAACTATGTGCTTGACAAAAACAAACCCTATTTGTGACTATTTCTTATTTTTATAAGATGTAGTTCTCCTTTCAGACATTTTCGTTAATATTTGTGCTATTAATTAGTTTCTACCTCCTAAACCTCATTCACCTAAGTGTTATAATTGGGCCGAAATGTTTTGGAATTTTGACCCACCATCACCACCTGAATGGTAAACCCTTGGACACCAAGTTAATGTTGGACCATGTTTATGTTCCTCTTCCACTTAGTGATTATTTTTTTTCTTCTGGTTCACCACCAAACATTCTTAGACCTAGTAGATATAAACTCCCTAGACCCCATTAGTTTCCTAAGATAGAACTTTAAATAAAAAATTTAATTTTTTTTATGTTGTTTTCTAATTAGCATTAAAGTTTCACCTTAGTAGTTTATATGTAGGATGCACCAAAATGGGGATGGGGACATATACGGGGACAGGGACGAGAAATGGAAAATCTAGAAATCCCAAGATACGGGTATGATTAGAAAATGACAAAATTTTATATTATTTTTTATTTTTCTCCATCTCTTTTTTCGATCTCTCCTTGCATGTTAAATGGCATTGTAGGTGCCCATTAAATATTTTCCATTTTACATAGAGGCATAGACCTAATTCGGTTTTCATCATCATTATTATTATTGTTATCGTTATTATTAAAGAAACAACTTGCTTTCTTGTAGTTGTAAAAGACATCGATAAACAATAAGTTTCCTACGTTTTGGTTGAAGTATTAGAAGGTCCATTGGCAACAAGCTAGCAGCAGAGGAGAAGAATCAAAATTTAAAACTAAAGCAAACATGGCCGAAGGAAGAAACGATGACAAAGACAGGACCACGAAGCACCTTTTTCTCGTAACAGATTGGCTCTTACTCACTATCGGCACCTTCAGTGGACCCCTCGTGATACATCTCTAGTTCCTCTCCAGCTTCCTCAAAACCGCTGGCTTTTCCCTCAACTATTTCCATTTTTTTCCTTTTTTTAAAGTTTTGGACTACGAGGACACACGTGTAGGCCATTGTCGTCCCCAACACATCCCCACAAAATGAAGTCGTCGTCCCCGTCTTGGCTAGCCGTACACAATAAGTCAATGCCATCCTCTGACTGTCTCATGGTCGTACCCGTCTCATCCCGGTGCAGTACCGGAGATGGGGAACGCAACCTAGCAGGCATCCCCATGCTTCATATGTTTATATTTACTTTTAATGCAAAATTTATCATACAATTAAATTACTAAGGTGAAACTCTTATTCTAATTAGTGAACCAAAACACAGATCAAAACTAGCATGTCATTTTAAAAAAATTGGGTGTAATAATTATGAAGGTTTTGTCCTCAACTTGACAAGGATAATGTTAAATTTTAAGTGTGTATTTTTGCAGACAACTTGCAAAATCTAAGCGTACAAGCACGAGAATCAGGGCAAATGCACTTCAAATAAATTCCAACCCCAATATTAATGATGGTGTAAATGATTTATCAACCCAAATTACCCTTGTTGACTCTACTTTTCACTAATATACAAACAACTGTTGTGCACTCTATAACACTAAGTGAGCTAGTGCAATTACGAGTGATAGTGAAATTGGGTGTAATAGATAATTCTCTTTATTTAGGCTACATACAAACAAAATTGTGACTATCTAGCTCTTATATATACCTTTTGCTTGTTTTTTCCATAGAAGATTAGATGGAGGAAATTTGATTTCAAGCTTAAATAGGTGGGTTGGTCCATGCTCGCGCGCTTAGCGCAAATCGAAATTGCTTAGTGCGTATAAGTGGATTTTGGCTTAGCGCGCTTCTCTCGCTTAGAGGATGAGCTGAAGCGGTGCGCTTGATGACCTGGAGCGATGCGCTCAACGAACCCGACAACTCATCTTCTGTTGGATTCTTCCTTGCGCTTAGCCACTAAGTGTTGTGCTTAGCGTATGCTTGCTAAGCCAGCAGATTGGCTTAGCGAGAAGGTGAAAATAACACTTTTGCCAATTTGCCTAATTAACCTAAAATTGAGAGAAATTGATTATTTAACACACAAAACAAAAGTATAAATTATCTATTACCTATATTTAATAGAAAGTACTTATAATATTACAAAACACCTATAAATTGGAGAAGTTTGATACAATATACATAACTTTTATACACAAATGTTAGTCGTTTTCACCAACTAACAACTCCCCCAAGTTTTATACTGGTTCGCCAACAACCCATGCCTACATCCAGTCCCCAAGCGACCTGCGGTCCTTGAGATTTCTTTTCAACCTTGTAAAATTTCTTTACAAGCAAAGATCCACAAGTGATGTACCCTCCCGTGTTCTCTTTGAACAACCTAGTGGATGTACTCTCCACTAGAACTGATCCATAAGAGATATACCCTCTCTTGTTCTCAGTCAAACCCAAGTAGATGTACCCTCTACTTGTACCACAAAGGATGTACCCTCCAATGTGTTAAGACAAAGTTCTCAGGTGGTTAAACCTTTGAATCTTTGTGAATGGGGATACAAAAGAATTCTCAGGCGGTTAGTCCTTTGAAATCTTTTGTATATGGGAAAGGGAAGAATCAAAAGAATTCTCAGACTGTGTCGTTTTGAATTATTTGACAAGGGAGAAGGGAGACACAAAAGAATTCAGGCAGTTAGTCCTTGGCGAATTCTTTTTGGAAAAGGAAGAAGAGATGAAAAGAATGAATAGCACAAGTTTTCAAGGTTTGGAAAACCAAAAAACTTTGGAAAGCTTTTGGCAAAAGGAAGAAGAAAAAGTTCAAAGAGACTTAGAAATAAATTGGCAAAAGTTTTTTGTCTAAAGAATGAATTAGAAAGATAGATGTTTGAAATGCAAAACAAAGCGTTGCTTTTATAGACTCTTCATGTCTGGTCAAGAGAACCATTAGAAGAGTTATGACCTTTAGAAAAACTTAAAACCAATTTGAAAAAGTCAAAAACTATTTGAAGAGTTACATCTTTTGATTTGTTCAGAAACTATCACTGGTAATCAATTACCAAATTAGTGTAATCGATTACACAAAGCTTTTTTGTTAAAGGATGTGACTCTTCACATTTGAATTTGAATTTCAACGTTCAAGCACACTGGTAATCGATTACCAAAACATTGTAATCGATTACAACATTTTGAAATCAATTGGAACGTTGTAAATTCAGTTGAAAACTTTTTCAAAACCATTTTGCTACTGGTAATCGATTATAATAATCTGGTAATCGATTACCAGAGAGTAAAAACTCTTTGGTAAAAAGGTTTTGAGAAAAATCCATGTGCTACTTAGTTTTTGAAAAACTTTTTCATACTTATCTTGATTAAGTCTTCTCTTGATTCTTGAATCTTGAGTCTTGAATCTTGATCTTGATTCTTGGAACTTGAATCTTGAAACTTAATTCTTGATTCTTGAAATCAAATTTCCTCTTGAACCTTGAAGTGTTCTTGATTCAAGCTTGAACTCATTCTTTGATTTTTGAGATCATCATCTTTGTTATCATGAAGTGTTCTTGACCTTTGAGCTTTTTGTCATCACCTTTGTTATCATCAAAACTTCTTTGAATCAATCTTGATTCATCATGAAGCTTGCTTCTACAAATCTGAACTATACAGTTAGATGAAGTTAATCATAAGACAGATATCAAGGAAAGTAGCTCAAACCAAAGTCTCATGGCTACCGTTTCACTCAAGCACAAGTGTTTAAGCTATTCATTGATAACAACTAACGGGAGGTTCAATCTTTGCATTTCATCTCATGCCATCAAGTCAGAAATGTATAAATAGAACCAGAAGAACTTTCTTAGGCTTGTAGTGAGGTTTGGCTACAAAAATTCATTGGTATTTTCTAGGATTCCAAGGTTTAGATTCTAAGAGAGCACAAGTCCTAGACTTATCCCAATGACCTTTTCTTGTATCATACAAGTAGCCTTCTCACTATTTTTCTTCTCTTAAGTTGCTTTTGACCTTATTGAAACATCACACTTATTCTTCTATTTTTCTTCTCACTATTAAACTTTTTCTTTTCATTCTAATTGACTTTCCTCCCCCAAATTTAGAGTAAATTTGCCTTGAACCATATGCTTTCCTAGAATCTAAACAAGGTATCAGGAGATAATCATTTAAGTTTAGGGTTCAATTCATGACAAAAATAATTCAGCTTATAGAAGGAGCAAAAGATACAGTTATCATTCAAGGTCAGCTATTTGGTGAAAAGAGCTTGTGTATATACAAATCATGGCCTTCATCATGTTCTAAGTTATACATATCATTCTTGAATTCAGAGATTCATGCAAAGATCATTACTCATAGTTAGTCGTTCACTCATAGAGTAAGGTCACACTCTCACCGATTTTTGGTTCAAGCTTTTTCTTTCACAATCAATTTGTCTATTGACTAACAATTCTACTGTAAGTTCACACTCTTGTTCTTTCTTTGTTCAACATGCATATTCATTCAAATTCATGAAAAGAAACACATATCTCATCTTAAGCATGCATTCAATTTAAAACAAGGCATACATCCATTTCACAAAATAAATAAACTATTTCACTGCCATACCAACAAAAGTTAAGTTAAACTGTTACAGATGCCTCTGGATGAGCAACTACACTACTCATGCACAAAACTAATAAAAAGTAAATAATGTACTAAAACCATAATTATACTAATAGATCAAAAAGCACAAAAAATCAAAAGGAATTTAAATATCCTGTGATTGGTCCTGGGTGTCCAGTGTCTGACCCTCCTCCTCTTCCGACAAGTGAAGTACAGGAGTAGCTATAGGAGAGGTGTTCGGAGACAAGACTGGGGTGGTTTGATCCTCAGGCGTGGAAGGGTCTACTGCCTGTTGTGGAGAAGTGGTATTTGCCACTGGTGCCGGAAGCTCTGGAGTAGCTTCAAGAGACTTTTCAGAGGTTGCTGCAGCTTCCTAGGTTACAACTACCCTCCTTTTCCTGATCAAGGGCTCAGGAGTGGAAGACTCTGATGACTCATCCTCCGACTAATGGGGTACCTGAGCGGCAGGATCTTCGTCTTCTTTGTGAAGAGGAGGTTGAGTCCCTGGCCAAGCTACCCATTCATTAAATTGCTCTACCATCGGGATGGAGTCTGGAGGCGCTACCAGCTATAGGCTTTGCTGTAAAATAATGTACCCCTGATGTATGCTTCGAAGCATGGCCTCAAAACGTTGAAAATCTGCAGGAGGTAGGGTAGAAGGAGTTGTTGTCATGCGTGATGGAGGAGGAGCTGCTGATGTAGCAGGAACCTCAGCTGGCCTTGCCCTTGGTCTTCTGGCCCCCCTAATAATAACTATTGGATCATCTGGGTTCCAACAGTTTTTCCTAATGTAGGCCAAATTAATGATCGGGCTCAAACGTTCAAAGGCTAAGCTATCGGAAATGACTCCTCTAGACCTACATAAAATTATGATAAGAGTAGGGAACCTGAGTCTAGAGGAGTTAGACTGGTCCATTGAAATGATCTGTCCAGAGATGAGAGCTCCGACATTCATGTCTAGCTGAGTAACTAGGCCAAAGATTAACCTAGCTCTATCCACAATCAAATCCAAGGTGTGGGAAGTCGGAGCCAGGTTGGAGTAGGAGAGAACACTCCAGACCTGAGCAAGAGTGGTTAGATCTTTTCTGAGGATCTTCCCAGGGTGACCTTCAGCATTTAAAATAAACCCTCGGCCGAGTATGCACAGAGAAGCCTCAATTTCCCTGATGTCTGTAGGAATCCTGCAATATCTTGAGTAAGCGGGTAAAGATTCACCCTCAGCAAGCACCACAGGTGTTTCTAAAAAGGCATTGAGGCTGTCTGCATCAATCCTTATCAAGTGGCCCCGTATTCTAACTTGTTTTGGTGAAGGTCCCTTAGGACTGTAGAGGTTGGCATAGAACTCCTTCACCAATGCTAGGTGAATGCTACTATTAGCTAAATTGGTGAGGCGCTTATGGAAGTTACGCCTCTCCAATTCATCCTTAAATTCATCTAGCTCTGTATGATATATTTCCACTTTCCTCTCAGCTAATATATGTCTTCCCAAGACATTATTAGTGTATCTGGTACAAGCCTCAAAAAAGTGGAATCTTCTTGTATCATGTTGAGTGGTGGGCCTTGAACCAACACTCTTTCTTTTCCTGGAAGACATCTGCAGACAAAGGAATCAAACAATTAATCAGGACACAGTTATTCAAATTTTAAAAATTGAAAAATAGAACTGGAAAAGACACTGGCCGCTTAGCGAGACAAGATTCGCTTAGCAGGCTTCACAAAAAATGACACTGAGCTTAGCGACATAGGAATGCCGCTTATTGGAAAATGCTAGGTTACAATGTCTACAAAGTTGGCTTAGCTGGCAAGGAGCCCGCTAAGCCTAAGGTTGGCCGCATGGATTTGCGCTTAGCCAAGGATAAGTTGCGCTTAGCGACACTAAACTGAGCAAAAGTTTCACTAAGTTATGCAGGCTTAGCAAACAGGGCCGCTTAGCTCAGCAGATGCCGCAAGGAATTTCGCTTGGCGCAGGAGATCCTGGCTTAGCGTGCGACTAATCAATAAATTTTTTTTACTAAGTAACCTGGGCTTAGCAAATCAGCCTCGCTTAGCCACAGGTACTGTACCAGGCGGATGAGTGTTCATCCTCAAGAAATAAACTCACTTAGCGCGGTAGGCGCGCTCAGCGAGTTCTTTAGGAAAACGCCTATATTTAACGAATATTGATGAACTCGCTTAGCGAGGTAAGCGCGCTTAGCAAATTCATTATGTTTTCCAAAAAAAATGAAAAAACAGTGGCACGTTTTCTCCCATATTTTGGGCCTCTATCTAGTGGATTAAGCATGCACAACCCTCAATACAATTTTCAGACACAAAATGAACCTAAAGTTTTCAATTTAAAATTATTCTTAAAACATCAAAACCTTAAAAGTTTAAGCCTACTCTAGAGTTGTATATTCTAAGGTTTGATAAAATAACAAAGAGAAAGATCAAGGAACTTACTTGTGCTGCGAATGATTGATGAGAACAAAAGGATGCAAGGCAAAAGAACAAAACGCACAGAAAGCAGCTTTAGGGAGAGAGGGAGCAGAAAGGGTGCAAATTTTTGGAAAGTGGGTGTAACTAACGTTGCACCCACCAAGAACGTTTCGTTTTTTTCGCTGAGCGGCGAGGTTCGCTGAGCGAGAAGGCGAGATGTTTGGTTTCTCAATTTTTCCCGCTTAGCGGCCCGCGCTTAGCCAAATTCAAAATTAAAAAATTATATATATATATATATATATATATATATATATATATATATATTTGCACAGAATTTGGCTTAGTGCGAGGTTGTTGTGGTTTAGCGGGATCTGCAGATCAGAAAACCTGCAACTTCCGCTAAGCCAAGCTCTAATCCGCTTAGCTGAAATTATGCATTTTAAGTGTAGAGGAGCTGGCGCTGAGCGGTTAAAAGCATCGCTTAACACGCATATTGCCGCAAGCGATTGAGCTCAGCGACCATGAGTGGTGCTAAGATGCATCAAATCCAGTTTAAACCACAAGAATATCCACTTAGCCAGTAGATTAAGCGCTAAGCTCCATGACCCTTAATTTTGGCCGCTATCAATTGCGCTTGGCGACATTGGGTCTCGCTTAGCCATGGGAATCCATCGCTCAGCGATCAGTCTGTCGCTTAGCTGAATTCAACTCGAAATGATTTTGGCTTAGCTAAACCTTGGCTAGCTTAGCGAAATTAATCAGCCTCAGATGCCAGGGTTGTGCGCCAAGCACTTGAATCTCGTGGCTTAGTGCATGAATGATTATGCGCTTAGCGAGAAGCAGGCGCTTGGCAAAAGGACTAATTTTCAAAAAGATTTTCTAAGTTTTAAACTTAGTCCTTTCCCAAGAAATTGAAACCCTTAATTTTACCATTCAAAGGGAGGCTGATATGCTCCAATGTTCAGATTATACAACAATTTCCCAATTATCAAATGCATGAAAAACCAAAAATAACACAAATTGAAACTGGGTTGCCTCCCAGGGAGCGCTTCTTTAACGTCATTAGCTTGACATTTTTACCTCACTGGGCGATCTTACGTTTTGGTTCTCACCTTTAAAACCTCTTGACCTTCTCCCATTACCTGCAAGCAAACATTGTGTTCTGGAGCAAGCTTGTCTTCAACAAATAAGTCAAAATCAATTTTCTAGTCTTCAAAACCTAACTCCAGCTTCCTCTTCCCCATGTCAACTATGCAGCTTGCGGTCAACATGAACGGCCTCCCCAAGATTACAGGAATGTCAGTATCTTTAGAGATATCCATGACCACAAAGTCTACTGGGAAGATAAAATGCTTGACCCTGACCAATACATCTTCAATTACTCCGTAGGGCCTGATAATGGAGCAGTCAACTAATTTTAGAGTCATTCGAGTGGGCATAATCTCCAACTCTCCCAATCTTTTGCACATGGAGAGTGGCATCAAATTAATGCTGGCTCCCAGATCAATCAGAGCCTTTCCCACATTGACTTCTCCTATTGAACAAGGAATAGTTACACTCCCAGGATCTTTGTGCTTAGGTGGAAGAATCTTTTGGATCACAACACTACAATTTCCTTCCACTATGATGTTTTCCTGGTGAATGTACTTGTGCCTCCTTGTCAACATATCTTTCAAAAATTTGGAGTAGAGTGGCATCTACTGCAAAGCTTTGCCAAAGGGCATGATTATTTCCATTTTCCTGGAAATATCCAAAAATCTTGCCAAATGACGATCTTTTTCTTTCTTGGAAGGTACCACAAGATATGGTACTTCCACACCTTTGTCCATAGCCTTTCCACTTCTACTCTTCTCTGAAATCTTATTTTTTTTTCTTTTTCATTTTTCTCATTTTCTATTTCTTTTTCTCCTTCTTTATCTTTTTCTTGGTTCTCCATCTTTTTATTCTGAACCATTATTTTCCTCCCTTTTTCCTGATTCTTTTTACCCTTCACATCATTTTCCTTAACCTCAGCACCTATCTTTTCACCCATTTGCTCCTTGTACACCATACTCTCTTCATCCTCAGCTTCCACAAACTTTTTACTCCTACTCATCACAACCTTGCATTCCTCCTTAAGATTATTTTTGGTATTTGCTCCAAAACTGTTGGATGATTTGTCAGCTATCTGCTTGCCCAGTTGTCCCACTTGGACCTCAAGGTTTTTTAGTGTTGACTCAGTACTCTTATGATTTGACATCGTTACCTGCATAAACTGAGTCAAGGTCTCTTTCAACTTAGTCGTCCTCTAAAAGATGTTAAGGCCCTTGTTGAATTTGCCTATTTGAGGATCCACCTTGGTCTTTATTGAACTGGTTGCCAGGGTGTGTCCTCCACTGTCCTTGCTGATTATAAGGACCTTGCTAGAAGCCTGAAAATTCTCCTTGAGTATACCCTTGCCTCTGCTGATTCCCCATGAAATGAATTTCTTGAGCGTTTTCTTCAGTGGGGATGCATTGGCCTGTCTCATGAGCTTCACCACACATGGTACAACCTATGACCTGCAAAACAAAAGAATGTGTAGGTTGTCCAATAGACTGTTTAGTTGACAACTTACCAAGTGTTTCTGTTAGGATCTCAAGTTGCTTAGATAGCAACTTGTTCTGTGCCAACAAAGCATCATGTGATGTTAGCTCCAATAGGCTCTTCTTTGTGGGTTGATGGGTTCTGTCCCTCAAAATGGCATGATAACTGGCTAACATGTTATCTATGAGCTCAGTTGCTTCTCTGGGGTTTTTAACTTTATTTTTCCCCAGCAGAAGCATCTAGTAATTGCTTGGTTTGTGGTCTCAGCCCATCTATGAACATATTCAGTTGGATTGGCTCGGAGAATCCATGGGTGGGAGTTCTTCTCAGTAAGTCTCTGAATCTCTCCAATGCCTCACTCAAGGAATCATTAGGTAATTGATGAAATGAAGATATTGTTGCCTTCCCTTCAACAATCTTAGAGTCTGATAGCTTCATCTGGTACACCGACAATCTTAACAGTGTTGCAAATCTCAATAAATGTTGCCAAGTGTGCATAGGGATCTTCATTAGGTAATCCTAGAAATAGATTTCATTGTATCAGATGGATCAAAGAATGAGGGAAGGTGATGTTGTGCGCTTGCACTTCAGGACGTGCAATGCTAGTGAAAAATTATGGTACCGAGCTACTTGAATAGTCTTCAAGGGTAGTCCTCTGGTCATGCTCATCTACCATGGTAGCAATTTCAGACAATTGATTAGTGGATTCCCTTGATAATGGTGAATCAGATGATGATGAATCAGAAAAATGGTTCTCTTCCTCAAGAATGGATGCAACTGTTCTGTCTTGCAATAGTTTCCTTCTCTTCTCAGCCTTGTTCCTTCTTAGTGTAGCTTCAATTTCTAAGTCCAAAGGAACTAAAGTGCCTGTGGGAGATCTATGCATAAACAGTACTAACAGAACAACGGTTATCCAGTTCAATAAGAGAAGACAAATATAAATTAAAGAACAAATATTCACAGAAACAATCAAAGAATAACAAATAAAGAATAGACACCTAAGAACAAGCTAACTTCCCAAAATAAAACGAAGTTTCCCAGCAACGACGCCAAAAACTTGTTCGCAGCCGGCAAGTGTACCGGATCGCACAAGTAGTATAAAATGGTAAGAATCGAGTATCGAACTCTCGGGGAACTTGTGTTATCTAACAAGCTATTTCAGAAAATAGGTGTCTGGCATGAAAAGATGATTGTGGTTATGAACAGGTATGTAAACTATCTATGTAAAAAGAAAGAAAATCATGCAAGAGAAATGTTGTGTAAAAACATGTAGAGAACGCGTTGGTCTTCCTAATAGGTTCCTGATGCTAAAATGGATGTTCTCTATCAACAATGCCCATGTATTCCTATGTTGTCTCCTGGACTGCTAGACCCCGATTCCTCATGATAGCAAGCCTAATCCTGATCAAGCCTCGTCCACAGATTCCTCTTATAAGACTAAACTCAACCAGGACCACATTAAGACACACATACACAACTAAGTTCTTGTACCCCGATTCCTCGTGAAAGTATAACAACTTAGCCCCGTACTATCAAGGACTTTAGAATCAGACCAGTTTCCACTGTTGAATGACCCTAACAACGAATACATCTACGTGATCAAGGTAAAGGCATACTGTAATGAAAAGAAGATAGCACAGAGAACACACAAAACATCATTACATAGATAGAAATATATTTACATCAGGTACCTACAGGGAAGATCCAACAGAGGATTTAGCTTTCCATAGTCCGGAAACCTCCTTTACAACACATAGAAGAACAAGATGAAAGAGTGCAAAAATACAAGTGGTAAGGATGTCTCCTTCACCTCTAGGATCTCACAATCACTCACAAACACATCTCAAGCATTCAGAATGCCTTCCGCTTCGAGCTCTCGTCTTTGCAGATCTTCACACAGCAAAATCTCTCAGAACTCTTTGGAACTTGGACATTTCTCTCTCTAGAACTTCCTAAACATGCAAAAGCTTCAAGCCATGGCCAGACTCTTGTGCATGCAGAGGCTTCTCAAGAAAAAAAGCCAAACTCCCTCAAAAAATCTGATTTCAAGCTTAAATAGGTGGGTTGGTTTGTGCTCGCGTGCTTAGCGCAAATCTAAATCGCTTAGTGCGCATAAGTGGATTTTGGCTTAGCGCGCTTCTCTCGCTTAGCGGATGAGCTAAAGCAGTGCGCTTGATGACCTGGAATGATGCGCTCAGCGAACCTGACAGCTCATCTTCTTCTGAATTCTTCCTTGCGCTTAGCCACTAAGTGTTGCGCTTAGCGAATGCTTGCTAAGCCAGCAGATTGGCTTAGCGAGAAGGTGAAAACAACACTTTTGTCAATTTGCCTAATTAACCTGAAATTGAGAGAAATTGATTATTAAACACACAAAACAAAAGTATAAATAATCTATTACCTATATTTAATAGAAAGTACTTATAATATTACAAAACAACTATAAATTGGAGAAGTTTGATACAATATACACAAATTTTATACACAAAAGTTAGTCGTTTTCATCAACTAACACCAACGTCGTAGAAAGTTTTGTTAAAACTTTATATGATAGTTCTTAAAAATTCGTCTTAGTAAAGCTACACATTCTAAGACGATTCTCGGGAAAATAACCGTCTTAGAATGTGATTACATTCTAAGGCAGTTGTCTAACAACCGTCTTAGAATATAATTTTTCAAACAAAAAAAATTAAAATAATTTTAGGGTTCTAAGATGGTTTTTTGAAAAATCGTCTTAGAATGTAAACCTTCTAAAACGGTTTTTCGAGAACCGTCTTAGAATGCCTTTTTAAAATAAAATTAAAAAAACCATACAACATATTTAATTCCTCTGTATTTTTTTTTGCTTCATAAATGACTTTGTGTATCAAAATTATTTATCAAGAATTAAAGAAAGACTAAAATTGTAATTTACCCCAAAAAAGAATAGGTAAAAATAAATGACATTGTTATTTAAAGCAAGGTACATAATTTACAGTTGTGACTTTGAAATCTAAAGCAAGGTACGTAAACATGAATAATTAAAAGAAAATGAAGAAAGAGATAGAAAAAATGTAAACAATGAAACATTGACATTGCTAATCAACATGTAATGTCTAGAAACAATCACCCAAAATGTCTTTATCCAATTGCAACCTCTTGATCAATTATAATTTATAATTTTTATATACATATATCATCAAGGTAGAAAGACCAGTGATAAATGAAGAATTTAGCACAAGTTGGGTGCAAAATAATAAGAATCTAACATTAAAATAGAATAAGCATATAAGTGTACAATAAATGGATAATTAACATGCTCAACAAATATATGAACCTTATGCATGATCTGTACCTTGTTCTGTGCACTGTACACCATTTCCTTCACAACTATCAAGATTATGGGTCCAAACTTGAGCTAATACCTTATTCCTTAACACTAATTCACATTGTGTCTCAAGTTCCGTTCTTTTTAGAGCTACTTCAGTATTAACATTCTGAAGCAACATCTTGTACTTTACACTTACTTTTCAACCTCCTTTTCATAGTCAGATTGGAGCTGCAATATCTGTTTGACAAGGAAACAAAAAGTAAGCTGAAAGTAGAAGGGATCAGAATCCAAATATGGATTGAAAAGTGTGGGGAAAGAAAGATATGGATTGTTGCTCGTACCTTTTGCTCATGTATCTTGAAGGCTTCTTCTTTCTCCTTTTCAATTCTCTCCATTTCTATTGGTAATGGATCTATGAAAGCATCTTCATTCATGTTTTCTATGATGGACATTTCACCTAGTAGTGGGTCTGTGTAGGCAAGGTGGGACATTTCAGATGTCACAGAGTGAGCTTCAGAGTAATCACTATTCATAAATCTAGGAATAGTAATGTTGTCAGGTGCATGTGTCGCATTTTCATTCATGGGCACACTAGTGAAGGGTTGCAGTATCACAGGTGAAACAAAGGAAGAGTTAAGGTCTTTTGGTGCTTCTAGCCTCATGAATATAGCGATGCTTCTAGAGGCATGACTGTACTAGCTACATTGTTCTCCGAAAAAGATGGAATAATAGACATTGCCATCTGGAAGATACAAGGAGCAGGTGTGAACCCATATGATGAGAATAGTTTCAAAGCACTCCAAATAAACATCCCATGACCATTAAGAAGCACGAACATATCCACTCTTTTTTTTAGGGTAAGAAAGGGCTGGGGACCCAAAGAAAGCAACACATAACTACAAAAAGGAGTTAAATAATCCTAGCATGGAGCACCATACAACATCTTTAAATGTCAAACACATATTGCTTCAACAATCTTAGGGTCCTCACTATAGCTTTCATAGCAACGTCCCCATCTAGGATCTCTGCAGACCTGTGGAAGAATAAGGCTATCAAGTATCAACATAGTAGGACACTAGATCAATGTTAAACTTTTATGTCATCTAGAAAACATAATAATCAACACTTGCTTAATTACCGCAATGCATGGAGCAAACACATATTAAATTCTAGTAGCTCTAACTTCAAGGGTAGTTGCATCTCCAATCTTGTTTATCAGCACTGGATCCCTATCAGCATTATATAATTATAGCTATTTATTCAGTTAAGCAAGTAGATAGTGCAAACAGATAAAAAATAATAATAATTCATTTTAAAGATCTAAAAAGTTTCAATAATAAAATTTTAAAGTCAAATTTGATTTATCTCTGAATGAAGGATAATTAATTGAGGGGTCTAGTGTAAATCAAATGCTAGCATATTGAAATATTCAACTGCATATAACAACATTAGCTTTTGAAAAACCAAGGTCTTCATATTACCAATAAGTAAAAAAAGTTAACATGACTACTAATTGAGTGCATGTATACTTGCCTAGTAATTCCTAGCCCAACATTGTGAGGAAAAATGGTTGCCTTGTAGACATTATTGTAATCATTGAAAAATAGTTGTTGTTCTTCTCCTCCACATATCATCACAATGGCTTTAGCATCCTCCCTCCACCTCTCAACCCCTTTCTCCCAACTCCACCCTACTCTCAAACCTAAACTCCATAACTTCTCCACAGATGAAATATTTAATAACATCCATCACAAATTAAATTAAACGATAAGCTAATTTTCATAATAATTATCCTTAAAATCATTAAATTTTTCATAGATCTTGTAATTTTCATCTGTGACATTTTTTGTTCAAGATGAATATAATTATTATGGACAGTACTAAAACTTTCTCTCGAAATGTCTACATATTTCAATTCAAAAATTCTTAAACATTAGTTAAATTGAAACAACCTTTTATCAATTAATTAATCGTCCGATACTAAATAATATCTATCATTTTTTTATTAATTGATAGTATATAAGTTGAAAAATATATAATATTTAAAAGAATAAAAAAAGAAGAAAATAAAATTAAAAGTTTACAATTTTTAAGACTAAATGTTTAGTTAGATTTTTTTAGAACAATATAGTTTTTTTAAAACTAAAAAATAAATTAGATAAATAAATGATCAATTATATTTTATTTAAATTATGAAGTTAATTAAATTTTGGGAGAGGCCACTATGTAGTAATCAACGGCACTTTGGTTTGTTATGACAAGAATTGAGTAGGATGGGCCAAAGGGCGTTTGTGTTTAGACAATACTCACGGTATAAATACTTGCCAAAGGATAATCAATAGAGTGAATTTCTCTACGGCACAACTATAATACCAAATTGAATTTTTAAATGGAATCTATAAAATAAAAATAGATCATGTGCAAGTTTTGTGTCAATCTCTCTCATGATGGATATTAAATAAGTGGGGCCCTATAAAAATTAATAAGGTGAAAGACACATACAAAACTTGTACATGACCTATTATGTCCATAAGAATACATGAATGAGAAAAGGTCACTGCTTCTATATTTATTACATTTGAATTTATCTAATATAAAGGAAAGAACTGTCTAATAAAATAATAAAAATATTCCAAATCTTAAAAAGCATATAAAAAATTGATTTTCAACTTTACAAATTATGAAATAGCAGCTCTTTAAATTTCTAAACAATATGATTCATAACACAATTTGCAAGTTCATTTTTCACATTAGAAACAATTCAACAAGTGAAAGTAAAGTCACAATCTGAAAGTACAAGGTATGTGAAACGTATTGAATATATGGGCTTGCATTCTCCATATTTTTTATTTAATAAGCATAGCCATGTCTATAACATTTTCTTTAAAAAAAAATAATGAATTGCATTCTGTACAGGCTTAGCATAGACCTACCCACCCACTACCTCCTAAAAAAAAAGACAAAAGTTCCTTAACCTTGGAATTTGCTACAACGAATCAAGCTTTTAACTCCAAGTTAAATGGGATTATGGAATAAAATATACCTTTCCAAGTTGATCAAATCCATCAAGTTGATTAAGTAGCTCCATTAGCATTCTCTGAATCTCACGATCTGCACTTGTTCCCTCACTGAAACAGCAACCTACAATGGCATCGATCTCATCCATAAAAATGATGCACGACTAATCAAGAAAAGTATAGATTTAGAACATCTTTAAATTAGTATGTGTAAAACCTATAGGAAGACAATTTCACACAAGTATCTCACCTGGTGATCACGTGCATAACCAAACATCTCTCTAATTAACCTAGTACTTTCTCCAATGTACTTGTCAATTATGGCACTGGAAACAACCTACATCAGAATAAAGGGAAGGCAAAATAACTTTTACAATGAAGAAGACTTCAAAGCACACAGAATTTATATTAAAAAAAAAAAACATAATCTGACCTTTAGGAAGTTAGCATCTATATTACTGGCAATAGCCCTGGCTAACAATGTTTTACCAGTACCAGGAGGCCCGTAAAGGAGAACACCCTGAAAATTAGAATTGAAAAGATTTTGATTAAATGTAAAATTCAAAAGTACAGCTATTACAAGTAAGCTTCCACAAGAAAAACATGTAGGAAAAATGACATAACAAAGCTACTAAAAATCTAAAACATAGATTAACACTAACATAAGTGATCGAGGCCGTACTCGAATCAAATAAACATTAAAAATGCAGTATCTAGGAAGTGATCATAGGTCGTCTCCCAACGAGCAATGGTCAACTAAACATTCATAACAGATAGTAATAAAACAGTAACGAATTGGGGGGGGGGGGGGGGGCTTGTTTATCTTTGTAAATTAAACAGCGAGTAAAATTGAATTAGAAATTATCAAAATTAAAACGCGTTGTTTCCCCTTGATTCACAAGCAAGTCTCTTATCCTAGGTTACGAGAATTTATCCTTTATCAGTTCAACCACTTAATCCAACCCTAAATTAAATTACTAAGCGAAATTTAACATAAGACATTCATTATGTGATTAAGCAACACATACACCAATTAATCATGAACGATTATTAAGCATGAACGTGAATTAAGCATTGAGACAATTAATCAAGCACTAAGCATGCATGGATTAATAGCAACAAACACAGAGTAACTGGTGAAGAGGAAAAACTGATCAAAATTTAATAGTAATAATAGAACCTCAAAGAGAGTTGTGTTTGATCCTCAAAAGAAAATAATGTTGGAGACTTAGCCTTCCGTTAATCAGTAGAAAACGAAATTGTAGTAGAAAACGAAGAAAATTAGAATTCTTCTCCAAAATGAAAAAGTGTCTAAAAGAATAAGAGAAGCCTAAAACTTAAAATGAAAAAGGAGAGAGAGCCTAAAACTAGAACCTTGGTGTTGTTATATAGTTTTCATCCCCAAAGCTTACAAATTTGTTTTAAGTCCAAGCCCATAAATAAAATAAAATCTAGATAAGATAAAATAAGACAAAATCTAGATGAAATAATATCTAGATGAAATAAAATCTAGATAAGATAAGATCTAGATGAAATAATATCTAGATGAGATAAAATCTAGATAAGATAAGATTTGGTAGAATAAAATTAGTCTGTTCTCTTCAAGTCCAAGCCCAATTCTGGATTCAAGCCCAATTGCTTATAATTCTCCTGAAATTAAATTAAAAACACAAAATTAGTCCAATAGGCCCAAATGATAAAACTGCATAATTAATTTGACAATTAAGGCTAATCAGTAATTAAAATGGTGACAAAAAGGATTAAGAAATAGGAGAAAATGATGACACATCGAATCCCCTCACACTTAGCTCTTTGCACTCCTGGGCAAAATAAAAAAAAAAAACAAAGCAAGGGACAAATCCATAGACATTAAAGAGAAACAAACAGACACAACAGCAATTACATATTTCTCAATGAATCTCATGGATTGAAAAGAATGGGTAACATTCAACACGTAAAGAGTTAAAGAATCAAGGTCATCATGAAAATCATCCAAGCATCTCAAACATGGCATGATAGTCAATCAACTCAAGAATGAAAAGGTATAAAGCCTCACAAGATATGCACTCTATCTCTCAAGTGTCTAGGCTACTGTTTACTCTCAGAGCACCCATGAAAACAAACACCACATAGACTTGGCAAGACTCTAAAATTGACAACCAGATCACAAACACATGCACCTGAGGATCAAAAGGTCTTTTAAGGTTGTAATGGGGCCAAGGACAAGGTAGATGAAAGTATGGGATAGTAGCTAAAACCCAAAGGAATAGAGGAGCAATGGGGAATAAGTGGGAAGTAAGAAAAAGTAGTAAACCCCAAAACAAAAATTAAAAAGTAAACCCAAAACAAAATCAACCAAGTCCTTAAACCAATCCAAGTCTTCAAACTAAGACCTCATTTATTCAACTTCATTCTTTTTCTATTTATTTATTTATTTTATTTTTTTTAACGTGAACAGTATCAATTGAAAGCATTTGAAAAATAAAGCAATGATTAGGCAATATATGTATATACATCAAGCATGGCCAAAATACATCATCAAGCATGGCCAACAAAAAGATATCATCCAATGAAACATACCCCCCCCCCCCCCCCCCACACACTTATTCCCAAAACAATTCCAAAGCTCCAAAATTCCTTAAGGGTAGGGTGAAATCATGGTTTTTCACTTAAGGCTTGTAATGAGCTCAAAACAAAGAAGGCAAACATAGGCTCAAAGGGGCTATCAAAGGAATTAATTCAGGGTAGGCTCATTTGGCTAGAGGCTTATAAGAATAAAATGCCTAAATCATCTCCCAACATGCATGTGAAGCAAGAAGTATCAACAAGAGTCAAGCCAAGGCTATTGTGCAAGTAATCAATAGGGCAAAACACACCGAATAAAATAGATGATGATGGCTCAAATTCTCACCAAGGGTAAATCTATCACTTTCAATTTGAACCTTCAAAACTAACTTGACATGCAGAGAAAAACAAGGATTTCAATTCACAAAATGCCAAGAAACTCCTATTTCAAAAACAATTACCCATTACCTGTACATAACCCAAAATTAATGTTGTATACAAACATAAAACCAAAATAACAAAATTAACCTAGAACCTAACAAACATAAACTAGAAAACCCCAAATAAAGAACAATCTCCCCCCCCCCATACATAAACAACACATTATCCTCAATGTAGCACAATCATAAGATCAAGAGCAATCAAAACAATTAATAAATTTGGACAAGTGCAATAAAAGTAAAGAAGGAGATAGAAAAAAGAAAACTCCCTAAGTCATGGCGGAAGTGAAATAGGGTGAAGTAAGGAGGTCTCCTCCACCACTACATCCACTAAGGAGGGATTTGTGAGGAATGGTTTCAGTCGGTGTCAAAAGCAAAAACTATCACTAATAGCTCCTTCTCTGTGGTAGTGTAATTTGCTTGGGCAGCATCCAAAGTTCTGGAAGCGTAGTAGATTACCCGAGGCAGCTTGTCAATCTTTTGAGCAAGGACAACCCCCAATGCGTAATTGGATGCATCGCACATTAGCTCAAATGGGGCTATCCAATCAGGTGCCTGAATGATAGGGGTGGTAGTCACCACACGCTTGAGGCAATCAAAAGCCTCTTTGCACCGGTCATCAAAATCAAACTCCACCTCCTTTTGCAGCAGATTGGATAGTGGAAGGGCCACTTTGCTAAAATCCTTGATAAAGCGCCTATAAAACCCTGCATGACTAAGAAAAGAACAAACCTCTCACACGCAAGAGGGGTAAGGAAATTGTGAAATAACTTCTATTTTCGCAGGGTCTACCTCTATGCCCCTACTGGAAACGATATGCCCTAAAACTATACCTTGTTCTACCATGAAGTGACATTTTTCAAAATTTAGCACAAGGTTAGTTTCAATGCATCTATTAAGAACTCTATCCAGACTATCCAAACATGTATCAAAAGTGGATCCATAAACAGTAAAATCATCCATAAACACCTCTATGCAACTCTCTAAAAAATCACTGAAAATGCTAAGCATACTTCGCTGGAAGGTACCAGGGGCGTTACATAGGCCAAAGGGCATCCTCCTATAGGCAAAAGTGCCAAAGGGACAGGTGAATGTGGTCTCTTCTTAATCCTCAGGAGCAATATGAATTTGTAAATAACCAGAAAAACCATCAAGAAAACAGTAATGAGTCTTACCTGTCAAGCGCTCAAGCATTTGATCAATGAAAGACAGGGGAAAAAGATCTTTTCTGGTTACCTCATTCTGCCTCCTATAATCAATGCAGACTCGTCAGTTGTTCTGCACTCTTGTGGGAATAAGCTCATCCTTTTAATTCTTGATCACTGTGAGGCCTGTCTTCTTAGGAACCACTTGGACTGGACTCACCCACTTGCTGTCAGAAATAGGGTAGATGATTCCAGCTTGCAAGAGCTTGGTCACTTCCTTTTTCACCACATCTAGAATGACGGGGTTGAGTCGCCGCTTAGCTCCATCCTCTAGAAGTATCCTATGCATGCAGGTAGATGGGCTAATACCAGGAATGTCTACTAAAGTCCATCCAATGGCTTTCTTGTGCTTCTTGAGAACTAGCAACAACTTTTCCTCTTGCTTAGAATCAAGGGAGGCAAAGATGATCACAGGAATGTTTCCTTATCCACCAAGTAAGCATATTTGAGGGTTGCTGGTAAGGGCTTCAACTCTGGTGTGGGTGGTGGCTGAACAGTGGGAGGAACCATGGTAGGAGAAGAAGAAGGTTCCTCAGCTTGTACCTCATAAAGCAAGTTAGAAGTATATGTACTTCCTGCAACATGGTTAGTGCATTCTAACTCTAAAAAATCAACATCAAGAGGTACAACACCCAGAAAATCAGAACCAGACTCAAATTCAGATTCATTCTCAGCATAAAAATCAAACACAAGATCAAATTCAAACTCAGATTCAGATTCAATGCATAAGGAATGACAAATATGCAGATCAGATAAAAATGGATGTTTCCTACCATAAAGAACAGAATCAAAATCAAACATATAATTATCAACAATCTGATCAATTATTTCAGCACAAAAAATAGAATGATCCTCAGATGGATGTTTCATGGAATCAAGAATGTTAAAATGAACAACAATATCACCAAATTCCATAGACAATGTGCCAGCATAAACATCTACCTTTGTTCGGGCTGTTTTCATAAATGGCCTGCCTAAAATAATTGGAACTGAACCATGGGAAAATCCCTCTTCAATATTAAGAACATAAAAATCAACAGGAAAAATTAGTCCACCAACTCGAACCAGCACATCCTCTATGAAACCTGCGGGGTAAGCAACACTTCTATTTGCCAAATGAATCACTACATCTGTTGATTGCAAAGGTCCAAGAGATAAAGAATTGAAAATGGACAGAGGCATGACACTAACTGATGCTCCTAGATCTGGCATGGCATTCTCAAATTTACTGTTCCCAATAATGCAAGGTATACAAAAAGTACCTGGGTCCTTACATTTCTCAGGAATGTGAGGAATAGATTTACCTATCAATGCTAAAACATTTCTACCCTTGCTAATCCTTTCATTTCCTTTGAGCTTCCTTTTGTGGGTGCACAGCTCCTTTAGAAATTTGGCGTATCTTGGAATCTGCTTGATGGCATCTAGTAGAGGTATGTTAACCTCTACTTTCCTGAAGGTCTCCAAGATCTCCTTTTCCGCTTCTTCCATTTTTTTGTTTGGAATCGCTCTAGGTAGGAATGGAAGAGGGATAGGAGGCTGCTGTAAGTTAGAATTACCATAAGAAGGTCCACCTGCATGAAAATTTTTGTTAAGAAGCTTTCTCTTTTGTGCAACTATCTCATCCTCTTTTTCAGGTGTAGAATGAAGCTTGACAGGTTCAGGTGCAGGTGCTGCTACTGGTAGAGGCACTTGAATTTGGTTGCCAGACCTCAAGGTGATGACACTCACATTTTTCGGATTCTGCACAGTTTTGGAAGGCAATTTTTCAGAATTTTGGGACTGAGCTGGATTCATCTGAGTAGCCATCTGCCCTATCTAATTTGTTAGACTCTGAATGGAGGCTCTTGTCTCTTGATGAAATTGCATATTCTGGATGGTCATTTGCCTCACTAACTCTTCTAAGGAAGGTTGAGGAGGGGCCTCAGTTGCTTGTTGTCTTTGTTGTTGTTGCTGCTGCTGTTGTTGTTTCTGCATTGGAGGAGGAACATATGGCTTGCTTGGACCAGCGACATTCTTAAAAGGAGGGACAGACTATTGTTGTTGTGGAGGACTTATCCATCTCAGATTTGGATGATTCCTCCAACCTGGATTGTATTTGTTGCTTGAAAGGTCATAATTATTCTGCTGTTGTTGGTTTTGCTGCTACGGAGGTCTATTATAAATGTTTGCAGCATAAGCTTCAGGTTGTTCATTGACTCTAGATTCCTGCAAAGAAGGACAAAGATCTGAATGGTGATTTGCAGAAGAACATAGACCACAGACTCTTGCAACAGGTGTATATTTCTAATTCATGGCAATATGGGTTACTAGGTTGACCAAGGCATCAAGTTTTCCTTCAAGCTTTTTATTTTCAGTAGATGAAGATGAATCCGTGGCCACCTCATGGACTCCTCTAAGAACAATAGCATCATTTCTTGCACTGAATTGTTGGGAGTTGGAAGCCATCTTCTCAATCAAGTTCTTAGCTTCGGCAGGGGTCATATCACCAAGAGCTCCACCACTGGTAGCATCAATCATACTCTTCTCCATGTTGCTAAGTCCCTTATAGAAATATTGAAGAAGAAGTTGCTCAGAAATCTGGTGGTGAGGGCAGCTTGCACACAATTTCTTGAATCTTTCCCAGTACTCATACAAGCTTTCTCCACTAAGTTGCCTGATGCCTAAAATGTATTTTCTTATGGCAGTGGTCCTAGATGCAGGGAAGAATTTCTCCAAGAACACCCTTTTAAGATCATCCTAGCTGGAGATGGATCTGGGAGCAAGGTAGTAAACCAATCTTTTGCCACTCCCTCCAGTGAATGAGGAAAAGCCTTTAGAAAGATATGATCTTCCTGGACATCAAGGGGGCTTCATGGTGAAACAAACAATATGGAACTCCTTAAGATGCTTATAAGGATCTTCACCTGCAAGACCATGAAACTTGGGCAGCAAATGTATTAGTCCAGTCTTGAGAACATATGGAACACCCTCATCAGGATATTGAATGCACAAGCTTTCATAAGTGAAATCAAGTGTAGCCATCTCCCTAAGAGTTCTCTCACGAGGTGGAGTTTGAGCCATATTTTCATAATGTTAAAAATAAGAATGCTCAAAATTAGGATGTTCAAAATTACCAACCACAGAATGCTCAGACTTACCAGTAACTGAATGCTCGGGATGCTCAAAAGGCACAAAATGTTCAGGGTAATCAAGATGCACACTATGCCTAATTAATCTATTAAATGTTCTATCTATTTCAGGATCAAAGGGTTGTAAGTCGCCTGGATTGCCTCTAGTAATGCACTATATGCAGCAATTCATGTGTTTCTCAAACAAGGCAAAAAAGGTGGGTTAAAACTATAGCTATACTCAAACGATATCCAAATGAGCTGAAATTTTGTGAGCAACACCCTAAAATCATAGAAAGATAGCACAAAAAGTTTCAGACAAAAATTCAAAGTCTAACTATGGAAACTGCCTAAGGAAAGTTTAGAAAAATAGAACAATAAAACTTGAAAAAAAAACTAGTAAACAGGCGAGTTTGGCTAGTTAGAGACCTCAACCGAGCTCCGCTGGGTTGCTACGATATGGGAAATTTTTTTCTACCCCAAATACATATATAATAATAGTTATTCTGATACCCGGAGCAAACGTTATGGCCGTTTGAAGTTTTGCTAAACACAAGTTCTCAAATTTTTTTGAATCTCTCAAATCCGGCCACACCAAGTGTTCCTGGTATTTTTCACACATAATATGAATCAAAAGAACCTACCACACAAAAATTCAGCCAAAAATAACAACCCTAACCATCAAAACAAAAATCATCAATTAAATTGTAAACAATCGTCGCTAATTCAGTCACTAATGTAATGTTGTGTGAACAGTAACACAGAATCAGTCTCTAATTTCGTCGATAAGCACTATTCACAGCAAAACATAAAACTGAAACAGGGGAAACACAGAACAAGGGGTACTACTAAATTGCAAAACAGGACATCAAATAAAACAGAACAACACATTAACACAACATACTAATACCACACTAACATGACAAAAACACACTAAACAAAAGAAGTAAACATAAAACAGGAATCACTAGCTATTATGAACTTTTGGACAACTGCTCCCCGGCAACGGTGCCAATTTTGATCGAGGTTGTACCCGAATCAAATAAACATTAAAAATGCAGTATCTAGGAAGTGATCCTAGGTCATCTCCCAACGAGCAATGGTCAACCAAACGTTCATAACAGATAGTAGTAAAACAGTAACAAATTGGGGGGGGGGGGGAGGGGGGTTTGTTTGTCTTTGTAAATTAAACAGCGAGTAAAATTGAATTAGAAATTATCAGAATTAAAACACGTTGCTTCCCCTTGATTCACAAGCAAGTCTCTTATCCTAGGTTACGAGAATTTACCTTTATCAGTTCAACCACTTAATCCAACCCTAAATTAAATTACTAAGCGAAATTTAACATAAGGCATTCATTATGTGATTAAATAACAAATACACCAATTAATCATGAACGATCATTAAGCATGGACGTGAATTAAGCGCAAAGACAATTAATCAAGCACTAAGCATGCATGGATTAATAGCAACAAATACAGAGTAATTGGTGAAGAGGAAAAACTGATCATAATTTAATAGTAATAATAGAACCTCAAAGAGAGTTGTGCTTGATCCTCAAGAGAAAACAACGCTGGAGACTTAGCCTTCCATTAATCAGTAGAAAACGAAGAAAACTAGAATTATTCTCCAAAACGAAAAAGTGTCTAAAAGAAGAAGAGAAGCCTAAAACTAAAAACGAAAAAGGAGAGAGAGCCTAAAACTAGAACCTTGGTTATGTTATATAGTTCTCAGCCCCAAAGCTTATAAGTCTGCTTTAAGTCCAAGCACATAAATAAAATAAAATCTAGATAAGATAAGATAAGACAAAATCTAGATGAAATAATATCTAGATGAAATAAAATCTAGATAAGATAAGATAAGATAAAATCTAGATGAAATAATATCTAGATGAGATCAAATCTAGATATGATAAGATAAAATCTAGATGAAATAATATCTAGATAAGATAATATTTGGTAGAATAAAATTAGTCTGCTCTCTTCAAGTCCAAGCCCTATTCTGGATTCAAACTCAATTGCTTATAATTCTCCTGAAATTAAATTAAAAACACAAAATTAGTCCAATAGGCCCAAATGATAAAACTGCATAATTAATTTGATGATTAAGGCTAATCAGTAATTAAAATGGTGACAAAAAGGATTAAGAAATGGGAGAAAATGATGACACATCAAATCTAGATTTTATCTTATCATATCTAGATTTGATCTCATCTAGATATTATTTCATCTAGATCTTATCTTATCTTATCTAGATTTTATTTCATCTAGATATTATTTCATCTCGATTTTGTCCTATCTTATCTTATCTAGATTTTATTTTATTTATGGGCTTGGACTTAAAACAGATTTGTAAGCTTTGGGGCTGAGAACTATATAACATCACCAAGGTTCTAGTTCTAGGCTCTCTCTCTCTATCTCTCTTTCGTTTTAGTTTTAGAGTGCTACTCTCAATTCATTTTAGTCTCTTTTTCATTTTGGAAGAATAATTCTAGTTTTCTTCATTTTTTACTGATTAATGGAAGGCTAAGTCTCCAGCGTTGTTTTCTCTTGAGGATCAAGCACAACTCTCTTTGAGGTTCTATTATTACTATTAAATTCTGATAAGTTTTTCCTTTTCACCAATTACTCTGTATTTGTTGCTATTAATCTATGAATGCTTAGTTCTTGATTAATTGTTTCTGCGCTTAATTTATGTTCATGCTTAATGATCGTTCATGATTAATTGGGGTATGTGTTGCTTAATCACATAATGAATGCCTTATGTTAAATTTTGCTTAGTAATTTAATTTAGGATTGGATTAAGTGGTTGAATTGGTAAAGGATAAATTCTCGCAACCTAGGATAAGAGACTTGCTTGTGAATCAAGGGGAAGCAATGTGATTTAATTCTGATGTTTTCTAATTCAATTTTACTCGCTGTTTAATTTACAAAAACAAACAAACCCCCCTCCCCCCCCCCCCAATTCGTTACTGTTTTAATACTATCTGTTATGAACGTTTGGTTGGCCATTGCTCGTTGGGAGACGACGTAGGATCACTTCCTAAATACTGCATTTTAATGTTTATTTGATTCGGGTACGGCCTCGATCAAGAAGTCAAAGACTAGAAAGAGCAGTGAAAGGGTAAATCACCTTTGGAGGTTTAATTCCAAATCGAAGAAAGAGCTCAGGATTCATCAAAGGTAGTTCAATTGACTCCCTTAATTCCCCGATCTGATCAGATAAGCCACCAACAGTTGAATAGCTGATATAGAAGAAAACTGATAAATTGTATAACCTTTTGAAACGTGAACACTCAGTATCAATGCACATACAAATTTGAATAACCGTTTGCATAATATTTGAATTTACTAATAGATAAGACAGGAGCAGGTCCCCATAAATCACAATGTATTTTTTCAAAGATAAAAGAACTAGAGTGTTCAGAAGAAGAGAAAGGCAATTTAGTAAGTTTTCCCAATTGACAACTATCACAAAGATGTTCAGATTTCAAGGTTCCAACTACATCAATTAATCCTTTGTTCTTTAGTAATTGTAAAGCCTTTATTTGAGGATGTCGTAGACGTTGACGCCAAATGTTTGCTGATCCTGATTTGAAACGATTAGAAAAATATGATTCTGGCATAGGGGAGAGAACATAGAAGTCACCCTTGTGCCTCTCGGTGATAATTGGTTTCTGTGTTTCTTGTTCCTTAACACAAAAATTAGCATTAGAAAACTCACAATTAATAGGAAATTGTTTTTTTAGTTGGCTTATAGAAAGCAATTTTTTTGTTAAATCAGGGACAAGTAAGACATCATGAAGAGGTAGAGTAATATTTTTTTGCTTAATGAATGTGTCTCCAATACCATGAATTAGGAGAGAAGAACCATCAACAATAAGCACAGAGTCTGTACCTGAATATTGTTGGATATTACTCAATATACTAGCTTTACCTGTCATGTGATTAGAGGCCCCGGTGTCAGAGGTCCATTCTGTTTCAACAATTGTGTTGTCTAAGGTAAGGGCTGCAAGTGCTTGAGGTATATCATCAGATTGAGTTGGTTTCTTGGACACCCACCAACATATCTTTGCTATATGGCCCATTTTATCACAATATTGACATTTTGCATTCTGATACTGTTCTCATTCTACAAAGTCATATGAAGTTGTCCTGGAGGTGGAGGACATCTCTGTTGTGTGCTCATAATGGTTTGGCTTTTATTTTGGTTCTTGGGTTATTGAGCCTGAAATTCTCTCCCAATTGACATGAAGGTTTGAGAATTCCCTGACGTTGAGAGGAAAACTGATGAGATCGTTGTTGTTCACCATAGAAAGCCACTTGAGGAGTGGAAGAGTTGTGCGCATTGGAATGATTGGAGAACCAATTGCGACATTGATCATGGCTTTAGAGTTGTGAGATTAACTTAGAGTATGATGGCCTTAGAGGTTTTAGCATGGTTGTTGTGAATGTTTCATACTCATGCCCGAGGCTTGTGAGGAAATAGAAAACTTTATCTTTGTCTGGGACAGGTTTCCCAATTGCAGCAAGGTTGTAGCATAAACCTTTGAAAATGTGGATGTGTTCACCAATACTTTGATCATCTTCCTTATGGAGGTATGTGATCTATTGACGGAGTGTGAATCCACGTTCTTGCGAGTCTTCCGCATATGAATATTTAAGTGTAGTCCAAATAGGATGGGCAGTGTCTAAGCCAACAACGAGTCCAAGTGCTTCCTCAGAGAGTGTTCCAATTATCCACCCTCGAAGAAGACGATCTGTCTTGCGACAAGCAATGAATTCATCAGTTAATTTTGGAACAAAATTTTTTGTGTTTGTTGTGTCATTGGAATTTGGTGTGGTGTATTGAGGGGGGGCTGGATCATCATTCGTAAGGTGACTGATCAAGGCCGTACCCGAATCAAATAAACATTAAAAATGCAGTATCTATGAAGTGATCCTAGGTCGTCTCCCAACGAGCAATGGTCAACCAAACGTTCATAACAGATAGTAATAAAACAGTAACGAATTGGGGGGGGGGGTTGTTTGTTTTTGTAAATTAAAGAGCGAGGGAATTTTAATTAGAAAATATTAGAATTGAAAACACGTTGTTTCCCCTTGATTCACAAGCAAGTCTCTTATCCTAGGTTACGAGAATTTATCCTTTGTCAGTTCAACCACTTAATCCAACCCTAAATTAAATTACTAAGCGAAATTTAACATAAGGCATTCATTATGTGATTAAGCAACACATACACCAATTAATCATGAACGAAACTGATCATTAAGCATGAACATAAATTAAGCGCAGGTGCAATTAATCAAGCACTAAGCATGCATGGATTAATAGCAACAAATATAGAGTAATTGGTGAAGAGGAAAAACTGATCAGAATTCAATAGAAATAATAAAACCTCAAAGAGAGTTGTGCTTAATCCTAAAGGGAAAACAACGCTGGAGACTCAGCCTTCCATTAATCAGTAGAAACAAATTGTAGATTGAAACAAAAAACAAAATTTTATTGCTACATAAATAGTAAAAACTGGAATTGCAAAACCTAAAATTATTCTTTCTCCCTAAAACGAAAAGAGGAGAGAGAGGAGGAGAAAGCCTAAAACTAGAACCTTGGTGTTGTTATATAGTTCTCAGCCCCAAAGCTTACAAATCTATTTTAAGTCCAAGCCCATAAATAAAATAAAATCTAGATAAGATAAGATAAGACAAAATCTAGATGAAATAATATCTAGATGAAATAAAATCTAGATAAGATAAGATTTGGTAGAATAAAATTGTCTGCTCTCTTCAAGTCCAAGCCCAATTCTGGATTCAAGCCCAATTGCTTATAATTCTCCTGAAATTAAATTAAAAACACAAAATTAGTCCAGTAGGCCCAATTGATAAAACGACATAATTAAATTGACAATTAAGGCTAATCAGTAATTAAAATGGTGACAAAAAGGGTTAAGAAATAGGAGAAAATGATGACACATCAAATTCCCTCACACTTAGCCTTTTGCACTCCTGGGAAAAAAAAAAACAAAGCAAGGGACAAATCCAGAGACATTAAAGAGAAACAAACAGACACAACAACAATTACATATTTCTCAATGAATCTCAAGGAATGAAAAGAATGGGTAACATCCAACGCGTAAAGAGTTAAAGAGTCAAGGCCGTCATGAAAATCATCCAAGCATCTCAAGCATGGCAAGATAGTCAATCAGCTCAAGAATGAAAAGGGATAGAGCCTCACAAGATATGCACTCTATCTCTCAAGTGTCTTGGCTACTGTTTACTTTCAGAGTACCCATGAAAACAAACACCACATAGACTTGGCAAGACTCTAAAATTGACAACCACATCACAAGCACATGCACATGAGGATCAAAAGGTCTTTTAAGTTTGTAATGGGGCCAAGGACAACGTAGATGAAAGTATGGGATGGTAGCTAAAACCCAAAGGAATAGAGGAGCAATGGGGAATAAGTGGGAAGTACGAAAAAGTAATAAACCCCAAAACCAAAATTACAAATTAAGCCTTAGAAAATAAACCCAAAACAAAATCAACCAAGTCTTCAACCAATCCAAGTCTTCAAATCAAGATCGCATATATATATATATATATATATATATATATATATATATGATTTTTTAATTTTTTTTTGAACGTGGACAGTAGCATTTGAAATCAATTGAAAAAATAAAGCAACAATTAGGCAATATATGTATACATCATCAAGCATGGCCAATAAAAACATATCATCTAATTAAACATACCGCCTCCCCCCCCCCCCCCTCACACTTATTCCCAAAACAATTCCAAAGCTCCAAAATTCCTTAAGGGTAGGGTGAAATCCTGGTTTTTCACTTAAGGTTTGTAATGAGCTTCAAAACAAAGAAAGGGGGACATAGGCTCAAAGGGGCTATCAAAGGAATTAATTTAAGGTAGGTTTATTTGGCTAGAGGCTTATAAGAATAAAATGCCTAAATCATCTCCCAACATGCATGTGAAGCAATAAGTATCAACAAGAGTCAAGCCAAGGCTATTGTGTAAGCAATCAATGGGGCAAAACACTCCGAATAAAATAGATGATGATGGCTCAAATTCTTACCAAGGGTAAATCTATCACCTTCAATTCGAACTTTCAAAACTAACTTGACATGCAGAGAAAAACAAGGATTTCAATTCACAAAATGCCAAGAAACTCCTATTTCAAAAACAATTACCCATTACTTGTACATAACCTATAATTCAAAGAGAACATGCAATGTTGTACACAAAACATAAAACCAAAATAACAAAATTAACCTAGAAAACCTAACAAAATTAAACTAGAATACCCAACAAAATTAAAGGACAATCTTCTCCTCCCCCCCCCCCCCCCCCCCCCTCACACTTAAACAACACATTGTCCTCAATGTAGCACAATCATAAGATCAAGAACAATCAAAGCAATCAATAAATTTGGACAAGTGCAATAAAAGTAAGGAAGGAGACAGAAAAAGAAAACTCCCTAAGTCATGGCGGAAAAGAGGTAGGGTGAAGTAATGAGGTCTCTTCCACCACTACATCCACTAAGGAGGGATTTGTGAGGAATGGTTCAGCCGGTGTCTATTGACCTTGAAGCCCTTTTCTGAGGATTCACTTTTGATCTCAACTGTACCATAAGGAAAAACATTAGTCACCACAGAAGGACCAATCCACTTTGACCTCAACTTACCACTCATGAGTCCGAGCCTAGTGTTATACAATAAAACTTTCTGTCCAACCACGAAGTCCTTCTTAGCTATCAAGCTGTCATGGAACTTCTTGGTCTTCTCCTTGTAGAATTTGGAATTCTCATAGGCTTCTAAACGGATCTCATATAGCTCACTTAGTTGCAACTTCCTTTCCTCTCCATCCTGATCAATAGAGAAGTTGTAGGTCTTTACAGCCCAATAGGTTTAGTGCTCTATCTCTACAGGAAGATGACATGCCTTGCCAAAGACAACCCGATAAGGAGACATTCCTATGGGTGCTTTGTAGGCATTCCTATGCGCCCAAAGAGCATCATCTAGCCTAGTGCTCCAATCCTTTCTGTTCAGCTGCACAATCTTCTCCAAGATACTTTTTATCTCCCTGTTTGAAATCTCAGCCTGCCCATTAGTTTGGGGGTGGCAAGGTGTGGAAATTCTGTGCATGACCCCATACTTTTTGAGCAAGGCATACATGGATTTTTTACAAAAATGGGTGCCTTGATCACTAACGATGGCTCTAGGAACTCCAAACCTGCAAAACAGATTAGATCTAACAAAATCCACAACGACCTTAGCATTGTTAGTTCTGGTGGGTTTGTCTTCCACCCATTTTGAAACATAATCAACAGCAAGGATAATATAAACAAAACCAAAAGAGACAGGGAAAGGCCCCATAAAATCTATACCCCAGACATCAAACACCTCACAGAATAACATGGGTTGTTGAGGCATTTGCTGTCTCCATGAAGGTGAGCCGCCTGCTCTCTGACAAGGCTCACAAGTGCTACATATTCTCCACGCATCCTTGAAGATGGTGGGCCAATAGAAACCATAGTCAAGCACCTTGTGCACTGTTCTTTGTATGCCAAGATGGCCACCTGGTATGGAAGAATGACAGAATTACAGGACTGAGTCAATCTCATGGTCTAGAATGCATCTTCTAATAACCTGGTCACTGCACAACTTCCACAAATAGGGGTCATCCGAAATATAATGCTTAGCATCGCTCTTAATTTTATCATTTTGAGCTTTAGATGCTAAGGGAGGAAAAACAGAAGCAACCAAATAATTCACAATATTAGCAAACCAAGGAGTGGGAAAGGAATCAGAAATACTATACAGAATGTACAAATGGTCATCCGGAAAATCATCCCGAATGGGTGAGTCCTCAAACGCACGCTCAATCCTACTCAGGTGGTCAGCCACGAGGTTCTATGCACCACTCCGATCACGGATCTCCAAATCAAACTCTTGGAGCCAAAGCATCCACCTGATCAATCTAGGCTTTGATTTAGCCTTCTTCAACAGGTACTTCAGAGCTGCATGGTCAGTATAAACAATAACACGAGTACCAAGCAAATATGAACGAAATTTTTCAAGAGCAAAAACTATCGCTAATAGCTCCTTCTCCGTGGTAGTGTAATTTGCTTGAGCAACATCCAAAGTTCTGGAAGTGTAGTAGATCCATCCTCTAAAAGTTGTTCTGCACTCTTGTGGGGATAAGCTCATCCTTGTCATTCTTGATCATTGTGAGGCCTGTCTTCTTAGGAACCACTTGGACTGGACTCACCCACTGGCCGTCAGAAATAAGGTAGATGATTCCAGCTTGTAAGAGCTTGGTCACTTCCTTTTTCACCACATCTAGAATGACGGGGTTGAGTCACCGCTGTGGCTGCCTCACTAGCGTAGCTCCATCCTCTAAAAGTATCCTATGCATGCAGGTAGATGGGCTAATACCAGGAATGTCTGCTAAAGTCCATCCAATGGCTTTCTTGTGCTTCTTGAGAACTAGGAACAACTTCTCCTCTTGCTCAGCAGTAAGGGAGGCAGAGATGATCACTGGAAATTTTTCCTTGTCCTCCAAGTAATCATACATGAGGGTTGCTGGTAAGGGCTTCAACTCTGGTGTGGGTGGTGGCTGAACAGTGGGAGGAACCAGGGTAGGAGAAGAAGAAAGTTCCTCAGCCTGTACCTCATAAAGCAAGTCAGAAGTATATGTACTTCCTGCAACATGGTTAGTGCATTCTGACTCTTAAAAATCAACATCAAGAGGTACAACACCCAGAAAATCAGAACCAGACTCAAATTCAATTTCACTCTCAGCATAAAAATCAGATACAGGATCAAATTCAAACTCATATTCAAATTCAATGCATAAGGAATAAGAAGTATGCAGATCAGATAAAAATGGATGTTTCCTACCATGAAGAACAAAATCAAAATCAAACATATAATCATCAACAATGTGATCAATTATCTCAACATGAAAAATAGAATGATCCTCAGATGGATGTTTCATGGCATCAAGAATGTTAAAATGAACAACAATATCACCAAATTCCATAGACAATGTGCCAGCATAAACATCTATCTTGGTTCAGGCTGTTTTAATAAATGGTCTGCCTAAAATAATTGGAACTGAGCCATGGGAAAATCCCTCTTCCATATTAAGAACATAAAAATCAACAGGAAAAATAATTTCACCAACCCGGACCAGCACATGCTCTATGAAACCCGTGGGGTAAGCAACACTTCTATTTGTCAAATGAATCACCACATCTGTAGATTGCAAAGGTCCAAGAGATAAAGAATTGAAAATGGACAAAGGCATGACACTAACTGATGCTCCTTGATCTAGCATGGCATTCTCAAATTTATTGTTCCCAATAATGCAAGGTATACAGAAAGTACCTGGGTCCTTACATTTCTCAGGAATGTGAGGAACAAATTTACCTATCAATGCTGACACATTTATGCTCATGCTAATCCTTTCATTGCCTTTGAGCTTCCTTTTGTGGGTGCACAGGTTCTTTAGAAACTTGACATATCTTGGAATCTGCTTGGTGGCATCTAGCAGAGGTATGTTCACCTCTACTTTCCTGAAGGTCTCCAAGATCTCTTTTTGCACTTCTTCCATCTTTTTGTTTGGAATTGCTCTAGGTAGGAATGGAAGAGGGATAGGAGGCTGTGGTAAGTCAGAATTACTAGAAAAAGGTCCACCTGCATGAAAATTTTTGTTAGGAAGCTTTCTCTTTTGTGCAACTATCTCATCCTCTTTTTCAGGTGTAGAATGAAGCTTGACAGGTTCAGGTGCAGGTGCTGCTACTGGTGGAGGCACTTGAATTTGGTTGCTAGACCTCAAGGTGATGGAACTCACATTTAAAATGATAACTTTTAATTTCTATTAAATCTTTTCAGCTTCCTTCCATTAATTTCTATTCAATCAATTTTTTTAATTATGGCTTGATCGTTATAAATTTAATTTGTGAGTGCACATTATAAATCTAATTTATAAAAAACATTTCAAATTTGTAGAAATTGTGTAGGTGAATATTTTTAAAAAGTTGGAGTATAAATACCGTGAAAAAATCTTGCATGAATTAACAAATTTAGCAAGGGTCTTAAGATTTTATGTTATTTATCATGTCATTAATTATTATATTTTTGCCTATATTCTTTCTCACATTATGAACGAAATGAAATAATCATGTTTCCATTATAAAAATTAAAAAAGTGGGTGAATTTTAAGAATATTTTTTTATTTTTAAATTAATATTAAACTCTATTATTTTATTAGTTTTCTCAACTTCTATTTAATTTAATAAATCACTATTTTAAAAACTAATAATCCAGCCTCCATAATTATAAATGTTAGATCACAATAAATCATATCAACTGTGGTCAAATTAAAGTGTGTGTGTGTGTGTGTGTGTGGAAAACATAGGCTGCTACTTGCCCTCATACAAATACTCCTCTAAACTTAAATTTTACTTCAAACATTTTACTACTTCAACAAGGACCTACTCGGCTAAAATAACACTCAATGGTTTACAGTGACCGACTTCTCTATGAACTTAGGAGTTTAGTCCCTATAAGGATCTCACCAAAAAACTTAAACTTACTTCAATCATCTCTAACAAGGGCTAAGGGTAGTTCAAGGAATCCTAAAATAACTTTTTGGTTCGACTACTAATTAAGGGTGACTTATCTTAATCTTAGGTTTCCTCTCATCTCAAAAAAACTTCTGCTTAAGAAGGATTTATGGTTATCTCTCACTTAGACATAGCATACTCTAAAGATCATCCTCATCTAACTAAAATGCATAGCAAAACACTTAACATGTAAGTTGATTCTCAAGGGTCTATAACAACTTATGATACACCCCATAATCCAACTTAACTGGAAATACACTAAGCACTAATCATCAAAACCACTACAAGGGCTAACTCAGGGTGGGAGATCCCGTCCATGCATCCCATGAACACACAGGGGCATTGATCTTATCAAGACATGACCAGGTACACATAAAGGCCATGAAAGGTACTAAGGTAGTCATTGGAGCATCCTTAGACTTTTCCCATATTAAGATAAGGAGAACTAAGATTTATCTCGCTAATCATACAACTATCATTAATAATCCTTTAGGTCACCTACCTTATGCAAGAACACTCACTCTCAAACCTTTCCATGCTTAGCAATTAATGCCTTACTAATTACCTTACACTCTTCTTAAGGTTTCACACTAAACCTCTTTGTTGGATCAAGTGGCCTTGGAATAATTAAGAAGGGGGGATTGAATTAATTATTAATAAGCCTTGACTAATTAAAAACTTATCCTTCTTAATGTTACTACATTCAATTAGGCTTTACTACTAAGTTATTAGAAAGTAAAGAACAAAAGTAAAGCGGAAATAAAAAGTACACAGCGGAAATTAAAGAGTGTAGGGAAGAAGAAGACAAACACAAGATTTATACTGGTTCAGCAACAACCCATGCCTACATCCAGTCCCCAAGCAACCATCGGTTCTTGAGATTTCTTTTAACCTTGTAAAATCCTTTACAAGCCAAAGATCCACAAGGGATGTATCCTCCCTTGTTCTCTTTGAACAACCAAGTGGATGTACCCTCCACTTGAACTGATCCACAAGAGATGTATCATCCCTTGTTCTCAGTATAACAACCCAAGTAGATGTACCCTCTACTTGTGCCACAAAGGATGTACCCTCCAATGTGTTAGGACAAAGAATTCTCAGGCGGTTAGTCCTTTGAATTCTCTTGAAAGTGAGAAGGGAGACATAAAAGAATTCAGGCGGTTAGTCCTTCTATTCTTTTGGCAAAGGGAAAAGAGAAGAAAAGATAGCACACTTTTGTTTTCTGCAGAATTTTCACTTGCAGAAAAACATGGTTTGGAAAAACAAAACTTAGAAAGATTTTTGGCAAAGGAAGAACAAGAAGAGAGATGAGTAGAAAGGACTTCTTAGAAGTTCTCAAAAATTGTTAAAGAGTTGTAAAAGTTCTTTTGAATGCAAGTCAAGGTCTTACTTTTATAGACTCTTCGTGTCTGGTCAAGAAAATCATTGGAAGAGTTATAACCTTGAGAAAATCATGTCAAGAGTTACAACTTTTGACCTTTTATTCAAAAGTTATCACTGGTAATCGATTACCATAATTATGTAATCAATTACACAATGCATTTTATGAAAAGTTGTGACTCTTCACAATTGGATTTGAATTCCAACATTCAGATACACAGGTAATCAATTACCAATATAGTGTAATCGATTACCCTATTTGAAAAATATTTTGGAACATTGCAAATCAATTAAAAACATTTTGAAATCAAATTTGGTCACTGGTAATCGATTACCAGAGAGTAAATACTCTGGTAACTTAGAAAATTTTGAGAAAACTCTTTCGTAAAACAAAATTGTGCTATGTTTGGATTTTTTGAAAAAATACTTCCCTTGTGAAGTCTTGACTGTTGCTTCTCGATTTCTTCTCTTGAATCTTGAAATCAACTTCTCTTGAATCTTGAATCTTGATCTTGATTGTTCTTGAATCTTGAATCTTGAAACTTAATTGTTCTTGAATCTTGATTCTTTGAGACTTGATTCTTAAAGCCTGATTCTTTGGAACTTGCTTAACTCTTGATTCTTTGGCATCATCAAAATAATCTTGGAAGTCATTGCTTTCACACTCTAAACTATATTTCACAACTTTTTCAACTACTTTGTATTCTTAAACAACTTTTTACCAGTCATCTCCTAGGAACTACGGTTACAATTTTCTATGGGTACTGCACTTATAAGATTCTCAATCTTCCACTTAGGTGGTAATTAAGCATATCCTCAAGGAACACAAGTACATGACTTACTAAGTTTGACTTTCGTCTACAGGTAACAAGGATCATGCCTACTCAAGTATTTCCTCTCCAAACATCTTAACATGATTGACAAGGGCGAAGTCTCTCTCTATTCATAACAGAAGTAACAACATGACAATATATCAAGTAGTTTGACAAGACATGATTGGAAGATGAGCAACCAATAACAATATGGACACTTGATGGATTAAGAGACAATGATTTTAAATCAAGAATGATCACTTATTCATGATCAACAATAGACATTCCAAATGAATTCTAGAAACAAAAACATGATCACAGTGTACACATATATGAATACATCAACAATCACTTGATTGTGACATAAACATCAATAGTCGAACTGTTTGATGTAGGCTCATAACACAAAGAATGAATTATACTCAAGCTTGCAAGTGTAATCGAATTACTTGACTTAAGCACGAAACACAAAGAATATGTTGCACTAGAATCAAAAGGTACAGTCAAAAGAGTATTCTTTATGAAATATATCTCGATATGAGTCATAGAACTATAGAGTATCAGCATTGCTAAGAATAAGAAACCACAAACAACCATACTATCTATGCAATAAAGATAGAACACCATACTACAAGCATACTTAGAATAATAAGGTTCCTATAACAAGTATATAACGTACATATAAGAAGTAAGAATTAAATAGTCACTAAGGATGTATTTAATGAATCACAAGTCTCAACAATCACGTTTTTTATCACACACAAAGAAAAGAAGGGATTAGCCAACACAAGTTAACACATAGATTAAACACACCTATTCACAGCACACCTGAAAATTCAAGGTTCTTGACGACATTAATACACACATCAAGTTTTCAAGACAACTTGTATCACTTGATGGCTTGCCATGACATCCTACCGCACTTCACAAATTATAGAGATGGCCAATCTCATAACTCATGACTCAACAGTGGACTTATGGTATAGCAGACATTAAGGATGCAATGCACATCACAAGCATCATTCAATCTCATTTAATCATGCAAAGGAAAATACAATTAGTAATTCTAGCATGTTCAACAAAAGTATTCATAAGTAATCACACAGAGTGCACACCAGAATATGGTAAACACATAACACACTGGCCGAAAGGTTCGACCTACTTTGATACCACTAAATGTGACACCCTTTACCCATACATGTATGTACTAATAATAAAATGAATAATAAATTATAATTAATTAAAAGTTTTTAAAACACGTTTAAATAAAAGTCTTTCAAAAGGGTAAAAGGCTCACATTCACTTTTCTAACATCATAATAAAACTTGTCCAAATAAATAATAAAACTTCTCGACTCAAAACAAGGTCGTCCAAGACTTCATACAATTAATATAGAAGCTTATACCCCAATGCCACATCCTATTAGAGCATTGTGTCCCGACGTCCTTCAACACAAGGTTCCTTAAAACAATTAACCTAGTCATCTGCTCCCCCAAACACAGAGTTCAAGATCATCACAGGATCCAAACACAAACAACACACAGGGAATGAGTTATCACATTCCTAACTAATAAAGAATTAAGACAACTAGATATACATATCATATAAATGAGATACAACTTACTTCAACATAGCTCGCGTAATTCCACCACTCTGTCATTTCAAATTCACTTTTCAATCATCAAATACATTACACATGAATCACACAATCCGATCATGACATAATAACACATCAATTTCATAATAAACAATTAGCAAGCCTTATGCAACAGTTATGCTAAGACTCAAGTCTATATGCAATGTGGTACCATGTCAGTGAAAAACCACCATGGGGCACTTAGGAGTACATAACAAGACACACCATAAAATGGGTATGTCAGGTTACTATCACTAAGTAAAATCATAGGGAGACCAATCAGGATCACGCTGTTTTGCAAGAATGCTCCAACCATGTGGAATCGACATAGGCTTAAAGGAGCACTCAAACCGGGTGTATTTACCCCCAACGTACACTCCGAAGAGTCCGTCAGGGCCTCTCCCTCCTGATTCAGGTCCAACCCTAAAACAATTTTTTACATGCAGACATTGCTTATGAATTATACAATACCCACGACCTAACACTCGTGTTTTAAACACGTTTAACACATTGCGCTACAATTTAACACTGATTCTTAAATGGGAAACCTACACTTTCTCTTTAACATTGGTTCCTAAATAGGAAACCTACACTTTCTCTTTAACACTGCGCATCAACACTTTTATCAAGATAATACTGGTCGGGTTATTGTATAATTCACAGCTCACAACACAAGTAATGTCACATCAAGTGTTAACCACACACTTATTCACAACCAAAACTCATATCACAATTTCACTTCTCATAATGTCACAATCCACCATCACATGTTTACATGCATCTCACAAATTAACACATGTTCAACTTTTCACTTATACTCAATCTCAATAACAATATTATAATCTCAAAGCAACATGTTATTACACACGTTATTACAATACCCACGACCTCACACTCGTGTTTCAAATACGTTTAATACATTACGCTACAATTTAACACTAGTTCCTAAATAGGAAACCTACACTTTTTCTTTAACATTGCACATCAACACTTTTCTCAAAATAACACTGGTCAGGTTATTGTATAATTCACAACTCACAACACAATACATATATCTAAATACACATGTATTTCACCATTCATCATAGGTTCAATTTATCACATACTCAGAATTTGAATCACCTTTTCATAATTTCAATATAACAATTTATACAAAAGGTTATCACAACATGGGGAGTAAAAGCCCTCAAATATATATCAAAATCAATTAATCAAAATCATATGTACAAAAAAATGAAAACACCAAGAGCACTCTATTTTATCAACCAATTTGCATTAAGACATCAATATTGTACTTATAATCATAAAGGAGAAGTTATAATTCAATAAATATCCCAAAATAAACCTCAATTTAGCCCTCTAAGGATCCCTACACATGTTCATTCTAACCCTAATTGCGATAAACTCATCCCTTACTTCGATGTAGTCACTCAAGTGTTCTCCATTATCAATTGTGATGTTTCTGGTGCTCTCTAGAGCTTCTCCTCCAGTTGCTCTGTTAGGGTTCCCAAATGTTAGAGAGAAGGAGAAGGGATTGAAGCTTTCATTATATTAATTTGCAGATCCCAACGGTGAGGAAGTGCGGAAATAAATCTCAAACCTCATATAAAAAAATTCACGATAATCCAACGGTTAACGAATCTAGAATTATAGTTTTATAGAGACAGTTTTGGATTTATGCGAGAAAAGAAAAAGCTACAATGAAAAGGACATGTCTCTCAGCTTCAATAGACTTTTGTAATTCCCAACGGTGAGAATATCCAAAAATGAGTTCGCCACCTGGTGCTCAAATTTCACAACGATCCAACGGTGAATGAGTCTGAGATCATCACTTTTCTAAGATAGGTTTGGTGGTATGCGAGAAAAAGAGAGGATTTTGGGAGGAGGAGAGCGGAAAACGAAATTGAGAGAAAGAGGAGGTATTGTCAGTGTAAAAACTTACCTAACACATATCTATTTATAGCTAGGGTACTTACAACTTATTATTTACTCTATTAAACTCTATTTTATTCTCTATCCAATGAATAAATAAAATACTTTTTTTTTCTCAAACCATTATTTTAATTAATAAAGTTATTTCTCCTTATTTATTTAATTATAAAAACCTCATCATTTTTCTAAAATTCTATTTATTTATAAATAGAATCCCTTTTAAATTAGTCTACCAAAAATGGGATGTTACACAACATATACACACACATAAACCCTAAGTCAGTGTTAAAGAGAGAGACACACACAACATGTTATACACAACATGTTATCCTCTTCTGCTTAGTGATTATTTCTACTTCTAGACCTTATCAGTTTCCGAAGATAGAACTTTAAATAAAAAAATTAATTTTTTTATGTTGCTTACTAATTAATATGAAAGTTTTATCTTAGTAGTTTATATTGACTTTTAATGCAAACTTTTATTATACAATTAGATTAATAAGTTGAAACTCTAATTCTAATTAGGGAATCAAAACAAGCATGTCAATTAAAAAATTGGGTGTAATATTTATGAAGGTTTTGTCCTCAACTTGACAAGGATAAGGTTCAATTTTAAGTGTGTTTTTGCAGACAGCTAGCATAATCTGAGTGTACATGCACGAGAATTAGGGCAAATGCACTTCAAATAAACTGCAGCCTCAATATTAACGATGGTGTTGAAAATTTATCTACCCAAATTACCCTTGTTGACTCTATTTTTCACAAATATAAGAACAGCTGCCATGCACTCCATAACACTAAGAGAGCTAGTGCAATTACGGTTGATAGTGAAATTAGGTGTAATAGATAATTTTCTTTATTTAGGCTACATACTAATAAGGGAACAATGGCTAAGAAAATTACTAAGAGAGAAAGAAAGGAGAAGGGAAGAGAGAGAGAGAATATTTTTCTCTTAAAGTTATTCCCTTTTTTCCTAGCACTCACGAAAAGGTTATAACAACCTTGATACAGGAATTCCTAAGGGATCTGAGGACAAGTGTCCCTCTTACAAAATTGTAAAATAAACATAAACAATTTCCTAAATTACTTTTATTTCTGACTAGGGTCATATGGGTCAGATGTAGACTTTTAAATAAAGAGACCATTTTCAGTTGTGCTTGGGTCTATCTACCTGTTTTGGTGGCCCATTTTGTTTAATTGGGCTGTTTTGCTCTATATCACATACAAACTAAATTGTGAGTATCTAGATCTTATATATACCTTTTGCTTTTTTTTTTTTTGCACTGAAGATCAAATGGAGAACCCTAAAGAAAATAACAAGGTAGAGAACCATCATACGGTGAATGCAGTTTTGAGTCTTGCTTTTGTCTTTTCTGCTACAAAACTAGTAAACGAATTCGAAGATGCAGAAGGTAATATGGATCCTAATCCAGAACAACAAATATTGGATCCAAAATTAAGAAGGTACCTTATCTGATTTGAGTTTCAATTTATTTTTGCAATAAGAAGGTTTTGTTTACATGTATTCCACTTCCGCATATTTTCAAACTGATTTGCTGCCCAAAGATCAAGGGAGAAGAAGAAAAATCATTTTGCCGATTTGGAGATTCAAAAGAAAACTTTTGAGGTGAATAATGTTATTAATTTTTTTGGAATCAACGTTGTTGACAAGGTTATTTGGAAATTTAATTTTAAACTAAGCTGAATGATGTTGTATGATCTACATGATGTGATCAACCTTATTTAAAGAGGTAGGACTATTGTTGTTGATGTATTATTATAATGCATTTATATATGTATGTGTATACATATGCAGAATGAAATAGCCCAAAAACAACGACTACAAGATTTGTACGAAAATAAGAGGCAGGCTCAGATAGTAGAAGAAGAAACATTGTACTAGGAAATTGATATTCTTAAGAATTATTCAATGTTCAAAGATGGTAATTAATGTTAATTATCTAGTTGTAATCCCCATCTTATCTTTCTTTAGAATTTTTTTTGTTTGTATGTGTATGCATGCACAGAATCCAATTGTTTCATTGATCCAACTTGTAAAACATGGATTATTAGAGATAATTTTACTAATTTTAAGGATTTTTATTTTCAGTTGAAATTGACAAGAACAAAGGTGAAGTGATTAGGGAGAGGGAACTCCAAGTGATAGAGCAACAAGAGGAATTGCAAGCACGGTTGGTTAATTTGAATATTGGTCCACAGGAGCCTGTGTCCAATTATCCAACCTCAAATTATTATGCAAACTCATATCCAGGTAACAACATGACATGTATTAATTTTATTTATGTATGCATCCCTTCACATAAAATTGTTTCATTTCAATAAATTATTTATTCATTTTTTCGTTATAAAAAGATTTTTTAAAAGGATTATTTACTACTATTACTAGTAATTAAAGAATGATTCAGTTACATATGGGAGATTCTTATATGCTCTTCAAATAGAAAAAATGTTTTGAATTTGTATGTGTGTGTGTGTGTGTGTGTATGTGTAACACTAGTAGTACCCTCATGTGTTGTTAATTAGAGGGCTTGCTTTTGCATGTATTTTTTATTGAACCAGATGCTATTGTGAATAAGACAACAAAGATGGTCCTTGTAGATGGCAACATCTATTATCATTTGTCTTCATGTATAATTAATTAATGTGAGTTTTGGATTTTTTTTCCTGAGTGTTCAGTTAAGGAAGCTTCTTTAATTTGTTTTTTAATCAAAACAAATTAAACTGGATGTACAATAATTTAATTGTGCAATGAATTTTATATTAAATCAATGCAAAAATGTTCTAAATTTCTCCACCAATTAGTAAGCTTATTAAAGGTAGTCATATCTCTCAACAAAAATTAATTATACAAGCAAATCTTAAATTGCATATGCTTTTTTTATTATTCATTACTTTTGTCTCTCATACTCTCTCTGTTATTTCCTCTTATTCAAATATGCATCCCATTCAAATTGACATTTAAGTTGTTTGCTTGCTTTAATGTAAAAAAAAAAATAGTTAATGGCATGCATGGTTATATTTTAAATCAACAACTTATATAGAAAGAAAAGTATTAAAAAAACATGTATTTTATCAGTTTTTCATCTGCTTCCTTTCAATTAGTCTTATTTTTTCTCTAATTATAATTGATCATTAGATATTTGTAATGGTTTTCATGTGAAATCTTCGGCATCAAATAATGTTAGGGAAAAATATCATACTAATACTGCATGCATCAAAATAAAGTCATATCTCAGTTGGTGAAAATGGTCGTTTACACATATGATCGATATCAATGGACCCTCTAATAAATTTGAAATCATAGTAATTAAATAAAGAAATTAAAGCAATTGTTTTGGAATAATTGCTTGTCTATATTTTAACAGTTTCTCATGTGCTTTAATTTTCTCGAGTCTTTGTAAATGAACTAGTATTGCCTTTGTCTCATAAAAATAAAATAATTTCATTTTAAAATACAATGTTTTAACATAATTAATTTATCATTGAAAATGTATAAGTTTGTAGATGCACACATCTCTTCAACTGAGATTTTCTTATACTTTTCCATTTTGAGTTAAGTTGCAGCAAATGAAGTGGATCCACTTGAGTCATACATACCACCAGAGCCAAGCGAGATGTAGTTTCTTGCTGTTCCAAATTTGCACGAAATGAACTTTAGTCTACCCAACAACATGGGATCGATGGATCCGACAAATCTTACAAGGGGAATTGCTCTGAACCACAAACCTTAATTAGGCACCGCTTTACAATAGATTTCCCAGTTTTATGATTGCTTCAATGTGACTTGAAATTTGGATGGTTGGTTTTTGTTTCTGGTGTGTTTCTATATATATAGTTGTCTCTAGAAGTTGTAGTGGTTCACAGTAAGCAATTATGAAGAATAGGATTTCAAATGCACTGTTTTTGTTTATGTGGAGGGTTCTTAATTATTTAATGTTCTAGTTTTATTAAATATTGTTTCCCTATTTAATGAGTACTTGATTAAAATGATATATGGCTTCTAATTCGCTATAACTAACGTTTCCGTTGGTTTAAATGTTATGAACAATTAAAGAACCTGTACTATAAAAGTTAATTATGTTGGCAAAAAGGTATATTTTTAAAAACAAAGATGATTTATAGCATGAGTGAATAGGATTAGAGAATTCCAGATTATTAAATTACAAGCTAATCAACATGAAATGCATAATTCAGATGCAATTGATGCCGACTCGATCTCCACCTCTAGCTTGGGAAAAATGCATGCTTACAGATATTCAGATCAATGCTAGGTTGGAACATATCATATCCTACAATCAAAACTAGACTTTTATCTCTTCTTTTCCTATGATATCAAAATTGTACAAAACTAATTTATGAATTTTTTGTGTCTTGCTCTCTAATTTTAGGTTCTTTATTGTATGATTTTGAGCAGCTTTAATAGCCTGTTCAGGTCTATCAAAACTGAACTACAGACTTGAAGTGAGATCAACTGTGTGATTGTGCAACATATGCTGGTTGTAGTGCAATCACCTTTTTTTAGTATTTTTTAAATTATTCAGCTTTGGAACATTTTTATATTGTGTTATGCATGGTTTCAGTGACTTCTTAGTAATAGAGACAAAATATTACTTAAAGTAATTAATTTTTGAATTTTAGTTTCCATATAAGCTTAAAATAACCATCAATCATAATGGTCTATGGACATTCCCATAAAATGAAGCCCTTGACAAATCCTATTTTTGGTATTCCAATTAGAAGATCTAATATGTTATGTTCTGGCTGATGGCTTAAAATGTGAGTTAGTGAGTGTCTATTTTATGAAAACCGATTCAAATCTATCAATTCAATTGGTTATTTGACCAAAAATGCTATTAGATTAGATGTGGTATAGTGTGTTTGATTGTTTTTGAAAGTGAATTTAATTTTTGACTTGATTGAAGGAAGAGGTGTGACTTGTGAGTGAATTGGCGACTCAATAGGTTTCCTAGTAAACAATTGTGTTGTAAACTATGAAGCCTAAATACGTGATATGACACAGATACTATAATTTTTTTGAAATTAAGGATATGATATAGTTTTTGGCACAAGTTGTTCAACACACTTGGGTCCTTTAATCATGGTTTGAGTTTTGATTAATGGTTGGGCATAAAGTTACAATTAGAGGTACCACATTATCCCAAAATGGACCGATCTGATGGAAGAGAGACTACATAGGTGGCAAATAGGAAGCCTCAGATACCTCTTAAATGCAACAAAAGAAAAAGGAAATTAACATAGTTAAAACCTCTCCTAAGACTTTAAACCTCATATGTACTCTTTAATCACTCTAATATCCCCCTAAACATCAATTTTAGGTAAAGGGAAAGGACAAAAAAAATCATATTCATGAGAGTGTGGAAAAGCATTCACCTCAATTAAAGAAGCATAAAGATAAGCATGCTCTTGGGGGGCTTGGGGATCTCTGGCTTCTCGTCCTTTCTTCCTCTTCTTCCTTTGTTTCTTCTTTTTTGTTTGCTCTATTCCTTCTCCTTCTTTTAAAACCGGCTTGGAGTATGTGAAGTGTGTGGGATAGGGCTTAGTCATTTTTAGATAATAAAAAAAGTAAATCTATATATTTATTTAGATGGGTTACAAAATCTGATCCTGTTGGAAAGGTAGAACATCACATATTGGCATGCCAAAGCCAAGTATAAAACATGAATCTTAGCTAACAAATTGAAAGCAATCATAAGAACTATTACACCAAAAAGCATAAGATCACACTCCTACTGAGGATGGACGTCTATATTTAAACCATGGTTGAATACCATAAAAAAAATATTTTGTTTCTTTGTAACCACAAGCACTAGTAGGTGGTGTGCTAGATCATATACCACAACTCCATACATCCTCAATACCTAAAAAATGAATGATGTTGTGCAAAATGCATATCATGCTAGCTCTTGATGTTGAACTTGATAAACTCCAAACCGTATATAGACACATCACAAAATAGCCTGATGAGAAAAATATGTAGAAGCAAAACTTCATGGTGAATCAAAGGTTATTCAAAGGTGTTTTGATTATAACAATGATGATAACAAAAGAGGATGACAAAGGTGATGACAAAAAGCTCAAAGATCAATCAAAGAACAACTCAAGTGAATCAAGAACAATTCAAGAGTTCAAGATAAGAATCAAGAAGAATTCAAGACTCAAGAAGAAAGTTAAGAGTCAAGAATCTAGATTCAAGGTTCAAGATCTCAAAAATCAAGATCAAGATTCAAGAATCAAGAGAAGGCTTAATCAGGATAAGTATAAAAAGTTTTTCTCAAAAATTGAGTAGCACGTGATTTTTCTCAAAACATGTTTACCAAAGAGTTTTTACTCTCTGGTAATCGATTACCAAATTGTTGTAATCGATTACCAGTAGCAAAATTGTTTTGAAAAAGTTTTCAAATTGAATTTACAACGTTCCAATTAATTTCAAAAAGCTGTAATTGATTACAATGTTTTGGTAATCGATTACCAGTGCCTTTGAACGTTGAAATTCAAATTAAAATGTGAAGAGTCACATCCTTACACATAAAAGCCTTGTGTAATCGATTACATTGATTTGGTAATCGATTACTAGTGACTATTTCTGAATAAATCAAAATATGTAACTCTTCAAAAGGTTTTTGACTTTTTCAAATTGGTTTTAAGTTTTTCTAAAAGTTATAACTCTTCTAAATGGTTGTCTTGACCAGACATGAAGAGTCTATAAAAGCAAGGCTTTGTTTTGCATTTCAAGAATCTTGAACACTTATTCAATCAATCTTTTACAAGCCATAAATCTCTTTGAACTTCTTCTTCTTCTTTGTACCAAAAGCTTTCCAAAGTTTTCTGGTCAAAGAACAAAGGACTAACCGCCTGAATTCTTTTGTGTCTCCCTTCTCCCTTGTCAAAGAATTCAAAACGACACAGTCTGAGAATTCTTTTGATTCTTCCCTTTCCCATATACAAAAGATTTCAAAGGACTAACCGCCTAAGAATTCTTTTGTATCCCCATTCACAAAGATTCAAAGGTTTAACCACCTGAGAACTTTGTCTTAACACATTGGAGGGTACATCCTTTGTGGTATAAGTAGAGGGTACATCTACTTGGGTTTGACTGAGAACAAGAGAGGGTACATCTCTTGTGGATCAGTTCTAGTGGAGGGTACATCCACTAGGTTGTTCAAAGAGAACAAGGGAGGGTACATCCCTTGTGGATCTTTGCTTGTAAAGAAATTTTACAAGGTTGAAAAGAAATCTCAAGGATCGCAGGTCGCTTGGGGACTGGATGTAGGCATGGGTTGTTTCCGAACCAGTATAAAACTTGGGGGAGTTGTTAGTTGGTGAAAACGACTAACAAGGGAGGGTATAAACCTTAGTTGGTGCAATACATTTCTAGAAATCAGCAAGTAAACTACCATCTTGTAAATAATCCACCAACGATTGAGTATCCATAAACAAAGCTGATAGATGCTCATATGCATAAGCAACAAAAAACATGATAGCAGTTCCAAACCTCCAACTCCATAAGTCTTGTGAATTCGGATCCAAATGTACAATAGTGGAGAAAATCTGCTCCAATTGACAAACATAATCTTCATCCCAACCAAAAATCTCGGATGCCAACGTCAATGACAATTTACATTATTTTTTTACATCTTTTCATTATTTGTCCTCATCTTGAACCACGTGGGAGACATAACAACCTTTGGAAAAAAATGTAACTCAAACAAATTAAGAAACCCTTGTTCTTTCTCTCTCTTGAACCCTACCTCTACTCTGCCACCATCGACATTGATTTTGGCAACCATAGACCTCATTTTCTAAATCTAAACCGATAGAATCTTTCCTCTCATCGATCCCAAATTTTTTCCCCAATTGAAGTCTTTACCGAGTTCTAACTGTAGCCATCAAAACCGTTTTCAGCCACCATGAAAGATCTACAAATATACTCCGATCAAATCCTTCCCCGTGTCAACTACAACAAAACCTATATACTTTTCTATTATTTTGGATACTTTTCCGGTAACTCCTATGTTTCAAATCTTGTCAAGTGCAAAATTGGAGGTTTGATGCAAATCTCAAATCTATTAGTTTGAACTATTTAAAGCTTTTGCTATTTTTGTTTTCCTTTTATCATCATGTTGGTTCAACTTTCATGTTGATTGTTTGTGGGAGGCATAAGTTTTTAGTAGTTGGAGATTTCTGGGATTATCTCTCCCTCAAGGTTTGAAGCAAACAGTTGGTAGGCACTATAAGAATTATTTGATTTATGGACAATTATTGAAGTTGAATTCATTCTTTTATTATGAAAAGGTTGTTTATATGGAAACCAAGTCAAACCAAATTGGGTTCACCTATGCTAATGAGCTTATAGTCATTCTCATCGGTATATCTTGATTCTTATAGATTAACTTATTGGTTCTTATGCTTCATATTATAGACTTATTTGTATTTTGTGATTTTTGAAGCTGATCTTAATTCTTAATTATTATAATCGTATTAAATAAAAATTATTTTCCTTGAATATTAAATAACATCTTAAAATGGATGTATATTGAAAGTTGCCAACCATACAATGAGAAGTGCATGCAGTAATGCCAATTACTACATATGAGCATGTATCTTCTGTATCTTCTTTTAATATAGTGTGAAACTGCCAACCTAAGATTCATTCCAGAATGTGTTTGCTATATCTATGACCATTTGAGCTCTGTAACTTAACCTAGTCTATGATACTTATTTAATATTTTTGGACTATAATAATGTAACTAAACTTTCAGTATTAAAACAAACAAAGTTTATCATAGTTTTGTCATCATTTTGTTTCCTGTTAGTTTTATGTGTTCTCTTTTTCTAATTAATCTTCATCATTTATTATAACAAGACTATTTGAGTATTCCCATTTGGTTAATCAAACAATGTGCGACATATTCTCACGTGGGAAAAATGTTAAGATGGCGTATTCAGTTGAGTATTTTGTCAAGCTAATGGCATTGAGTTAACGAACTTCACTCTAAATCATGACCACAATTTACTTCTCAATGTAAGTACAAATAAAGGAGAAACAAATTCGTCACTTTACTCATAGTTCATCAGTGAGCATTTATTTATTTAAATTACTAGAAAATTGAAGAATGCGAAGAAAAGGCATTAGCTCAATTTCTTTCCTTCTCAACCCATTTATTTAAGTTTCAATGAAACCCTGGAGATCAATTTTTCCAAGGAAACCAAAATTCAAGGAATAAATAGACCTATCATCTCATTGGAAAATGTTTATTTTGTGTTGCTTATAAACTTTGCATATAAAGTTACTGTTGGATACAATCAATCTCTGCCCTTATCAACTCTTAAGACTGATCCAATATGTGATATTTCCTTACTAGAGTATGTTTTCATTGTGAATGTTATAGGAGAGGACTTCATTTTCCCTCATTTAATGAATTCTCCAAGCCTGAATTTGTCCTGAACTATTGGATTTTCTTATCTATAATAATACCTAGCTTAAATTTTTTTTCTACATGTAAAATAATTCATGTATGTTTTCTAATTGCAATACCAGATAAAGTCATTTGTCAATGGTCCAATATGGGGTGCTCCAGCAAGACACACAGGGAGCACTCCAACTATTTAAAGAGAGAAAAGAGGCTAGAATTCCAAAAAATGAAAAAGGATAAAAAAAACACTTTGTGGCTGTTTTTAACTGCTTCAAATTTTATGGCAAACCATTTTTGATGTCGGTACTCCTAACAATTAATCCTATCCGTTGGTTTTGACATCGATTTTGACAAAACCGATGTTAACCTCATATAGTTAACATTGGTTTTTTTAAAACTATAAGTTAACTATATGAGGTTAACATCGGTTATTTTAAAACGGATGTTAAGTACTGGAGGTTAACATCGGGTTTTAAAGAACCGATGTTAAGTACTTTAGGTTAACATCGGTTATTTTAAAAAAGCCGATGTTGTTCTTTTCATAAATTAAAACACAAATTCATTTTGGCCCCCACGCGCCCAAACCCTTTTCTCCTTTGTTCTTTTTCCTTCATCCTGACCCTGTGACTGCCGAAAACTGCGCTGCTGAAGCTACCACTATCGTTGAAGCTGCAACTACCGCAAACGAGTTCGTCTCTGCTGCGATTGAGGTACATCAGTGCAACCACATTGTGTGCATAAGGAATATGGTTTCCGTTCACTCTCAGTCATGGCCACTTATCGATTCTTCGAATGTTTGTGTCAAACTTGTACAGTCCAAAACTTTGAAAAAAATTAGTTCCATATGAATAGTTTTTTTTTCTATAATTAGTTGGGGGGGGGGGGTTTATAGACCCAGGGATTTCGAACAAAACATAGTGAAGGCCGAAAATGTTGTTATCCCTATACATGATAATGGTCAATTATTCGTCTTTAGTCCTTTAAATGTGAAAATACTATAATGTAGTATAGCTATCTTGACACTCTTCGAATACCTTGCATATATAAAAGAAAAAAATAGTAGATGCATCCTAGTTTGGTTTCTGTCTAACACCCACATTGAGGAAATATAAGATTAGTGAGTCAATAAAGTTTGAATGTATGCATATGTAATATTTTGGTTTGTTGTCCCTTAAATTTATACAAATCAAATAGAACCTAATTGTCTTATTCTTGGTGGTTTCTAAAATTTATTTAGGTTTGTGGTTGCATTCAGAGAGGAATTCTATAAGTTGTACTTGCCGACTTTGGTGACATCAAGGAAAGGGTAAGATTTATGCTAGGATTGCCTACTCTGAGCATTATTTCACTTTTTTATGCAATTAACCTCATATTTACTTTACAAAGGGTTTGGCATAAATCACTGGACACTACAAACCCTTTGCCATAGTACTAAGGGGAACATCCCATTTGACTGACTAGATATTGTTTAGTTTTGCACAAGAATTAATGTTTACTTATGATGCAATCCTACCCCCCAAGGGCATTGGATAGAAGACTCCAAGAAGATTGGGCCAAAGAAGCAAGAGAAGGCCCTAGGGTTCTCATGAGCCTTAGAAAGATTTTGGGCCCATGGGCTAAGTGTGAGCCCACTTATCTTTGTACATATTAGATTAAAGTTTCATTAATTTTGGTCCTTGTATTTAGGGCTCCATAATGTAGATAGGGTACCCTAGAAATATAGGATTTTTCATCCCTTGTATTTTAGGGCACCTAGACTAGTTTTTGTATTAGGGGTAGTTTTGTAATTTCACATGCACTAAGTGAATATTTGATGTGTGTGGTTGGAAATAAATTTAATTGAATTGATAGAAGCCCAATCCAATTAAATTTTAGAGGGGGAGGTGAGCATTTGCTTACTACACCCTATTGCCACATCATATAGTCACACTTTGTGCGTGTCCTTCATGCTTTACATGTCTCATGACACCTAAGCACACTTAGTGGAGAATCTTGGAATTGATCTTGGATTAGTGGGCTGAACCATAACTAAAATTCACTAATCATAATTAGTGAAATTTTGGCTCCACAAATTCAATTTCAAATTCAAATTCAAGTAAAATTTGAATTGAAATTCAAATTTCCCCCCAATTTTGTGTGACACTTAGGCTATAAATAGAGGTCATGTGTGTGCATTTTTTAAAAACTTTGATGATTTGAAAATTAAACTTCAGATTTCAAAGCTCTTTTAGAGCACAAAATTTCGTGCTCTTCTCTCCCTCTCCCTTCATTCATCTCCTTCTTTCTCCAAGCTCTTATCCATGGCCTCCTATGGTGGTGAGCTTCTTCTAGACTCATCTTCTCCTTGAAGTGGCGTCTCCTCTCTCTCTTCCTTCTCCATTCCGCTGCCATTTATCTTCCAAGAAGCAAAGGAATCCATTGATGAAGAAGATCCTAGGCCTACAAGCTCAAATGGAGCTTACATCATGTGGTATCAAGAGCATCTTCATCTAGGTGATGTTCTTTTGCTTCCTCTATCATTTTGTTCGGTGAATTCTCTTTAATTCCTTGTTCTTCATCTTATTTTCCTTGTACATCCTCCATTTTCTTGTGGTTTGGTGCTGTTTAGAGTAGATTAAAAAAAATAAACCGATTAAATCTTAGATCTACACTTGTTCTTGCATTTCTATGGTTCAAATTTTGTAGATCTACTCTTGAATCATGTTTTTTTGTGTTGATTTTAGGTTCTATCATTTTTCATTCGTGATATTCTTGTGCTGAACCTTTAGATCTAAATTTTCTTCCAAAATATTGATTAGAAAAAAAAAACACAAAAATCTAAGTGTAAATCACTTAATCCATTTTGTCTTAGAGTCGTGTTTAGTCATAGTAATTGTCACATTATGTTCTAAGTTTGTGTTGAATTTTTATTTTGTTGATTGAATTCTAGATACATTTGTTCATGTATTCTTGTCATTCTTAGCCTATCTTTTGAATTTTGAGTCTAATTCATGCATGTTATTTAGTTCATAACATGTTCTAAATCAATTCCTAGAAGTAGTCTTGTTCTTGAATTTTTTTTTTTTTGTTTTCTAAGTTTCCTACATGATGCCTATGATGAAGTTGAGTTGTGGTGCTGAGTTGTGGCTGGATTTGTGAATCAAAATAAGTCGTAAGCTCTCTTGAATTGTGTTATTCAAGATAATTGAGTATAAGCAAACACAAATTGTAACTATCCAAGCCTTAAGCAACATAAACACTACTCTTGATTTCTAGGTTGAAATCGCTGGTGCTGGCAGCTTGAACATACGAACTTGTATAAATTACTGGGAATTGGTCACTACGTTTTTTGAGCTGAAAGTTGTACTGAATTTTCTAGACATCTGGACCAAAATTATAAAAAAAGAACCAAGCGATTTGGATTAAAGGAAAAAATAAGAAAAATCGCACAAGTTGGCAGAAAAATCAGTGTCCAAGAAAAAAAAAGTGAAAGGAAAGTGTGCTTGTTGTTTTGGCTCAAAATTTGTTCTATAATTGGTGCCTATTTTATACCAATCCTAGTTCTGAAATTTCAATTGAAAATTATTGTGAAAACAAGTTCCAAAACTAGAGGTTTCTTGAGTCTTTTTTTTTAGAGTTTTTCTACTCTACTCTAGAGCCATTCTAGGTTTCTCTTTGAGTCCTAGCTTGCTTTTTTGTGCTTTTCATTGCTTTAATTGTTGAATAATCCTTGGAAATTTGTCTTGTTAAAACTCTATTGGTTTAGCTTTCATTTCATTTTTTTGGTCTTTGGTTATTGCTTGTCTCTTTGTTTCCTTGCTTGTGAGTTGCCATATAGGGAATTGGAAAGGAGGATTGGTGCCATATCTTGAAGAATTTGAGTCAAGAAGCAAGGGGCCAACCACCATAAGAGCTATTGGACTAAGAAGCACTCCAAATTGAGTGAAATACTAAAGAGAGAATAGCCACCACAATTGAGGACTTTTTTTTTTGTAATTTTGTAATTGGCAATTTGTTTTGCTTTCAAATTTTGTAACAAAAAGGCCTTTCATTGGAAGTAAGTTGGGAGCCTCCAATAGGTCACCCTACTTCCATTTGTGTGTAATAATTTTAGGCAATTTTCCCTTAGGATAGTGAGTGTTTTGTTGGGAACCTTAAATGAGGTCATCCAAACACTCTTAGGATCCGCCTATTTTGCATTTCTTGCACTTTAATTTCTTGCTTACTTTCATAGCTTATTTCCTTTACCCTCCATTGTCAAACCGCCTAGATAGCTTGCCTTTTACCAATTAGTTTTTACCTTATCTTTCACACCTCTTTTAGTGTTTATTTTGGCTAGTTTCTACCATAGTTTCTTTTACCTTTTTTTCAAACCCCCAACAAGAAAGAACCATAACTTAGGAACCAACATGAGTCTTCATTCTTCATCTAGTGTTAATGGTGAGGGTTCTACTCCTAAGGACCCCTTGTATAAGATATTAGATGAGTTGAGATCCCTTAAGTTGTGGAAAGAAAAACAAGAGAGAAAAGAAAAAGGTAAAAAAAAAGAGTGGAAGAAATAAGTCAAGATGAAAGAGAGAAAATAAGAGAGGAAGAAAGAAGAAAAATAATGAAAGAAATGAAAAGAGAAAAAAATGCCTCCTATAGTAGTCATGACTCTTGCAAGAGTTTAAGTGAAGAACTTAGCGACTATTATAGATGGCGTCATAGTTCACATACTAAACATCACTCCCAAAGAAGAGAAAAGGATAAAAGGCCTCAAGAGGTTAACATTAGCCTCCCATATTTCCATGGAAAAGATAATGTTGAGGCTTACTTAGATTGGGAAATGAAGGTTGAAGAACTCTTTGCTTGCCATCATATTAGCGAAGAGAAAAAAGTTCCATTGGCTACCCTTAGCTTTCAAGGGCATGCCCTCTATTGGTGGACTTCCCTTGTTAGGGAACAAAGGATTCATGGGGATCCTCCAGTAGAGTATTGGAATGATCTTAAGAGTGCCCTTAGGAAGAGGCACATTCCCTCCTACTATGAAAGGGAGCTTATGAACAAGCTCCAAAGGCTTAGACAAGGGAGTATGAGTGTTGAAGAATATAGACAACAAATGGAACTACTCCTTTTAAGAGCTGGACTTAGGGAGGAGGAAAGAACAAGCATAGCTAGGTTCCTTAGTGGGCTTAGTATGGAATTGAGGGATAAGGTTGAACTTCTTCCATATAGGGACCTAGATGAGCTAGTCCAACTTTGTATAAGAGTGGAGCAACAACTTAAAAGAAAGCCTTCTTCAAAATCTTATGGCTCTCACTCTTATCCAAGGAAGAACCAAGCCCATGGAATTTTGGGGGCTGCACCTTCAAAACCTAAGGAAGATAAGGGTAAGACCATAGAGAAATACACCCCTAAGACTAGTTCCTAAGAAAGGACTAGCAATATTAAATACTTTAAATGTCTTGGGAGAGGTCACATTGCCTCTCAATGCCCCACAAAGAAAACCATGATCATGAGGGGTCAAGACATTTATAGTAGTCAAGAGGAGACTACTTCTTGCCCTTCCTCTAGAGGAAGTGAAGATGAAGTAAGGGGTGAAGAGTCTAGTGAGGAAGTCCACCCCCATGAAGAAGGTGACCTCTTAATGGTTAGAAGGCTCCTTGGAGGTCAATCTTGTGATCTATCTCAATCCCAAACAGAGAACATCTTTCATACAAGATGCAAAATTTTAGATAAAACTTGTTCTCTCATTTTGGATAGTGGATCTTGTTGCAATTGTTGTAGCACAAGATTAGTTTCCAAGTTGAACCTCACTATCATTGCCCACCCAAAACCTTATAAACTTCAATGGCTCAATGAGCAAGGGGAAATGATAGTTAACCAACAAGTGAAGCTATCTTTCTCCATTGGGACATATAAGGATGAAGTTAATTGTGATATAATTCCCATGGAGGCAGGACATATTCTTTTAGGAAGGCGATGGCAATTTGATAGGAAGATCATTTACAATGGCCTAACTAATGAAATTACCCTCACCCATATTGACATTAAATTTGTGTTGCATCCTCAAACACCTTCACAGGTGGCCAAAGATCAACTAAGTATGAAAGATAAGAGGGATTAGGAAGAAAAACTAGAAAAACAAAAGAAAAAGAAGGATAGTAAGGCCTTGTCTTCAAAGGCCAAGGGGAAGGAAAAGGAGGAAAAGGATTCCTCCAAGAAGATTGTTAACAAGGAAAATCATTTTGCAACAAAATGTGATATTAAAAGAGCACTCCTTCTTAAACAATCTTTCTACCTTCTCCTATCAAGGGAAACATCCCTTAGCACCGCCATACCTCTTGAGCTTGAGGTTATTCCTCAAGTAAAGGAGTTGTTGGATGAGGGTTTGGTTCGCAAGAGCTTAAATCCTTGTGTTTTGTTGGTGCCTAAAATAGGTATTATTAGGCACCATATCCCTATGATAGGTGGTATGATAAATGTGTTGAGTGGTGCAAAACTCTTTTGTAAAATCACTCATGCGCCCAAGACCTTCATGATTTGTGTACATAGGGACTCATTAGGTAGGTTTGTTCTTATTTTTTGTTTCAATGCAAACCTAGGTGCTCATGTGGGACACCTTAGGTTTGTCGTAATTTTTTGTAGGAATAATCAGCATGAAAATAAAGAAAAAGGTATGTTTTATTCCATTACTTTCCCTAACTTTTTAAATAGTGATCAAAGGCTTCCCATGGACCCTAAGAGAATAAAGGTCATTCCTGAGTGGCCTACTCCACCAAGTATAAGGGAAATTTGGGGCTTCAATATCTTAACAAATTTTTACAAAATGTTTGTCCCATATTTTTCTATACATGTAGCACCACTCATTGAGTTGGTGAGGAACTATATTCTCTCATGGGAAGATGGCCAGGAAAGGGGTTTTCCGTCCTTACCGTACTCTAACATACCCAACATCACTAATACATATGTTTTTATTCTTTTTACAGATGTTGAGGAAAGAATCCATGAGTTTCAAGAACCTCTGGATTTGAGGTCAAATCCTTTTCAAGGGGGAGGGAATGATGCAATCCTACCCCCCAAGGGCATTGGATAGAAGACTCCAAGAAGATTGGGCCAAAGAAGCAAGAGAAGGCCCTAGGGTTCTCATGAGCCTTAGTGAGATTTTGGGCCCATGGGCTAAGTGTGAGCCCACTTATCTTTGTACATATTAGATTAAGGATTCATTAATTTTGGTCCTTGTATTTAGGGCTCCATAATGTAGGTAGGGTACCCTATAAATATTGGATTTTTCAGCCCTTGTATTTTAGGGCACCTAGACTAGTTTTGTATTAGGGGTAGTTTTGTAATTTCACATGCACTAAGTGAATATTTGATGTGTGTGGTTGGAAATAAATTTAATTGATTTGGTAGAAGCCCAATCCAATTAAATTTTAGAGGGGGAGGTGAGCATTTGCTTACTACACCCTATTGCCACATCATATAGTCACACTTTGTGCGTGTCCTTCATGCTTTACATGCCTCGTGACACTTAAGCACACTTAGTGGAGAATCTTGGAATTAATCTTGTATTAGTGGGCTGAACCATAACTAAAATTCACTAATCATAATTAGTGAAATTTTGGCTCCACAAATTCAAGTAAAATTTGAATTGAAATTCAAATTTCCCTCCAATTTTGTGTGACACTTAGGCTATAAATAGAGGTCATGTGTGTGCATTTTTTTTAAAACTTTGATGATTTGAAAATTAAACTTCAGATTTCAAAGCTCTTTTAGAGCACAAAATTTCGTGCTCTTCTCTCCCTCTCCCTTCATTCATCTCCTTCTTCCACCAAGCTCTTATCCATGGCGTCCTATGGTGGTGAGCTTCTTCTAGACTCATCTTCTCCTTGAAGTGGCGTCTCCTCTCTCTCTTCCTTCTCCATTCCGCTGCCATTTATCTTCTAAGAAGCAAAGGAATCCATTGATGAAGAAGATCCTAGGCCTACAAGCTCCAATGGAGCTTACATCAACTTAGCTTCAGAATCTTAAGACCAAGTACAAAGCTAGATAGAACTACCTATTTCTCCATTCTGGCACTGACTATACTTGATGAAATTGATGGCAAAGTCATCAATACAGATTCAATAGAGTCAGGTCTATAACTGTTAGTAGTAGTAGTTGTTCTCCAAACATTATAGAGCAGCTAGAGTCAAGCAAAAAACATTATAGAGCAGCTATAGTCAGGTCTGTAACTGCAAGTACAAGGAAAAGCATTATAGAGCAGCTAGAGTCAAGCGAAACTGATGACTGACTTCTTTTATTTTACTAATCAAGTGTGCATGTTTAATGCTACTACCCTTTCTCTGCTTCGGCTATAAAAGAGACCTAATCTTGTTCTCCAAACTCTGCGTCGTATATTTCATATACTTGTCAACCTTAGCATCATTTTCTATTGACAAACAATAATTGTTGACATAGGCCCTATAAATTGGTATAATACCTTCCACCATTTTCCCTCTGTAGCATGACATTGAGTCTATTTGACATTTGCTGACAATTACCATCTCTAGTATGAGTTTGATGACCAAGGGATAGACGTCATCAATTTCCCGACATTGATCACTACTCCAATAGGTATTCCACTACTAGGGGTCTGCATATTTCTTGATTGAACTCAATATACCAAACACTAGCTGTTATAGTTACTTTCAGGATGTGACTTTTCAATTAAGTGGTTGTTTACTTAACTTCATTTTAGAGAATTATTTGTTTTACAACCAGGATCCTATGTGCTATGAAGATAGACCAGTGTGAGTGACATTGAAACCTCTTTCCCTTCTCTTGAGGTAATTTGTTCTTGCCTTTATTTTTATTGTTTTGGCCAGAAATAAGAAATCCCTCGTCCTTAAAGAGCATTAGTGAGCAGATAAGCCAATTGATTATTTGAAGTTAACAAAATATGTTCTAATTTATTTGGAGTCTATCTTCTCAGAAATATAAAAGGCAATCGATCTCTATATGTTTGGTATGGTCATCAAAAACTGGGTTAGATGTAATATGAAGGGCTGCTTGATTATGACAAATGTGTCTCATTTCCAACCTCACAAAATTTTAGCTCTTTAATGAGTCATTTATTTGTTTTTAGACATATTAGTTCATAAGTAGTGAGGGTCATAGCTTGATATTTTGCTTCAGCTCTGGACCTTGCAACCATATTTTTCTTCTTGAGGTTTTCCATGAAAGAGATTCACTCCAAATAGAACATAATATCCGTAGGTGGATCTCCTATTAAGTATAGGTAATAATCTCCTTATGCTCTCTGTTCTAAAACACTAATCAATCCTTTTACTAGCGATCCTCTAAGAAATATCAGAATTCTGACATATGCATTCGAAGGACCACACTTACAACAAAAGATGGTTGGTCTTGTTACAATTGGATTAGTTTAGCTTTCTGCCAAACTCCAATATCTACTTGGGTAAAAAAATAATTCTCCTTGGTCAGGAAGAAGCTTAACATCTTGATATGTGGGATTATCTAATGTTTTACAATTCACCATTCCATTTTCTTCAAGAATACCAAGAGCATAGTTTATTGGGAAATAGTAATTCCAGACCTTGATTAAGCAACTTCAATTCCCATAATATCTCAATTGGCCTGAGTATGGTTTACCAAGAAAAATGTAGGAATCAGTTTATAATTTTGTAAGTTCAGATATCTGTACTAAAGAAAGCCATGCACGTGTATTTGATATTATGCTGAAAAATTTAAAATCTTTTCACCTGCAACAAGGATAGTGGTATTTCTGTGTTGCTATGATGCTACTAGTATTTCTACTAACTAGTTCGAGAATTTACAATTGTACATTAGGTAGTATCAGTGTAGGATTTCTGCAAAGTGGGATCATACCAGAGGGTTGAAGAGCAAATTGGCTTGCTTGTTTATTGGGAAATAGTAATTCCAGACCTTGATTAAGCAACTTCAATTCCCATAATATCTCAATTGGCCTGAGTATGGTTTACCAAGAAAAATGTAGGAATCAGTTTATAATTTTGTAAGTTCAGATATCTGTACTAAAGAAAGCCATGCACGTGTATTTGATATTATGCTGAAAAATTTAAAATCTTTTCACCTGCAACAAGGATAGTGGTATTTCTGTGTTGCTATGATGCTACTAGTATTTCTACTAACTAGTTCGAGAATTTACAATTGTACATTAGGTAGTATCAGTGTAGGATTTCTGCAAAGTGGGATCATACCAGAGGGTTGAAGAGCAAATTGGCTTGCTTGTGAGATTGTCATTTTTCTGCAAGTTGAAGGCTCACATTTTTTTTTCCTTGAAAAGCTTTTATATTCAAGAGACACCTTTCTTCTCCCACTCAGTTGACAGATTTGAAATTCCTTTCCTCTCCCTTACAGTACACGACACTTTTATATTCTTTCTCTTTATTTTTGTTTTTGATATGAAGAGGGTAATTTCACATCAAATCTCAGGGTTGCCAACTAGTGGTGTAGCTGTCTAGGAACATGTCTTTGTTGGAACAATTGGACATCAAGTTGTTGCCGGTTTTGGTGTTGTTAATCTTGGAGTTGCAAGAGCCTTCCATCTCATAGGCTTTGGGGGCAAATGATGATGGTCTCTACTCATAGGACCCTTTATCTAAAGTAGTGCTCTCTGAATTAAGGAGGTTCACTCTCTTACAGACCTCACATTCTTCAATGTTTCATTTTTCATAACATCGCCTTTCATACCATTATCTGACCCACCAAAACAATATGAATTGCTACTCAATATAACTTAATCTTTTGAACCTTCTACCATTGATTCATCTTTTACATGATATTGCTTGTCAGAATGAAAGATTTCATTATCCTCCAAGGTTGGGGAAGAAGAATCAACACTGTTTGAGCTGGTCAATTATGCAATTCAGTAGCAATTACTACATGGCTTGATGAGAATTTTGTTATATATTATTATATTTAGATATACCCAACAAGCAAAAACCAAGCATAATCATGCCCCTTATGGTTTGACAAGAATCAGTAGCACTGCCCCTAGGGTTGCAACCTCCCTACCACCCAAATCACTCAATTGATGCCCCCGACAATGAAATAGCAGCACTGCCCCTAGGGCTGCAACTTAAGAGGTTGTTTGATAGGTTTGTTAGTTAGTTAGTTAGGGGACAATGAATCAAATAGTGGGTTACTTAGTGAGTCAATTGGTTGATGAGCAAAAACTAGATTAAGAAGGAATAAACTAACAAATATTAAGTTTAGTAAATAGTAGGAAAATTGGCAAGGAGAGTAAATTACCAAAAAATAGAAATAGAAACTGCTAGATGTAATGTACTTGGTAAATAACTAACTACTTGGCAATTTGTGAGATAAATCATTAGGTTTTGTTGACTTCACATTTTGCCAGGTTATCATTTACTATTGGTAATTCACATTGCTCTGGAAGGTATTTGATTATAGCAATTCCAGGTACGTACGCACGGACTTGTATGTATATATATTATCAACCGCTGGTTTCGATTAGTTAGCCAGTTTCTCTTTTCAGATATAAGACAACACAATAGATCAGTAAGAACCCTAACCAAACAAGAAAGCAATGGCTGCCGAGTTAGGGCAACAGACGGTGGAGGTATCCACTCTCGTCACACCCGTCGCTCATGATAACTCTTTGGTTTTGTTAGTGGCGCTAACGAATTGGAGGACTTATCATGAGTGGTGCGTGTGACGAGAGTGGATACCTCCACCGTCTGTTGCCCTAACTCAGTAGCCATTGCTTTCTTGTTTGGTTAGGGTTCTTACCGATCTATTGTGTTGTGTTAGATGTCACTATATTTAAATTATATGTCATTAATGTGCTTTACTTTAGATTAAACTTTTTTGTTCATAATGAGTTACCCTTAGATTCCCATTTGAGATTGAATACAATGATTCTTGCGGAAAGTTTGCATTAATCATTGTATTCAATCTTGAATTGTCCGTTTGGACAGTTTGGGGAGACTCCCATTTTTATGGTAGATTTATGTGTTAATGTTAACATTATTTTGTTTAATTTGATGAAATTACAGTACAATGCATCTCTAGTTGTTCTCTGAGTGCATACTAGATTATCGGTGAATTAATGTCACCGATTTCATGTCGTGTACTTGGAGACCAATGCGAAATGCTACCAAAATTTCATCAAATTTAACAAAATAAGATTAATCTTGACGCCTGAATCTACCATAAAAATGTGTCTTCCTGAATGGGATAGGGCCACACCTTAAATGAAAAAGTGAGATATCATGCATTGAATGAGTTTCAGAGTATGAATCAGTTATTATTTAGATGGATCGAAGTTGGATGAATGAAAGCCAATTGAGCCCTGCATATGAGGAAGGTGTCGAACAGTTCCTACAATTTGCTTCAGAAAGAAATCGGCCGGTTGAAAATGATAAGTTTTTTTGTCCATGCATAAATTGTTTGAACGGGAGACGGCAAAAAGTCAACGACATACGGGACCATCTGCGGTGTGATGGAATCAAGAGGAATTATACGACATGGATATGGCATGGTGAAATGACAGACAACCAAAGTGGGCCCATATCTAAATTGTTTGATTTAGAAATGGGAGATCGCTTGAAGGATACGATTTGTGACCTTGGGCAAGAGTCTTTTCAACAAGCACATGCCCCTATGTATGATACATTGCAAAGTGATTCAAAGAAGCCCTTGTATTCGAGGTTCAATAATTCGTTGATGATGTTGTCTGCGGTATTAAGTCTAGTTAATGTCAAGGCCAGATATTGGTGGAGTGACAAAAGCTTTAGTTCACTGCTTCAAGTAGTGCACGATATGCTTCCAGAGGAAAACACATTGCCTAAAAGTTACTATCAGGCAAAGAAGGTACTGTGTCCCATGGGTATGGAGTATCAGAAGATTCATACTTGCCCGAATGATTGCATACTGTATAGACATCAATTTGAAGAAATGTCCAAATTCCCTAGGTGTGGGGTATCACGGTACAAAGTGAAGAATGATGAAGAGTGTAGTAGTGATGAAAACTCAAAGAAGGGCCCCCAGTGAAGGTGTTGTGATATCTACTGATCGTTCCAAGGTTTAAGCGTCTTTTTGCTAATGGAGACGATGCTAAAGACCTTACATGGCATGCAACAGGGAGAAAATGCGATGGAATGGTCCGTCATCCGGCTGATTGCTCACAGTGGAAGAAGATAGATCGTTTGTTTCTGGATTTTGGCAAAGAGGCAAGAAATCTTAGGCTTGGACTAGCCAGTGATGGAATGAATCCATATGGCAATTTAAGCACTCGACACAGTTCATGGCCAATTCTACTAGTAATTTACAATTTTCCACCTTGGTTGTGCATGAAGTAAAAATACATGATGTCGTCTATGATGATATCGGGCCCAAGATAGCCAGGAAATGATATTGATGTTTAACTAAGTCCATTGATTGAAGTCTTGACAAAGTTATGGGACAAGGGGGTTTTAGTGTTTGATGGGTTTCAGAATGAGACTTTTCAAATGCATGCAATGCTTTTTTGTACCATTAATGACTTTCCAACATATGGAAATCTGAGCGGTTACAGTATTAAGGGTCATCATGCATGCCCTATCTATGAAGAAGACACAAGCTACATACAACTAAAACATGATCGAAAAACAGTGTACACTAGGCATCGGCATTTTCTAAAACCTCATCACCCTTACAGGTGATTGAGAAAAGCATTTAATGGAAGTCAAGAACATGAAACTGCACCGATACCATGGACTGGTGAGCAGGTCTTCCAGCGGGTTCAACACTTGAATACTGTATTTGGAAAGACCCAAAAGAAGGAAAAAAGTAAGACTTGCATATGGAAGAAGAGGTCCATTTTCTTTGATCTTCCGTACTAGTCTGACCTTGACATTAGGCATTGTATTGATGTTATGCATGTGGAGAAAAATGTATGTGATAGTGTCATTGGGACGCTCCTTCACATTCAAGGCAATATGAAATATGGTTTGAATACCCGTCAAGATCTAGTTGAGATGGGCTTACGATCGCAGTTGCATCCAAGGTTTGATGGGAAAAAAATATACTTTCCTCTAGCTTGTTATACTTTGTCGAAAAAGGAGAAGATAAGTTTTTGTCAGTGTCTGCGGCGGGTCAAAGTCCCACAAGAATACTCTTCAAGTATTAAGAGCCTTGTGCAGTTGTAGGAACTCAAGCTAGTAGGTTAAAGTCTCACGATTGTCACGTCTTGATGCAACAATTGTCAGTCGTGGCCATACGAGACATTTTGCCTAATAAAGTTAGGTTAGCCATAACTCGCCTGTACTTTTTCTTCAATGCCATATGTAGCAAAGTCCTTGATCTTGTCAAGTTTGATGACCTGGAAAACGAGGTTGCAATTATACTGTGCCAGTTGAAGATGTATTTTCCTCCTGCTTTGTTTGACATCATGGTTCACTTAATTGTTCATCTGGTCAGAGAAATCAAATGTTGTGGTCCTTTATATTTGCGGTGGATGATACCCGGTTGAGCGATACATGAAGATCTTAAAAGGGTATACGAAGAATCTACATTGTCCCGAAGCATCTATTATTGAAAGATACATTGCAGAAGAAGCCATTGAATTTTGTTCAGAGTACATTGAAAAGGCTAAACTTGTTGGGCTTCTCGAGTCTTGGCATGACGACAGAGTGGACGGTAAGGGTTCAAGAGGACTGCATGTTATCACTCCAAGTGTAGAAGATTTGTTACAAGCTCACTTGTATGTCTTGAATAACAGTAATGAAGTTTTTTCATACATACTTTAACATGAAGGTTTGGTCAAACAAAGTAATCCAAAAATGTCAAAGAACTGGGTCTTGAAAAAGCATAACAAGACTTTCTTTGATTGGTTTAAAGATATAATCTTTGCTAATGAAAATGCTTCTGAAACATTAAGAAAGCTAGCAGATAGGCCTAAAGGAAATGTTATAACTTGGCAAGGATACGACATAAACATGTATTCATATTATAAAAAAGCACAAGATGAGAAAAGTAAAATGCAAAATAGTGGGGTCACCCTAAGAGCTGAATCTCAATACTTTTCCAGTGTACATGATGACAATCCCTGTGTAGCTTCCATCCCTTACTTTGGGTTCATTGATGAAATTTGGGAGCTTAACTATGTCAAATTTATTGTTTGTGTTTTTTAATGTAAATGGGTTGACAGCAACACCGGCGTACGAGCCAATGATGTAGGATTACGTTGGTAGACCTAAAGAAACTAGCTTACCACAATGACCCTTTCATCATGGCAGAACAAGCTAAACAAGTATTTTATGTTCAAGACCCTTGTGATGAAAGGTGGTACGTGGTTCTACACGGGAAAACAATTGGTGTTAATGTAGAAGATGATGATTCATACATTGGTACTTATGTTAGTCCTTTGTCCACACAAATGACTCCTAACATCGTCGAAAAAGAAGAAGTTGACGACGTTCATGCTAATCGTAATGATCATGATGAAGGAGAATTAATTAACATCGTCTAATGTAATTTTCTAATTATGTATTTCATTTCGGTACATTCATTTACATAACTGATTCAGTTTTTTGATAATGTTAACTAAGTCAAGTTTTTTTCGTTACAGGCCCATGGCTACTCCACTTGGCTCGCCTCCTCCTCCTCCTCTTTCTCCTCCTCCTTCTCTTCCTGTAGTAGCATCACAGTCGTTGTCTACCTTGAAGCGGACATGAAAAGCCACACAGCTATGATCCTTGGCGACTAGACCACCTGGGGCAGATAGACTGGTGGTCCATGTCGATCTTGCGATCGGGAAGGCCGACGATATGGGAGGATATTTAGGTATTTTAGTTTTCATCTTTCATTTTCTTTATTAGCCAAAATTTATAATTTACTAACAATAAAACCTAATTTATTGTGTTGTCAAGTTAAATTTGATATCCCTGAAGCATCTAACGGTAGACAAAGAAAAAATTACTTCAGACTGTGGGGGACCGGTAGAGACAATTTAAATCTGATTTGACGTCAAAATGGGCAATTGCAGCCGACAAGGATAGTGTGGATGACACTGTTTGTGAAAAATATGGCATTAGCAAGGAGAAATGGGCCCAGTTTTGTCAAACCCACAGAGACCCCTCATGGGAGGTATGTACTTTGTCATTTTAATTGTTTTCCACTAAAAATTCAGTTATTATAATACATTGTAATAATGAGTTTCATTAATGTTCGATTTTTGCAGGATGTGCGGAAAAAGGCACAGGCCATCCAGAAACAAAACACCGCCCCTCATGTGTTCTCTCATGGGGGTTATGAATATTTAGAATAGAGGTTGGTGGCTGAGAAGACAAAGAAAAAACTGGAGAAAGTTGCTCAATCCGGAAGCACTGCGGCGGTGATTGACCCTCTATCTCCCATCAGACGACACGTGAAGTGGAAGATGGCCCGCACCAAGAAAACTGGGCAGATGATGTCTGAGGCATCAAAGGAAATTGCAAAGAAGATTGTAAGTCATTTTGAATTAAGAATTGTAATTATCTTTGTTTATTTTGTGAATGACTAAACAAATATATGTGTTCTGTACAGGATTCTTTGGAAGAGCAGGTGTCACAGGGTTCCTTTGTCCCCCATGGATGTCAGGATCTCCTGACTGTTGCCATTGGGTGACCAGAACACCCTGGCCGTGTGCATGCTACTGGAGCTGGTGTGACCATAAAGCAATACTTTGGATCGGCTCCACGAACCTCCCACACTTCTTCCTCCATGGCTCCTGAAGAACTAGAGCAATTGACTCAACAAATCAGGGACCAGTTGGAGGAGTCGATCACACAAAAAGTGACTCGGTAGCTGATGTTATCCTTCAGCCAGATGCAGTCCCAGTTTCAATCATAGATGCAATCACAGGGACTTGCACTGCCTCCGGAGCCTGAGGTTGGTCCCTCAGCTACTCATGTCAGCATAAAGGGGTTTTGTGTTGATCCCTCAGCGACCGATCTAGACATGAGTGACTTAGACAAATGCAGGTTGTACATCGAAGAAAATCCTTCCTGCCCGGTTGCCCTAGGAAGAGTTTATGAGGGATCCACAGTCGTTCATAACATCCCTTTGTTGCATGGCCAAGTGAAGGTTAGTGTTGAGGAGGTTAAAAATGCAAATGCTCTCGTTCCTGTACCCACCGACGAGGTTATTTTAGTGGGGCAGGCACTTAACACCTTCCTTGCTTGGCCGACACATCTCGTCAAGCGTTTATCAAAATTGGTATTTTACTCTCATTATATGCTTCTTTCTTCAATTGAATTGTTCACTGTAATTAAATTATGTTAATTAACTATGTTGGATAAATAGGTAGCTATGTCTCCAGCAAAACCTGCAGATAGGCCGGATCCTGAGGTACATGATCCCCTATATCTGATGACATTGACCATCCCATAGCTTTTTTTGAAGTCGTTGTAGGTTATGTGGGATGCTTCCTTGTTCGGGCTGTTTAATTCAGACTTCCCCTTGTACATAAAGCATGAAGATCTGTCTGAAATAGCACATGGTGGTCAATGTCTTAGCATCTCTGTTATACAATTGTGGATTTTGTAAGTCAATTTAGATTATTATTAATTACCTAAGTTATTGTTTTAAATTCATACATAATTAACTTTGTGTTAACAACAATAAGCATCTGACTGAGACAAGTATGCGAGCGGGGAATTCTGATGTGTATGGATTCCTCGAGCCACAGTCCATTTAGAGATCTGGACAATCGCAATTTGAATCAGAAAGTTACATGAAGAGTTGGATGCAGAATTCAAAATGCATTGTCTGGTTTTATTCCTTGCATAACAAGCCAGACAACTACCTTAAAGGAATAATTAATAGGTCAGCGTTGTTTTTCAATACATTTGCATTAGCATTACTCAACAACATCAATATTTTAATGTTCCTTGTATTCAATAGTGCTTTGAAAGGACTTGATGATACTCCACGACCTAAATCCAAGGCTGGTGCTAGGTGGATTGTTGTTAAGGTATGTGATTTAAATAAAACTTCTACTTATATATATTTTATGTGTGTGTACACTAATTGTAGTTAACATCTAATATTCAAATTTCATTATGTATTTAGTGTAATAGACAAAAAGGAAACACTAAGTGTGGCTATTACATGATGCACTGGAAGTCCACTATAATCTTAGTAAGTTTCAAGAATAATTGGAAAACGGTAATTGTTTATTTCAAACAAATTTAATTTTGTTATCATTGGTATTACATTATTAACTTATGTTTTATTTGATCATGCAGTATTTTAATGATGTTAGACCATTGGAAGCAGAGAGATTGAAGGCGCTTCGCATCCAGTGGGCACAGTATTATCTCAAAGTTAGAAATGAAACTTAAGATGTTAGGGAACTACGTAATTTTAGTTTAGTTACTAAGTTTACTAGCTTGCTTTACATTTTTTACAATTGCTAATTCCTTTTAGCATTGAATATTCTTTATTGATAGTTATTAATAAATTATTTATTCATAGTTATCAATTGATTTTTTGCAATGCATAGTTTACTAGCTAGCTTTCTGCCAAAAACTGTTTCAAAGCAAAATGCAAATGATATATGCTGTGTTGTGTGGTCTGATTTGAAATTTAAAAGTTAAATTTTTGGGTTTTTTGTAAAAACAAAAAGTGTATTAAAAAAATTCCTAATAACAACATCGGTTTTTTTAAAAAACCCATGTTAACATATAAGTTAACATCGGTTTTTGAGTGAAACTGATGTTAACGTTTGGAAGTTAACATCGGTTTTTGTACTAAAACCGATGTTAATTGTCAACATTCATACCTTTTATGGTGTAATTCTTATTATATAACATCGATTATTTAAATAACTGATGTTGTCAATTTTATGTTAACATCAATTTTTTAAAACTGATGTTAACGATAATACTTTCAACATTGGTACTTTCAACATCGGTTAAAAACCGATGTGGAAAGTCATAAACAACCGATGTAAAAAGCATATTTTCTAATAATGAAATCATATTTTTTGTTTTCTTTTCTGCAAGAAAAAACTTATTAATAATTAACAGAGTACCATAAGTACTCTTAGCAAAAACAAACAAACACTAACTAAACCTCCCTTAAATGCAAAATATATATATATTAAGATCTAGCCACTGCTGATGATCCAACCACCATAGCAATCTAATGTTCCAACTACTAATTAATGTTTTCTCCTTCCTCCCTTTAGCTTTTCAGCCCAACATTTTCCATAATTCCTAAATCTCATTTGCTACTTCTTCATTTAATTTGTTAAAGATCACACAATTCTACTATTTACTGTCACTACCTATAACAAAATTACTTCAGACAGTTAACACGCGTTATTAGATTTGTGCTTCTCTATGAGTGCTGAACTATGTGCTTGACAAATATAAACCCTATTTGTGACTATTTCTTATTTTTATGAGATGTAGTTCTCCTTTCAGACATTGTCATTAATATTTATGCTATTAATTAGTTTCTACCTCCTAAACCTCATTCACCTAAGTGTTATAATTGGGTCGAAATTGTTTGGAATTTTGACCCACCATCACCACCTGAATGGTAAACCCTTGGACACCAAGTTAATGTTGGACCATGTTTGTGTTCCTCTTCCACTTAGTGATTATTTTTTTCTTCTGGTTCACCACCAAACATTCTTAGACCTAGTAGATATAAACTCCCTAGACCCCATTAGTTTCCTAAGACAGAACTTTAAATAAAAAATTTAATTTTTTTATGTTGTTTTCTAATTAGTATTAAAGTTTCACCTTAGTAGTTTATCTAGGATGCAACAAAATAGGGATGGGGACATATACGAGGACAAGGACGGGAAATGGCAAATCTAGAAATCCCAAGATACGAGTATGGTTAGGAAACAACAAATTTTTTTAATATTTTTTTTATTTTTCTCCATCTCTTTTTTCGATCTCTCATGGATGTTAAATGGCATTGTAGGTGCCCATTAAATATGTTCCATTTCACACTTTCCATTTTACATAGAGACATAGACCTAATTCGGTTATCATCATTATTATTATTATTGTTATCGTTATTATTAAAGAAACAACTTGTTTTCTTGTAGTTGTACTTGTTATAAGAAAGCCAAAAAACATTAAAACAAACATTTATTACTAAAAAATGTGAAATATATATACTATAAATAATGTAAGAGACATCGATAAACAATAAGTTTCCTATGTTTTTGTTGGAGAATTAGAAGGTCCATTGGCAACAAGCTGACAGCAGAGGAGAAGAATCAAAATTCAGAACAGAAGCAGACATGGCCGAAGGAAGAAACAATGACAAAGACAAAACCATGAAGCCCCTTCACTTAACAGATTGGCTCTTACTCACTATCGGCACCACCGGTGGACCCCTCGTGATACATCTCTACTTCCCCTCCAACTTCCTCAAAACCGTTGGCATTCCCCCTTAAAATTTTTCTTTTTTAAAAATTTTGGACTACGGGGACACACGTGTAGGCCACCGTCGTCCCCAATACATCCCCACAAAATGAAGTCGTCATCCCCATCCTAGCTAGCCGTACACAATAAGTCAACATCATCGTCTAGCTGTCTCATAGTTGAACCCGACTTGTCCCCATGCAATACCGGAAATGGAGAACGCCACCTAGCAGGCACCCCCGTGCTTCATATATTTATATTGACTTTTAATGCAAAATTTGATTATACAATTAAATTACTAAGGTGAAACTCTTATTCTGATTAGTGAACCAAAACACAAATCAAAACTAGCATGTCATTTAAAAAAATTGGGTGTAATAATTATGAAGGTTTTGTCCTCAACTTGACAAGGATAAGGTTAAATTTTAAGTGTGTATTTTTGCAAACAACTAGCAAAATATAAGTGTACAAGCACGAGAATCAAGGCAAATTCACTTCAAATAAATTCCAACCCCAATATTAACGATGGTGTAGAAAATTTATCAACCCAAATTACCCTTGTTGACTCTACTTTTCACAAATATAAGAACAGTTGCTATGCACTCCATAACACTAAGATAACTAGTGCAATTATGGGTGATAGTGAAATTGGGTGTAATAGATAATTCTCTTTATTTAGGCCACATACAAACTAAATTGTGAGTATCTAGCTCTTATATATACCTTTTGCTTGTTATTTTCACTGAAGATTAGATTAATGCAGTTTTGGGTTTTGCCTTTCTCTTTTCTACTACAAAACTAGCAAACCAAGTTGGAGATGCAGAAGCTGATATGGATCTTGATCTTTAGAGACAAATATTGGATCCTAGATTAAGAAGGTACGTTATCTGATTTGAGTTTCGATTTATTCTTGCAATAAGAAGGTTTTGTTTACATGCATGCCATTTAATGTCTTCTATAATTTTTCTTTTTAAACCTATTTGGTGCCCGAAGATCAAGGGAGAATAAGAAAAATGATTTGGCCAATTTGTAGATTCAAAAGAAAACTTTTGAGGTGAATAATGTTATTAATATTTTTGGAATCAATGTTTTTGATAAGGTTATTTAAAAATTTAATTTTTAACTAAGCTAAATGATGTGAATGATCTACATGATGTGATCAACCTTATTTAATGAGGTGGGACTATTATTGTTGATCTATTATTATAACAGATTTATATATTTGTATGTGTATACATATGCATACTAGAATAGCCCAAAAGCAACCGGTACAAGATTTGTACCAAAACAAGAGGCAGGCTCAAATAGTAGAAGAAGAAACATTGTACCAATAAATTGATATTTTAAAGAACTATTCAATGTTCAAAGATGGTAATTAATGTTAATTCTCTAGCTCTAATCCCCATCTTATCTTATCTTCAGCATGTTTTTTTTTGTTTGTATGTGTATGCATGGTCAAAATCTAGTTGTTTCATTAAACCAACTTGCAAGACATGAATTAATAGAGATAATTTCACTAATTTTAAGGATTTTTCTTTTCAGCTGAAATTGAGAAGAACAAAGGCAACGTGACTAGGGAGAGGGAACTCCGAGTGATAGACCAACAAGAGGAATTGCAGGTAGGGTTGGTTAATTTGAATATTGGTCCATAGGATCCTATGTCCTATTATCCAACCTCAAATTATTATGCAAACTCATATCAAGGTAACAACATGACATGTATTAATTTTATTTATGTTTGCATCCATTCACATAAAATTGGTTCATGTCAATAAATTATTTCTTCATTTTTTTTGTTATAAAAAGATTTTTTAAAAATTATTTACTACTATTACTAGTAATTAAAGAATGATTCAGTTACATAAGAGAGATTCTTATATGCTCTTCAAATAGAAAAAAAAAGTTTTAAATGATTATTGTGTGTGTGTGTGTGTGTGTTACACATCACTTGTAATTGTACTAGCTATTTTGGTGAAAGATCACTACTAAAAAAGTGTTTTTATGATGGTTTTGAAGGACATTTTACGATGATTTTCATCGTTGTAGTCATCGTCATGAAAAATCAAGACTTCTGACGACGATTTTCAAACCATCTTAGAAGGGTATAAGTTCTAAGACGATTTTGTCTTAAAATCGTCTTAGAATGTCTTTTTTAAAAATTAAAAAAATAAAAATTTGAGAATTTGAAGATGATTTTTTTAGAAAGTAGACCTTCTAAAACAGTTTTTCAAAGAACCGTCTTAGAATATCTTTTTTTCAATAAAATTTAAATAAATTAAAAATATTATTTTCTTTATAGATATAATAAAAATATTAATAATATTATTTTATTTATATTTTTAAAACAAGAACTAAAATAAAAGTAAGATGATATTTGTAATTACAAGAAAAAATAAAAAGTATTTCCTTATATTAAACGTATCCTTAAATTTATGTAGCACGTTCATTCAAGGGATAAAGTTTACATGCAATATAATCAATAAACCACACATATAGTAATATAGTCAATCTAAGTAGAAATTGATTAATGTGATGCATGATAACCAATATATGCAAAACATCAAAATCTACACTTCTACTTATTTTTTTCTCCAACCTAATTGAACAACTATTTACATGATAATATGTATAATGAAAAGGTAGATATGCATAACTTCATAAAACAATTATCTATCCTAAATAAAAAAAGGTTACAATATATATCAATATTGGTGGGCCAGAGATCAATATAAAAAAATCATTTGCATTTATAACGAGAAGGTTACACTTTTGGTAATAAACTTAAAATATATCAATATTGGAATTTTGAATTGTGCAAGTGTTAGAAGTATTAAAATGCAAAATTTGCTTGTTATGTAGTTCAAGTTACTCTTAAGTTTGTTTTATAACAATAAAACAATAATATGGATCATATTGAAAGAGAAACAAGGTTCATTTCTCGGAAAGACAACCCAAAAAAATTGTTTTTTAATTAAAAAAAATGAATTTTCTCATTATAAAGATTTCACTGAAACCTCAAGCTCCTTATCCTATAAAGTCATTTCCCACTTTCAAGCATCAAAATGTTGAGTAAGGTGGGTTCTAGTCTATGGAATAAGCAAGTTTTTTCCCATATAAAAACAGAGAGGTGAAAAAGAAAAGTAAGAATGAGGAATGTTATTAGCTAGAGACCGGAGAATGTAGAATCTCATTTAAAATAAAATGAAGCATGGAAACGACCATGTTGCGGAAACAAAAAATGAGCATGGAAATTGTAACATTGAATTGAATACCTTAACTGTTTTGGTTAAATTTCCATCTCTAATTATAAAAGCAATGTCCAATGTTTTGTCCACTTCAATATTTAAACCTGCACACACATAGAAGGTTCAACATTCATCATCATCAGGCACTAAACAATTCAAATGTTATCCAAGAACTGACAGTAACACAGTTTGCAACTAAAGAATATATAGCCTACTTGGTGAGCACCACAAAATAGTGAAATTTTATAAGCAAAATCAGGTGGGTGCATGCAGATGAAAAACTCCAAATAACACTCAGATCATAGGCTGACAGTCATTCAAGCAAAAAAAGACATGCCTTTAGGAGGTCAAGGACAAAAGTTTATAAGCCCAACAAAGCAAAGGTTTCAAGAAAGCCTTTAAAAGAATAAAACATAAAGAGAGAGCCAGGTGGAAGCTTCTGCAACACTAATTTGGTTAGCTAAATTCAAGCTCACATTTCACCATAATCAATTTACAAGCTACTGGAGAATGTTAGAAATGTTGGTTAACATTTACAATGTTTGTAATTCACCTAAAGGAACAAACTATATCTTAAAACATGAATCACTGAGAATCAGTTAACTCCTAACTTCCCCTTCAACACATATATCCATCTACCCAGACATCGAGATAGTTTTCTAAATGCATCAGATTCAGAATTTGTCGAGGTCAACAAACAAAAAGTACTATAGCATATTATAACAACCCCACCCCCCTAATACTATTTATTTTCTAAGTCTTAGAAGTAACTATCAGTTAATTTGTAACATTTCAATAATTATTTTCCTAAATTACATATACACATATATGTGTGGAAATGTTTTTCTTTTTATAAATTAAACCCAGTAAATAATATTTTGGAAAATATAAGTATGGATATTAAAATTCTTGTTTGGGCCTTGTGTAGTTGTATGATGATGCAAAGCCTCTCTTCAATGAACCTCAATCAAACAAACCTCCCTACAAAAAAAAATGGGTTACACAGTTTCCTTCTTATGCAACAAGAATAACAACAACAACCATAAAAGATGGAGTAAGCCACTAGATTAGTCATTGCTCGTTTTCAAGCTGTAACAATTTCAAGAGGCATCAATAAGTAATGCATCAATGTTTTTCAAAGCTATCAGTTTGAATTACTATGTGCTAGTTATAGTTCATTTCAAAACTTCATGATGCATGTTATTGTTAACTGCTTAGGTAAATCATATATCCACTAAAATCACGTTACTCACAGTTAACTTACATGTTTTTCCTCTACTAACCACATTTTCTATCCAAGAAAATGTTCCATGTGAGAAGAAGCAGGTCTTCAAGCCTGTAATGAACAACATTATTTGATTTTGTTAGGAAATCAAAATTAAAAACACATAGGAATCTTGCACAAAAATTAATTTTTTGGCATCGAATGACTGAACTCTGAGAAGTAAAGTGGTAGCTGCAAGGGTGAACCGCTGCAAACAGTTTGGCCGTGTGATAAGAAGATCTTGCGGTTGAGAAGCCCTAGGATTCTATAACTCAGTTGGCGGATGGACATGATTATGATGCTTCCACTCTGTGCGATTCTCTGCAGCACCTTCACCACCATGTATGCGCTCGTTGAATCAAGTCCATGTTGCCTCGTCCAAGAATAGAAGGTTTTTGTGAATCTACCTTTCTTTATTCAACCAACCCACACAAGCGTCCAACCTCACAAATTTGGATTTTGTTGTAGCAATAGAAGAGGGGAATTGATTGATTGTCTCTCAGGTAACCGAGTACCTTTTTCAAGCTTTCATGGTTGTTCCCATTTGACCCTTCCACACACAATGCATTTTGGGTTTTAAGTTCCCTGTTTTTTTGCAATTTTTAGTTGGATCGGTCTTCAGGGTTCAATTTCCTTGCCAGCATAGTAGATCTAGGTTCTTCAAGGTTAGAAAGTTGCCTTTTTTTTTCTTCCTTTGATTGTTGTTTTATTTTGTGTTAAATGTTGAAAGATCAAAAGACTGGAAGAGTTACATTGTGTTGTTTATTCCCCCCAAATTGATTAGATTTTGTGACCCTTTATTAAATTTCTTTAAAAAATATTTTTAGTGCACAAATTAGTCTTACTTTTTATGGTTTGAATTTGAGCCAATTGGGTTTCTGTTTTCATATTGAATGTTTTCTATTTATTGTAATACCCCATTTATCAGCTTCATTAATTTTACTCATAGATCTCCAAAGTTTTAGTAGTTAATAACATTGTTCAAGGTTTGAACTTTGATTTGATGGGTTTGATTTGTGTTTTGTGGTGACACAGGAGTATTGTTGTCCTAACACTTGGTGTGTCAAAGAAGGGCTATCTTCCTTTCTACCTGTGTTTTGCATTGTGTACAAGAGTTTGAGAAGTGACATCTGATAGACAGCGATTCTCTTCATGTAGTTCAATCACATAAACAACCTTATTCTTGTTTGTCGAGTGCACCAACTTGTTCAGGAAGGCCTAGGCCTTAAGTATATGTTCAAGATAAAGGCCTTGTAACTCTATGTTTTTTATATGAATTACAATAATTCTTTTGTACCCTAAAGTTTGAAAATATAATTTTAGGCTCATATAGATATGAAGTTATCAATTCCCCTTTGGAAACTTGCAGTTATGGTATGCACCTAATTATTGTTACCGATTTGGAAATGTAGCTTCTATTATGAATTTCAATGAAAATATGGTGAATCATCTGAAACTTTTTGCTGTGTTTAATTCTATATTGATGATAATGATGATTTCTTCATCATTTGGTCTTGTGATATCATGGTGTTTTTCTTTTTCCTTGATGCATCAAATAGTACTTATTCTTTAATGATTTTTCATGTGATGAGATGGAGAGTGCGGTGATGGCATAAGTGTTGTATGCTTTGTGTTTGCTTCACTATTTTATATGCTATCCAATGGTAACTACTGAATTCACAGTGAAATCATGATGAAATTTCATCTGCTATCTTATCCGGCATGAAATTTTCAATTGATTATTAGGCTAAGTTTGCTCTGATTTGATGGGTATGCCCATGGATAGATAGTAAATGCAATCTTGCTTGAAGAAAACTGAATAAGTGAATTGTAAACAATTTTCTTTTATTGCAAGTTGGAATGATAAAATCCATGGCCTGACAGTGCTTGCTAATAAAATCCAGGTGATATGAACATGAAAGGTATGAATAATGCTCTATTTTCCAATTTTTCTTGGCAGTTTCAATGTTAGCAATGTTGAATGTTATTATTATTAATAATGTTTATTTGACACTTTGAGTTCATTATTATGTAAGTTTCTGAAATTTGTGTTTTCCACTTTATGTGTATATGCATGCAAATTATTATGTGGAAAACATATTATGTTTTTGTTAATGAAAGAATGACCTTTGTTTGAACTCATTATGAACTTCTCATTTTATAGTCATATTAAAGAAAAGGATAATATAGTAGTACATGGAAGAGAATATGTTGATTAAATGACATGTAACCGTCATGATTTTTATTGTTTTTTATCTTTAATTATGATTAATGATATATGGAGTCAATTTATCTAAAGTCTTTTAATGCGCATTATGATTTATGTAATTATTAAATCATGAAGTGTTATGGCATCACAAGAGTCAAGTGAGAGAATGTTAGAAAAAAAATATTAAATAACATGATAATATGACTCATGTGAATTAAGGGCCTAAACTTGATTTAATAAAATAAAGAGACCTATTGGCAAATATGGGAAGTTAATAAACTTATGGGAATTTAATAAACTTCTGATAACTAACTTGATGGAAGTTTGTTAATAAAAAGGCAAAGGGTTCTATCTCTACCATAAGAGTTTTTTCCTCTAATTACCCATCAAGAACGTGAGAGGAAAATAAAAGAAAGAAAGAGATAGATTGGGACAAAGAAGATTGAAGAACTTATATCTTTCATGGGTAAGGTAAGTTCTACTTATTTTCAAACTGTATGAGGGAATCATAGATTCTAAGATCCTTACAATATGTAATAGATTCATTAAATATAAATGTATAGAATCTATAACTAACAAAACATTGTTGGACTTGTACCTGTTTTACTTGGAGGTGACTAGAAGAGGAGGATATCACCAGGTATATTGACCTCACGATTTTAGTTGGTTTTTATTTGCATGTATTGATGCTTTTATGTGCATGCCAACTTTATTCAATATTCATCCAAATCAGTTATGGTTCTATAATCAAGAGAGGCTAAAATAGTTTTAACTATCATTGCATGAATTCGTCTCAGATATTGAAATTTAATATGGTGTTATGAATTTTCTATTCAATGTTTCCAATTTTCAGGTTGGTCGAAAAAAGAAATCGGGCCAAGTAGTCTCATATCCTCTTTTCCTTACTTTAATTTTCCTTGGGAAATATTTTATATCTCTAACTATTTTTCATTTTGTTTCATTTTTTCATTTGATGTTATGTTGTAGACATTGTATGGACCCTAATGGTTAGTTCTATTCTTTGTCACACTCCTTCATTTCTGTTCTATACTTCTCAAAATGAATGAAATACTGAAATCCAAGATCCCAATTCTTTGTAGTAGGGACAAAATGAGTATTTGATTAAGAAATTCCTTTTTTTATATAGTTAAATTTATTAGTTGAAAAGTTCTTGCTCCATGGTCCCCGCTTATATATTTAAAACATGCATAATTAGAGAAAAATAGATTAAGGTATATGTACATGTTTTGGCTGAAGATATGCATGCTTGTTTGTACAAGACCAGTGAAGTACAAAGGACCTTACATCTGTTCTACCCTTCACAACCGTCTGATTTCAATGGTTGTTGGTCAGGCTCAGCCAAAATACTTCCTAGGTGGAAACCAGCCTTATTGGGTTGAGTTAATGAATCCTCAAGTGTTTCAGATGATATCAAGAAAGGATGGGATGGAATCCATGTAAGTTTGACTAATTAATTTCTTAATTTGTTATTTTGTTCATTTTTTGTGAATCCAATATACAACTCTTGATTGAACATATATAGAGGCCTTGAACTTATTCTAGTTTTATTATTATTATAGTTTATTGAACATGGTTTATGATACATGGTTTAAAATTACACGAGCCAGCTCATGGCATGGCAATGAAATTATTGAGACTGTACGAGCTAGACTAAACACAAATTTATGTTGACCTATGGATTCTTTTTAATAAATTCAATGGACTAACCTTTTCTTTAATAATATAATGTAAATATATTTGCAGACTTTATCCAAAGAAATAAAATTTATTTTTTAATAATATGTGCGTGTCTCCAAATAAATTAGTCTTATTAGTTTAAAAATATGCTTAGTGCAAAGAAAAAAAGTATCATAGCCAAAAGAGTTATGTAACTATAATTTTAGAGCATAATGTTTGGCATTATCGATTAAGACCGTACATTCAAGCAACAAGCAGCATAATTATGTAACATCTCAAATGCCACTTTGCTGCTATTAAACATTGTTAGTTTCCTTTAACTTTGACATTTTTTTCTTTTTAATTCATTGTCACTTTGGTTACCACATCCTTTACAATTTTTCTTTTCTTTTTGTGACATGTTTTAATGTAAAATTTATAATCAAATTATAGGAAAACATTGCAATGCTTATTTTGGTACTTGTATATTCCTTATGCATGCAATAATTCATGACTATAATTCATGAGACATGGACTCGGTCTGTTTGCAACATCACACATGAAATTCATATAATATTGCTCACTCTTTGTTTTGTAGGCAAAAGGAGTTAACTCGGGCCATATATTGGGATTGTTAATGTAAATGCAAGGATAACTATTTTGACAACTTGGATCCATGACCTTTCAACATCAAAATCGTAATTTACAACTACATTGTACAACTCTCTCAATATATCTTTATATCGATCTCTATCTTTATCTATCTATATACTTGTTTTTCTTAATTTAAAAATATATTTTAACAAATTATACTCCCTAGAGCTAGAGTATATTCTTTCTAAAACATTTTTAAGGTATATTTGTTAAAAATTTCTTTCTAAAAACTTCCAGAAAAAGTATATATACTGAGAGAATTATAGAGTATCAAGTGAAAATATTTCCATTTTAATAATGAAATAATTTTAAATCAAAGTCATACAACCATTTATAAGGTCAAGATTAAAATTATTTAAAAATCGACTGCAAATAAAAAATTATGTTACCTTTGTATAGGGTAACTTTTCTACAAAACGTTTGACTTTTGAGATTGATTTCCTTTGCAGGCTGATCCAAATGATGCTGATGTTAGAGGCAGAATAATTAATGTTGGTATATTGATCATTGATAAAAAAAAAAAAAGGAAAAGATAACGTCTATTGTTATTCCCTAGGGAGGTACCACATCATGTTATGTTTACTTGACTTAGACAAGAGTGTGATTCTAGACATTTTTATCATATTGTTATTCTCCTTTGAATGTTGATAGCATAATTTATATATTCAAATTACTAGTTATTTCTGGTTAGCATAGTGGAATGATGATGGTAAGAGAGTAACTTATTTTTCTACTTTGTGAAATGATCATAAGAATACAGTGTTATACTCAAATTCATTATTCTAATTTTTTTAAAAAAAAAATTAATTTTTTTCTTCTGAAAAATACATTCTAATTAAAAAATTATCTTATAATCCTTAATTTTTAAATTTGTTTCTTTTAAAAGACATCCAAGACGATTCTTTGAAAAACTATTTTAGAATGTTTACATTTTAAGATGATTTTTCATTTTTTAGGAAAAACGTTTTAGAATGCTCAATTTATTTTATTTTTTTAAAAAAAAATATTCTAAAAAGATTCTTTAAAAACTCGTCTTAGATTGTAAACATTCAAACACGGTTTTTGCAAAACCATGTTAGAATTCTCAATTTTTTTTCGGAGTTTGAAGTCCACTCTTTTTATCAGTCACCATCATACTCCACCTATGCCAAAAATGAATTCTGGTAAACTTCAAGAATTTAGATTAAAAATACAAAACATGTTATACACACACATACACCCCAAGTTAGTGTTGGACCATGTTTGCATTCCTCTTCTGCTTAGTGATCATTTCTTCTTCTAGCCCCATTAGTTTCCGAAGATAGAACTTTAAATAAAAAATAATAATAATTTTTTATGTTGCTTTCTAATTAGCATGAAAGTTTCATCTTAGTAGTTTATATTGACTTTTAATGCAAACTTTTATTATACAATTAAATTATTAAGGTGAGACTCTTATTCTGATTAGGGAACCAAAACACATATCAAAACTAGCATGTCAATTAAAAAATTGGGTGTAATATTTATGAAGGTTTTGTCCTCAACTTGACAAGGATATGGTTCAATTTTAAGTGTGTATTTTTGCTGACACCTAGCATAATTTGAGTTTACATGTACCAGAATCAGGGCAAATGCACTTCAAATAAACTACAACCTCAACATTAACGATGGTGTTGAAGATTTATCTACCCAAATTACCCTTGCTGACTCTGCTTTTCACAAATATAAGAACAGTTGTTATGCACTCCATAACACTAAGAGAGCTAGTGCAATTATGATTGATAGTGAAATTGGGTGTAATAGATAATTCTCTTTATTTAGGCTACATACTAATAAGGGAATAATGGCTAAGAAAATTAGTGAGAGAGAAAGAATGAGAAGGGAAGAGAAAGAGAGAATATTTTTCTCTTAAAGTTATTCCCTTTTTTCCTAGTACTCACGAAAAGGTTATAACAACCTTGATACATGAATTCCTAGGGGGACAAGTGTCCCTCTTACAAAATTGTAAAATAAACATAAACATAATTTCATAAATTACTTTTATTTCTGACTAGGGTCATTTGGGTCAGATGTAGACTTTTAAATAAAGAGGCCTTTTTCAATTGTGCTTGGGCCTATCTGCCTGTTCTGGTGGCCCATTTTATTTGATTGGGCTGTTTTGCTCTGTATCACATACAAGCTAAATTGTGAGTATCTAGTTCTTATATATACCTTTTCCTTTTTGTTTTTTTCACTGAAGATTAGATGGAGAACCCTAAAGAAAATAACAAGGTAGAGAACCATCATACGGTGAATGCAATTTTGAGTCCTACTTTTGTCTTTTCTGCTACAAAACTAGCAGACCAATTCGGATATGCAGAAGGTAATCCTACTCCAGAACAACAAATATTGGATCCTAAATTAAGAAGGTACCTTATGTGATTTGAGTTTCAATTTATTCTTGCAATAAGAAGGTTTTTGTTTACATGCATGTCATTTAATGTCTTCTTTAATTTCCTTTAAGAATATTTTCTAACCGATTTGCTGCCCAAAGATCAAGGGAGAAGAAGAAAAATCATTTAGCCGATTTGGAGATTCAAAAGAAAACTTTTGAGGTGAATAATGTTATTAATTTTTTTGGAATCAACATTGTTGACAAGGTTATTTGGAAATTTAATTTTAAACTAAGCTGAATGATGTCGTATGATCTACACAATGTGATCAACCTTATTTAATGAGGAAGGACTATTGTTGTTGATGTATTATTATAATGCATTTATATATGTATGTGTATACATATGCAGAATGAAATAGCCCAAAAACAACAACTACAAGATTTGTACGAAAATAAGAGGCAGACTCAGATAGTAGAAGAAGAAATAATGTACCAGGAAATTGATATTCTTAAGAATTATTCAATGTTCAAAGATGGTAATTACTGTTAATTCTCTGGCTCTATTCCCCATCTTATCTTTCTTCAGCATTTTTTTGTTTGTATGTGTATGCATGCACAGAATCCAGTTGTTTCATTAATCCAACTTGTAAAACATGAATTATTAGTGATAATTTCACCAATTTTAAGGATTTTTCTTTTTAGGTGAAATTGAGAAGGACAAAGGTGAAGTGATTAGGGAGAGGGAACTCCAAGTGATAGAGCAACAAGAGGAATTGCAAGCACAGTTGGTTAACTTGAATATTGGTCCACAGGAGTGTCCAATTATCCAACCTCAATTTATTATGCAAACTCATATCCAGGTAACAACATGACATGTATTAATTTTATTTATATTTGCATCCCTTTACATAAAATTTTTTCATTTCAATAAATTATTTGTTCATTTTTTCGGTATAAAAAGATTTTTTAAAAGGATTATTTACTACTATTACTAGTAATTAAAGAATGATTCAGTTACATATGGGAGATTCTTATATGCTCTTCAAATAGAAAAAAAATAAATTTGTATATTATATGTGTGTGTGTGTGTGTGTGTGTGTGTGTGTAACACTAGTAGTACCCTAGTGTGTTGCTAACCAGTCTGGCTTGCTTTTGCATGTATTTTTTTATTGTACCTGATGCTATTGTGAATAAGACAACAAAGATGGTCCTTGTAGATGGCATTTGTCTTCATGTATAATTAATTAATGTGAGTTTTGAATATTTTTTTTTCTTGAGTGGAAGTTCCAATGAAACTGTACTTTATTTAAGGAAGCTTCTTTAATTCGTTTTTTTAATCAAAATAAATTAAACTAGATGTACAATAATTTAATTGTGCAATGAATTTTATATTAAATCAATGCAAAAATGTTCTCAATTTCTCGACCAATTTGTAAGCTTATTAAAGGCATATCCCTCAACAAAAATTAATTATACAAGCAAATCTTAAACTGTATATGCTTTTATATTATTCATTACTTTTGTCTCATACTCTCTATATGTTATTTATTCTAATTCAAATATGAATTCCATTCAAATTGACATTTAAGTTATTTGTTTGCTTTAATGTAAAAAATAGTATTAAAAAACCTTTATTTTATCAGTTTTTCATATGCTTCCTTTCAATTAGTCTTATTTTTTCTCTAATTATAATTGATCATTAAATATTTGTAATAGTTTTCATATGAAATCTTCGACATACTAATACTACATGCAACAAAATAAAGTCATATCTCAAGTGGTGAAAATGGTCGTTTACACATATGATCTATATCAATTGACCCTCTAAGAAATTTGAAATCATAGTAATTAAATAAAGAAATCAATGCAATTGTTTTGGAATAATTGCTATGTCTATGTTTTAATGGTTTCTCATGTGTTTTAATTTTCTTGTGTCTTTGTAAATGAACTAGTATTGCCTTTGTCTCATAAAAATATAATAATTTCATTTTAAAATACAATTTTTTAACATAATTAATTTATCTTTGAAAATGTATAATTTTGTAGATGCACACATCTCTTCAACTGAGATTTTCTCATACTTTTCAATTTTGAGTTAAGTTGCAGCAAATGAAGTGGATCCACTTGAGTCATACATACCACCAGAGCCAAGGGAGATGCGGTTTCCTGCTGTGCCAAATTTGCATGATTTGAACTTGAGTCTACCCAACAACATGGGATCGGTGGATCAGACAAATCTTACAAGGGAAACCGCTCCGAATCACAAACCTTAATTAGGCGTCACTTTACTTTAGATTTCCCAGTTTTATGATTGCTTAATATGACTTGAAATTTGGAAGGTTGGTTTTTGTTTCTAGTGTGTTTCTATATATATAGTTGTTGTCTCTAGAAGTTGTAGTGGTTCACAGTAAGCAATTATGAAGAATAGGATTTCAAATGTACTGCTTTTGTTTATGTGGAGGGTTATTAATTATTAATGTTCTAGTTTTATCAAATATTGTTTCCCTATTTAATGAGTATTTGATTAAAATGATATATGGCTTCTAATTTGCTATAACTAAAGTTTTCGTTGCTTTAAATTTTATGAATAATCAAAGAACCTTTACTATAAAAGTTAATTATGTTAGCAAAAAGGTACATTTTTAAAAACAAAGATGATTTATAGCATAAGTGAATAGGATTAGAGAATTCCAGACTATTCAATTGCAAGCTAATCAACATGAAATGCGTAATTCAGATGCAATTGATGTCGACTGGATCTCAACCTCTAGCTTGGGAAAAATGCATGCTTACAGATATTTAGATCAATGCTAGGTTGGAACATATCATATCCTACAATCAAAACTAGACTTTTATCTCTTCTTTTTCTATGATATCAAAATTGTACAAAACTAGTTTATGAATTTTTTGTGTCTTGCTCTCTAATTTTTGGTTCTTTATTGTATGATTTTGAGCAACTTTAATTGACAGTTCAGGTCTATCAAAACTGAACTATAGACTTGAAGTGAGATCAACTGTGTGTTATTCTACAACATATGTTGGTTGTAGTGCAATCGCCTTTTTTTATAGTATTTTTTAAATTATTTAATAAGCAGCTTTGGAACATTTTTATATTGTGTTATGCATGGTTTAGTGACTTCTTAGTAATAGAGACAAAATATTACTTAAAGTAATTAATTTTTTAATTTTAGTTTCCATATAAGCTTAAAATAACCATCAATCATAACGGTCTATGGACATTCCCATAAAATGAAGCCCTTGACAAATCCTATTTTTGGTATTCCAATTAGAAGATCTAATATGTTATGTTCTGGCCGATGGCTTAAAATGTGAGTTAGTGAGTGTCTGTGTTATCAAAACTGATTCAAATATATCGATTCAATTGAGAACCAGTAATATAATTTGTTTGAGTTGGTTATTTGACCAAAAATGCTATTAGATTAGATGTGGTATAGTGTGTTTGGTTGTTTTTGAAAGTGAATTTAATTTTTGACTTGATTGAAGGAAGAGATGTGACTTGTTAGTGAATTGGCGACTCAATAGGTTTCCTAGTAAACCATTGTGTTTCAAACTATGAAGCCTACATACGTGATACGACACGGATACTATAAATTTTTTGAAATTAAGGATACGATATGGACACCTTGATGAATAATTATAAATGAAAATTATATATGGATGCAAAATAAAATATAATTATGCAAATGATCTCTAGTGTTATTAAAACATTGCATATATGCGGATCACAACTCTTGATTGAAAAAATAAATTTATTCAATAAAAGCATGATTTGTGCATTATTCAGAGAGAGAGACCCACTTGCCTAAGTTACTGGAAAAATAAACACCCTCACTGAAAGAACATCCAAAACTGTCGAAAAGGAGTTGTCATGGTCAGAGAAGAAGGGTGTGTCGTGTTTTTGTTTATGTTTTGAGAAGAGGAAATCAGTTGCATTTTGTTTATGTTTGGAACTTTTTTATTTATTTTAAAAACCCTAAATTTAAAACAAAAAAATTATAAAATATAAAAATTCTAGCCATCTTATGTTGTATTCTAGCCGTGTCTTGCAATTTTCTTTTAGAAAATCAAAATATAAAATTGGAAACTACTTGGATATGAATCTGGACATATCTTTGTATTTGACAAGGGTACAACACCAATACTTTTCAGTTTTAGAGTATTGAAGCTTCATAGGTTACAAATATTTTGATATCTTTTAAGGTATATTTTGAATTTTGTTTCAAAATTTTTAAAGAATTTAATTTTCATAACGATAAGTATAAATGTCAACCAATTAAATAAAATTTTTTACATTGTTAGTTTATTTTAATAAATTCATTGTTGAAGTGTGAAATTAACATATTTGAACCCAAAGTTTTTGGCATAAGTTATTTGACACACTTGGGTTCCTTAATCAAGGTTTGAGGTTTGATCCATGAATTGGACATAAAGTTACAATTGGAGGTACCACTTTATCCCAAAATTGACTGATATGATGGGAGACTACTTAGGTGGCAAATAGGAAGTCTTAGATACCTCCTAAATGCAACAAAAGAAAAAAGAAATTAACATAGTTAAAACCTCTCCTAAGACTTTAAACCTCATATGTACTCTGTAATCACTCTAATATCCCCCTAAACATCAATTTTAGGTAAAGGGAAAGGGCAACAAAAAGCATATTCAAGAGAGTGTGGAAAAGCATTCACCTCAATTAAAGAAGCATAAAGATGAGCATGCTCTTGGGGGCTTGGGGATCTCTGGCTTCTCGTCCTTTCTTCCTCGTCTTCCTTTGTTTCTTTTTTTTTTGTTTTCTCTATTCCTTCTCCTTCTTTTAAAACCGGCTCGGAGTATATGAAGTGTGTGGGATAGGGCTTAGTAATTTTTAGATAATAAAAAAAAGTAAATCTATATATTTATTTAGATGGGTTACAAAATCTGATCCTGTTGGAAAGGTAGAACATCACATAAAGGCACAATGTTTGGCATGCCAAAGCCAAGTATAAAACATGAATCTTAGCTAACAAATTGAAAGCAATCATAAGAACTATTACACCAAAAAGCATAAGATCACACTCCTACTGATGATGGACCTCTATATTTAAACCATGGTTGAATACCATAAAGATGATTTTGTTTCTTTGTAACCACAAGCACCAGTAGGTGGCGTGCCAGATCATATACCACAACTCCATACATCCTCAATACCTCAAAAATGAATGATGTTGTGCAAAATGCATATCATGCTAGCTCTTGATGTTGAACTTGACAAACTCCAAACCGTATATAGACACACCACAAAAATAGGCTGATGAGAAAAGTAACATTTGAAGAACAAGTGATACACTTCCTCATCATTATGTGAAAACAAGGTGCATAATTGAGAGCCAAATGAGTTGGCAGTCTACCATATAAAAGTCTCCAAGAAAAGTCCAAAAACTTAGTTGGTGCAATACATTTCTAGAAATCAGCAAATCAATTACCCTCTTGTAAATAATCCACCAATGATTGAGTATCCATAAACAAAGCTGATACATGCTCATATGCATAAGCAACAGAAAACATGATAGCAGTTCCAGACCTCCAACTCCATAAGTCTTGTGAATCCGGATCGAAATTAAATGTACAATAGTGGAGAAAATTTGCTCCAATTGACAAACAAAATCTTCGTCCGAACAAAAAATCTTGGATGCCAACACCATTGTCATTGCCACTGCCATTGATTCCCAGAATTTGTCCAAGCCATAAATATTGGCAATTAAATCCTTCTTTTTGCCGTTAAATCCTCTCATGGTCTTACTTATCCCATTCTTATAAAATTTCCACTACCTCAAAAATTGGATTTTACAATGTTGAACCAATGACGATTTACATTATTTTTTTTACATCTTTTCATTATTTATGTCCTCGTCTTGAACCACATGGGAGACATAACAACTTTAGGAAAAAAATGTAACTCAAACAAATTAAGAAACCCTCATTCTTTCTCTCTCTTGAACCTTACCTCTGCTCTGCCACCATCGACATTGATTTCGGCAACCATAGACCTCACTTTCTAAATCTAAACCCTTGTAGCCATCAAAACCGTTTTCGAACACCACAATACATCTACATATATACCCAGATCAAATCCTTCCCCATGTCAACTGCAACAAAACCAATATACTTTTCTATTATTTTGTATACTTTTCCGGTAACTCTTGTGTTTCAAATCTTGCCAAGTGCAAAATTGGAGGTTTCTTGCAAATCTCAAATTTATTAGTTAGAACTGTTTAAAGCTATTGTTATTTTTATTTTCCTTTTATTATCATGTTGGTTTGAATTTCCTATTGATTGTTTATGGGAGGCATAAGTTTTTAGTAGTTGGAGATTTCTAGGATTATTTGTCCCTCAAGGTTTGAAGCAAACAGTTGGTAGGCACTATAAGAATCATTTGATTTATGGAAAATTATTGAAGTTGAATTCATTCTTTTATTATGCAAAGGTTGTTTATATGGAAACTGGGTCAAACCAAATTGGATTCACCTATGCCAATGAGCTTATAGCATTCTCATTGGTATATCTTGATTCTTATAGATTAACTAATTGGTTCTTCTGCTTCATATTATAGACTTATTTGTATTTTTTTATTTTTGAAGGTGATCTTAACTCTTAATTATTATAATCATATTAAATAAAAATTATTTTCCTTGAATATTAAATAACATCTTAAAATGGATGTATATTGCAAGTTGCCAACCATACAGTGAGAAGTGCATGCAGCAATTCCAATTACTACATATGGGTATGTATCTTTTGTATCTTCTTTTAATATAGTGTGAAGTTGCCAACCTAAGATTCATTCCAGAATGTGTTTACTATATCTATGACCATTTGAGCTCTGTAACTTAACCTAGTCTATGATGCTTATTTACTATTTCTGGACTATAATAATGTAACTAAACTTTCAGTATTAAAACATACAAATTTTATCATAGTTTTATCATCATTTTGTTTCCTAGTAGTTTTATATGTTCTCTTTTTCTGATTAATCTTCATCTTTTTTTTTTATAACAAGACTATTTGAGTATTCCCATTTGGTTAAGAAAACAATGTGTGGCATATTCTCATGTGGGAAAACTGTTCATATGGCATATTGAATTGAGTATTCTTTCAAGCTAATGGCATTGAGTTAACAAACTTAAGTCTAAATCATGACCATAATTTAATTCTCTATGTAAGTACAAACAAAGGAGAAACAAATTCATCACTTTACGTTCATCAGTGAGCATTCATTTATTTAAATTACTAGAAAATTAAAGAATGCAGAGAAAAGGAATTAGCTCAATTTTTTTTCTTCTCAACCCATTAATTTTAGTTTCAGTGAAACCCTAGAGATAAATTTTTCCAAGGAAACCAAAATTCAAGGAATAACTAGACTTACCATCTCATTGGAAAATGTTAATTTTGTGTTGCTTAAAAACTTTGCATATAAAGTTATTGTTGGATACAATCAATCTCTTCCCTTATCAACTCTTAAGACTGAATCAATATGTGATATTTTCTTACTAGAGTATGTTTTGATTGTGAATGTTATAGGAAAGGACTTCATTTTCCCTCATTTAATGAATTCTCCAAGCCTAAATTTTGTTTGAACTATTGGATTTTCCTATCTATAATAATACCTAGTTTAAATTTTTCTTTCTCACTATTTCGAAAAACACTTTCTACATTGGTTAATCTACGCATTCTACATTGGTTATTAACATTCGTCGTAACTAATGTCGTTGAAAGTATAGACTTTTTATGACGGTTCCATAGAGAATCGTCTTAGAAAAAAATATCATTCTAAGACGGTTTTTAATAAAAATCTGTCTTAGAAGGGTATCTTTCTAAGACGGTTCTTAGTTAAAAACCATCTTAGAAGAGTATGCATTCTAAGACGGTTTTTCAGATAACCATCTTAGAATGCTTTTTTTTTAAAAAAAAATAAAATATATTGAGAATTCTAATACGGTTCTCTAAAAAACCATCTAAAAGTCGTCTTAGAATGAATTTTTTTAAAAATAAAATATATTGAGAATTATATAACAAAGTGAAATCAAAGGAATAATTATTTTAGTAGAATAAAGAACCTAAGAAGTCGGGAGAAGAACATACCTCTTGGCCCTTTGTCTTCATTGAGTTTGAAACAGTGCAACCTCGGAATTTACTTAATTAATTGTGGAACAAAAAACAAAAATCAAAATTATTATTGAATGCATCCACTTTATAAATATTCATACTTGAATAAGTAAAGCAGCAAAATACATATCAGGCAATCAATTACTTGAATAAGTTGTTATCATAATCTCAACATTCTAAATTTTTAATAACTTCACCCTAGAAAGAGAATAGACACCAATTTATAAAATTAAGCATAAAAGAAAAATCATGAAACTAGTATTAACCATTTAAAATACAATTCATTCCTTGTATCCATACAAAAAATAAATGATTCCAAGCTACCATTAAGCATGTATTTATCCAATTTTTATATCTCTCATGTGGACTTAAATGCCCTCACTTTATTTATTGATTATTAAGCTCCTTTTCTATCCATAATTGTCAAGTCATAGTTAATACTCCAACATATCATCATATTCATTATACTGGGTAATAATTTATAGGTATATACTCACATGCAGTAAAATATTTAGGAGAATAATGAAACTAGATTAATGCACATTGCAAAAACAAAGTTAGCAACTCCAAATAGATGATAACTCATACTGGAAAGGAGGAAATTTGAAAGAAAAAAAAACAAGAAAGAATGATCCAATGATTAATTAAGACTTCTTGCACCTAAGATAATAATTACTAGTATATGCTACTTTAATTAATTACTCCAATTAGTACAAGGGTTGTTTCCAATATTAACTTCATGCCATAAAGTTCATAAAGCAACAACCTTACTCTTATGCTAAGGTTTATTCGGGAAAAAAAGGAAGTGAAAACACACGGAGAAATGCTACTGCAAAACTAAAAATTTTAGGCATAACAAAGTAGTGAAGAGGCATAATTAATGGTCACGTCATCTTATCAAGTAAATAACAACGAGAATATGTGGTATACTAGGAGTTTATTTCATAAAGTGAAACTAATCGGTGGAGTAACTCCAACCAACAGGACAGGCACCCCAATGTATGAAATTCCTATTTTCCACCCCTCTGCCATAACTAGTTTGGCCTGCATGAAGGATATAGACAGAAACTCCACTTATAAATCATTAAAATAGATATAATGAATTGATACTTAGACTAAGATCATGTTTAAATGCCAATTCTAAATAACAAATATCGGTCAAAATTCAATTAGCCACCTAGGCAATACACAATTGTTCAACAAAAACCAGTATTCTTGCAGCTTTATTTTAGGTGCAATTATGCTATGTAAATTTCATAAATATTCAAGCAAAAATATAAATAGGAAGAGTGTGTGTTTGCTAGCAATTCATAATTTAATTTCAATTTAGTTATTCTAAAATTTCAATTTCCTAGTTTTGGCAACCAACAATATTAACTCATCATTGCAAATATCAATTGTGAGTTTATTTTAGTACTTTTCTTAGAAAACTAATCGTTATCTATCTTAGTTAAGTCTCATCCTACTATAAAACCTACAACAATTTTCTCTCTTAAATAATACTATAGTCAAACCAGTAGTAGTTAAAAAAAAAACAAAAGCATATATAAAATAGTAACAATTGAAAAGCTAGAAAATCAAAAAGAAGGAAGCCAGAACAGAAAAAAGCCACAAAATAATACGATAAATCAAATAAATTCCCAAAAATATTAAATAATTAAAAAGAAAAAAGAAACGAGTAAGGAAGAAATATAGAATCTGGTGGGCTTTGATATGTGATTTAGTTGTCCTTTTGAAGCATGATTTCATCCCCATTCTCTTTCTCTCTCTTCTCACACTCATATACATACGCTCCCTCAAGCCTCACACACAGTTCCAAAACCAGAGGTTGCCTATCCTTCTTGTGCATCTGATACAATCATCCAATATCATCTTCAAGTCATATTTGTACATAAACACCCATTGTCTGTCAACTTCGTTGATGCCCATATTATATCCCTTTTTGGACCTTCCAAATACCTAAAAACCAATTACCAAATACTCTTTAATTCAAGCATGTAAAGGTTAACTTTACATATTTCCAATTAAATAATTAACTTTTTCTCAAAAATCAAACATATAAAGGTTTACTTAAGATCACATTAATCAGTGGCTCAACATGGTTTTGGAGAAACTAATATGAAACCAAACATACACTTAATCATATTTCGTGTCATTTTTTGTATGTGCATATAATTAATTTTATAGAAAGTAGTGATAACTTACTTGTGGTTCAAATGGAATTCGGGATAGGCTTGAAGATAATAATTTGCAATATCTACGGATGATGCATATGAGCTTGCAACTAAGAATCTTCCATTAATTGACCAATTCTCCGCGCAAAAGATGTGAGCTTCACAGACATCTTCAACATGAACTATTGGGATTTTTCCATCCAATTCTTCTAAGAACTTCAAAGACTGGTATGCGACTTAATTGTCTTGTGCCTGAGAGGAAAGCAATGTAACACTCAAGGGTGTGTAACTCAGAAGAGTATCCCCTCCTCACTACTACATACAAGGACTTATAAAATTTTCACAAGGTAGTGTGTCAAAAATCACTTGATATATCAGAACAGGATAAGTGAAAAGGGCAACCCCAAATTCTTCATCTCCCTACAGATCCAATTCCAAAAGAATCTATTAATTGGATAAATGAAAACATACAAGTCAGCATAAGGAGCATTGAAGAAAAACATGGGCCTGATTTAACAAGCCTACATTGGCCAAAGGCAAGCTACATAGTACAATCAAACAGGAAGGGACAGACATTAATAGCATATACAGTGTTGCTAAAACTGCATGTTAAACCATGGAATCGAATGATTTTAAAATTTTCCTAAGGCCTTGCAATCCAAAATGCAAGCAAAATCATACTTTGGTGCAATCATGGCGAAATCATCAAGTTTGAGTGTGGAATCGTGAGCTCAGAGAAACTCATACAATTCCACCAGAAAAGTGGATACCAGTTTGGGTTTCTCAACCCAAAAAGGAAAAAAAAATCAGCTTTCTAAACCTAATATAATCATGTACAAACCCCATCCCAGAACAGACACAGGTCTCTGCTATCTCCTTTGACTCTCTTTTCTTCCCCCAAAGACCTCAATATACCCATTGCTCTGTAACTTTTGTTCTCTCCAATTTCACCCTTGCACTTTGGCCTGAGGCTTAGCAGAGATAAGCTCTTCTCTCACACCAAGTGCCCCTCACCATCTCTATTTCTACCTTTGTGTTTTTATTTGGAAAAAATTAGCGATTTGGTGCTAGTCTAAATATCAAGAATTCTAGATTCTATAATTGCACACTTGGACTATTTTCTTTTGTTTTAGTTGTGACTTGTGATATGTTATGAAAAACTTATGAGACTAATTATAAACTTATGATTTGTATTGGATGTTATGCTTTTGAAAAACTAAAATGTAATTTTGCATTTTTAGTCACTACCTTTTTAGATATTAATTTACAATAGGCTTTATTGATTATCAAGGCCTAAATATCTAAACCAAAGCTTCTACCTTCCATTATTTAAATAGCAGTTACCAAAAGGGTAATAGTTTGTATTACTAAGAATTGAAGCCCAACCAAAGCTCAAAAATGGTTTGGTGTGTATTCAAGTTCTTGACATTCTAAACAAATTCTTCTTTCCATTTTTGTGTATTTATTCATGAATAACTACTGTCATCCGCAACTTGAAATGTGAGAGAGAAAGAGATCCTTTTTATTTTCCAATTGTTCTTAAAATTAAATAATTCAACCAACTTAGAATTCAGTGATCACTGTTTGAATTCAAAATATAAAAAGATAAAGTCAGTCCAAAGTAAATAAGCCTTTGAATCCTATTCCCAATGTTTGTTTAATTAAAGAATTAAATTAAACTATCTTACTTCGAGAAGACCACTGTCAAGAAGGAAACGTACAGATAGGAATTATGAAATTAAGAAATAATAAAATAAAACTTAAGAAATCAAATTATATCCATAAAACCAGAAAAATAATAAATAATTTTATAAAATAGAAATTAGGAATTCATACAACAATGAATGCACCACCTTGCAAGATGTCTCTTTAAATTGTATCATTTTGTTCAGCCAACCAATTGGTGTTGTGGAACTTAGCAACCTCACCAATTGCTAAACAACAAGAAACAAAAGGAAAGGTTCAGAGAATACCAACACATGCATACTAGGCCTTTTTCACTCCTTGTTGTTTAGCAACATTATTCTTCAAGTCATACTCTTTGTTATGCTCCCTCAATTGTTGAATTTCCAATAACCTCTTAGATCTTGTCTGGCGAGGCAATGAAAGAACAATTAACCTTGAAATAAAGGGTAAAAGCGTAACATCAAATATGAAAATTTCAACAACCCAAACAAACACCTCAATTTTGGAAGAAGTAGGCAATTGGTTATCTTATAAAAATTATATCATCACTGCTGGAAGACACCGATGATACATACAAATGTGAAGGAGGCAAATGAAATGCTAAAATATAATGAAAAACCAAGCAAAAAGCTTGAATAGAATGGTGGGACAAACATAACTATTAACATTCAAGGATATACTACTGGCCACACACAAGCACCTGCAACTTCGAAATCTTACTATATACCCTTGAAATTTCAGAAGATATTTTTCATATAAATACCATTAAATAGAATCATTGTATGAAAATAAAGTTGGTACATAAACTTGGGTCAAGCTGCTGGCTACCTGAAACCATACCAAAATCTAGTGTTGCATAAAGAGTAGGTCATCAAAAAATTGAGTTAACCATCTCATTAAAGAGAAGCCCATGAAAATTCTCTTCAGTTAACACCTGCATGAGGAAACCCATTTCCTTTGTTAGTTCCCCCTTTCCCCTGCCCCTCCTGCTTCCATTGCATGCTCATTTTCAACACTCCTCACCCTCTCAATCAATAACACCTTCACTGCAACAACTAAGAATTTTAATAAGCACAAACTCAATCCAAACAAGTTAATACTTCCACTGTAGGAGAAACATTTAACCAAAAAATACTTAACAATAACTCATCCAAAAAAAGAAGACCAATAACAACACAAAAATAGAATGATCATAACAATATTCTTCTTCTTAGTAAAAAAAGGAATTAAAGTTAAAATAAGTTGCATTAAACAATTTATCGTCACTCCAGTACAATATCGGTACGCATTCTGTGAAGAACAAAATTAAAAGGTGTCTCTCAAGAACAACAATGATGAAGAAGCAAATGTAGAAAACCGATTTTAGGTAAAGAAAGCATTAAAACACTAAAATCCAAATCAAAGCTACAATATTAGATGACACACATTATTCTGCAATATTTATGCAACAAAAGAGGCAAAGAGAAGCAGATCGCGTGCGAACCTATATGAAGGAAGCAATGTCGGAAAAAGGTGAGGGAGAGGAAGCTCACGTTTCGAAAAACAGAGATCAAATCCAATGTCCTGGAGGAGGGGATTCATGGTGTTAGAGACCTGAATACGATTCTTCTTATAAGAATCAGCGATGTTGATGTTGTTCACTCCCTCTGTTATGCCTTTCATTGTTCTCTCTCACTCGCAAACCAAAAAACCCTAATGATTTGTTAATAAGGGATTGCGAAGTGACTATGCCGGTAAGGGATTGCGAAGGTGCAGGTGAGGGTCACAATGGTGAGGAGATTTTTTGAGCCAGAGCACAAAGAAAGGGTGTATGAGAAGGGTAGAGTGAGGGTGCACTTGTTGACCTTCACCGACACCTCCATGGGGGTCTCCAAATGATGGAGACACGAACACGGAGAGAGCGAGGAATTTATGGTTAGGGGAGGAATTTAGGGTTTTCTAAAACTGAGGGAGAGAGAGATTAAAAAGAAGATGAAAATAAGGAGCGAAAAAGAGCCAGTTCGCATTCCCGAAGACATTGTATTCTTGCATTCTACATCGGTTCTTCAATAACCAATGTCATAATGCATTTTCAAAGACGATTATGATAACACCATCTTTAAAAAATTTGCAGTTATTTACAAAAATGTCACTACTTTACTTATGACATCAATTTTTGTAGAACCGTCGTAAAACCTGCGTCGTAGAAGATTATTTTTGTGGTAGTGTCTACATGTAAAATAATTCATGTATTTTTTCTAATTGCAATACCAGATAAAGTCATTTGTCAATGATCCAATCTAGGGTGCTCCAACAAAACACACAGGAAACACTCCTATTATTTAAAGAGAAAAAAGAGGCTAGAATTCCAAAAAATGAAAAAAGAGAAAAAAAAAATAAAAAAGAACTTTGTGGCTATTTTTAACCGCTTCAAATTTTATGGCAAACTATTTTTATGTCAATACTCCTAAAAATTAATCCTAACCATTGGAGACACATTTTGTGGCAGTTAAAACGACCAAAAATAACTTTTTTAACTGCCACAAATCACAGTTTTTTTTTATAGTGAAGCATAGAACACTATCAAGCCGATTTACACTCTCCTATTATATTCACACTTAACAACTCAACACAAAAAATGAATTATGCTAGGTTAGTCCTAAGTCCTTCATAATCTTCTATAGTTGATCAGTATGAATCAGTGATGAATTAAATTTAACCGAAGAGCTACTACATATAATTGAATTTAATTTCTTAATTCCATGTCAAAAAATAAATGGTTCAATTCAATTTTGGAAACCATATTTTTTGTTTTCATTTAAGTAAGAAAAACTTATTAATAATTAACAGAGTACCATAAGTACTCTTAGGAAGAACAAGTAAAAACTAACTAAACCTCCCTTAAATGCAAAAAAAAAATAAAAAATATTAAGATCTAGCTAGTGATGATGATCCAACCACCATAGCAATTTAATATTGCAACTACTAATTAATGTTTTCTCCTTCCTCCCTTTAGCTTTTTCAGCCCCAACATTTTCCAAAATTCCTAAATCTCATTTTCTACTTCTTCATTTGATTTGTTAGAGATCACATAATTCTACTATTTACTGTCACTGCCTGTAACAAAATTACTTTAGACAGTTAACACACATTATTAAATCTGTGCTTCTCTGTGAGTGTTGAACTATGTGCTTGACAAAAACAAACCCTATTTGTGACTATTTCTTATTTTTATAAGATGTAGTTCTCCTTTCAGACATTTTCGTTAATATTTGTGCTATTAATTAGTTTCTACCTCCTAAACCTCATTCACCTAAGTGTTATAATTGGGCCAAAATGTTTTGGAATTTTGACCCACCATCACCACTTGAATGGTAAACCCTTGGACACCAAGTTAATATTGGACCATGTTTGTGTTCCTCTTCTACTTAGTGATTATTTTTTTCTTCTTGTTCACCACTAAACATTCTTAGACCTAGTAGATATAAACTCCCTAGACCCCATTAGTTTCCTAAGATAGAACTTTAAATAAAAAATTTAATTTTTTTATGTTGTTTTCTAATTAGCATTAAAGTTTCACCTTAGTAGTTTATATCTAGGATGCACCAAAATAGGGATGGGGACAGGGACGAGAAATGGAAAATCTAGAAATCCCAAGATACGGGTATGGTTAGAAAATGACAAAATTTTATATTATTTTTTATTTTTCTCCATCTCTTTTTTCGATATCTCCTTGCATGTTAAATGGCATTGTAGGTGCCCATTAAATATTTTCCATTTTACATAGAGGCATAGACCTAATTTGGTTTTCATCATCATTATTATTATTGTTATCTTATTATTAAAGAAACAACTTGCTTTCTTGTAGTTGTAGTTGTTAAGAAAGCCAAAAAACATTAAAACAAACATTTATTACTAAACAAATGTGAAATATATATACTATAAATAACGTAAAAGACATCGATAAACAATAAGTTTCCTATGTTTTTGTTGAAGTATTAGACGGTCCATTGGCAACAAACTAGCAGCAGAGGAGAAGAATCAAAATTTAAAACTGAAGCAGACATGGCCGAAGGAAGAAATGATGACAAAGACAGGACCATGAAGCACCTTTTTCTCGTAATAGATTGGCTCTTACTCACTATCCGCACCTTCGGTGGACCCTTCATGATACATCTCTAGTTCCTCTCCAGCTTCCTCAAAACCGCTGGCTTTTCCCTACACTATTTCCATTTTTTCCTTTCTTTAAAGTTATGAACTACGAGGACACACGTGTAGGCCATTGTCGTCCCCAATACGTCCCCACAAAATGAATTCGTCGTCCCCGTCTTGGCTAGCCGTACACAATAAGTCAACGCCATCCTCTGGTTGTCTCATGGTCGTACCCGTCTCATCCCCGTGCAGTACCGGAAATGGGGAACGCAACCTAGCAGGCATCCCCATGCTTCATATGTTTATATTTACTTTTAATGCAAAATTTATCATACAATTAAATTACTAAGGTGAAACTCTTATTCTAATTAGTGAACCAAAACACAAATCAAAACTAGCATGTTATTTTAAAAAAATTGGGTGTAATAATTATGAAGGTTTAGTCCTCAACTAGACAAGGATAATGTTAAATTTTAAGTGTGTATTTTTGCTGACAACTAGCAAAATCTAAGTGTACAAGCACGAGAATCAGGGCAAATACACTTCAAATAAATTCCAACCCCAATAATAACGATGGTGTAAATGATTTATCAACCTAAATTACCCTTGTTGGCTCTGCTTTTCACAAATATACAAACCGCTATTGTGCACTCTATAACACTAAGAGAGCTAGTGCAATTACGAGTGATAGTGAAATTGGGTGTAATAGATAATTCTCTTTATTTAGGCTACATACAAACAAAATTGTGACTATCTAGCTCTTATATATACCTTTTGCTTGTTTTTTCCATAGAAGATTAGATGGAGAACCCTAAAGTAAATAAACAAGGTAGAGAACCCTCATGCGATGAATGCAGTTTTGGATTCTTCCTTTGTCTTTTCTGATACAAAACTAGCAAACCAAGTTGGAGATGTAGAAGCTGATATGGATCTTGATCTTGAGAAACAAATATTGGATCCTAGATTAAGAAGATACGATATCTGATTTGAGTTTCAATTTATTCTTGCAATAAGAAGGTTTTGTTTTCTTGCATGCCATTTAATGTCTTCTTTAATTTTCTTTTTAAACCTATTTGGTGCCCGAAGATCAAGGGAGAATAAGAAAAATCATTTGACCAATTTGGAGATTCTAAAGAAAACTTTTGAGGTGAATAATGTTATTATTTTTTTTTGGAATCAATGTTTTTGACAAGGTTATTTGAAAATTTAATTTTTAACTATGCTAAATGATGTGTATGATGTACATGATGTGATCAACCTTATTTAATGAGGTGGGACTATTGTTGTTGATCTATTATTATAACACATTTATAAATTTGTATGTGTATACATATGCAGACTAGAATAGCCCAAAAGCAACCACTACAAGATTTGTACCAAAACAAGAGGCAAGCTTAGATAGTAGAAGAAGAAACATTGTACCAATAAATTGATGTTCTTAAGAATTATTCAATGTTCAAAGATGGTAATTAATATTAATTCTCTGGCTCTAATCCCCATCTTATCTTATCTTCAACATGTTTTTTTTTTGTTTGTATGTGTATGCATGCACAAAATCCAGTTGTTTCATTAACCCAACTTGAAAAACATGAATTATTAGAGGTAATTTCACTAATTTTAAGGATTTTTCTTTTCAGTTGAAATTGAGAAGAACAAAGGCGGGGTGAATAGGGAGAGGGAACTCTGAGTGAGAGAGCAACAAGAGGAATTGCATGTAGGGTTGGTTAATTTGAATATTGGTCCATAGGATCTTGTGTCCTATTATCCAACCTCCAATTATTATGCAAACTCATATCAAGGTAACAACATGACATGTATTAATTTTATTTATGTTTGCATCCATTCACATAAAATTGGTTCATGTCAATACATTATTTCTACATTTTTTTCATTGTAAAAAGATTTTGTTTTAAAATTATTTACTACTATTACTAGTAATTAAAGAATGATTCAATTACATATGAGAGATTCTTATATGCCCTTCAATTAGAAAAAAAGTTTTAAATGTGTATTATGTGTATGTGTGTGTTACACATCACTTGTAATAATAAAACTATTGTACTAGCTATTTTGGTGAAACATCACTACTAAAAAAGTGTTTTTTACGACAGTTTTGAAGGACATTTTATGATGATTTTCAACTGCCATTGAGGTTGTCGTCGTGGAAAATGAAGACTTCTGATGACGGTTTTCAAACCATCTTAGAAGGGTATAATTTTTAAGATGATTTTGTATTAGAATTTTTTAAAAAAAAATTAAAAAAAAATTAAAAGTTGAGAATTTGAAGAGGATTTTTTAGAAAGTAGACCTTTTAAAATGGTTTTTCAGAGAATCGTCTTAGAATATATTTTCTTAAATAAAATTTAAATAAATTAAAAATATTATTTTCTTTGTAGATATAATATTATTTTCTTTATATTTTTAAAACAAGAACTGAAATAAAAGTAAGATGATATTTGTAATTATATGAAAAAATAAAATATTTCCTTATATTAAACATATCCTTAAAGTTTACCTGCAATATAATCAATAAACCAAATAGATAGTAATATAATCAAACCAAATAGATGATTCTACATCGGTTCTATGGTACTTTTAAAAAACCGTCTTTGTAGTCATGTTCACGGCCGACAAGTGTACCGGATCGTACAAGTAGTATAAAACGGTAAGAACCGAGTATCGAACTCCCGGGGAACTTGTGTTATCTGGCAAGCTATTTCGGTAAATAAATGTCTGGTATGAAAAGATGATTGTGGTTATGAATAGGTATGTAAACTATCTATGCAAAAAGAAAGAAAATCACGCAAGAGGAATATTGTGTAAAAACAAGTAGAGAACGCTTTGGTCTTCCTAATAGGTTCCTGATGCTAAAATGAATGTTCTCTATCTAACAATGCCCATGTATTCCTATGTTGTCTCCTGGACTGCTAGACCCCGATTCCTCATGATAGCCTAGCCTAATCCTGATCAAGCCTCATTCACAGATTCCTCTTGTAAGACTAAACTCAACCAGGACCGCATTAAGACACACATACACAACTAAGTTCTTGTACCCCAATTCCTCGTGACAGTACAACAACTTAGCCCCGTACTATCAAGGACTTTAGAATCAAATCAGTTACCACTGTTGAATGACCCTAACAAAGCATGCATCTACGCGATCAAGGTAAAGGCATACTGTAATGAAAAGCAGATAGCACAGAGAACACACAAAACATCATAACATAGATAGAAATATATTTACATCAGGTACCTACAAGGGATCCAACAAAGGATTTAGCTTTCCATAGTCTGGAAACCTCCTTTACAACATAGAGAAGAACAAGATGAAAGATTGCAAAAATACAAGTGGTGAGGATGTCTCCTTCACCTCTAGGATCTCACAATCACTCACAAACTCATCTCAAGCTTCCAGAATGCCTTCCACTTTGAGCTCTCGTCTCTACAGATCTTCACACAGCAAAATCTCTTAGAACTCTTTGGAACTTGGACCTTTCTCTCTCTAGAACTTCATAAACATGCAAAAGCTTCAAGCTAAGGCCAGACTCTTGTGCATGCAGAGGCTTCTCAAGAAGAAATGCCAAACTCCCTCAAAAAATTTGATTTCAAGCTTAAATAGGTGGGTTGGTCCGTGCTCGCGCGCTTAGTGCAAATCTAAATTGCTTAGCGCGTATTAGTGGATTTTGGCTTAGTGCGCTTCTCTCGCTTAGAGGATGAGCTGAAGCGGTGCGCTTGATGACCTGGAGCGATGCGCTCAGTGAACCTGACAACTCATCTTCTTCTGGATTCTTCCTTGCGCTTAGCCACTAAGTGTTGCACTTAGCGAATGCTCGCTAACCCAGTAGTTTGGCTTAGCGAGAAGGTGAAAACACCACTTTTGCCAATTTGCCTTATTAACATGAAATTGAGAGAAATTGATTATTTAACACACAAAACAAAAGTATAAATTATATATTACCTATATCTAATAGAAAGTACTTATAATATTACAAAGCAACTATAAATTGGAGAAGTTTGATACAATATACACAAGTTTTATACACAAATGTTAGTCATTTTCATCGACTAACAACTCCCCCAAATTTACAGTTTTGCTTGTCCTCAAGCAAAAGAGAACAACTTACTTGTCCTAAGTGGTAAAACATGCAGTGTTTATGTACAAAGGTGTATGCATCAAAATTAATTGATTCCATGATGAGAAAGATGAAGCAATGTGTACCTATCACTTGTTTTCACAGAATATGCAGCTAGACAAAGAGGAGAACAAAATCTGAACTATACAGTTAGATGAAGTTAATCGTAAGACAGATATCAAGGAAAGTAGCTCAAACCACAGTCTCATGGCTACTGTTTCACTCAAGCACAATTGTTTAAGCTATTCATTGATAACAACAAACGGAAAGTCCAATCTTTGCATTTCATCTCGTGCCATCAAGTCAGAAATGTATAAATAGAACCAGAAGAACTTTCTCAGGCTTGTAGTGAGGTTTGGCTACAAAAATTCATTGGTTTTTCCTAAGATTCAAAGGTTTAGATTCTAAGAGAGCAAAAGTCCTAGACTTATCCCAATGATCTTTTCTTGTATCATACAAGTAGACTTCTCACTATTTTTCTTCTCTTAAGTCGTTTTTGACCTTATTGAAACATCACACTTATTCTTTTCTTCTCTTTTTTTAACATACAACTTATTTGTTGTGTGTGTCGATGCTTAACCTTTTTCTTTTCATTCTAATTGACTTTCCTCCCCCAAATTTAGAGTAAATTTGCCTTGAACCATATGCTCTCCTAGAATCTAAACAAGGTATCAGGAGATAATCATTTAAGTTTATGGTTCAATTCATGACAAAAATCATTCAGCTTATAGAAGGAGCAAAAGATACAGTTATCATTCAAGGTCAACTATTTGGTCAAAAGAGCTTGTGTATATACAAATCATGGCCTTCATCATGTTCTAAGTTATACATATCATTCTAGAATTCAGAGATTCATGCAAAGATCATTACTGACAGTTAGTCGTTCACTCATAGAGTAAGGTCACACTCTCACCGGTTTTTGGTTCAAGCTTTTTCTTTCACAATCAGTTTGTCTATTGACTAACAATTCTACTATAAGTTCACACTCTTGTTCTTTCTTTGTTCAACATGCATATTCGTTCAAATTCATGAAAAGAAACATAGATCTCATCTTAAGCATGCATTCAATTTAAAACAAGGCATACATCCATTTCACAAAATAAATAAACTATTTCACTGCCATACCAACAAAAGTTAAGTTAAATTGTTCCAGATGCTTCTGGATGAGCAACTACACTACTCATGCACAAAACTAATAAAAAGTAAATAATGTACTAAAACCATAATTATACTAATAGATCAAAAAGCACAAAAAATCAACAGGAATTTAAATATCCTGTGATTGGTCCTGGGTGTCCTGTGTCTGACCCTCCTCCTCTTTTGACAAATGAAGTACTGGAGTAGCTACAGGAGAGGTGTTCGGAGATTGGACTGGGGTGGTTTGATCCTCAGGCGTGGAAGGGTCTACTGCCTGCTGTGGAGAAGTGGTATTTGCCACTGGTGCCGGAAGCTCTGGAGTAGCTTCAAGAGACTTTTCAGAGGTGGCTGCAGCTTTCTGGGTTACAACTACCCTCATTTTCCTGATCAAGGGCTCAGGAGTGGAAAATTCTTATGACTCATCCTCCGACTGATGGGGTACCTCAGCGGCGGGATCTTCGTCTTCTCTGTGAAAAGGAGGCTGAGTCCCTGGCCAAGCTACCCATTCATTAAATTGCTCTACCGTCGCGATGGAGTCTGGAGGTGCTACCAGTTGTAGTCTTTGCAGTAAAATAATATGCCCCTGATGTATGCTCCGAAGCATGGCCTCGAAACGTTGAAAATCTATAGGAGGTAGGGTAGAAGGAGTTGCTGTCATACGTGATGGAGGAGGAGTTGCTGATGTAGCAGGAACCTCAGCTGGCCTTGCCCTTGGTCTTCTGGTCCCCCTAATAATAACTGTTGGATCATCCGGGTTCCAACAGTTTTTCCTGATGTAGGCCAAATTAATGATCGGGCTCAAACGTTCAAAGGCTAAGCTATCGGAAATGACTCCTTTGGACCTACATAAAGTTATGATAAGAGCAGGGAACCTGAGTCTAGAGGAGTTAGACTAGGCCATTGAAGTGATATGTCCAGAGATGAGAGCTCCGACATTCATGTCCAGCTGAGTAACTAGGCCAAAGATTAACCTAGCTCTATCCATAGTCAAATCCGAGGTGTGGGAAGTCGGAGCCAGGTTGGAGTAGGAGAGAACACTCCAGACCTGAGCAAGAGTGGTTAGATCTTTTCTGAGGATCTTTCCAGGGTGACCTTCAGTATTTAAAATAAACCCTCGGCCGGGTATGCACAGAGAAGCCTCAATTTCCCTGATTTCAGTAGGCATCCTGCAATATCTTGAGTAAGTGGGTAAAGATTCACCCTCAGCAAGCACCACAGGTGTTTCTAAAAAGGCATTGAGGTTATCTGCATCAATCCTTATCAAGTGGCCCCGTATTCTGACTTTTTGGTGAAGGTCCCTCAGGACTGTAGAGGTTGGCATAGAACTCCTTCACCAATGCTAGGTCAATGCTACTGTCAGCTAAATTGGTGAGGCGATTAGGGAAGTTACGCCTCTCCAATTCATCCTTAAATTCATCCAGCTCTGTATGATATATTTCCACTTTCCTCTCAGCTTATACATGTCTTCCCAGGACATTATCAGTGTATCTGGTCCAAGCCTCAAAAGAGTGGAATTTTCTTGTATCATGTTGAGTGGTGGGCCTTGAACCGACACTCTTTCTTTTCCTGGAAGACATCTGCAGACAAAGGAATCAAACAATTAATCAGGACACAGTTATTCAAATTTTAAAAACTGAAAAATAGAACAGGAAAAGACACTAGCCGCTTAGCGAGACAAAATTCGCTTAGCGGGCTTCACAAAAAACGACACTAAGCTTAGCGACACAGGAATGCCGCTTAGTGGAAAATGCTAGGTTACAGTGTCTGCAAAGTTGGCTTAGCTGGCAAAGAGCCCACTAAGCCTAAGGTTGGCCGCATGGATTTGCGCTTAGCCAAGGATAAGCTGCGCTTAGCGGCACTAAATTAAGCAAAAATTTCACTAAGTTATGTAGGCTTAGCAAACAGGGCCGCTCAGCTCAGCAGATGCCGCAAGGAATTTCGCTTGGCGCAGGAGATCCTTGCTTAGCATGTAGCCAATCAATCAAAATTTTTTACTAAGTAACCTGGGCTTAGCGAATCAGCCTCGCTTAGCCACAGGTATTGTACCAGGCGGATGAGTGTTCATCCTCAAGAAATAAACTCACTTAGCACGGTAGGTGCGCTCAACGAGTTCTTCAGGAAAATGCCTATATTTAACGAATATTGATGAACTCGCTTAGCACGGTAAGCGCGCTTAGCGAATTCATTCCGTTTTCCAGAAAAAATGCTGAAACAGTGGTGCATTTTCTCCCATATTTTGGGCCTCTATCTAGTATATTAAACATGTATAACCCTCAATACAGTTTTCAGACACAAAATGAACCTAAAGTTTTCAATTTTAAATTATTCTTAAAACAGCAAAACCTTAAAAGTTTAATCCTACTCTAGAGTTGTCTATCCTAAGGTTTGATAAAATAACAAAGAGAAAGATCAAGGAACTTGCGAATGATTGATGAGAACAAAAGGATGCAAGGAAAAAGAACAAAACGCACAACAAGCAGCTTGAGGGAGAGAGGGAGCAAAAAGGGTGCAAATTTTTGGAAAATGGGTGTAACTAACGTTGCACCCACCAAGAACGTTTTGTTTTTTTCGCTTAGCGACGAGGTTCACTGAGCGAGAAGGCGAGACGTTTGGTTTCTCAATATTTCCCGCTTAGCGGCCCGCACTTAGCCAAATTCAAAATTAAAAAATTGGCTTAGCGCGAGGGTGTTGTCGCTTAGCGGGATCTGCAGATCAGAAAACCTACAACTTCCGCTAAGCCAAGCTCTAATCCGTTTAGCTGAAATTATGCATTTTAAGTACAGAGGAGCTGGCGCTGAGCGGTTAAAAGTATCGCTTAGCGTGCATACTACCGCAAGCAATTGAGCTCAGCGACCATGAGTGGTGCTAAGCTGCATCAAATCCAGTTTAAACCGCAAGAATATCCGCTTAGCTAGTAGATTAAGCGCTAAGCTCCATGACCCTTAATTCTGGCCGCAATGAATTGCGCTCGGCGACACTGGGTCTCGCTTAGCCATGGGAATCCATCGCTCAGTCTGTCGCTTAGCTGAATTCAACTCGAATTGATTTTGGCTTAGCTAAACCTTGGCTAGCTTAGTGGAATTAATCAGCCTCAGATGCCAGGGTTGTGCGCCAAGCGCTTGAATCTCGTGGCTTAGTGCATGAACGATTATGCGCTTAGCGAGAAGCAGGCGCTTGGTGAAAGGACTAGTTTTCAAAAAGATTTTCTAAGTTTTAAACTTAGTCCTTTCCCAAGAAATTGAAACCCTTAATTTTACCATTCAAAGGGAGGCTGATATGCTCCAATGTTCAGATTATACAACAAGTTCCCAATTATCAAATGCATGAAAAACCAAAAAATAACACAAATTGAAACTGGGTTGCCTCCCAGGGAGCGCTTCTTTAATGTCATTAGCTTGACGCTTTTACCTTACTGGGCGATCTTATGTTTTGGTTCTCACCTTCAGAACCTCTTGACCTTCTCCCATTACCTGCAAGCAAACATTGTGTTCTGGAGCAGGCTTGTCTTCAACAAACAAGTCAAAATCAATTTTCTGGTCTTCAAAACCTAACTCCAGCTTCCCTTTCCCCATGTCAACTATACAGCTTGCGGTCAACATGAACGGCCTCCCCAAGATTACAGGGATGTCAGTATCTTCAGAGATATCCATGACCACAAAGTCTGCTGGGAAGATAAAATGCTTGACCCTGACCAATACATCTTCAATTACTCCGTAGGGCTTGGTAATGGAGCGGTAAGCTAATTGTAGAGCCATTCGAGTGGGCATAATCTCCAACTCTCCCAATCTTTTGCACATGGAGAGTGGCGTCAAATTAATGTTGGCTCTCAGATCAATCAGAGCCTTTCCCACATTGACTTCTCCTATTGAACAAGGAATAGTTACACTCCCATGATCTTTGTGCTTAGGTGGAAGAATCTTTTGGATCACAACACTACAATTTCCTTCCACTATGATGTTTTCCTGGTGAATGTACTTGTGCCTCCTTGTCAACATATCTTTAAAAAATTTGGAGTAGAGTGGCATCTGCGGCAGAGCTTCGCCAAAGGGCATGGTTATTTCCAATTTCCTGAAAATATCCAAAAATCTTGCCAAATGACGATCTTTTTCTTTCTTGGAAGGTACCACAAGATATGGTACTTCCACACCTTTGTCCACAGCCTTTCCACTTCTACTCTTCTCTGAAATCTTATTTTTTTTCTTCTTTTTCATTTTTCTCATTTTCTATTTCTATTTCTCCCTCTTTATCTTTTTCTTTGTTCTCCATCTTTTTATTTTGAACCATTATTTTCCTCCCTTTTTCTTGATTCTTTTTACCCTTCACATCATTTTCCTTAACCTCAACACCTATCTTTTCACCCATTTGCTCCTTGTACACCATACTCTCTTTATCATCAGCTTCCACAAACTTTTTACTCCTAGTCATCACAACCTTGCATTCCTTTTTAGGATTATTTTCGGTATTTACTCCAAAACTGTTGGATGACTTGTCAGCTATCTCCTTGGCCAGTTGTCCCACCTGGACCTCATGGTTTTTTAGTGCTGACTCAGTACTCTTGACATTGTACCTGCATAAACTGAGTCAAGGTCTCTTCCAACTTAGTCATCCTCTGAAAGATGTTAGGCCCTTGTTGAATTGGCCTGTTTGAGGATCCACCCTGGTCTTTATTGAACTGGTTGCCAGGGTGTGTCCTCCACTGTCCTTGCTGATTATAAGGACCTTACTGGAAGCCTGAAAATTCTCCTTGAGTATACCCTTGTCTCTGCTGATTCCCCATGAAATGAATTTCTTGAGCGTTTTCTTCAGAGGGGAAGCATTGGTTTGTCTCATGAGCTTCACCACACATGGTACAACCCGTGACCTGCAAAATAGAAGAATGTATAGGTTATCCAATCGACAGTTTAGTTGGCAACTTACCAAGTGTTTCCATTAGGATCGCAAGTTGCTTAGATAGAACTTGTTTTGTGCCAACAAAGCATCATGTGATGTTAGCTCCAACAGGCTCTTCTTTGTGGGTTGATGGGTTCTGTCCCTCAGAATGGCATGATCACTGGCTAACATGTTCTCTATGAGCTCAGTTGCTTCTTCTGGGGTTTTTAACTTTATTTTTCCCCCAACAGAAGCATCTAATAATTGCTTGGTTTGTGGTCTCAGGTCATCTATGAACATATTCAGTTGGATTGGCTCGGAGAATCCATGGGTGCTGTTCATGTGTCCTCAATCATCGAGTCTTGAGCCCCGCGAATTCATTGCCTAGCGCTATTCGCCAATTCTCCATTCTCCACTTTTATTCGGAGACCCATCAATTCATTGCCTAGCGCTGTTCATGTGTCCTACACCATCGAGTCTGGAGCCCCGCGAATTCATTGCCTAGCGCTGTTCACCAATTCTCCATTCTCCACTTTTATTCGGAGACCCATGAATTCATTGCCTAGCACTGTTCATGTGTCCTCCACCAACGAGTCTGGAGCCCCGCGAATTCATTGCCTAGCGCTATTCGCCAATTCTCCATTCTCAATCTTATTCGGAGACCCATGAATTCATTGCCTAGCGCTGTGTAGATGCAATTGGCTTTGATGTTTTGATGATGATCATGATGATGTGTTGCAATTGATGCAAATGGGCTTTTCAAGATTAAAATTCAAGACAATACTTCAAGATTACAAGTCACAACATCAAGATGATCACTAGAATATTAGGAAGGGAATTCCTAATTGAATTAGCAAAGGTTTGGCCAAGTGATTTAAATTAAAAAGTGTTTCTCAAAGGTTTTACTCTCTGGTAATCGATTACCAGAGGATGTAATCGATTACCAGTGGCCAAATACGTTTTATAACAGCTACAAAAATTTGAATTCGAAATTTTAGACTGTGTAATTGATTACACAATTTTGGTAATCGATTACCAGCAGTTAGTAAACGTTTTAATTCAAATTTTAAAAGCTGTAATCGATTACACAATTACTGTAATCGATTACCAGACAGGATTTTCAGAAAAATAATTTCAAGAGTCACAACTTTTCAAAGGCTTTACTCATGACCACCAATGGTCTATATATATGTGACTTAAACACGAAATTGCTCAGAGATTTTCAGAACAACAAAGTGTTTATCCTCTCAAAGAGCAAATTCATTTTATCCTCTTAAGAATTCCTTGGCCAATTCAATTGCAATTCATTAAGGAATTATTTGAGTGCTCAATCTGTAAAATCCATCTCTTTCTAGAGAGATTTGTTCTTCTTCTTCTTCTCATTCTCTAAGGGATTAAGAGACTGTGAGTCTCTTGTTGTAAAGGATCTCTAAACACAAAGGAAGGATTGTCCTTGTGTGTTTAGAACTTGTAAAAGGAATTTACAAGATAGTGGAACTCTCAAGCGGGTTGCTTGGGGACTGGACGTAGGCACAAGGGTGTGGCCGAACCAGTATAAAACTGAGTTTGCATTTTCTCTTCCCTTAATCTCCTTTATTTATTATTGCTTTATATTCATATTCAAATTGTTTCATTTGAATTAATATTTAAGAAGATTGTCATTAAGGGAATTCATAACTTGAGTAAAAAGTGAAATAGATTTTTAATTAGGGGAAACAGTTTGGAATATCTTAATTCAACCCCCCCCCTTCTTAAGATATCTGAGGCCACTTGTCTAACAAGTGGTATCAGAGCTTCATTCTTGTACAAAGTTTAGAAGCTTCAAGAAAAAGATGGCCTCAGCAAATTCCTTATTTCCAGAAGGGAATTCTATCAATAGACCTCCAATCTTTAATGGAGAGGGTTACCACTACTGGAAAACCCGAATGCAAATTTTTATCGAGGCAATAGATCTAAATATCTGGGAAGCCATAGAAATAGGGCCTTATATACCCACCACAGTAGAAAGAGTTTCAATAGATGGTAGTTCATCAAGTGAAAGCATAACCATAGAAAAACCTAGAGATAGATGGTCTGAAGAGGATAGAAAACGAGTACAATACAACCTTAAAGCCAAAAACATAATAACATCTGCCCTAGGAATGGATGAATATTTCAGGGTTTCAAATTGTAAGAGTGCTAAGGAAATGTGGGACACTCTTCGATTAACACATGAAGGAACTACAGATGTTAAAAGATCTAGGATAAATGCACTAACTCATGAGTATGAATTATTTAGAATGAATGCAAATGAAAATATTCAGAGTATGCAAAAGAGATTTACACATATAGTAAATCATCTAGCAGCCTTAGGCAAAGAATTTCAAAATGAAGATCTTATAAACAAGGTGCTAAGATGTTTAAGTAGAGAATGGCAACCCAAAGTAACGGCTATTTCTGAATCAAGAGATTTGTCTAACATGTCTCTTGCCACTTTATTTGGTAAGTTGCAGGAACACGAGATGGAACTATTGAGATTGCACCAAAATGAAGAAAATGACAAGAAAAAGAAAGGAATTGCTCTTAAAGCATCATCCTCAATTCAAGAAGAAAGTGATCAGGATAATGATCCAGATGATGATAATGATCTAAGTCTCTTTGTAAAAAGATTCAACAAGTTTCTTAAAGTAAGAGGAAATCAGAGGCGACCAAATTTTAAATCAAAGAGAAGGACAGAAAATTCATCCTCTACTCTAAAATGCTTTGAATGCAATCAACCTGGACATCTGAGGGTTGATTGTCCCATCTTCAAGAAAAAGATGGAAAAATCTGAAAAGAAAAATCATAGTGAGAAGAAACTAAAGAAAGCATACATCACATGGGATGAAAATGATTTGGAATCCTCTGAAGATTCTGAAAATGAAGAGATAAATCTTTGCATTATGGCCAAAAGTTACGAAAGTGATGAAGAGGTAACATCTTCAAACAACTTATCTATTTCTTTTGATGAATTGCAAGATGCATTTGCTGATTTGCATAAAGAATCAATTAAACTTGCAAAATTAGTTTCATCATCAAAGAAAACAATTTCAAATTTAGAAAATGAAATTTCGAAATTAAACAAAGAATTAGATCTTCTTGGAAATGAAGTCTCAATCTCTAAAACAAATGAAAAAGTTAATATCTCCACTATTAATGACAAGAAAATAACAGATTCTTGTAGTTGTTGTGATAAATATGTAAAAGAAATTAAAGAGTTAAAAAATTCACTTGCAAAATTTTCATATAGTAGAAATAATTTAGATGTTATATTAAGTAAACAAAGATATGTGTCTAATAAAAATGGACTAGGGTATAAATCTGAAAAACTACAAAAGGTTCATAAAAACTTTTCCACTTCCACACAAAAATGTAATTCTAATTCTATCACTTGTTTTTACTGTGGAAGAAGAGGACATGGCATATCAACTTGCTACTTCAAGAAAAATTACAGTAACATTAAAATGATATGGGTCCCAAAAGGATCCTCAGTTTATACTAACATGCAAGGACCCAATAAAATTTGGGTACCTAAGTCAAAAACTTGATTATGCAGGTATCTTTGAGAAAGAAGTGGTACATAGATAGCGGATGCTCAAAACATATGACTGGAGATGCATCAAATTTTACACATATATCTCCAAAGAAAAGCGGGCATGTAGCATATGGTGACAACAACAAAGGTAGAATTCTTGGAGTGGGTAAAATAGGTACAAATTCTTCAAACTCCATTGAAAATGTTCTACTTGTTGAAGGCCTTAAGCACAGCCTGCTTAGCGTTAGTCAACTATGTGACAAAGGCTATCTAGTATCATTTGATTCTAAAAAATGTCTTATAGAACATAAGCATGACATTAATATAAAGCATGTAGGACATAGAGTCAATAATGTTTACATGATAGACTTAAGCATAAAACAAGAAAACAATCATTGCTTTCTTAGTAAAGATGATGATCCATGGTTATGGCATAAAAGAATTGCTCACATAAACATGGATCACTTAAATAAATTAATTTCAAAAGATTTAGTAGTTGGTTTGCCTAAATTGAAATTTGAAAAAGATAAACTATGCGATGCATGTCAAAAGGGCAAACAAACAAGAGTCTCATTCAAATCTAAAAATGTTGTTTCAACCACTCGACCATTACAGTTATTGCATATGGATCTATTTGGTCCATCTAGAACCATGAGTTTTGGAGGAAATTACTATGCTTTAGTTATAGTTGATGATTTCTCTAGATATACTTGGACATTATTTATTACACATAAAAGTGATTCATTCCAAGCATTTAGGAAACTTGCTAAAGTCATACAAAACAAGAAAAATCTCAAGATTGCATCCATTAGAAGTGATCATGGGGGTGAATTTGAAAATAAAGATTTTGAATTATTTTGTGATGAACATGGTATTGAACATAATTTTTCTGCACCAAGAACCCCTCAACAAAATGGAGTTGTTGAGAGGAAAAATAGGTCATTGGAAGAAATTGCAAGAACTTTATTAAATGATACTTCTCTTCCAAAGTATTTTTGGGCTGAAGCTGTCAATACTGCATGTTACATCATGAATAGAGCCTTGATAAGACCTATTTTAAAGAAAACCCCATATGAGTTATTTAATGATAGAAAACCTAATATTTCTCATCTACATGTTTTTGGTTGCAAGTGCTTTGTACTTAATAATGGTAAAGATAATCTAGGAAAATTTGATGCAAAATCTGATGAAGGCATTTTTCTTGGATATTCATTACAAAGCAAAGCATATAGAATATATCATAAGAGAACTATGAATATAGAGGAATCCATTCATGTTACCTTTGATGAATCTAATGCTATATTGTCAAGAAAGAATATGCTAGATGACATTGCAGATTCTTTAGAACATATGAACATTCATGAACAAGATTCCAAAGGAAATGACAAAGGAAACAATGAAGATCCTCCAGAAGAAGTCAAATCCAATGATGCACTCCCAAGAGAATGGAAAACTTCAAGAGATCATCCCCTCGACAACATTATTGGTGATATCTCAAAAGGGGTAACAACTAGGCACTCTTTTAAAGATTTATGTAATAATATGGCTTTTGTATCCATGATTGAACCTAAAAATATAAAAGAAGCCATAATAGATGATAATTGGATCATTGCCATGCAAGAAGAATTAAACCAATTTGAAAGAAATAATGTGTGGAAATTAGTAGAAAAACCTGAAAATTATCCTATCATAGGAACAAAATGGGTTTTTAGAAATAAATTAGATGAACATGGTATAATTATTAGAAATAAAGCCAGGTTAGTAGCAAAAGGGTATAATCAAGAAGAAGGAATAGACTATGAAGAAACATATGCTCCTGTTGCAAGATTAGAAGCCATTAAAATGCTATTGGCATATGCATCCATAATGAATTTTAAACTTTATCAAATGGATGTTAAGAGTGCCTTTCTAAATGGCTTAATTCAAGAAGAGGTATATGTTGAACAACCCCCTGGTTTTGAAATTCCTGATAAACCAAACCATGTTTATAAATTACAAAAGGCTCTTTATGGTTTGAAACAAGCCCCTAGGGCATGGTATGAACGATTAAGCAATTTTCTTCTAGAAAAAGATTTCTCCAGAGGTAAAGTGGATACCACATTGTTCATAAAGAGAAAGCATAATGATATTTTGTTGGTTCAAATATATGTTGATGATATAATTTTTGGATCCACTAATGATTCATTGTGCAAGGAGTTTTCCCTTGATATGCAAAGTGAATTTGAAATGTCAATGATGGGAGAACTAAAGTACTTTCTGGGATTACAAATCAAGCAAACTCCAGAAGGTATATTCATCAATCAATCCAAATACTGCAAGGAATTGATCAAAAGATTTGGGATGGATAGTGCAAAACACATGTCTACACCGATGAGCACTAATTGTTACTTAGATAAAGATGAATCTGGTCAGTCTATAGACATAAAACAATATCGAGGTATGATCGGATCTCTTCTTTATTTATCTGCTAGTAGACCTGATATTATGTTTAGTGTATGCATGTGTGCTAGGTTTCAATCCAACCCCAAACAATCACATTTAAGTGCAGTAAAGAGAATCATGAGATATCTATTAGGAACAATCAATTTAGGATTATGGTATCCTAAGAATTCAACATGTAACTTAATAGGATATTCTGATTCTGATTTTGCCGGATCTAAAACTGATAGAAAAAGTACAAGTGGAACTTGTCAATTTATTGGATCGGCTCTTGTCTCATGGCATAGTAAGAAACAAAACAGTTTTGCTTTATCTACTGCTGAAGCGGAGTATATCTCTGCCGGTAGTTGTTGTGCACAAATTTTATGGATGAAGCAACAATTATCTGACTATGGCATCATTCTTGATCGCATACCTATTAAGTGTGATAATACTAGTGCCATAAATCTATCCAAAAACCCAGTTCAACATTCAAGAACTAAACATATAGAGATTAGACACCACTTTCTTAGAGATCATGTCTTAAAGGGAGATTGTGTATTAGAATTTGTTGATACTAAGAATCAACTTGCTGATATTTTCACTAAACCTCTCCCCAAGGAAGTGTTCTTCTCTATTAGAAGAGAATTAGGTCTCTTAGATGTAAGAGATTTAGAAAAATAGGGATTGATTGGTTGATTGATTGGTTGATTTACTCTTACCTTTTGATTGTAGATTATTTTGTTTGATCTTGTTTGAATTCTTGTTTTTATGATAGAATTTATGATTTCTTGTGTATATAATAATTGAATGATTGAATTTAGTGTATTAGTAGTGAAAATTAGTCATATAGGATGTATTTGAGCATAAACATGAATATTCTCTTAAGAAACTAGCCTAGGATAGGCTCTGGTAATCGATTACCATCCAGTGTAATCGATTACACATGAACAGGCAGCCTGTAATCGATTACAACATCCTGTAAATCGATTACCAGAAGGCTTATTGGGCCTGTAATCGATTACCAATACATGTAATCGATTACAATGTGTCATCTTCTATAAATACTCACGAAATCAGAGCTGCTGCGCAGCCAAAGCATCCTCCACGTTTTCCTCCATACCTAGAACTTCAAGCCTTCGATTCTCACTCAATTCTTCACCAAATCACGTCACGTAAAGCCCAATCTTCCTCTTTTTCACTCCTCTTTCACTTCCACCGATCAAAATCCAGAAAAACTTCATCAAATGGCAGAGCCATCAAAGAAGAGAAAGGGATCATCCTCCACCGCTACCGCTGCTGCCCATCGCCGTCACGGCCCATCCGGAGCACCCACAGCACCTATTCCTCCTTCTTTGTCATCTCCAAGATCATCAACACTATTTTCATCCGATGATCAACGTCTACGGTACCTTTCTCAGTTTTCTTCTAGAATAATCTTAGATCCTAAGTACCTAGACGTAGAGTTCTTTAATGATGAAACGTTTGATTGCTATCAAGTGTTTCAAAACTCTGGTCTTGTTGATTTCATGTCATTAAAATTGCCGTATTATCCTGAACTTGTTAAGGTCTTCTACTGCAATTTAAAAATTCAGGATGGTATTATTATGTCTGAGGTGCATGGTACTTCTATGGTCATTGATCAGTCACTTTTCTTTTCTTTGACTCATTTACCCAATCAAGGTGCACCTTTTGAGGGCACCATTGTTGATGACTGGAAATTCGATTATTCAAGTCATGATGCTCATCGCATGGTCTGCAATGATCAAGCTGAAATGACCGGTAGATTGCTGGCCGGGTCATTAACTTTTGATAATCGCATCATGCATTATATCATTGTTAGAATTTTGCTTCCTCGGTCTTCAAATTTAGCACAAGCCTCTGAGGAGGATTTGATTCTTATGTGGGCTTTTCTTACCGGTCGTCAGATCGACTGGGCCCATTTGGTTCGGTACCGAATGCATAAGGCATTACGGGCCAATGCACCTCTTCCTTATCCACATTTGATTACTCTGTTTTTGCGTCATTTTCAAATTCAGCTTGATGATGAACCCTTTGTTCAAGTCAAGCGTTCCTTTGCAATTGATGCTGGTGCAGTGACCTCCTTTGGGTATCGTAAAGATCGGAATGGACAATGGCTGAAGAAGGATGCACTCCCTCCTCAAGATGAACGTACTCCTTCACCTCCCCCTTAACGTGAAGATTCCGCACTCATGAATGAAGTCCTCTCCGAATTACGGGGTCTTCGTTCTTATGTTGGTGACCGCTTCGACTCGTTAGATTCACGCTTTGCCGGTATGGACATTCGCCTTACACAGCTTGAAGAGGATGTCGGATACATTCGTCAGAGTTTTGATCTTCCTCCACCACCTCCATCTTCTTAGATTTTAGTTTCTGACTATATGTCTTTTTATAAGCCGTGTATTTTGGCTTTTAGTTTCTTAGAATTTACATTATTATGCTAAGTACTTTGCTTATTTATCTTTTGGTTTTTAAATTTCAGTCTTGGATATTTTGTGGTTGTTGACATTTTATGTTATTTGAATTCTAGTTTGATTATTTCTTGTTTGTGAGTTTGGCTTATTGTGTTTAATACTCTGATATTTATATCTTGCAACTCCATTGTTATATCTGTGTTGATTTCCGAGTTCTTTGGCTTTTTGATGTTGCCAAAGGGGGAGAAAAGGTTGCTTAACTAACTTAGAAATCAAGTGATCATGTATTCCGAAATATAGGGGGAGTAAACGCATGCACATTTTATCTATATACAATTGTTTGTTGCTTGCTTGAATCTTGATTTCAGGTATTGTATTGTCATCATCAAAAAGGGGGAGATTGTAGATGCAATTGGCTTTGATGTTTTGATGATGATCATGATGATGTGTTGCAATTGATGCAAATGGGCTTTTCAAGATTAAAATTCAAGACAATACTTCAAGATTACAAGTCACAACATCAAGATGATCACTAGAATATTAGGAAGGGAATTCCTAATTGAATTAGCAAAGGTTTGGCCAAGTGATTTAAATTAAAAAGTGTTTCTCAAAGGTTTTACTCTCTGGTAATCGATTACCAGAGGATGTAATCGATTACCAGTGGCCAAATACGTTTTATAACAGCTACAAAAATTTGAATTCGAAATTTTAGACTGTGTAATCGATTACACAATTTTGGTAATCGATTACCAGCAGTTAGTAAACGTTTTAATTCAAATTTTAAAAGCTGTAATCGATTACACAATTACTGTAATCGATTACCAGACAGGATTTTCAGAAAAATAATTTCAAGAGTCACAACTTTTCAAAGGCTTTACTCATGACCACCAATGGTCTATATATATGTGACTTAAACACGAAATTGCTCAGAGATTTTCAGAACAACAAAGTGTTTATCCTCTCAAAGAGCAAATTCATTTTATCCTCTTAAGAATTCCTTGGCCAATTCAATTGCAATTCATTAAGGAATTATTTGAGTGCTCAATCTGTAAAATCCATCTCTTTCTAGAGAGATTTGTTCTTCTTCTTCTTCTCATTCTCTAAGGGATTAAGAGACTGTGAGTCTCTTGTTGTAAAGGATCTCTAAACACAAAGGAAGGATTGTCCTTGTGTGTTTAGAACTTGTAAAAGGAATTTACAAGATAGTGGAACTCTCAAGCGGGTTGCTTGGGGACTGGACGTAGGCACAAGGGTGTGGCCGAACCAGTATAAAACTGAGTTTGCATTTTCTCTTCCCTTAATCTCCTTTATTTATTATTGCTTTATATTCATATTCAAATTGTTTCATTTGAATTAATATTTAAGAAGATTGTCATTAAGGGAATTCATAACTTGAGTAAAAAGTGAAATAGATTTTTAATTAGGGGAAACAGTTTGGAATATCTTAATTCAACCCCCCCCCCTTCTTAAGATATCTGAGGCCACTTGTCTAACACGCTGTTCATGTGTCCTCCACCATCGAGTCTAGAGCCCCGCGAATTCATTGCCTAGTGCTGTTCGCCAATTCTCCATTCTCAAACTTATTCGGAGACCCATGAATTCATTGCCTAGCGTTGTTCATGTGTCCTCCACCAACGAGTCTGGGCCCCGCGAATTCATTGCCTAGCGCTGTTTGCCAATTCTCCATTCTCAATCTTTCGAAGACCCATGAATTGATTGCCTAGCGCTGTTCATGTGTCCTCCGTTATCAAGCGCGGAACCTCCGGTGATTGGGAAATATGGTTTTTTGTTATTTTCTCGATCGGTTCCTTCGCCAAACATGTGTATATGTGTATATTATGTTTGTATTTTGTTTTGTGTTGTACAGAAAAAAAAAAAAAAAAGAGAAGAAGGAGTAGAGACGAGAGTCGTCATAGACTAATCACGGGAAGGGCAAGACGGATGAAATTAGTGTCTTATCTTTGCTTTCCTCTTATCTCCGATAAAAGGTAAGTAAAGAGGGGCAACTGTCATACCCTAATTTCGTCCGGGGATTATTACTTGATGATATGCAACCTTTGATTGGCTGCTTCAAGATACTTAGCACCCTTTGTTGCATAATATGTGAAGTCCCGAGACGTGCCGGAAATCAAAAGGAAGCAGGCTTACGCGATCCGTGAAATTCCGTAATGTGACGGATCTCGAAAGGAGGTGTTTTTACGCAATCTGTGAGTTTCCGTAACTTCTTCGAAAGCTAAAAAAGAGTAAGCACATAATCCGTAAGGATTTGTAACCTTGCGGAAGGAAAATAAGTATCATTACGAAATTCGTAAAGTTTCGTAACGTTACGGAAAAAGAATTACCAAAAAAGGTAAATGGGGTGCATTTAGTAAAAAGAGGGGTACAAATAGCAATTAGGCCCACTTGGGCCTTCCCTGGGCGAGCTGGGTGGCAAGCTCCTCCCCTATTTTGCTTTAAATATGGGGAGGAATGAAGGGGGAAATGGCTCAGCCTTCTTGGCACTTCTTATTCTCTCGAAATTGCTGAGGAAAATTGTTTCCGTGAAGAAAATCCAAGCCGAGGCGCTTCCGTAACGTTTCCGTGAGTAATTACGCGAAGATTTTCAACCGCTCTTTGACATTCATCGTTCGTTCTTCATTTTCTTCAGTCTTCAACTGGTAAGTACCCCAAATCGAGCTTTTCAATTCATTCTATGTACCCGTGGTGGTCCACATTTTGTTTCATGTATTTTTATTCTCGTTTTCATTTACTTTCCGTACCCCCTTTTGATGTACTTCAGTCATTTATTTAATTCGTTCCTCGCCTAATCTAAAAATAAAATAAATTTCCATCGATCATTTGAATCGTATCATCCGTTAATTTCTATTAAAATGAATTCCGATCGTTCGGTCGTGCCGTAACCACATTGGAAATAAAAAAAGAGGTAAAATAATAATATAATAAAAAAAATATCTTTTAGTAAAATGAAGCGAAAATCAATCGGACGTTTTCTCTTTGGGATTTCTCATTCTTAATTGAATTGACTAATAACTAAAGCGAAACTAAGGCAAAAATCAATTCGCCAAGTCAAGCTCGTCCACAAAAATCACTAAAAAAGTGGTTTGGAAGTTTATTACCTCAGTTTTTCCTTACCAAGTAAATGGATCATTCTTAAGGTCCAACGCCTTAAAATGATCACCTTTCAAGTAAAAAGAATCACTTGATTCACTCTTAAGAAAGAACTACGTAGGTCTGATTTCTTCAAATTGAGGATACGTAAGAGCAAAAGCCCCGCTTTTGTCGACCTCAAAAAATAAAAAAAAATAAAAGTTAAGGTAACACAATTTCCACAATTCTAAAAAATAGGCTGTTGTCCTTTGAGACAAACGTGAGAGGTGCTAATACCTTCCTCAAACGTAAATACAACTCCCGAACTTAGAATTTTCATTTTGATCGGTTTCCTTCGGTTTTTTTGACGTTTTCCACAAATAAACGTTGGTGGCAACTCCGCGCATCTTTCCTCCTTTGGAAAGCGCACCCGTGAGCCTCGCCTCGCTCGCCCGCAAAAGGGCACGTTGCGACAGTTGGCAACTCCACTGGGGACCTTTTTGTGAGTTAGGCCTATTCTAAGGAATTGTGGAATTGTGAAACCTTGTGTGTGCATTTATTGAACAGTGTAAAGTGTAAATAACTGCTGTCTTTTTTCACATTTTTACACTAAGCACCCACGGGTTTGAGTAAAAAAGGGGGCCCTATACCCGGGTTCATGGGAATTTAAGGAGTGGAGGTGAATCTATCATCATGCTAGGTCTCCGACTTGCTTGATGATAGTGAAACCTCGTCTAGAGCTTTCTCTCTTTATAATATGTTGTCGCTGGTATTCCATACCGCCACAATACTATTATCTTGAGTGATGATACCTCTAGAAAACAGCCGTGTGAACTATGAATCGTAGAGAGTAGTTATTAGAGACCCCTAGATATTATCCTATAGGTCCCTAGAATAGGGGCACAGAGCAAACACGCTGCGTGCCGTTTTAAGATTGCCATTGCATGTAGTCCTAAATGTCATGTACGCCTTTGCTTGTAATTATTTGTGGATATTGTCGTACTATGTGCATCCCCGTGTTATGCTTTTGCGCGTCTGCGACATGTCGTCACGCACGCGTTGTATGTTGATATCGTCTTTTGTCGTGGGAATTTGGAAGATCCATATCATCTTCTTAACTGCACACATGGGGCACTGCGCCCCCAAATGCGCAAGTAAGGAGAGATGATTTTCCGGGCTCTCGTGTCCGTAAATGCATTCATATCATGCATCTCTTCGGCATCATAATGAACATATCGTTCCTGCATTTGTCCATTATCACATTCAAGCCTCACATTTTGCATAAGTCATTGCATCATCATGCATATGCGTTCAACATACTTTTTGTTCTACATGTTTGCTCATACATGATCCTTGTGCTTTCCTCTACAAAACAAAAACAAAAAAAAGGGAAGCATGAAAATTCATGATGCATTCTTAGTTGCATGTGTTAGGCACCATGAGCCAACCATGTTGGGATCATAAACCCATTTCTAAAATTCAAAAAAAATGCAACAACAAAACAAAATGATTGAGCATGGCACCTAATGCATGGTTAACTAGGAAATGATGTTTCTTCGGGCATCTTAACCTCATAATTACATTTTCCATGCATAGCATACGAATTCCCGAGTCTTTCATCTCTATGAAATGTTGTCGAAGTATTGGCAATCAGAATTGCCATTCCTTGGATTATCGGGTTGAACCAAGCTCACACTTTTATGAAAAAGTTCATCAAGTCAAGTTGAAGCATGGAAGTAACCATCTTGCAAAAAATTGGGGCAAAAGATGGATCGTGTTACATCGCTGCTTCGTCTACTGCTGAACACATTTAGGGCTGTCGATGTCCCTGTTACTTCCAGTTTCACCTTGACAAAGATGTCATGGACCATGTTGAAAATCTAAATTGATTCAACCCCATGTCCTGCGTAAAAAATTCATAATACTTCAACTGTGCATCATTCGCATACATCCATGCTTTTTATTGGTTGCATTTGCTCATTACATTCTTTCCTTGAAAAATAAAATAAAGAAAAAAAAAAGAACTTAATCATTGTTATAAAAAAGAAAAAAAACATGCTTTACGGTGCCCTTACCGAACCCGTGCTAGAGCTAGAGTAATGGGTAAAGCGGAGGAGGTACAAGAGTAGGTGGAGGCCGACATGGAGGCCATGAAAGAGAAAATGGCCATAATGATGGAGGCCATGATGAGCATGAGGAAGATAATGGAAGCCAATGCGGTTACAATTGCCGCTACCAGCACCGTTGCTAAAGTGAACCCGATGCCCCAATCTGGCCTCAACCAAATGAATCATCCAACCTTAGATATGGTAGGCAAAGATTTGGGAAGTAGGGACGGCCCCCATGATGTGCAAAATCAAAACAAGCACGCCTTCCCGCCATATGGCTTGCCTCTCAACTATACGCCACCTAATGTGGCGTACACTCCCAATAAGAATGTCAATAACTCCACTCTATACCCATTGAGAGCCAACAACCCCAAACTGATCATGCACATGTCTCTTAAACCGTGGGGGGGGGCACATGAAATTCCCAATCACAATCTAGCCGACTTCGAGCCTTGGCTCGGATATGCCACTGAAGGGCAAGCAGTTGGTGGTATACCCCTTGAAAACACTTCGGAAGGCCCTCAGTATCACCCCCCAGCTACACCTTTTGCATTCCACAATAAGTAAAAACCCTCATGCTATGACAGAAATGGGACAGTTGGATCATCTAGAGGAAAGGCTCAAGGCCATTGAAGGAGGTGAAGATTATGCCTTTGCTAACCTAGAAGAGTTGTTCCTAGTACCCAATATCATCACCCCTCCCAAGTTCAAGGTGTCAGACTTTGACGAGTACAAGGGGACTACTTGCCCCAAGAACCATCTAAAGATGTATTGTCGGAGGATGGGGGCATACGCAAAAGATGAGGAATTGCTGATACATTCCTTCCAAGAAAGTCTTACTGGGGTAGCTGTTACCTGGTACACTAACTTGGAACCTTCCCGAGTCCATTCTTGGAAGGACCTAATGGTTGCCTTCGTTAGGCTGTGTCAGTATAATGGCTTCGGATAGGATGCAACTACAAAACATGTGCAAAAAGGGGGCACAGATCTTTCAAAGAATATGCTCAAAGGGGGAGAACCTGACAGCTCAAGTGGCACCTCAATGACGAAAAAACGATGACAATGATAGTAGACACGTTACCAGTATTCTACTATGGAAAATGGTGGGTTACACACCTTCAAGCTTTGCGGATTTGGTCTTCATCGGCGAAATGATCGAAGTGGGTCTAAAAAGAGGCAAATCTGATCATTTTGATTTGATAAATGCAAAAAAAAACTGGGGCAAGTGAAGAGGATGAGAAGGAGGGAGAAACCTATGCTGTGACTGCCATTCTTATACGACCAAGTTTCCCACCAACCCAACAATATCATTACTCAGCCAATAACAACCCTTCTCATTACCCACCACCCAGTCATCCACAAAGGTCATCCCTAAAATCAACCACAAAGCCTACCTACCGCACTTCCAATGACAAACACCACCTTTAGCATAAAACACCAACCAAGAAATGAATTTTGCAGCGAGAAAGCCTGTAGAATTCACCCTAATTCCAGTGTCCTATGCTGACTTGCTCCCATATCTACTTGATAATTCAATGGTAGCCATAACCCTAGCCAAGGTTCATCAACCTTCATTTCTCCGAGAATACGACTCGAACGCAATGTGTGCTTGTCACGGAGAAGCCCCGGGGCGTTCCATTGAGCATTGTAGGGCTCTGAAGTGTAAGGTGCAAGGTCTAATTGATATGGGCTGGCTGAAATTTGAGGAGAATCGCGTGTAAATCCTGACATTGACAAGAGATGCCACACATGGGGCAATTTTGAAAGCTGTTGTTAGATGTCTCTAATGACTCATCAGGATTTTCAACTTTCACCGGAAGTGGGTGCAAGCCATTGGTCTGTTTGCTCAAGCGACCTGTGCTCCTGAGTTTGGACTTCCAAGACCGTTCAATCAGAGATTACTCGTCTTGCGTGTTGGTGGGGCTGCCGTAAAACAACAAATAAAGTTCAAAACAAATAAGTTTCAGAATAAAAATAAAAATAAAAAAAAGTTCAAAAAAAAAGGGGCATTTGATTGACTGTGTTTTCAAGACGTTCATGTGAGCTCATTTTATCATTCCGGAAAGTTTGTCTTTTTAGAGAGAAGTGAGTTATCAAGAATAGGATGTTGGACAAATGGCCTCAGTTATCTTGAGAAAAGGGGGGTTGAATTAAGATACGAAGACTATTTCCCAATTAAACTTTCACTCTCTTCAGATTAACAATGCACCCTTAAACATGAATTACTCAAAAGACAATTCAAAATAAACTTCTTTAAAGCAAGAGATAAATAGCAATAAATAAAAGAAGTTTAAGGGAAGAGAGGAATGCAAACTTGTTCGGCCACTTCCCGTGCCTATGTCCAGTCCTCAAGCAACTCACTTGAGATTTTCCACTCTCTTTGTAAAACTCCTTTTACAAAGTCTGAACCACACAGGGACAACCCTTCCCTTGTGTTCAGGAATCCTCTACAACAAGAGACCCACGGTCTCTTAATCCCTTTTCAAAAATAAGAGAAAGAGAAGAAGAGGTCTCTCTTAAAAGAGATGGATTGTACAATGAAGATCAATCAAAATTCTTTATTGAATATGCAAGTGGTTGACCAAGGAATCTTTTTGAGAGGATAAGACAGTTCAGTTCATAAAAACTCTTAATCTTTTGAGAGGATAAAACTTTTTGGGCAACGAAAACTCCCTTTAAATTCGTGTTTCCAAGTCACCTTTAATGGCCAGTCATAAAACATTTGAATAGATGTGACTCTTGGAAATTATTTTCTGAAAATCCCCTCTGGTAATCAATTACAAGACTTGTGTAATTGATTACAGGTTTTAAAAATTTGAATTAAAACGTTCAATAAACTGCTGGTAATCAATTACCATCCATGTGTAATCAATTACACGTTATAAATTTTGAATTCAAATTTCTAGTGACTGTGATAAACATTTTCAGCTGCTGGTAATCCATTATCAGAGAGAAAATCTCAATTCGAAATGATAGAATTCTTTGGTCAAACCTTTTGTTTTTTCAATTTGGAAACTTCTTCCTAAAGATTCTAGAGATCAACTTGATCATATATCTTGATTTTCTTGGATTCTTGTCTTGAATAAAACTTAGAAGCACTTGATCCTTTAGCATCATCAAGACATCAAAACATCTTGCTTCTACATAGGAGTCATTTGACTTAATCCATCAACTGAAAAATCCTTCAACTATTTCTCGTCCTTGGAAAATTCTTTTTGCAAGAATCAACTGCTTCTTTCATTCTTCCTCACTACGAGGTTGTGAAAACTAGACAACAATTGGTACCTCAAAGCCTTACACTGGGGCAACGAAAGGCACCATGCAAAAACCTCAAGCGAACCTAGGGGCAGATTAGAAGTTTTCACCCAATAGGTTCCCAGCTACAAGGTCATGACGAAAGATAACAATTGGTACCTCGAAGCCTTACACTGGGGCAATGAGGGGCATCGTGCATGAGCCTCAAGTAAACATAGGGGCAGATAAAAAGTTCTCACCCGTCGATGTTTTTAAACAAGAAAAAAAAAAAGGGACAAGCCCTGGAATTTCAATAGATTGATTAAACGTCAAAACGGCTCCATTGTCGTCACTCCAAAATGGTCAAGTGACTAAATCAAACAGAATATACATTCTGAGGGAGTTCCCGGAGAGATTTGCAAAAGATAGGATAAGGTTGCATGAATTATCACCTTTTTCAAAAGGACAGTCAATCTGTGTTTTCCAAAAAAATTAAATCAAAATCAAAATCACAAAGTAGGGAAAGAATGTCATGAACATTGTACAACTTTCCATTGCATTGCATTGTTTCATATGAGGTCAGCATTACCAAATTTCATGACAAAGGTTGCATGCGTCTGCATCCCTAAAAATCATGTTAACTGCATAGATTTCCTACATCTCGTGTCCAATCTTGTTGGATGACCGGCCCTCTCGATGAGTTGATCTCTTGCTTTCTCATAAAGGTGGACCCTTGGGTACTAGTACCTATCACCTTTAGAGGACTATATGTCCTCTCCATCAGAGGACTGCACATCCTCGCCTGCAGAGGGCTGCACGCCCTCGCCTTTAGAGGGCTACGCGTCCTCATTTTTAGTGTGCTCCATATCCACACCTTAAGAGAATATAAGGTCCTTTGCCCTTAGATGCTTAACCGAGACTTGCGTTCCCGGTTAAGGGGCCAGTAGTTTCCTTTTATCAGTTCCTGGGCCACCCCCTAATATTGGAGGGCGACCAACTATGCGAGCACATCCAGAGAGGGAGGCTATCACGCATCTAGTATGCATACCGGGGCAATTTCACCCGTGCCGCTGCAAAAAGACGAGTGCGGATCATGCGCACCAACATGACCACTCTTACATGGATATGGATGACGTTGCTATTTGGCAACATTCTGCCCAGCGACCACAATGCCAATCTCCCCCTACAGATGTATCAGTTGGTCTGTGCCGTCATGACATAGGTAAATATGCACATGGCTCAATTGATTTCTGATGTCATCTATTGTTTGCAGGGATCGCGCCCACAAGACACCCATTGGACCCGAAGAAGTCCAACAGGGCCCTGGGGTTTCCAGCTCTGGTTACGGGCCTCTGTCAGTCCTACCGGGTGCCCGTTCCCCCAGCAAGGTCATGCCATTGTGACATAGGTAAGTATACATATGGTTCAACTGATTTCTGATACCATCTATTGTTTGCAGGAATGGCACCCACAAAGACACCCAGTGGACCCCGAGAAGTCCAACAGGGCCCTGGGGTTTCCAACTCTGGTTACGAGACTCTGTAGTCCTACAGGGTGCCCGTTCCACCCGGCAAGGTCACGTCATCATGACATAGGTAAGTATGCACATCGCTCAACTGATTTCTGATTTCATCTATTGTTTGCAGGGATCGCGCCCACAAGACACCCAGTGGACCCAAAGAAGTCCAACAGGGTCTTGGAGTTGCCAAGCTCTAATTACGGGCCTCGGTCAATTCTACGGAGTGCCTGTCGCCCCCAGCAAGGTCATCAGGCCCCCTACTAATCGAGCTTTCATCAAGAAGTACTGCGTCCCCAGGCAGGCACAGGGCGAAACACCACAGCAGCTTGAGGATGGCCGACAGCAGGCAACAGGCGCACCGCCATCACCTCTAGAGTTCACCTCAGCTCATCCGCAAAAAGGTTAGAGCGTTGCTTACGACCCATGGCCGACCAATAGGCGACCAAGTCCAAAGCCAAAGGTAAGCAAAGTACTAGGTCCGTGACCGACAAGCTATCACGCGTCCAGCTCAAGATGTTAAAGAAGTGCTACTAGGAGGCAACCTAGTACCCTTTAAATCTCTGCTTGTTATTTGATCACTTTTGTTTCTCAAGTCATAGTAGGACACACCTATTTGCTCATGATCCTAGGAATTTAAATAAAACAAGCACAAGCTCGGAAGGTAGTCATACCTCACAAAAGAAAAAAAAAAAAAAAAATATATATATATATATATATATATATATATATATATATGTATGTTTAGGTAGAAAGATACCTTGGATATGCATGTATGTAGCAAAAAATACTTCACAAAATATATATATGTATGTTTAGGTAGCAAGATACCTTGGATATGCATGTATGTAGCAAAAAATACTTCACAAAATGTATATATGTATGTTTAGGTAGCAAGATACCTTGGATATGCATGTATATAGCAAAATACCTCACAAAAATATACGTATGTTTAGGTAGCAAAATACCTCATGAAAAAAAGAGAGCAAAAAGAGAGCGAGCAAGAAAAGAATAGGAAGAAAAAAAAATAGAAAATAAAAAATAATAAAGGTTGTCTAGCTAAAAAACAACATGCTTGTGAAAAGAGATAACTTCCAGCTTTTCTTTGAAAAATTCACTGATCATAACCAGTTTTTGAAAAAAATGTGTATACACCTAAAGGGTGAGTGCTGTGAAAATTTTCCCGAACGCCCAAAATGGACTCGGATGAATGCATGAATTGATAAAAAAACATATTTTGGAAACACTAGGTTGACTTAAGTAGGGAAAATGAATCCTGAGCCCTAGTGTCACATGGCCATAAAAACTTGATGCTTGAGTGTCCACATGGGTGCATGCATGACCAGTTTTGCATAAAATTTCCTAATCATCATTGTTGCATGTGTATTATAGAAATAATGTAGGACATCCCCTTTATCCCCGAACCGCTGGCCAAACCCTGACATATATCATGACCAGCCGTTCTACAAGCCTTGAGCCAAAATCCCAACTTATCATAAACCTTGACCCAGGGTGAGAATGTCAATCCTTGCCCTCGGAAAACAAAACAAAAAACAAAAAAAAAAATTCCCAATCAAAGAGTGGGAGAAAGCAAAAAAAAAGAAAGAAAATTCCCGATCAAGGATCGGAAGAAAACAGAAGAAACATCCAGAAAGGTCTTTGGACCAGACAATATCTGAACAGTACAGAATTGTCACCAAGTAAACAAGAAAAAGGAAACCACGACCTAAAGTGGTCCTCTCCCTTTGATTGCCGACAAAATCCTGTGTGCTAGTGACTTTCTCGCCACGCACTAAACAAAAACAGAAAAGGAAGAGGCAAAAAAACTCAAAGCCAAATTCCCCACCTAAAAACCATTCCCAAAATAAGTCCTATTGATCCATGATCATGCATGTAATCTTTGATTTGATAGGAAATAATTTGCAAAATCAAGTCATGACATATCTATGGTTCGGAATTAGGATAAAACACTTACCTGTGTGAGATTGATACACTTTGAGTGATTTTATCCTATCTTTGTTGGACCCAGTGTTTCCTCTAAATGGTCGTTTAGAAACGAAATGCTAACATCCAAAATCTCATTTACGGTTATGAGAAAAATTCATCAGCATACTCTTCTTTCCCGATAGACACATTGTCTTTCATCCAAAAAGCATATGTTGCTCTGATCAGTTGGAAGTTTTGTCTCTTTACTAAAGCATGTTCGTATTTTGGTGAAGAAAACACCGAGACTATTTTTAGTCTCACAGTTATCAAAAACTACGTAGGTCTGAGTTCCTCATCACAAATTGAGGATACGTAGGAGCAAAAGCCCTGCTTTTGTCGACCACCCCACTTTTTGTTATCGTGACCCAAGAGTCCGGTGGCATGCGGAGCCACATGACCATGGGATCCCCAGATCCATATTCTCTTTTATGTTTCCTCTTTTATCTGTTACGTATCATTTTATTTTTGTTTAACTAAGGGACTAACGTTTGTTTCGTTTTGGTTGACTTTTGTTTTGTGCATACGTGTCGTTTGAACTGTTACGTTTGTATTTACTTCGTTGTTGTCAATAGTGTTTGTTGAAGTTCCAAAATCGCGTAGAATTTTTCATTTTTTAGGAACGCCGTCCTAAAAATAAAATGAACCAAAATCATGATAAAAAAGAAAGACGTGTTGTGAATAAAATGTCTGCGTATATAAAGAAAAAGGAAAATGTGCATAGAAGGGTTTTTTATAAAAAAATACGTGTAGAGAGATTCTTGTGTGTGTGAACAATGAGTGTATATAAAGAAACTTTTGTCTAAACCATAAGTGTACGTTGGAGAAAAACGAAAAAGATCTTTGAATGTAAATAGGGTTTGACCGTGTGACGTAAAGAGAGAGAGTTTCAATGCATATACAGAAAGAGTTTGTCATGTATAAGAGTGTAGATATACAAAGAAAATTTCTTCATAGAGGACCATAGGTGTATAATTTTGTGAATATATAAAAATGAAACAAAAAGGAAAAAGAAAGAAAGACCGCGAAGGTCGACATGTTATAGTTAAGAAGTATAAATCATTCGTAAAGAGCAAACGTATCTTCTGGAAACAAGGGACTGACGCTAAGAGTTTAGTTTCCGAAATAATCGAGATAAGAATGGATGAATTCATTGAACTGATGAAAGAACATAACTTGGAAACGTTGGATCTGTTTGTGTAAATTCCCAATCGTAGTATCACAATGCCATAAACGGGATGCTTGAGTGCCCACCTGGCTGTAGCCATGACTAATTTTGCACGTTGTTTTCAAATCATCATTGTCACGCGTGCCTTTTGGAGTGATATGGGAGTTCGGCCCGAGACCGACACCTTGACACCCAAATTTGTTTTGCCCTAGATTTCAAGATTGGGTTCCCACGATAAAAGACCCCATTGAAACACAACCTTAGATTTTTTTGAACCTTGGCCTATCAAAAGAATCCTCATTCTTTCCCCCGATGCAAAGGACAGTGGAATCTCCTCAAGGGAGAGCAAATAGAATGCTAAAACCCGATTTCCCAAAGAAAGGAAAGGAGGAAGTGGGAAGAAAAGGAAGAAAAGAAAAGAAAAGAAAGAAAAAGAACAATAAAAAAGAAAGAAAAAGAAGGATTCTCGATCGAAGATCGAAAGGAAGTGAAAATGGAAAAGATCGGAGGAAAACAAAGTAATTCTCGATCAATGAAAGAAAGGGAATGGAAAATCTTCAGACCAGATAAATTTTCGGCAAAATAAGTGACTGTCGGCAAAGGAAAACCCATTTTTGGTGTCTCTTCTTTTCGAATTGCCATTCAAAGTCATTCTCGACTGGCGATATCCCACCCCACATGAACAAAGAGGAAAAGACCGAAACACCCAACTTCCTCTCCAAAAAATACTACCCTCGAGAAAATCCTATTGGTCCGTGATCGTACGTTTGATCTTTGATTCGATAGGAAATCGTGTGCAAAATAAAGTCATGGTGCAGTTATGGTTTGGGAATAGGATGAAACACTTTCCTGTGTGAGTTTTATACACTATGAGTGATTTATTTTCAGCTTAGCTCGATGTTTCCCCTGCATGTTCATTTAAAAGCTAAATGTTGACATCCTGCCCTTCATTTTCGGTTACAAGGAAGATTACCCTTGGCACGAGTGTATTGTTTCTCTAAGATATGGTGCTCTCGCGAATGATTTATTTTTCTTCTTTTGCAAAAAGCATGTTCGCCTTTTTAGGTGGAAAAACCCGGTGGACCGTTCGGTCCTGCCAACAAATATTATTCGGAGACCCACGAATTCATTGCCTAGCGCTGTTCATGTGTCCTCCACCAACGAGTCTGGAGCCCGCGAATTCATTGCCTAGCGCTGTTCGCCAATTCTCCATTCTCAACTTTTATTAGGAGACCCATGAATTCATTGCCTAGCGTTGTTCGCCAATTCTCCATTCTCACTTTTATTCGGAGACCCATGAATTCATTGCCTAGCGCTGATCATGTGTCCTCCACCAACGAGTCTGGAGCCCCACGAATTCATTGCCTAGCGCTGTTCGCCAATTCTCCATTCTCAATCTTATTCGGAGACCCATGAATTCATTGCCTAGCGTTGTTCATGTGTCCTCCACCATCGAGTCTGGAGCCCCGCGAATTCATTGCCTAGCGCTATTCGCCAATTCTCCATTCTCCACTTTTATTCGGAGACCCATGAATTCATTGCCTAGCGCTGTTCATGTGTCCTTCACCAACGAGTATGGAGCCCCGCGAATTCATTGCCTAGCGCTGTTCACCAATTCTCCATTCTCACTTTTATTCGGCGACCCATGAATTCATTGCCTAGCGTTGTTCATGTGTCCTCCACCAACGAGTCTGGAGCCCCGCGAATTCATTGCCTAGCGCTGTTCGCCCATTCTCCATTCTCAATCTTATTCGGAGACCCATGAATTCATTGCCTAGCGTTGTTCATGTGTCCTCCACCATCGAGTCTGGAGCCCCGCGAATTCATTGCCTAGCGCTGTTCACCAATTCTCCACTTTTATTCGGAGACCCATGAATTCATTGCCTAGCGCTGTTCATGTGTCTTCCACCATCAAGTCTGGAGCCCCGCGAATTCATTGCCTAGCGCTGTTCGCCAATTCTCCATTCTCCACTTTTATTCGGAGACCCATGAATTCATTGCCTAGAACTGTTCATGTGTCCTCCATCAACGAGTCTGGAGCCCCGCGAATTCATTGCCTAGCGCTGTTCGCCATTTCTCCATTCTCAATCTTATTCGGAGACCCATGAATTCATTGCCTAGCGCTGTTCATGTGTCCTCCACCATCGAGTCTGGAGCCCCGCGAATTCATTGCCTAGCGTTGTTCGCCAATTCTCCATTCTCAATCTTATTCGGAGACCCATGAATTCATTGCCTAGCGCTGTTCGCCAATTCTCCATTCTCAATCTTTCGGAGACCCATGAATTGATTGCCTAGCGTTGTTCATGTGTCCTCCGTTATCAAGCGCGGAACCTCCGGTGACTGGGAAATATGGTTTTTTGTTATTTTCCCGATCGGTTCCTTCGCCAAACATGTGTATATGTGTATATTATGTTTGTATTTTGTTTTGTGTTGTACAGAAAAAAAAAAAAAAAAAGAAGGAGTAGAGACGAGAGTCGTCATAGACTAATCACGAGAAGGGCAAGACGGACGAAATCAGTGTCTTATCTTTGCTTTCATCTTATCTCCGATAAAAGGTAAGTAAAGAGGAGCAACTGTCATACCCTAATTTCGTCCGGGGATTATTACTTGATGATATGCAACCTTTGATTGGCCGCTTCAAGATACTTGGCACCCTTTGTTGCATAATATGTGAAGTCCCGAGACGTGCCGGAAATCAAAAGGAAGCTGGCTTACGCGATCCGTGAAATTCCGTAATGTGACGGAGATCGAAAGGAGGTGTTTTTGCGCAATCCGTGAGTTTCCGTAACTTCTTCGAAAGCTAAAAAAGAGTAAGCACATAATCTGTAAGGATTCATAACCTTGTGGAAGGAAAATAAGTATCGTTACGAAATTCGTAAAGTTTCATAACGTTACGGAAAAAAGAATTACCAAAAAAGGTAAAGGGGGTGCATTTAGTAAAAAAGGGGTACAAATAGCAATCAGGCCCACTTGGGCCTTCCAATTTCTTCTTCCAGAAGGAGGTTGCTTCTGGAGGAAGCACCCTTGCTCGCCTGGGCGAGCTGGGTGGCAAGCTCCTCCCCTATTTTGCTTTAAATAGGGGGAGGAATGAAGGGGGAAAGGGTTCAGCCTTCTTGGCACTTCTTATTCTCTCGAAATTGCTGAGGAAAATTGTTTCCGTGAAGAAAATCCAAGCCGAGGCGCTTCCGTAACATTTCCGTAACATTTCCGTGAGTAATTACGCGAAGATTTTCAACTGTTCTTCGACATTCATCATTCGTTCTTCGTTTTCTTCAGTCTTCAACTGGTAAGTACCCCAAACCGAGTTTTTCAATTCATTCTATTTACTTATGGTGGTCCACATTTTGTTTCATGTATTTTTATTCTCGTTTTCATTTACTTTCCGTACCCCCTTTTGACGTGCTTCAGTCATTTATTTAAGTCGTTCCTTGCCTAATCTAAAAATAAAATAAATTTCCATCGATCATTTGAATCGTATCATCCGTTAATTTCTGTTAAAATGAATTCCGACCATTCGGTCGTGCCGTAACCACGTTGGAAATAAAAAAAGAGGTAAAATAATAATATAATAAAAAAAATATCTTTTAGTAAAATGAAGCGCAAATCAATCGGACGTTTTCTCTTTGGGATTTCTCATTCTTAATTGAATTGACTAATAACTAAAGCGAAACTAAGGCTAAAATCAATTCGTCAAGTCAAGCTCGTCCACAAAAATCACTAAAAAGGGGGTTTGGAAGTTTATTACCTCAGTTTTTCCTTACCAAGTAAATGGATCATTCTTAAGGTCCAACGCCTTAAAATGATCACCTTTCAAGTAAAAAAAAATCGCTTGATTCACTCTTAAGAGAGAACTACGTAAGTCTGATTTCTTCAAATTGAGGATACATAGGAGCAAAAGCCCCGCTTTTGTCGACCTCAAAAAATAAAAAGAAATAAAAGTTAAGGTAACACAATTTCCACAATTCTAAAAAATAGGCTGTTGTCCTTTGAGACAAACGTGAGAGGTGCTAATACCTTCCTCAAACGTAAATACAACTCCCGAACTTAGAATTTTCATTTTGACCGGTTTCCTTCGGTTTTTCCGACGTTTTCCACAAATAAACGTTGGTGGCGACTCCGCGCATTTTTCCTCCTTTGGAAAGCGCACCCGTGAGCCTCGCCTCGCTCACTCGCAAAAGGGCACGTTGCGACACCCGCTAAGTCAGCAGATTGGCTTAGCAAGAAGGTGAAAACAACACTTTTGCTAATTTGCCTAATTAACCTGAAATTGAGAGAAATTGATTATTAAACACACAAAACAAAAGTATAAATTATCTATTACCTATATTTAACATAAAGTACTTATAATATTATAAAACAACTATAAATTGAAGAAGTTTGATACAATATAAACAAGTTTTATACACAAAAGTTAGTCGTTTTCACCGACTAACACCAACGTCATAGAAAGTTTTGTTAAAACTTTATATGACGATTCTTAAAAATTCGTCTTAGCAAAGTTACACATTCTAAGACGATTCTCAGGAAAATAACTGTCTTAGAATGTGATCATATTCTAAGATGGTTGTCTAACAACTGTCTTAGAATATAACTTTTCAAACAAAAAAAATTAAAAATAATTTTAGTATTCTAAGACGGTTTTTTGAAAAATCGTCTTAGAATGTAAACCTTCTAAAACGGTTTTTCGAGAACCGTCTTGAATGCCTTTTTAAAAAAAAATAAAAAAACCATACAACATATTCAATTCCTCTGTATTTTGTTTTGCTTCATAAATGACTTTGTGTATCAAAATTATGTATCAAGAATTAAAGAAAGACTAAAATTGTAATTTACCCCAAAAAAGAATAGGTAAAAATAAATGACATTGTTATTTAAAGCAAGGTACATAATTTATAATTGTGACTTTGAAATCTAAAGCAAGGTACGTAAACATGAATAATTAAATGAAAATGAAGAAAGAGATAGAATAAATGTAAACAATGAAACATAGACATTGCTAATCAACATGTAATGTCTAGAAACAATCACCCAAAATGTCTTTATCTGATTGCAACCTCTTGATCAATTATAATTTATAATTTTTATATACATATATCATCAAGGTAGAAAGACCAATGATAAATGAAGAATTTAGCATAAGTTGGGTGCAAAATAATAAGAATCTAACATTAAAATAGAATAAACATATAAGTGTACAATAAATGGATAATTAACCAACAAATATATGAACCTTATGCATGATCTGTACCTTGTTCTGTGCACTGTACACCATTTCCTTCACAACTATCAAGATTATGGGTCCAAACTTGAGCTAATACCTTATTCCTTAACACTAATTCACATTGTGTCTCAAGTTCCGTTCTTTTTAGAGCTACTTTAGTATTAACATTTTGAAGCAACATCTTGTACTTTACACTTACTTTTCAACCTCCTTTTCATAGTCAGATTGGAGTTGCAATATCTGTTTGACAAGGAAACAAAAAGTAAGCTGAAAGTAGAAGGGATCAGAATACAAATATGATAGTAATTAAAGGGTGGGGAAAGAAAGAAATGGATTGTTGCTCGCACCTTTTGCTCATGTATCTTGAAGGCTTCTTCTTTCTCCTTTTCAATTCTCTCCAATGCTAGCATATTGAATGAAGGATAATTAATTGAGGGGTCTAGTGATAAATCCAATGTTAGCATATTGAAATATTCAACTGCATATAACAGCATTAGCATTTGAAAAACCAAGGTCTTCATATTACCAATAAGTAAAAAAAGTTAACATGACTACTAATTGAGTGCATGTATACTTGCCTAGTAACTCCTAGCCCAACATTGTGAGGAAAAATGGTTGCCTTGTAGACATTATTGTAATCATTGAAAAATAGTTGTTGTTGTTCTTCTCCTCCACATATCATCACAATGGCTTTAGCATCCTCCCTCCACCTCTCAACCCCTTTCTCCCAACTCCACCCTACTCTCAAACCTAAACTCCATAACTTCTCCACAGATGAAATATTTAATAACATCCATCACAAATTAAATTAAACGATAAGCTAATTTTCATAATAATTATCCTTAAAATCATTAAATTTTTCATAGATCTTGTAATTTTCATCTGTGACATTTTTGTTCAAGATGAATATAATTATTATGGACAATACTAAAACTTTCTCTCGAAATGTCTACATATTTCAATTCAAAAATTCTTAAACATTAGTTAAATTGAAACAGCCTTCTATCAATTAATTAATCGGCCGATACTAAATAATATCTATCATTTTTTTTATTAATTGATAGTATATAAGTTGAAAATATATAATATTTAAAAGAATAAAAAAAAGAAGAAAATAAAATTAAAAATTTACAATTTATTAAGACTAAAAGTTTAATTAGATTTTTTTAGAACAATATAGTTTTTTTAAAAATAAAAAATAAATTAGATAAATAAATGATCAATTATATTTTATTTAAATTATGAAGTTAATTAAATTTTGGGAAAGGCCACTATGTAGTAATCAGCAGCACTTTGGTTTGTTGTGACAAGAATTGAGTAGGACGGGCCAAAGGACGTTTGTGTTTAGACAGTACTCACGGTATAAATACTTGCCAAAGGATAATCAATAGAGTGAATTTCTCTACGGCACAACTATAATACCATATTGAATTTTTAAATGGAATCTATAAAACAAAAATAGATCATGTGCAAGTTTTGTGTCAATCTCTCTCATGATGGATATTAAATAAGTGGGGCCCTATAAAAATTAATAAGGTGAAAGACACATACAAAACTTGTACATGACCTATTATGTCCATAAGAATACATGAATGAGAAAAGGTCACTGCTTCTATATTTATTACATTTGAATTTATCTAATATAAAGGAATGAATTGTCTAATAAAATAATAAAAATATTCCAAATCTTAAAAAGCATATACAAAATTGATTTTCAACTTTACAAATTATGAAATAGCAGCTCTTTAAATTTCTAAACAATATGATCCATAACACAATTTGCAAGTTCATTTTTCACATTAGAAACAATTCAACAAGTGAAAGTAAAGTCACAATTTGAAAGTACAAGGTATGTGAAACGTATTGAACATATGGGCTTGCATTCTCCATATATTTTATTTAATATGCATAGCCATGTCTATAACATTTTCTTTATAAAAAATAATGAATTGCATTCTGTACAGGCTTACCACAGACCTACCACCCACTACCTCCTCAAAAATAAAGACAAAAGTTCCTTAACCTTGGAATTTGCTACAACGAATCAAGCTTTTAACTCCAAGTTAAATGGGATTCTGGAATAAAATATACCTTTCCAAGTTGATCAAATCCATCAAGTTGATTAAGCAGCTCCATTAGCATTCTCTGAATCTCACGATCTGCACTTGTTCCCTCACTGAAACGGAGACCTCCAATGGCATCAATCTCATCCATAAAAATGATGCACGACTAATCAAGAAAAGTATAGATTTAGAACATCTTTAAATTAGTATGTGTAAACCTATAGGAAGACAATTTCACACAAGTATCTCACCTGGTGATCACGTGCATAACCAAACATCTCTCTGATTAACCTGGCACTTTCTCCAATGTACTTGTCAATTATGGCACTGGAAATAACCTACATCAGAATAAAGGGAAGTTAGCATAAAATTGACAATGTACTTGTCAATTTTACAACGAAGAAGACTTCAAAGCACACAGAATTTATAAAAAAAAAAAAAACATAATCTGACCTTTAGGAAGTTAGCATCTATATTACTGGCAATAGCCCGGCTAACAATGTTTTACCAGTACCAGGAGGCCCGTAAAGGAGAACACCCTAAAAATTAGAATTGAAAAGATTTTGATTAAATGTAAAATTCAAAAGTACAACTATTACAAGTAAGCTTCCACTAGAAAAACATGTAGGAAAAATGACATAACAAAGCTACTAAAAATCTAAAACATAGATTAACACTAACAGAAGTCAGAGACTAGAAAGAGCAGTGAAAGGGTAAATCACCTTTGGAGGTTTAATTCCAAATCGAAGAAAGAGCTCAGGATTCATCAGAGGTAGTTCAATTGACTCCCTTAATTCCCTGATTTGATCAGATAAGCCACTAACAGTTGAATAGCTGATATAGAAGAAAACTGATAAATTGTATAACCTTTTGAAACGTGAACACTCAATATCGATACACATACAAATTTGAATAACATTTTGAATAATATTTGAATTTACTAATAGATATGACAGGAGCAGGTCCCCATAAATCACAATGTATTTTTTCAAAGATAAAAGAACTAGAGTGTTCAGAAGAAGAGAAATACAATTTAGTAAGTTTTCCCAATTGACAACTATCACAAAGATGTTCAGATTTCAAGGTTCCAACTACATCAATTAATCCTTTGTTCTTTAGTAATTGTAAAGACTTTATTTGAGGATGTCCTAGATGTTGATGCCAAATGTTTGCTGATCCGGATTTGAAACGATTAGAAAAATATGATTCTGGCATAGGGGAGAGAACATAGAAGTCACCCTTGTGCCTCCCGGTGATAATCGGTTTCCCTGTTTCTCGTTCCTTAACACAAAAATCAGCATTAGAAAACTCACAATTAACAGGAAATTGTTTTGTTAGTTGGCTTATAGAAAGCAAATTTTTTGTTAAATCAGGGACAAGTAAGACATCATGAAGAGGTAGATTAATATTTTTTTGCTTAATGAATGTGTCTCCAATACCATGAATTAGGAGAGAAGAACCATCAACAATAAGCACAGAGTATGTACCTGAATATTGTTGGATATTACTCAATATACTAGCTTTACCTGTCATGTGATTAGAGGCCCCGGTGTCAGAGGTCCATTTTGTTTCAGCAATTGTGTTGTCTAAGGTAAGGGCTGCAAGTGCTTGAGGTATATCATCAGATTGAGTTGGTTTCTTGGACACCCACCAACATATCTTTGCTATATGGCCCATTTTATCACAATATTGACATTTTGCATTCCGATACTATTCTTGTTCTGCAAGAGTCATACGAAGTTGTCCTGGTGGTGGAGGACGTCTCTGTTGTGTGCTCATAAGGGTTTGGCTTTTATTTTGGTTCCTGGGTTATTGAACCTGAAATCCTCTCCCAGTTGACATTAAGGTTTGAGAATTCCCTTGATGTTGAGAGGAAAACTGATAAGATCGGTTTTGTTTGCCATAGAAAGCCACTTGCGGAGTGGAAGAGTTATGCGCATTGGAATGATTGGAGAACCAATTGCGACGTTGATCATGGCTTTAGAGTTGTGAGATTAACTCATAGTATGATGGCCTTGGAGGTTTTAGCATGGTTGTTGTGAATGTTTCATACTCATGCCCGAGGCTTGTGAGGAGATAGAAAACTTTCTCTTTGTCAGGGACAGGTTTCCCAATTGCAGCAAGGTTGTCGCATAAACCTTTGAAAATGCGGATGTGTTCACCATTACTTTGATCATCTTCCTTGTGGAGGTATGTGATCTATTGACGGAGTGTGAATCCACGTTCTTGCGAGTCTTCCGCATATGAATATTTAAGTGTAGTCCAAATAGGATGGGCAGTGTCTAAGCCAACAATGAGTCCAAGTGCTTCCTCAGAGAGTGTTCCAATTATCCACCCTCGAAGAAGACAATCTGTCTTGCGCCAAGCAATGAATTCGTCAGTTAATTTTGGAACAAAATTTTTTGTGTTTGTTGTGTCATTGGAATTTGGTGTGGTGTATTGAGGGGGGGGGGGGCTGGATCATCATTCGTAAGGTGACTAATCGAGGTCGTACCCGAATCAAATAAACATTAAAAATGCAGTATCTAGGAAGTGATCCTAGGTCGTCTCCCAACGAGCAATGGTCAACCAAACGTTCATAACATATAGTAATAAAAAAGTAATGAATTGGGGGGTTTGTTTGTTTTTGTAAATTAAACAGCGAGCGAATTTTAATTAGAAAATATCAAAATTAAAAACATGTTGTTTCCCTTTGATTCACAAGCAAGTCTCTTATCCTAGGTTACGAGAATTTATCCTTTATCAGTTCAACCATTTAATCCAACCCTAAATTAAATTACTAAGCGAAATTTAACATAAGGCATTCATTATGTGATTAAGCAACACATACACCAATTAATCATGAATGAAACAGATCATTAAGCATGGACGTAAATTAAGCGCAGAGACAATTAATCAAGCACTAAGCATGCATGGATTAATAGCAACAAATATAGAGTAATTGGTGAAAAGGAAAAACTTATCAGAATTCAATAGAAATAATAAAACCTCAAAGAGAGTTGTGCTTGATCCTCAAGGGAAAACAACGCTGGAGACTTAGCCTTCCATTAATCAGTAGAAACGAAATTGTAGATTGAAGTAGAAAACAAAATTTTATTGCTACGTGAATAGTAAAAATTGGAATTGCAAAACCTAAAATTATTCTTTCTCCCTAAAACGAAAAAGACTAAAACGAAAAAAAGGAGAGAGAGGAGGAGAGAGCCTAAAACTAGAACCTTGGTGCTGTTATATAGTTCTCATCCCCAAAGCTTACAAATCTGTTTTAAGTCCAAGCCCATAAATAAAATAAAATCTAGATAAGATAAGATAAGACAAAATCTAGATGAAATAAAATCTAGATAAGATAAGATTTGGTAGAATAAAATTGTCTGCTCTCTTCAAGTCCATGCCCAATTCCAGATTCAAGCCCAATTGCTTATAATTCTCCTGAAATTAAATTATAAACACAAAATTAGTCTAGTAGGCCCAATTGATAAAACTGCATAATTAAATTGACAATTAAGGCTAATCAGTAATTAAAATGGTGACAAAAAGGGTTAAGAAATAGGAGAAAACGATGACACATCAAATCCCCTCACACTTAGCCTTTTGCACTCCTGGGCAAAATAAAAATAAAAAAAATAAAGCAAGGGACAAATCCAGAGACATTAAAGAGAAACAAATAGACACAACAACAATTACATATTTCTCAATAAATCTCAAGGAATGAAAAGAATAGGTAACATCCAACACGTAAAGAGTTAAAGAGTCAAGGCCGTCATGAAAATCATCCAAGCATCTCAAATATGGCAAAATAGTCAATCAGCTCAAGAATGAAAAGGGATAGAGCCTCACAAGATATGCACTCTATCTCTCAAGTGTCTAGGCTACTGTTTACTCTCAGAGCACCCATGAAAACAAACACCACATAGACTTGGCAAAACTCTAAAATTGACAACCACATCATAAGCACATGCACATGAGGATCAAAAGGTCTTTTAAGTTTGTAATGGGGCCAAGGACAAGGTAGATGAAAGTATGGGCTAGTAGCTAAAACCCAAAGGAATAGAGGAGCAATGGGGAATAAGTGGGAAGTACGAAAAAGTAATAAACCCCAAAACCAAAATTACAAATTAAGCCTTAGAAAATAAACCCGAAACAAAATCAACCAAGTCTTCAACCAATCCAAGTCTTCAAATCAAGATCTCATTTATTCAACTTCATTATATATATATATATATATATATATATATATATATATACACATTGTTTTTTTGTTTTTTTATTTTTTTTTCTTGAACGTGGACAGTAGCATTTGAAAGCAATTGAAAAAATAAAGCAACAATTAGGCAATATATGTATACATCATCAAGCATGGCCAATAAAAGCATATCATCCAATGAAACATACCCCCCCCCCCTCACACTTATTCCCAAAACAATTTCAAAGCTCCAAAATTCCTTAAGGGTAGGGTGAAATCATGGTTTTTCACTTAAGGCTTGTAATGAACTTCAAAACAAAGAAAGGGGAACATAGGCTCAAAGGGGCTATCAAAGGAATTAATTCAAGGTAGGCTAATTTGGCTAGAGGCTTATAAGAATAAAATGCCTAAATCATCTTCCAACATGCATGTGAAGCAAGAAGTATCAACAAGAGTCAAGCCAAGGCTATTGTGCAAGCAATAAATCGGGCAAAACACTCCGAATAAAATAGATGATGATGACTCAAATTTTCACCAAGGGTAAATCTATCACCTTCAATTCGAACTTTCAAAACTAACTTGACATGCAGAGAAAAACAAGGATTTCAATTCACAAAATGCCAAGAAACTCCTATTTCAAAAACAATTACCCATTACCTGTACATAACCTACAATTCAAAGAGAACATGCAGTGTTGTACACAAAACATAAAACCAAAATAACAAAATTAACCTAGAAAACCTAACAAAATTAAACTAGAATACCCAACAAAATTAAAGAACAATCTTCTCCCCCCCCCCCCCTCACACTTAAACAACACATTGTCCTCAATGTAGCACAATCATAAGATCAAGAACAATCAAAGCAATCAATAAATTTGGACAAGTGCAATAAAAGTAAGGAAGGAGACAGAAAAAGAAAAGTCCCTAAGTCGTGGCGGAAGAGAAGTAGGGTGAAGTAAGGAGGTCTCTTCCACCACTACATCCACTAAGGAGGGATTTGTGAGGAATGGTTTCAGCCGGTGTCCACTTTGACCTCAACTTACCACTCATGAGTCTGAGCCTAGAGTTATACAATAAAGCTTTCTATCCAACCATGAAGTCCTTCTTAGCTATCAAGCTGTCATGGAACTTCTTGGTCTTCTCCTTGTAGAATTTGGAATTCTCATAGGTTTCTAAACGAATCTCATCTAACTCACTTAGTTGCAACTTCCTTTCCTTTCCAGCCTGATCAATAGAGAAGTTGCAGGTCATTACAGCCCAGTAGGCTTTGTGCTCTATCTCTACAGGAAGATGACATGCCTTGCCAAAGACAACCCGATAAGGAGACATTCCTATAGGTGCTTTGTAGGCAGTCCTATGCGCCCAAAGAGCATCATCTAGCCTGGTGCTCTAATCCTTTCTGTTCAGCTGCACAATCTTCTCCAAGATCCTTTTTATCTTCCTGTTTGAAATCTCAGCCTGCCCATTAGTTTGGGGGTGGTAAGGTGTGGAAATTATGTGCATGACCCCATACTTTTTGAGCAAGGCATACATGGATCTGTTACAAAAATGGGTGCCTTGATCACTAACGATGGCTCAAGGAACTCCAAACCTGCAAAACAGATTAGATCTAACAAAATCCACAACGACCTTAGTGATGTACCTTTATTTTCTCCTATTTCTTAACCCTTTTTGCACCATTTTAATTACTGATTAGTCTTAATCGTCAAATTAATTATGCAGTTTTATCATTTGGGCCTACGGGATTAATTTTGTGTTTTTAATTTAATTTCAAAAGAATTATAAGCAATTGGGCTTGAATCCAGAATTGGGCTTGGACTTGAAGAGAGCAGACAATTTTATCAAATCTTATCTTATCTAGATTTTATCTAATCTAGACATTATTTCATCTAGATCTTATCTTATTTAGATTTTATTTTATCTAGATTTTATTTTATCAAATCTTATCTTATCTTGTCTAGATTTTATTTTATTTATGGGCTTGGACTTAAAACAGATTTGTAAGCTTTGGGGTTGAAAATATATAACAGCACCAAGGCTCTAGTTGGAGCTCTCCTCTTTGGTTTTTAGTTTTAGGCTTCTCTTCTTCTTTTGGACACTTTTTCATTTTGCAATTCCAGTTATTACTTTTCGTTTTAGCAATAAAATTTCATTCTCTATTGATTAATGGAAGGCTAAGTCTCCAGTGTTGTTTTCTCTTGAGGATCAAGCACAGCTCTCTTTGAGGTTATATTATTACTATTAAATTCTACTTAGTTTTTCCTATTCACCAATTACTTTGTATTTGTTGCTATTAATTCATGCATGCTTAGTGTTTGATTAATTGTCTCTGCACTTAATTTACGTTCATGCTTAATGATCGTTCATGATTAATTGGTGTATGTGTTGCTTAATCACATAATGAATGCCTTATGTTAAATTTCGCTTAGTAATTTAATTTAGGGTTGGATTAAGTGGTTGAACTGATAAAGGATAAACTCTCGTAACTTAGGATAAGAGACTTGCTTGTGAATCAAGGGGAAGCAATGTGTTTTAATTCTGCTATTTTCGAATTCACATCTATTCGTTGTTTAATTTACAAAAGCAAACAACCCCCCCCCCCAATTAGTTATTATTTTCCTACTATCTGTTATGAACATTTAGTTTATCATTGCTCGTTGGGAAACGACCTAGGATCACTTCCTAGTTACTGCATTTTAATGTTTATTTGATTCGGGTACGGCCTCGATCAAATTTGGCACCGTTGCCGAGGAGCAATATCCAAAGGTTCATAATAGCTAGTGATTCGTGTTTTATGTTTAGTTGTTTTAAGTTTTTGTGTTGTGTTAGTGTTGTTTAGTGTCGTTTAGTGTCTTGTTATTTTGTTTTAGTTTTTCTGTTCAGCGCTTTCCCTGTTAAAGTTTTTGTGTTTTGCTGTGAATAGTGTTTTGCGACGGATTTAGCGACCACTTTTGCTGATATGGAAAACAAAGTAGTAGTGCAAATCCCTTAGCGACTGAATTAGTGACTACTGCTAACAATTTAATTGACGATTTTTGTTTTGATAGTTAGGGTTGTTATTTTTGGCTGAATTTTGGTGTGGTAGGTTCTTTTGACTCATATTTTCAGTGAAAAATACCAAGAACACTTGGTGTGTCCAGATTTGAGAGATTCAAAAAAATTTGAGAACTTGTGTTTACCAAAACTTCAAACGGCCATAACTTTTGCTCCGGGTATCAGAATGACTATTATTATATATGTATTTGGGGTAGAAAAAAATTTCCCATACTGTGGCAATTGGCCAAGGGCCAGCTGAGGTCTCTAGCTATCCATAATTTCCTGTTTACTAGTTTTTTTTTATTTTTCAAGTTTTATTGTTTTATTTTTCTAAACTTTCCTTAGGTAGTTTCCATAGTTAGACTTTGAATTTTAGCCTGAAAAGTTTTGTGCCATCTTTTCATGATTTTAGGGTGTTGCTCACAAAATTTCAAGTCATTTGGATATCATTTGAGGGTAGTTGTAGTTCAAACCTACACAGTTACTTGCATAAGAAGGCAACTAGTTGTGCATGCTGAATGTAGTGTATGACTAGAGGCAATCCATCTGACTTACAACCCTTTGATCCTGAGATAGATAGGACATTTCATAGATTAGTTAGGCATCATATTGTACCTTTTGAGCATCCTGAGCATTCTGTTATTGGTGAGTCTAAGCATTTTGTGGTTGGTAATTTTGAACATCCTGATTTTGAGCATTATAGTTTTGAACATTTTGATTTTGAACATTCTGAGAACATGGCACAACCTCCACCCTGTGAGAGGACTCTAAGGGAAATGGCTGCACCTGATTTCACCTACGAAAGCTTATGCATCCAATACCCTGATGAGGATGTCACATATGTTCTTAAAACTGGACTAATCCATTTGCTTCCAAAGTTTCATGGCCTTGCCGGTGAAGACCCACACAAACATCTGAAAGAATTCCATATTGTCTGCTCCACCATGAAACCCCCAAATGTCCAGGAGGATCACATATTTCTGAAGGCTTTTCCTCATTCTTTAGAGGGAGTGGCAAAGGACTGGCTATATTACCTTGCTCCAAGGTCCATCACAAGCTGGGATGACCTCAAGAGAGTATTCTTAGAAAAAAATTTCCCTGCTTCTAGGACCACGGCCATCAGAAAGGATATTTCAGGCATTAGGCAACTCAGTGGAGAGAGCCTATATGAATACTGGGAGAGATTTAAAAAACTATGTGCCAGTTGTCCTCACCACCATATTTCTGAGCAGCTTCTTCTCCAATATTTTTATGAAGGACTCAGTAACATGGAGAGGAGTATGATAGATGCTGCCAGTGGTGGAGCTCTTGGAGACATGACCCCTGCTGAAGCCAGAAATTTAATTGAGAAGATGGCTTCTAACTCCCAGCAATTTAGTGCTAGAAATTATGCTATTGTCATTAGAGGAGTGCATAAAGTAGCCACCAATTCATCTTCATCAGCCGAGACTAAGAAGCTTGAAGGTAAACTAGATGCCTTGGTTAACCTAGTAACCCAACTGGCCATGAATCAAAAATCTGCACCTGTCGCCAGACTCTGTGGTTTATGCTCCTCTACCGACCACCACACGGACCTTTGCCCTTCTGTGCAACAATCTGAAGCAATTGAACAGCCTGAAGCTTATGCTGCAAACATCTACAATAGACCTTCTCAACCTCAATAGCAAAATCAGCCCAATAGAATAATTATGACCTCTCCAGCAACAGGTACAATCCCGGGTGGAGGAATCATCCCAACCTTAGATGGTCGAATCCTTCACAACAGCAACAACAACAACAACAGCCTTATTTTCATAATTTTGTTGGCCCAAGCAGACCATACGTTCCTCCACCAATCCAGCAGCAACAACAACAGTAACAGCCCCAGAAACAGCAAATAGTTGAGGCTCCTCTGCAACCTTCCCTTGAAGAACTTGTGAGGCAAATGACTATGCAAAACATATAGTTTCAACAAGAGACTAGAGTCTCCATTCAGAGCTTAACTAATCAAATGGGACAATTGGCTACACAGTTAAATCAACAGCAATCCCAGAATTCTGACAGATTACCTTTTCAATCTGTCCAGAATCCCAAAAATGTGAGTGCCATTACATTGAGGTCGGGAAAGCAATGTCAAGGACCTCAACCAGTAGCATCTTCCTCATCCGCAAATGAACCTGCCCAACTTCACTCAACTCCAGAAAAAGATGATGACAAAAATTTAAAGAGTAAGTTACCTAACAATTTCTATGCAGGTGAATCGTCCAATGGTAATTCTGATTTACAGAAACAACATATCCCTCTTCCATTCCCTCCAAGTGCAATTTCCAACAAAAAAATGGAAGAGGCGGAGAAGGAGATACTGGAAACATTTAGAAAAGTAGAGGTAAACATACCTCTACTAGATGCAATAAAGCAAATTCCAAGATATGCTAAATTCTTGAAGGAGCTGTGCACTAATAAGTAAAAGCTTAAAGGAAGTGAAAGAATTAGCATGGGCAGAAATGTCTCCGCATTGATTGGTAAATTTGTCCCCCAAATCCCTAAAAAATGTAAAGATCTAGGTACATTCAGCATACCTTGTATCATAGGGAACAATAAGTTTGACAATGCCATGCTAGATTTAGGAGCTTCTGTTAGTGTTATGCCTCTGTCTATTTTTAATTCTCTATCTCTTGGTCCTTTGCAGTCAACTGATGTGGTAATTCATTTAGCTAATAAAAGTGTTGCCTATCCTGCTGGTTTCATAGAGGATGTCTTAGTTAGAGTTGGTGAACTGATTTTCCCTGTTGATTTTTATATTTTGAATATGGAGGAGGGATTTTCTAAAGGATCAGTTCCCATCATTCTAGGCAGACCTTTTATGAAAACTGCTAGAACTAAGATAGATGTATATGCAGGCACACTATCTATGGAGTTTGGTGATATAACTGTTCATTTTAATATTCTTGATGCTATAAAACACCCATCTGAAGATCTTTCTGTATTTCGTGTTGAAATAATTGACCATATTATTGATGAATACATGACTGATCTTCGTTCTAATCTGTACGTCTGTCACTCTTCATGCATTAAATCTGAATTTGTACTTGATCATATGTCTGAATTTGATGCTGAGAGTGAATCTAAATTTGATATTGATTACATGTCTGGTGATGTTTTACCTCTTGAGATTGATTTTATAGAGTCAGATAGAACTAACCTGTTTCAGGAAGTACACATACCTCTGACTTTCTTTATGAGGTACAGGCTGAGAAACCATCTCTTTCTACCACTATCCAGTCACCCACACCAGAATTGAAGCCTCTGCCATCAAATTTAAAATATGCTTACTTGGATGATAGCAAAAGTTTTCCAGTAATTATATTTGCCTCCCTTGTTGATGAGCAAGAGGAGAAGTTGTTATCAGTTCTCAAGAAGCATAAGAAGGCTATAGGCTGGACCCTGGCGGGCATTCCTGGTATTAGCCCATCCACATGTATGCATCGGATAAATTTAGAGGATGGGGCTAAACCAATAAGACAACCACAGAGAAGACTCAAACCGGTAATTCTTGATGTAGTGAAGAAGGAGGTAACCAAGCTTTTGCAAGCTGGAATCATTTATCCTATCTCCGACAGCCAATGGGTGAGTCCCGTCCAGGTAGTCCCGAAGAAAACCGGCCTCATCGTGATCAAAAATGAGAAGGAGGAGTTGATTCCTACTCGGGTGCAGAACAGTTGGAGAGTCTGCATCGACTATAGGAAGCTGAACCAGGTTACCAAAAAGGACCATTTTTCCCTGTCATTCATTGATCAGATGCTTGAACGTCTGGCAGCTCTAAAGTACTTATTGAAGAAGGCTGATTCAAAGCCTAGATTGATCCGATGGATGCTCTGGCTCCAAGAGTTTGACTTGGAGATCCGTGATAGGAGTGGAGCACAAAATTTAGTTGCTGATCATATGAGTCAGATCGAACGTGTGTGTGATGAGGATTCACCCATTCGGGATGATTTCCCGGATGATCATTTGTATATATTGTATAGTATTTCTAATTCTCTTTCTACTCCTTGGTTTGCTAACATTGTCAATTATTTAGTTGCTTATGTTTTTCCTCCCTTAGCATCTAAGGCTCAAAAAGATAAAATTAAAAGTGATGCTAAGCATTTTATTTGGGATGACCCCTACTTGTGGAAATTGTGCAGTGATCAAGTCATTAGACGATGCATTCCAGATCATGAGACTGACTCAGTCCTGCAGTTCTGTCATTCTTCCGCACCGGGAGGTCATCTGGGTGTTCAAAGGATAGCTTGCAAAGTGCTTGACTGTGGCTTTTATTAGCCCACCATCTTTAAAGATGCGTGGAAGATTTATAGCACTTGTGAGTAGTGTCACAGAGTAGGAAGTGCACTTACATGGCGACAACAAATGCCTCAACAACCTATGCTATTCTGTGAGGTGTTTGATTTCTAGGGCATAGATTTCATGGGCCCTTTTCCTGTCTCTTTTGATTATGTTTACATTCTCCTTGCAGTTGATTATGCTTCAAAATGGGTGGAAGCCAAGCCCACTAGAACTAATGATGCTAAGGTTGTTGCAGATTTTGTCAGATCTAATTTGTTTTGCAGGTTTTGAGTACCTAAAGCAATCGTTAGTGATCAAGGAACCCATTTTTGCAACAAATCAATGCATGCCTTGCTTAAAAAGTATGGGGTTGTACATAGGGTATCCACACCATACCACCCGCAAACCAATGGACAGGCAGAAATTTCTAACAGGGAGATCAAGAGAATTTTAGAGAAGATTGTGTAGCCAAGCAGGAAAGATTGGAGAAACAGGCTTGATGATGCTCTTTGGGCACATAGGACTGCCTGCAAAGCACCCATAGGAATGTCTCCTTATCGGGTTGTCTTTGGAAAGGCATGTCATCTTCCAGTGGAGATTGAGCACAAAGCATATTGGGCAGTGAAGACCTGCAACTTCTCTATGGATCAAGCTGGTGAGGAAAGAAAGTTGCAACTGAGTGAGTTAGATGAGATCTGCCTAGAAGCCTGCGAGAATGCCAAGTTCTACAAAGAAAAGACCAAGAAGTTCCATGATAGCATGATAATTAAGAAGGACTTCATGGTTGGGCAAAAAGTGTTATTGTATAATTCTAAGCTTGGACTCATGAGTGGTAAGTTGAGGTCTAAGTGGATTGGTCCTTTTGTTGTTACTAATGTTTTTCCTTATGGTACAGTTGAGATCAAAAGCAACTCCACAAACAAGAGCTTCAAGGTCAATGGACACCGACTTAAGCCATTTCTCACAAACCCTTCTTTAGTGGACGTAGTGGTGGAAGAGACTTCCTTACTCCACCCTACTCTTCCTCCACCATGACTTAGGAAGTTTTTCTTTTCCTATCTCCTCCTTTATTTTTATTACATTTGTCCGATTCTATTTGATGGTTTAATTGCCTTTAATCTTTTAATTGTGCTACATTGAGGACAATGTGTTGTTTAAGTATGGGGGGAGTGTTCTTTGGTTTTGCTAGTTTTGTTGGATTTGTTAATTTTGTTAGTTTTGTTGGGTTTCTAGTTTAATATTTTAGGTCAATTTTGTTTGCATGTACAACTTTGCATGTTTTTCTTTGAATTATAGGATATGTTCAAGTAATGGGTAATTGTTTTGAAAATAAAAGTCTCTTGACATTTTGTGATTTGAAATCCTTGTTTTTCCTCTACATGTCATGATAGTTTTGAAAGCTCAATTTGAAAGTGATAAGTTTACCTTTGTGAGAATTTGAGCCATCCATCATCATAATCATTTGGTGTGTTTTTCCCCATTGATTGTTTGCACAATAGCCTTGGCTTGATTCTTGTTGATGCTTCCTAATTCACATGCATATTTGGAAATGATTTAGGCAATTTTGTTCTTATAAGCCTCTAGCCAAATGGACTTACCTTGAATTAATTCCTTTGATAGCCCTTTTGAGCCTTGTTTCCCTTTTCTTGTTTTGAAGCTCATTACAAGCCTTAAGTGAAAAACCATGATCTCACCTTAACCTTAAGGAATTTTGGAGCTTTGGAATTGTTTTGGGAATAAGTGTGGGGGGGTTTTGTTGGATAACATGTTTTGTTGGCTATGCTTCATGATGTATTTTTAAGCCATATTGATGTACATTGTATATGGGTTAAATGTTGGACATGTTGCCGAATGATATGCTAGTTCTCAAATGCTACCGTTCTTCAAAAAAAATTGCAAAAAAAAAAATCAAGTTGAATCAATTTGAAAAAAAAAAGAAAAAGAAAAGCAATAAAGTTGAGTGAATAAGATCTTGAATGGAAAAAGAATGACGACTCTTGGCTCTACTCTTGGCATTTAAAATTTTATCTTTAGGTTTTCTTATTTTTTTTCTTAATATGCACTTATTCCCCATTACTCCTCTATTCCTTTGGGATTTAGCTACTTATTCCATATTTTTCCCTACCTTGTCCTTGGCCCTATTACAACCTTAAAAGACCTTTTGATCCTCATGTGCTTGTGTTTATAGGTTGATTGTCAATTTTAGAATCTTGCCAAGTTTATGTGGTGTTGGTTTTCATGGGTGCTTTGAGGGTAAATAGTAGCCTAGACACTTGAGAGATAGAGTGTATATTTTGTGAGGTTTTATCACTTTTCATTCTTGAGCTGATTAACTATTTTGCCATGATTGGGTTACTTGGATGATTTTCACGAATGTCTTGACTCTTTGGATCTCTTCATGTTAGATGTTACCCATTCCTTTCATTCCTTGATGTTCATTGAGAAATATGTAAATATCTTTGTTTGTCTCTCTTTGATACCCTTGGATTTTGTTCTTTGTTTCATTTTGCCTAGGAGTGCAAAAGGCTAAGTATGGGGGGTTTTGATGTGCCATTATTTTTTCCTATTTCTTAACCCTTTTTGCACCATTTTAATTACTGATTAGTCTTAATTGTCAAATTAATTATGCAGTTTTATCATTTGGGCATATTGGACTAACTTTGTGTTTTTAATTTAATTTCAGGAGAATTATAAGCAATTGGGCTTGAATCCAGAATTGGGCTTGGACTTGAAGAGAGCAGACAATTTTATCAAATCTTATCTTATCTAGATCAAATCTTATCTTATCTAGATTTTATCTAATCTACATATTATTTCATCTAGATCTTATCTTATCTTATCTTATTTAGATTTTATTTCATCTAGATTTTATTTTATCAAATCTTATCTTATCTTGTCTAGATTTTATTTTATTTATGGGTTTGGACATAAAACAGATTTGTAAGCTTTGGGGCTGAAAATATATAGCAGCACCAAGGCTCTAGTTTTAGCTCTCTCCTTTTTCGTTTTTAGTTTAGGCTTCTCTTCTGCTTTTAGACACTTTTTCGTTTTGCAATTCCAGTTTTTACTTTTCGTTTTAGCAATAAAATTTCGTTCTCTATTGATTAATGGAAGGCTAAGTCTCCAGCGTTGTTTTCTTTTGAGGATCAAGCACAGTTCTCTTTGAGGTTCTATTATTACTATTAAATTCTGATAAGTTTTTCCTCTTCACCAATTACTCTGTATTTGTTGCTATTAATTCATGCATGCTTAGTGCTTGATTAATTGTCTTTGCGCTTAATTTACGTTCATGCTTAATGATCATTCATGATTAATTGGTGTATGTGTTGCTTAATCACATAATGAATGTCTGATGTTAAATTTCGCTTAATAATTTAATTTAGGGTTGGATTAAGTGGTTGAGCTGATAAAGGATAAACTTTTGTAACCTAGGATAAGAGACTTGCTTGTGAATCAAGGGGAAGCAACGTGTTTTAATTCTGATATTTTCTAATTCAATTTTACTCGATGTTTAATTTACAAAAACAAACAAACCCCCCCCCCCCCAATTTGTTACTGTTTTATTACTATCTGTTATGAATGTTTGGTTGATCATTGCTCGTTGGGAGACGACCTAGGATCACTTCCTAGATACTGCATTTTTAATGTTTATTTGATTCGGGTACGGCCTTGATCAACCATTTTATTATGCTTTGATCAATTGTCGATGTTACACTTGTATGTAATTGAGTATTGATCAATCATCAATCTTTCACTAGCTAGGATCTTATTGAGCACTAACCAATCATTAATGTTACACTTCGACCTTTGTCAATCACTTGTGCTAAAAAAATTATTAGTGTAACACTTTAACCTAGTTGGGTCTTAGTCAATCATTAATATTACAATTAGGCCGAATTGTGCTTTATTATTTAAAAAACCAACTAAACCAAAGTGAAGTAGCGGGTTTGTGGTAAATAAGTAAAGCATCATGTGAAGAGAAAACTAGCATGAAATTTTAGACATTTAAATCAATTTAATATAAACTAATATAATCCTAAAACTAACATAAATTTAAAATCAAGAGTTGTATATCATTATGTAAAAAAAATTAAAAATTATTTATATATTGAATTTCTTAAATTATGATAATAAATATTGTTTAAAAACAATTAAATGTTAAGTTATTAATTTAACTATAGCAAATATAAATATCTAATTTTATATATTTAAAGTTTATGATTAACAATATTTTTAATTTATATTATCAATTTTACATATTTATTTATTTTTCTACATAGCAAATTTTATTTTGGATAATTTCCAATTTTTAGGTCAATTAGCGACCAAACATGCGGTCCCAATTTTACATTAATATATAATAATTTTCAGTCACAAATATATAATTATGTTCAATCACAACTCCAGTCTCTAATATATGATTATGTTCAGTCCCAATTTCAGTTGCTAAATGGATGGCCAAAATCTTAATGAAACAGATTGAGATGGATTTAGCGATTCTAATTTAGATCGAGATAATATCCGCTACTAATTGGTGGCTATACGTTTTATAATGACCAAATGCTCATTATTATAGCAACCACGATTGTTAAGTCGGTAAATTCAGTGATTATTTTGCATTTTCTGGTAGTGAGTAGTTTGAGAAAGCAATAAAATATTTGTTTTATTGGCCCAATTAAAAATAGGGTTAACTATGTTTTTAGGTCCAAAATATTTTCAAATTTATATTTTTAATCCTTGAACTTTATTTGATTAGTCAAAGTCTCTTAACATTTTTTTTAAGTTTAAGTTCCTACTGCAAATATCACTCTCAAATGATAATGTGGCATTAGTTTTAGTAGTGTTACTAAATTTTATTTTATCTCGTTTAATTTTCTGATGGTTTTTAAATGTCAGAAAATGCTTGAGGCTTATTTTAGGACTACATAATTTTCGAAAGGTTTTATTTCATTTTCATAAATAATTTTGAATGGCTTCTTCACTCTAACAAATTGATGAATCCCTATGTAGTTATATTTACTGCAAATATATATCCTCAATAAGCCTTTGATCCTTTTTCACAATTTGTTGCTTAACGTAGTTAACATTAAAAGGGAAAAATTCCCACTTTCAATTAGATCTGAGAAAAAACTTGGAAATTGGAAACAAACCAAAAACCTACCTACTCTTGTTCACCAGCCATATCTAAAAATAAAAATTCAGAAAAAAAATTGTGACAGTGACACCAAAACCCATTCAAATCCATAAGAATTGAATCTTTTTTTACTCCACAAATCACAACGTAAAAGAAGTTAGGAGGTGGTGGGGCGCACGAGTAAAAAAAAAAGTGGGATGATCATAACAAACCCTTGCAGCGTCATTGATCATTGATTTGTGGGCTTGTGCGGGTTTCCTGAATCTAGAAGGTGGTGTTGGGGCAATCTTTGACGAGTCTCGAGCTGCCTCTGCACAAGCCAATGCATGAACGATGACACATAATACACCATATCTATGACGACGTCAAAGGGGCTCAGAAGTAGCAAGATGTCACAGGAAGGGATTCTTCGAGTAAGAAAAATGGCTTTTGCGTGCACCCCAATATCTCCTTGACCGCGTCGACATCTTTGTCATCAATAGCAACCTCAACAACGTTGTGCTCATCCACTAGCTCCAGATCAAGAAGTGCAACCTGAACGTTTTGACGATGCCATTTCAGTGCTGCTTGGATTTGAGATGGGTAATGGGTTTTTGAGAGAACGTTTTGACGATGGGCATTGGTCTTTTGAGAGAGGGTTTTTGGTTGGGGGAAGGTTCTCAAATAGAATCATGTTTGTTTTGTACCCTTCCTATTAATAAACATTGATCTAAATAATTTTTGTTAGTTTTTATCTGTCAAATGTAAATTAATTAAATATTATTACAATTAATGTCAGTCATCACTTAACGACACAAATAGACAACAAGAAATAAAAGCTTAACAGGACAAAAGTTTAAGGACTAAGACTAATAAAACTTTTGTTTAAGGACTAAAAACTAAACTTTGAAAAAGTTCAAGGACTAAAAATATAATTAACCTTTAAAATATGACTGCAAAATGAGAGGAACAGTGCCTTGACTCAATCTGAAACAAAAAGTTCAATGAACTTAAATGGTTAATTTAGGTTGTTGATATTCATACTTCCCAATTTACTAAGTATACCCCCATTCCTTTTTATTTGATATATAAAGTTACCTAATTATCCTTCCCTTTTATTTAATTTTTAAATAACACCTTCATTTGGTCGAACCCCCTTTGTCCTTTGGTACTCATTGTTATTCCTCTCTATTCCTTTGCACCCTCTCTCTTTTTTTTTAGATACCAATTGCACCCTCCAATGCTGTAAAAAAACATGAATAAACTCACTTGTACATGTTACAAGTTTTGAGGGCTCCATTGAGCTAACACAAGCAAAAGAATGGAGTTGTGGCGGATCACACAGGCAACACGTGTTTTCTAGCAAACAGGAGGAACGTCATTCCGTTCTCGTGTTAAAGGTGGCGATGTAGGTTTTTGTAGCTCAAATTTTCTCTTCCTCTATGTGGTCTGATCTCAACATTTCTATTTTTGTCAACGGACCTTCTCATCACTATCACCAGAAGCCTATGTCCCTGATGTCCCTATCACTGTTGCCGGACAATGCCATCATCGTCATTGTGCGTCCTCTGTTGGAAATTGTACATTGCTAAAATATGGAGTGATGGGTCATGTTGGCATTTGCTGCATTCTCTTACAATGTGTTTGGATGAGAAAATTAAACTAGGTAAAGTATTTCAACAAAGATATTAAAATGCCTCCTTATAATATAATCTGTTTGGATGGAGAAATTTTAAAAGTAATTAAAATACTATCATTTTTATAAAGCATTTTAATATAGTAACTTCACAGAATTCCAAATTCTCACCAAAAATAAAGAAATTAAAATTCCTCAGCCACTTACAACACACCAGCTCTCTCTCTCTCTCTCTCTCCTTCTCTCTCAACACACAGCTACCACCTCCCTGTCCCTCTCTCTCTCTACTCTTTGATTCAAAGTTCGCACCTTATTGATCCAGCGCTCTCTCTCCCTCCCTCTCAATGCACAGTTACCACCTCCCTCTCTCTCTCTGCTTTTTGATTCCAGGTTCGTCTGCACCTTATTGATCCACACCATCGTTCTGAGTTGGGTTTCCTTTGGCAAAGTGCTTCAAGCTCCAAAACGACACCGTGAGTCAGAGTCCGAATCCTGAAACGCTGAAGCTGAGTTGGAGTTACAGTTGATTGTTGGTAGCCATGGCTGCAGCAGCCACCGCGAAACCGCTTCTATCACTGTCGTTTGTGCTTTTGTTACCGTCATTTCTTTCAATCGCCGTCGCTTACAGACCCGACGACATCATTCCCATGAGCTGCATGGGTTAATACCACTCCATTCGTTCCCATTTCCCCTTTCACTCTCTGTGATTTTCTCTTCCTTCCATACGACGCCATTGCATCTCTCACTATTTTTTCTCCTTTTGCGATTGCAGTCGCGAACCGTGTGGCAGTACCTCGTTGGCCGCCACTGCCCCATCTTCGCTGTGAATTGCGAGGTGTGAAAAATTGAATTACTTTGTCCAAATAAGAAAATTAAAATACAAGAAATTGAATTGTCTCATCCAAACAAAATATTTACAAAATGAAAGGAATTTAAATCAAGGCAATCAAAATGCAGTATATTTAAATTTCTTTGAAATTTTTAAATCCCCCATCCAAACACATGGTTAAGGTTTCAGAGTGATTTGTTTTTCTTTTTTTTCCTTTTTGTCTGTTTTGATCTATTGGACCTTGGACCTAACTTGTGTTTCGTCCAAAAATTGAGTCCAAGGTGGGTTTTTTTACTGATATTTTGTGGAAACTAAATAAAAAATTATTGTAATAAAAAATATAATAAATTGACTAAATAAAGCATGATATAATAAGTTAAAGTAATTTTAATAAAAATATAATAAAATGACTAATAATAATAATAATAAAAATTAAATAAAACATAATATAATTTTGACTATTTGTATGTCTATAAATATAACTTTATGTTGAGTTATTTTTTTTATATTATTTTTTATGTTTGTGTATGTATATAAATATAAATTTTCATATATGCATATAACTCTTACAAGTCGTGTTACGATCTTGAGTTATGATATTTTGCATTCCTTTTGTTTGTCTTTCGATTTATGAGTTACCTTCTCTTCTAGAAACATGGTTCTTTTTCATTTTGATTCCTTTGTTCATTGAACACCTTTATTCTTCCAGAAACGTAGTTAATTCCATTTCACTCTCTTTCGAAAATGTTGATTTTTGATTTAGAACTTTTTCTTTTAACATTATGAGACATGCATGTATGCTACATTAGACATTAATGCTTATGAAGAAAGAAAGAAAAATAAAGTGTAGTGAAAAAAAAAGGCACTAGAAATTACTTTTCGAGACATATATACCTATTTTTTAAAGTAATTTCTAGAATAGGTATATATTTCCATAAAGTAATTTATGGTAGCATTAAAAGAAGCCACACATTGTTGGCTAACAAGCGCAGTGCAACGATGTACCATCAAACAAAGTAATTGACGCAATGACTTAAATGTTAATGAAAAGGCAATGCACTGTTCTACATTTAGGAATGATGGAATACGAACAATATCTCATTGATGGAAAATGCATATGATTAATATCGAGTTTGATGGAAAACTTCATATTCAATGTAAAGAATGAAATTTTATTATTTTTTATAGAGAAGAAAAGAGAGTAGAGAAAATAAATGTTAAGGGTATGATTTATGGAATAATGAAGATGCGGCCCAGCTAAAAAATTAAATAAGGTTTAAAGAATAATGAAGATAAGAGTGTAAAATTAGGATTCGAAAAAATGAAGATGAAGGGTGAAAAGATAAGAAGGTTTAAAGAATAATGAAGATAGATATAAAAATATGTTCTTTTTTTACTAAAGGATACTTTTGGTAATGAAAAATATTAAAAAGAGAATGGGTACGGTATACTTATTTAATTGGAGGGTGTTAGCAAAATCTGTTAATTTATGCTTACGTTGGCCCAAAACTTGAAAATAAAAAATATAAAAATAGAGAATGAAGAAATGTTTAATTTGAAACCAGATTTAAACTCAAATTGAATTAAAACTAGCAAATATAAGGGTGATAAAAATGTGTTAGGGCTTCGATTGATCCAATTGGAAAATGAATGTGGTCTCAAATATAATAAAACAAATGTTGAAGGATAAATTAGGTATTCACAAATGTAATTAGAAAAATGTGTATTACTTTTTTCTTTTGAGTAAAATCTATAAGTTTAAGTAGAAATTGAGTTCGATAATTGTCCATGTTAGAACATTTTATCCTTAATTGTTTATAGCTTTTACATCACCAAATTGTAAAAAAAGGCTAATTAAAATAAATTTTTCATCTTTTGATCTACATTTTAGATTTTAATTTGGTGTCTTATGTTTAAAAGTTTTCGCTTTAAACACTTAAATTTTCTTTGTTAGACTAAATTAGTTCTTTGGTTAATATATTACATCAATTTGGTCAACTTGTGACACATGGAAAATCAAGTCAATCAAAATTGACACCATTAGTGCCAAAATTTGACAAAAGGGTCATTTTGGTCTAAAAGAAACACTATAAAAAACTAAAGTAAATTTTTTTATAACTTAAGAGACTAAATTGAAACCTAAGATATAAATAAAGAGCCAAAATTCTATTTTAGCATTAAAAAAATTAATAAATTCGTATTTTACAATATTTATAATTATTTAGTTTTTTAGATTTATTGGCAAAAATAATAAAATAATTATTTTATATTTGTAGACATTAAATTCTGTAACAATTATTTTTTAGTAATATCAAACATCTCATGAGCATATCTTGTAATGCATATTGAATTTAATAATATATTGAATTAATGATATATTATATTTAACAAATATATAAATTAGTGCTATTATATACTTTGATATTGTATATTTTACACGTTTTCTCTCTTTTTAGTATTTTTATTTTTTAAAAAGACAAAAGTTATAGTATTTATAGTGAGTACAAGGGTACTCAACCCGCATTATATTATTGATATTTATATATAAATAATCAATAATTTAAAGTTGAGTATTCTAATTTATATCAATGTTCATGCATTAAAAAGATAAAAATAGATTTGTATAAAATTACAAAATCATATAATACATGCTTTATTTAATAATTTAAAAAATTTATTAAGTATGTGTGTGTTCTTTAAAAAAAATACAGACAAGGAATTCAGAGCAAATTTTAATTACAATGTGTGTGTGAGAAAAACAGACCGTGAAAATGTTGAAAATGATAACAATTAATTGTAATTATATACTTATACATGAATAATTTAGATTGGTTTTATTAACATTTAATAGGTTTCTCTTCTATTAAAAAATTTATCATTTGTATTTCTATTATTTATTTATTTTATTTACTTAGAGAACATTTAAAAGATCTTTTTGGAAGATTATTTAAATTTATAAAAACAGTTTATGACCAATAAAATTTGTTTTATAAGTTTTTGTGTATATATTAAAATAATTTTTTAACTTATTTCAATAAATTTATAATCATATTAGGGATAAAAAATATTATGTGACAAAAAGCTTATTAAAAAGATGCTTAATATAATTAATAAAATCGTACCCTATTCGATGTCTTACAAATTTTAATTCAAATTCTGCCAAATCTTTATGATACATTACTTTTACCTATAAGCTAAATTAATGCAACCATTGTTCACATGATTTAAACATATTTTTAGTACATGACATTATGATGCAAACCTTTCTAGAATTTATTCAATAATGCTGTTATATTCTTTGTTAAATTTATACTTTTCAAGAAAGAAATTAAACTAACAACAATAATATTCCTATTAAAAATATATATATTTTTAGACACATTCCAATTTCCAAGCTTATTTTAAAAGGAGTTAGTGTAGTCATGAAACTATTTATATCATGCAAACAACTTGTTCATCTTTCAAAAATTGAACTTATTTTCTTTGTAAGAAACTCAATTCATTTCTTGTGTCACAACCACGGCAATTTAAATAATCATTTATTAGCAGCATGAAAGCCTAATTCGCTTGTAATAACATACCAATCATAACGTCTATTGTGTTTGTGCGAACACTCTTTATTAATTAAGTGAATCTTTTAGAAAAGTTGCGAACAAAATGCAAAAGTCGCTTTAATTAAAAGTATACTATCAAATACTCTGTGATCTTATAAAAATTAAAAAATATATATATATATATATTAATGCTATTATATACTTTGATGATACATATTGAATTTAATAATATATTGAATTAAAAATTAAAAAATACTCTATGATCTTAAAAAAAATTAAAAATAAAACTATACACCAAATAATCCGCTGTGAAAAACTCAGAAAAATTTCAAAGCCAACCCCCTACTTGTACTAACATTTATTTTCTATGAACACATCCAATAATTAACTTCACACTATTTTGTCTTCTTTTTTCAGCACAATTATGTTTTTACTTCTTATTGCTAAGTCGTATTAAATTTTGAGTGGGAAATTTTACAATGTATATATACTTTCAGTAATAAAAGATAAAAGACTTGATATTCGAATTGAATTAATTAATTAATTCCTAGAAGAGAGATAGAAAATGAAAAGATAAAAAAATTAATAAATGAGAGAAATAATTAAATGGTATTTTGATTATATCCTTTATTACTAAAGGTTATTGTTTTAATGTATTTAAAATTACAAAAATAACCTTAAATATTTTGGGGAAAATTTTTCACCAATATATATTACTTTAAGTAATAAAAGATAACTGATTAACTTCACATGGTTTTCTTTTTTCAGCATAACTATGTTTTTACTTCTTATTATTGATAAGCCATATTTAATTTTTGGGTCGGAAAATTTTGCATTGTTACAGTTACTTTCAGTGATAAAAGATAAACGATTTGAAATTTGAAATCAATTAATTAATTAATGCATAGATGAAGAGAGAGGTAGAACACGGAAAGATAAAAATAAAGTAATAATAAAGGAGAGAGAAATAATTAAATGGGATTCTGATTTTTGAATTGCATCCATTATTACTAAAGCATATTTTTTTAATGAATTTAAAATTACAAAAATAACCTTAAATTATTTGGGGGAAATTTTTCACCAATAATATATACTTTCCTACATTCCAAAATATAAATGATATCATTTTAGAGAGAAAAAATTATTTCAAAATATAAGTCATTTTACAAAATCAATACTACATTAAATATTTATCCAAAATTATCCTCAATCAATACTTCATACATTAATACAACCGTCTTTTTAATTCTAGTGAACTCTTTTTCCTAAGTCATTAGTGTTTACTTATGCATTTATATCATTGATTAATTCCAAAAATCACTTATTTTTCCACAACACTAGATACAATGAAGTTAGGTGAAGTGGAAAGGTCTTAATCCATCAAGTTTGATAGGAATTTGTTATTATTAATGGGAAATTTGTGTAGTGAGAGTAAATGAGTAAGAGTACTATTTAATTAGAATAAAAGGGTATATTAGGAAAAGACATTATTTTTTATGAAATTAAATAAATTAATTATTTTTTTAATACCTATGTATCAACTTTAAACAACTTGTATTTTGAAAAGGAGGGAGTATTACTTTAAGAAATAACTGAAGGATTAATTAATGCCTAAGAGAAAGAGAGAGAGATAGAAAATGGAAAGATAAAAATAAAGTAATAATAAAGGAGAGAGAAACAATTAAATGGTATTTTGATTGCATCCTTTGTTACTAAAGGTTACTCTCTATGTCTAAAATAAGTGTTGTTCTAGGTTCTAGGTTGTTTTACACATATCAAGAAAAGTTAATAAATAGACGAAAGAGATTAACCATATTAAATAGATGAAAGAGAATAATATCAATATTAGATTCAAAATTTAAAGTAACGTTTATTATGGGTTCGAGTGGAAAAGAACAATTAATATTACATTAAATAGCCAAATGCAACACTTATTTTTGGACAATCTTTTTCCCAATACTTATTTTGGGACCGAGGTAGTAATACTTGTTGGATCGAGTGACTTCAGAATAATTAAGAAGGGGGGGTTGAATTAATTATTCCTAAACCTTTACCAATTAAAAAATTACTCTTCTAAGGCTTTTACTAAATTGTTAAGAGAATGAGGAGTAGAAGAGAAACTTAACAGAAAGTAAAAGCGGAAATTAAATGCACATCGGAAAGTAAAAGAGTAGGGAAGAAAGAGACAAGCACACAAGAGTTTTTATACTGATTCGGCAACAACCCGTGCCTACATTTAGTCTCCAAGCAACCTGCGGTCCTTGAGATTTCTTTCAACCTTGTAAAAATCCTTTTACAAGCAAAGATCCACAAGGGATGTACCCTCCCTTGTTCTCTTTGAACCTAATGGATGTACCCTCTACTAGAACTGATCCACAAGAGATGTACCCTCTCTTGTTCTCAGTCAAACCCAAGTAGATGTACCCTCTACTTGTACTACAAAGGATGTACCCTCCAATGTGTTAAGACAAAGATCTCAAGCGGTTAAACCTTTGATACTTTGTGAATGGGGATACAAAAGAATTCTCAGGCGGTTAGTCCTTTGAACACTTTTGTATTAGGGAAAGGGAAGAATCAAAAGAATTCTTAGACTGTGTCGTTTTGAATTCTTTGACAAGGGAGAAGGGAGACACAAAAGAATTCAGGCGGTTAGTCCTTTGTTCTTTTGGAAAAGGGAGAAGAGAGATACAAAATGAATTCAGGCAGTTAGTCCTTGGCGAATTCTTTTTGGCAGAGGGAGAAGAGATGAAAAAAATGAATAACACAAGTTTTCAAGGTTTAGAAAACCAAAAAACTTTGAAAATCTTTTGGTACAAAGAAGAAGAAGAAGTTCAAAGAGATTCAAGGCTTGTAAAGAATTGTATGAATAAGTGTTCAAGATGCTTGAAATGCAAAACAAAGTCTTTCTTTTAAAGACTCTTCATGTCTGGTCAAGACAACCATTTAGAAGAGTTATAACTTTTAGAAAAACTTAAAATCAATTTGAAAAAGTCAAAAACCTTTTGAAGAGTTACATCTTTTGATTTATTCAGAAACAGTCACTGGTAATCGATTACCAAATCAGTGTAATCGATTACACAAGGCTTTTATGTGAAAGGATGTGACTCTTCACATTTGAATTTGAATTTCAACATTCAAAGGCACTAGTAATCGATTACCAAAACATTGTAATCGATTACAACTTTTTGAAATTAATTGGAACGTTGTAAATTCAATTTGAAAACTTTTTCAAAACAATTTTGCTACTGGTAATCGATTACAACAATCTGGTAATCGATTACGAGAGAGTAAAAACTCTTTGGTAAACATGTTTTGAGAAAAATCATGTGCTACTCAATTTTTGAGAAAAACTTTTTATACTTATCTTGATTAAGCCTTCTCTTGATTCTTGAATCTTGAGTCTTGAATCTTGATCTTGATTTTTGAGATCTTGAACCTTGAGTCTTGATTCTTGACTCTTAACTTTCTTCTTGAGTCTTGAATTCTTCTTGATTCTTATCTTGAACTCTTGAATTGTTCTTGATTCACTTGAGTTGTTCTTTGATTGATCTTTGATTCACTTGAGTTGTTCTTTGATTGATCTTGAGCTTTTTGTCATCATCTTTTGTTATCATCATTGTTATCATCAAAACACCTTTGAATCACCTTTGATTCACCATGAAGCTTTGCTTCTACAATACTTGACCCCTAATGTACGGAAGTATGTGGTTGAAGTGAATTTCTCAAAAATGTAGCTGGAGGAAAATCCATCTTTTGATAATACATTTAAAATTACAAAAATATCCTTAAAATTTAGGCAAAAGTTTTCACTAATGTATATTACTTTAAGAAATAAAGAATGATATTCTCATTCATAAGGATATGTCTGTGTTATCTATACAATATCTTTAAAATATTTCTTACTAAATGGTTTTATCAATTTTGCTCATAATGATCAACATATAGGTTTCCTCAACCAATGGTTATATTTAATAAAAAAAATTAGGGCGTGTTTCATTTTTATAATGAAAAAGTTATTTTTTGAGTTTTCAAAATGCAACTAATGAAGGTTATTCATATAGCGGATGGAGTGTAATGCAAGGCACAAAATAAAATGTGAAATTGAAGGAGAAGTTGAAAATGTGCAAACAAAGAAGATAAAAAGATCTCTTTTATTGTTTTTAAAACACTTGTTTTGAAAAAAATTTCCAAAACTTAATAGTTTTTTTTATGAGAAATGGATAGTGTGAAATTATTTTACAAAACCAAAAAAAAATCCTTATGGACATGTCATTTAAAATATGGCTTTATTAATGATTATGGTTTTGTCCCTAACCAGTTAAAAATCAGTTTCAAAGTGTGGGGAGTTCTTCTCATGTGAATGTTGCACTGGAGACAATTATCTTATTTTGTAGCTTACTTAGAAATACGTCACTTAATTTCCGTTTCATAAGTGTGAAGCAACTTGCACATAAACAACATCAATATTATTAAAAATACTACATCCAGAAGTTTTAGTTGACCAAATTACCCTCACTTGGTTACCCAAATTAAGCATTTTTCTTGTCCTTAATTAATGCACAGGTCATTTTATATGACTTATATTTTTTTCAATTAATTTCTTTTGGTATAATAAATGAATTTATCACTTTGGTAATTAATTTACATGACAAGAATTTATTAGTAATAATAAAACTTCTTAAATTAAAAGGATAAAGCAGGGATATATTTGGTAATTGATCCCGTGTATTAATGAATTTGCTTTGCACAAAATAATATAAAAATTTAAGAGAACCAATCTGCATTCATAACGCACAAAAAATGCAATTAAGAGTGATTGTGAAACTGTGGGTGTACTAGCAAAAAAATCCTCTTTCTTCATTTACTAGGATTCAATTGTAATTCTCTTTCTTTATAAGGTCTCTCCCTATCTAGTCATGTTGTGTTTGCTGCTTGGTGTAATTGTGCTCTAGATTGCTTGAAGTTTATTTGTTAGCAGAGAGTTAGTAAGTTTTTGTAGTTTTGTATCTTTTGCCATCTTTAATGGGTCACATTTCATGCCCACATTAATAAAATTCAGATTTGCCTTTCAACATAAAAATCTAATTCTCTTTTGCATATCTAGCTCTCAATTCATTTGTTGCTTAATTCCTCTTTGACAGAAGATCGTGTATATGGAGAACAATAAAATAGGTCATTCAAAGGAAAACATGGTTGCCTCTAAACCCCCCTTGATCCCCATTTTGTCATTTCAAAGTTTGCAAAAGACTTTCTATAGGGATGCTCCTGGAACTAGTAACTCTACTCCTCAAAATGAAAATAACAGGTTAGAGAATCCTGCAGATATAAATCCAGCTCTTGTTGCTTCCGAGTCAACTCCAAAACTAATAGTGGATCAAACTCAGGCAAAAAGCCCTGATGCCGATCTTAAAAAATTACGGAGGTAGGTTATTTGATTTGAGTTTCAAGCTAATCTATACTTACAGTAAGAGGGTTTGGTTTACATTTTTTTTGTTGAATAGGGTTTATTTTTCATCTATAGGAATTGAACATGGTACCCCAGGGTTTCTAACACACACACACCCTAATCAACCAACTAATTGAGCTAGTCTCCTTTAGTAAATAGGGATATTTACATATATACATGTAATTTAATGTCTTGTTTTAATTTTTTTGTAGAATGGAGTCTAATCGGCTTTCATCCCGAAGATCGTGGATGAAGAAGTTGATATATTTGACCAATTTGGAAAATCAAGTAAAAAATTTAGAGGTGACCAATGTTATTCAAAAATTTTAAAATCAATGTTATTAACAAAACTCAAATAATAATCTTTACGCTTGTGGTTGTGGGTATGAAATAGTATATTAACTTTTTCAGACTTAACTTTGTTCAATTTCAATGTATATTTTAGTGTAGCTATGTAACTAACCTAGATATAAAAATTTCTATATTGTTATGAGGTTATAATGCACTTCTTATATATCTATCTGTATACATGCAGGATCAATTAGCTCAACTTCGACCACAAATTGCTTCCCATGAATCCCAGAAACAGTTCTTAATGCTAGAAAAACAGACAATGCTCCAGAGAATGGAAATTCTTGAGAAAGAGATAAACTTCAGAGAGTGTAATTAACGTTACTTCTTTATCTCTCATCCTCATATATTTAACATGCGCATTTTTTTTTTTGTATATGTGTGCATGCCAACAATAAATTTTTTTCTCATGTATACCAACTGGAAAATCCTTATTAGAGGGATAATTTCACTAATTTTAAGTCATTGTCTTTTTAGCTGATCTTGAGATGAAAAAAGAACAAGTGAAATATCTGAGGGAATCCTATCCGATGAATCAAGCTAAGCAATTGCAAGAACAATTTCTTAATTGGAATATTGGTCTGCAGGATCCAATGTCCAATGATCCAATCCCAAATTGCTATACAAACTCGGATCAAGGTAACAATAATAGTGTGTTGGTCTGTTTTTATGTTTGCAATTAAGCACTCTCATAATTAAGATTGTTTCATAACATGCAATAAATTATTGCTTCATTTTAAATTCATAAAAACTCATGTTAATGGGTGTTTTAAGGGAAACAAGTGGTAAAAGTAAGGAATTGTTAAAAGAGCACCACTATTCTGTATGTATTAATTCATATGAAAAATAACTAGGAAAATTACGAGTCAATTAAAAACTTGATGAATGTATTCAATATTATTACTAGCAAAGAATGATTTGGTTATATATGAAAGATTCTTACATGCTCTTGAAATAGAAAACATGTTCTTGAAATAGCATTTTATTTTAAATCAATGCAAAATATTCTCACAACATTGTATTTTTTCAGTTTTTCATTTTCTTTCTTTTAAGTCTTACCTTTTTAATTCTCTAATTAAAATTTATTGTTAGACATTTATAACAATTTTCATATATGGAATATTTTATATCAACTAATGTTACAAAAAATAGCATAATGATAATAATAATCCATAACTATATATAAAGAGAATAAGGTTTTTTGGTGTACACATTTTTATACTCATTTTATCTTCCTAACTACATTCATAAGTTACTATTTTATCCCTAACTACATTTTGGTATACAAATTTTTATACCTAATTTTTATAGTCATAACTACATTTATAAGTTATTATTTTATCCCTACAACTACCTTCACAAACCACCCACTAACTTCTATTATCTTTCTTTTTATTTAAAAAAAACATGAAAAAATAGCTTGGCACATAATACCTTTTTTGCTTGGTAATAATAATAATAATAATGCAATTGTTTGATGAATTGTTGAGATTTACTTTTACTTACCTTGTTTGAGTGTAAAGTTGCAGGAAATTATGAACTAGAGACTTCATACATGCCGCCTGCAGACCTAAGCCAGATGTGGATGCCTAATGTTCCTAATATGAATGAAGTGAACTTGAGTCTTCCCAACAACATGGGATCAATGGTTTCAAATGTGTATGAAACCAACTTGAGTCATCCCAACTACATGGGATCAATGGTTTCAAATGTGTATGAAACCAACTTGAGTCATCCCAACTACATGGGACCAATGACTCCAAACATGGATGGAATGAACTTGAATCTTCCTAACTACACAGGATCAATGGCTCCTTCAGATATGAATGCAATGCAATTTAGTCTTCCCAACAACATGGGACAAATGGTTCCAATCATGGATGAAACAAACTTGAATCTTCCCAATTTCATGGGATCAATGGCTCCAGAAATGAATGAAATGAACTTTAGTCTTCCCAGCAACATAGGATCAATGGCACCAAATCCTCCAAGTGGAACTTTCCCAAATCCGAACCTTGATTAGCCATCACTTTACATGAAAATGTGCACTCTATTTTGCATAGGATTTCTATTTCATGGATCCTCTCATGTTGGGCTTGATTTATGTTTCACATGCATGTTTCTAAAACCTTTTAGCTATGTTGTTAGATTTCCCAATTTTATGATTGCTTGAATATGTGACTTTGAAGTTTGTAATAGGTGCTCCAAGTGATGCCAGGAGTATAAATATTGATGTAGTGTTCTACCATCAAATCTAATGAATGTTTTTCTTGTTTCCCATAAGACTATTTCCATATGATAGATCAATTTAAATTCCTTATATTTTCATGCTATATTTTTTGTCCTATACAGTGACGTTGCTCATTAATAAACTCTACAACAATTACGACACAAAAATTGAGATTATTAGGAAGAAACCACCAAATTTTATATTCACAACAATTGCTAGAATTGTTGCAATTTAATAATAGTTAGTATTTATTAGAACAACCAATATTTAAACCATTTTCCCTTTATACTTTTCTAATTTAAGGCTTTTTCTTCTGTCAAAGGATAGAGAGGCCCATCTTCATGATCTCACACTTCTTTTTTCTATGTAGTGCCACTTCACAAACCTAACCTAATTAACCTTTTAGATATCTCTACTAGAATTAAGGTCAACACCTTCTGATCTTGCATTAGAGTGTAGTAGATGACTTAGTGGTCATATAGCTCTTAGACAATGGAATGAGAAGTTTACATTGATTTTTCGAACTCGTTACATTAAGGTGTTATAAGCCTATTTATAACAATACTTCTAGAGATAGATTTTTCTACACTTTTTACAATAATCTAGAATACTATTGTCTAGTTAGGTCCTAAATCTTTCTAGATTGTTCTTAACAATACTCTTATATTTTTCTAGTACATTTAACTTTTAGATAAATCATGAGCTTCTAGGAACTTCTTTTCTATTCTAGAAATTTGTATCATATTTTAGCACTCCTCCTTGATATAAAGTTTTGTAACACCAAACATAGTTTGAACTTGATTCTTGGTAATTCCTTCATAAAAGTGTCTGCAACTTGGTCTTCTCACTTGTATAATCGAGCTTGATTTGCCTAGTTGCCTTTTCTTCTTTGAGGATTCTTCATAGCATTTAGGCTCAACCATAGTTGTGTTGTAAGATTCATAGATATACAGCAAATATCTTACTCAACTTGGAGTAAACTCTAGTGAAGAATCATATTGTTGTATAGGTGGCATAAGCATACTTGCTTCTTTTGCTACTTCTTGAACCTCTTCTTGAGATTGTTTCACTAAAACAAGAATATTTCTTTTTGCAATATTCTTTGCTTCCTAATTCCAAGAAGCATTTCATCAACTTCAACATCTTGACTAATGGTGAGTTTCTTTGTTTGCAAGTTGTACACTCTGTAGCCTTTTGATTGTGTATTGTATCCCAAGAAGATGCCTCTTGTAGTTTTGTCTTGTAGCTCATGTCTCTTATGATCTAGAACATGTATGTAGAAAATAGATCCAAATACTCTTAGATGTTCGGCTATAGGCTTTCATCTACTCTATGCTTAAATAAGAGTCTTGTCTTGAACTGCCTTAGTTGGACATTTATTGAGTATGTAGACTACAATGTGAACTGCTTCTGCCTAAAATGTGTTAGGCAATCCCTTCTCCTTCAACATTGATCTGGCCATCTCCATGATTATCCGATTTTTTCTCTCAGACACACCATTTTTTAGTGGAGAATATGCTACTGTAAGTTGGTGTTCAATGCCTTCATCTTCATAAAACTTATCAAACTCATGTTAGTTGTATCTTTTTCCTTGATCACTTTGGAGCACTTTTATATGCTTCCCACTTTGTTTCTCGACAAAGGCTTTAAACTTCTTGAATATTCTAAAGACTTGTGATTTTTCTTTAAGAAAGTAAACCCATGTCATTCTAGAAAAGTCATCAATGAAAAGGATGAAGTACCTATTGTTGTTGAGTGACGATGTCCTTATTGGTTTGCAAATGTCAATGTGGATTAACTCCAACAAGTTCTTAGCTTTCCATGCTTTATCAGTTGAAAACGGTAATATGTTTTGCTTCCTAAGAAGACATCCTTCACAAGCTTCATTATTTTATTTCAAATATGCCAAAACTTTCATTATATTCTTCGGATATAGTATCTTCAAAGCTTGAGTGTTGAAGTGACCAAATCTTCAATGCCATAACCATGAATCATCAATTGTAACTCTCATGGCAATGCTAGTATTAGTAGTATACTTAAAGCTTATTGGAAAAAACTTATATTTCCTTTCTCCATTTTAACTTTGGCAATCTCTTGCCTTTTGTTATTTTTATCATAGATAATGCACGTATCTTCTTCAAGGTGAAGATAATAGCCTTTCTCCATCATTTAGCCAATGCTCAAGAGATTTTCTTTATGATTTGGAACTAGTAAGACATTTTTTTATGATCTCTTACCTTTCTTTGTCTCCACCATGACAGTGCCTTTTCCTTTTGACTCTACCATGGTGTCATTTCCCAATTGAACTTTGACTTTGACAGTGTCGTCAATTTCCTTAAAAATGCTTCTATCATTAGCCATGTGATTTCTGCAACCGCTATCCAAGTACCATTTGCTACCTATCACATCACTAGAATCTCAAGTAGCATAGAAAAGATGTTGCTCATTGTCATGTTGTTCGATGATATTTGCTTGATGCTTGTTTTAGTTGCGGCAATTCTTCTCCACATGTCCAAATTTCTTACAATAATGACATTATGGTTTTCCAAAATGCCAACAATATATCCTTATCTGAGTGACTTGTCTTTTTACATATGCCACATGGAGGATATTTTTCTTGATTGGTCTTAGAGAAATTTCTAGAATTCTGTTTTATTCTAGATACTTCTCCATTTTTTCCACCACTTTCTTTATTTTGAAACCGTAATTTGAGTTTTGATTGAAAGGCATTTTCGACAGAGTCTTCATCATGCCTTTTCAATATTTGCTCATACGCTTCAAGAGAACCCTAAGTTCAGTCACTAATAAATTAGACACATCTTTGGTTTGCTCTATTGCACTCACAATTGCATTATATCTATGGGGAATAGAAATAAGAATTTTCTCAACAATTTTCTTGTCAACAATATTTTTCCTGTAGACTCTCATTTGATTAACTATTTCTTTTATCCTAGAATAACAGTCTTTAACAGTCTCAAACTCCTTCATCTTTATTAACTCAAAGTCTTATCTTAGACTTTGAAGGTTAATAGAACATACCTTGTTGTTGCCCTAAAACTCCTCTTGCAGTGTACTTCATACATCTTTAGCATTTGTGGCATCCATTATTCTTGAAAAAATTGTCATCTATTACCTGTTTTAAAATATATAGTGCCCTTGAATCTTTCTGCTTATCCTCTTTCAACTCCTTTTTGTGCTGCAATAAGAGTTGAAGTGTTTGTAGGAACAACGAATCATTCTTCTACAATGTCCCATAAATCTTGAGAACAAAAAAAATGTCTCCTTTTAAATTCTTCAATAATCATAATTTTCTCCTGTGAAAATAGAGACATGAATAGATGAAGTTTGGATAGTATTGGCTATGGTTTAAGGTAAATTTTCTTTTAAGCAGTTTAGAATATGGTGGGGTTTTATGAAAATAGTTGAGTGATATTTCTACGCTCAATAGAAGACCAAACGTTGCTCTAGTACCACTATAAATATTTTAGGGGAATAAAAAGATAGTTAGTTGTTGGATGGTCATTGATAGTTGGGTTTAGGATGGAGGTATAGTTAGAAATATTAATTAGAAGTAGAGGATGACTTAGTGGTCCTGTAGCTCTTAGATAATGGAAGGAGGAGTTTACATTAATTTCTCAAACTCATTACATTAAAGTGTTGTAGGCCTACTTTTATGCAAACAAGGTTGGTGGCTTCATATTTATAGAGATAGATTTTTCTAGAATAATCTAGAATACTACCATCTACTTAGATCCTAAATCTTTCTAGATTATTCTTAATAATACTATTATACTTTAATAGTGCATTTAACTTCTAGATAAATCATGGGTTTTAGTGATGTAGCTCTATGTGGAGCTTGTAGGCCTTGGATCTTCTTCATCAATGGAGTCATTTGCTTCTTGAATATCAATGGCAAAAAAATGGAGAAGGAGGAAAGATGATTGGAGACGCTACTTCAAGAAGAAGATGAGTCAAGAACAAGCTCACCACCATAGGAAGCCATGGATAAGAGCTTGAAGGTAGGAGAAGATGAGTGGAGGGAGAAGGAGCACAAAATTGTATGCCTCAAATAAGGTGTGACCTTTGAAGTGTAATTCTCAAATGATTAAAGTTCAAAAAATGCACGCATATGGCCTCTATTTATAGCCTAAGTGCCACATAAAATTGGAGGAAATTTTGAATTTCTATTCAAATTTCACTTGAATTTGAATTTGAATTGGTGGAGCCAAATTTGGAGCCAAAATTTTACTAATTATGATTAATGAATTTTAGCTATGGTTCAGCCCACTAATCCAAGATTAAGTCCAAGATTTTCCACTAAGTGTGCTTAGATGTCATGAGGCATGTAAAACATGAAGGACATGCACAAAGTGTGACTATATGATGTGGCAATGGGGTGTAACAAGTAAATGCTCACCTCCCCCTTAAGATGGTCCAAAATTTAATTGGATTAGACTTTTCTCAATTCAATTAAATTTATCTCCCAACACACACATCAAATAGTGTACTTAATGCATATGAAATTATAAAATTACCCCTAATACAAAAACTAGTCTAGGTGCCCTAAAATACAAGGACTGAAAAATCCTATATTATTAGGGCACCCTCCCTATACTATGGAGCCCTAAATACAAGGCCCAAAAATAATGAAACCTTAATCTAATATGTATAAAGATAAGTGAGCTCATACTTAGCTCATGGGCCCAAAATCTACCCTAAGGCCCATGAGAACCCTAGGGTCTTCTCTTGTATCTCTAGCCTAATCTTCTTGGAGTCTTCTATCCAATGCCCTTGGGGGTACAATTGCATCATTCCCTCCCCCTTGAAAGGGATTTGACCTCAAATCCAAAGGTTCTTGAAGCTATAGGCTTCTTCCCTCAACACGTATAAAAAGAATAAAAACATATATATTAGTGGTGTTTGGTATGTTGGAGTTTGGTAAGGTCTGAAAACCCTTTTCTTGGGCATCTTCCCATGAGGGAACATGGTTCCTCACCAACTCAATGAGTGGTGCTACAAGTATAGAAAAATATGGGACAAACCTTTTGTAAAAGTTTGATAAGTCATGAAAGCCCCAAATTTTCCATATACTTGGTGGAGTGGGCCACTCATGAATGACCTTTATTCTCTTAGGATCCGTGAGAACCCTTTGATCTTTATTTAAAAAATTAAGGAAAGTAATGCAATAAAACATACCTTTTTCTGTATTTTCATGTTGATTATTCCTACCAAAAAGTATAACAAACCTAATGTGTCCCATATGAGCACCTAAGTTTGTATTGAAACTAAAAATAAGAACAAACCTACCTAATGAGTCCCTATGTATGTGAATCATGAAGATGCTGGATGCATGGGTGATTTTACAAAAGAGGGTTGCACCACTCAACACATTCATCATACCACCTATCATAGGGATTTGGTGCCTTATAATACCTATTTTGGGCACCAACAAAACACAAGGATTTAAGCTCTTACAAACCAAACCCTCATCCAACAACTCCTTTACTTGAGGAATAACCTCAAGCTCAAGAGGTATGGTAGTGCTAAGGGATGCTTCCCTTGATAGGAGAAGGTAGAAGGATTGTTTAAGAATGAGTACTCTTTTGATATCACCTTTTGTTGCAAAATTGTTTTCCTTATTAACAATCTTCTTAGAGGAATCTTTTTCCTCTTTTTCCTTCCCCTTGGCCTTTAAAGACAAGGCCTAACTATCCTTCTTTTTCTTTTCTTTTTCTAGTTTTTCTTCCTCATCCCTCTTATCTTTCATAGTTAGTTGATCTTTGGCCATCCATGAAGGTGTTTGAGGATGCAACACAAACTTTGTTCCAAGGTAGGTGAGGGTTATCTCATTAGTTAGGCCATTATAGATGATTTTCCTATCATATTTCCATGGCCTACCTAAGAGAAGGTGTCCTGCCTCCATAGGAAATACATCACAAATCACTTCATCCTTATATGTTCCAATGGAGAAGGGAACTTTCACTTGTTGATTGACTATCATCTCCCCTTGCTCATTAAGCCATTGAAGTTTGTAAGGCTTTGGATGGGGAGTGATAGCAAGGCTCAACTTAGAGACTACTATTGTGCTGCAACAATTGCAACATGAACCACTATCTACAATGAGAGAGCATGTATTATAAAAATTTTTACACCTTGTGTGAAAAATATTCTCTCTTTGAGATTGGGTTAAGTCACAAGATTGGCCTCCTAAAAGTCTTATGACCATTAAAAGGTTTCCTTCTTCTTGGGGGTAGATTTCTTCACTAGATTCTTCCCCTTTTGCCTTTTCACTTTCACTAGAAGAAGGTGAAGTAGTAACCTCATCTTGGCTACTATAAATGTCTTGACCTCTAATAATCATGATTTTCTTAGTGGTGCATTGAGAAGCAGTGTGTCCTCTTCCAAGACATTTAAAGCACTTTATAGAGCTAGTCTTCTTTTGCATACTAGCCTTAATGGGTTGCTTTTTTATTGTCTTCCCCTTATCATCTTTGGGCTTAGAAGGTGCAGCCCCTAAGATGCCTTGACCTTGGTCTTTCTTTGGATAAGAGTGAGAGCCATAAGATTTTGAAGCAGACTTCCTTTTAAGTTGTTGCTCTACCCTTATGCAAAGTTGGACTAGGTCATCTAGGTCCCTGTATGGAAGGAGCTCAACCTTGTCCCTCACTTCCATATTAAGCCCACTAAGGAACCTAGCAATACTTGTTCTTTCCTCCTCCCTAAGCTTATCTCTCAAAAGGAGTAGTTCCATTTGTTTCCTATACTCTTCAACAATCATACTCCCTTGTCTAAGCCTTTGGAACTTGTCCATAAGCTCCCTTTCATAGTAGGAGGCAATGCGCTTCTTCCTAAGGGCACTTTTCAAGTCATTCCAATACTCTATTGAAGGATCCCCATGAATCCTTCTTTCCTTAACAAGGGAAGTCCAGCAATAAAGTGCATACCCTTGGAAGCTAAGGGTAGCCAAATGAACCTTCATTTCCTCACTTATATGATGGCAAGCAAAGAGTTGCTCAACCTTCATTTCCCAATCTAAATAAGCCTCTACATTGTCCTTCCCATGGAATTATGGGAGGTTAAAGTTAGCCTCTTAAGGTTTTCTTTTCTTTTCTCTTCTATGGGAGTGAGGTCTAAGATGTGACCTATGTCTTCCTCTATAATAGTCACTAAGTTCTTCACTTAGGCTCTTGCAAGAGTCATGACTACTATAAGAGACATTTTTTTTCATTTTTTTCATTATTTTTCTTCTTTCGTCCTCTCTTATTTTCTCTCTTTCATCTTGACTTATTTCTTCCACTCTTTTTTTTTTCCTTTTTTCTTTTCTCTATTGTTTTTGTTTCGAAAATTTAAGGGATCTCAACTCATCTAATATCCTATACAAGGGGTCCTTAGGAGTAGAACCCTTACCATTAACACTAGATGAAGAATGAACACTCATGTTGGTTCCTAAGTTGTGGTTCTTTCTTGTTGGGGGTTTGAAAACAAAAGGTAAAAGAAACTATGGTTTAAACTAGCCAAAATAAACACTAAAAGAGGTGTGAAAGATAACGTAAAGGAAATTTAAAGCAAGCTACACGGTTTACACTAAGCTATTACACACAAATAGAGGTTTGGGTGGTCTCTTGGAGACTCCCAATACACCCCTGAAGAATGTCCAAATACAAGGAATTGCAATAGAAAAAAATTCAGCACTCAATTGTTCTATTACAACAAATTTAACAAAGCAATTAAGGTCTTCAAATTTGTCTTCAATGCTTGTTTTGTTTTCTCAAGTGTTTCACTCAAAATTTGGTGAGCCTTTGGTTGCTTCAAATAAAATGGTGCTCCTAGGATGGTTAACCTCAAAGACTCAAAAATATTCCTTCAAACAACGCAACAATTTCCTCTTCCAATCCTTATTGTAGGCAACACTTAAACACACACAAAAAAAAAAAGACAAGCAAGAAACCAAAAGATGAAATGAAAGCTAAACCAAAAGGAAATTTAATGTGGCATTAATTCAGTGAGATTCAAGAAAAAATAAAGCAAAAGGACAGCACCACAAGCCAAGGTGGAACACAAAGGAAGTCCTAGAATGACACTAGATTAGATTGACAAATTAAAAACAAGAATAAAAGAAAAATTCTAGTTATGTAAATTTAGCAACACATCTAAAAGATGAACAACTCCAAGGTGTCAAATAGGCTTGTAATACAAGTCAAAATAATGAATAATTTTCAAGCAAATTAAGCATACACATTTTTGTTGTTGTTTTGGACATGTATTTTGATGTTAATCTTTATCACCTTTTCTTGCTAATTTATTTTTCATTTTTTTTCATTCTTTTTCATTGTTTTAATCCAAATGTCTATTTTATCCATTTAAAATTTCAGCTCAAAAATCAAAGTATTCAAACCATGGTGGAGTTAAGAAGACAATGTGCCAAAACTGACAGCAACTAGAATTTCAACCTAGAAATCAAGAGTAGTGTATATGTTGCTTAATGCTTGGATAGTTACAATTTGTGTTTGCTTATGATCAATTGTCTTGAATAACACAATTTAAGAGAGCTTAAGACTTATTTTGATTCACAAATCCAGCCACAACTCAACACCACAACTCAGTTTCTTCATAGGCATCATATAGGAAACTTAGAAAAAAAAAAAAAAAAGTTCAACAACAAGACTACTTCTAGGTATTGATTTAGAACATGTTATAAACTAAATAACATGCATGAATTAGACTCAAAATTCAAATGATAGGCTAAGAATTGCAGGAATATATGAACAAATATATCTAGTATTCAATCAACAAAATCAAAATTAAGCACAAACTTATAACATAATGTGACAATTATTATGATTAAACATGACTCTAAGACAACATGAATGAAGTGATTTACACTTAGATTTTTGTGTTTTCTTTTCTAATCAATACTTTGCAAGAAAATTGAGATCTAAAGGTTCATCACAAGAAGATTATGGCTGAAAAATGATAGAACCTAAAATCAACACAAAAACATGATTCAAGAGTAGATCTATAAAATTTGAACCATAGAAATGCAAGAACAAGTGTAGATCTAAGATTTAATCGATTTATTTTTTTGAATCTGCTCTAAATAGCACCAAACCACAAGACAATGGAGGAGATACATGGAAAAGAAGATGAAGAACAAGGAATTAAAATGAATTGACCGAACAAAAATATAGAGGAAGTAAAAGAACATCACCTAGATGAAGATGCTATTGATACCACATGATGTACCTCCATGTGGAGCTTGTAGGCCTTGGATCTTCTTCATCAATGGAGTCATTTGATTCTTGAAGATCAATGGCAGCGGAATGGAGAAGGAGGAAAGATGATTGAAGACACCACTTCAAGGAGAAGATGAGTCAAGAACAAGCTCCCCACCATAGGAAGCCATGGATAAGAGCTTGAAGGTAGGAGAAGATGAGTGGAAGGAGAAGGAGAGAAAGAGCATGAAATTTTATGCCTCAAATGAGATCTAAACTTTGAAGTGTAATTCTCAAATAATCAATGTTCAAAAAATTCACACACAAAACATTTATTTATAGCCTAAGTGTCACACAAAATTGAAGGGAAATTTGAATTTCTATTCAAATTTCACTTGAATTTGAATTTGAATTGGTGGAGCCAAATTTGGAATCAAAATTTCACTAATTTTGATTAGTGAATTTTAGCTATGGTTCAGCCCACTAATCCAATATTAAGTCCAAGATTCTCCACTAAATGTGTTTAGGTGTCATGAGACATGTAAAGCGTGAAGGACATGATGCACAAAGTGTGACTATATATATGTCGATGTAATGGGGTGTAGCAACCAAATGCTCACCTCCCCCTTAAGATGGTCCAAAATTTAATTGGATTGGACTTCTCTCAATTCGATTAAATTTATCTCCCAACACACACATCAAATAGTGCACTTAATGCGTGTGAAATTACAAAATTGTCCATAATATAAAAACAAGTCTAGGTGTCCTAAAATACAAGGGCTGAAAAATCCTACATTACTAGAGTATCCCTCCCTACACTATGGAATCCTAAATACACGATTAAAAAAATAATGAAACCGTAATCTAATATATACATAGATAAGTAGACTCAAATTTAGCCTATGGGTTCAAAATCTACCCTAAAACTCATGAGAATCCTAGAGCCTTCTTTTGCATCTCTGGTCCAATCTTCTTGAAATCTTCTATCCAATGCCCTTGGGGGTATTACATCATTTAGGAATTTCTTTTCTATTTTAGAAATTTGTATCATATTTTAACACAAACTTCCAATCTTTTGTAAGAAATCCTTATTATTTTCAATTATCATGGCACAGAGGTGATGAGCATATATCTACATCTTGTTGGACGAGGAACACCAAATTGAATGCAATGAGTCTGAAACACAAACCATTGTCCTTGTATTGCGCGCAGCTTCCAAGCAAGTTTCGAGCCTTGTAACAATGCAGACAAACTCCTACCTTTAAACTATATATCAGCATTCAACACTGTCTGTATCACCATAGAAACCACGTATTGTTTGTCGACGATAAATAAAAAAAACATAGAAACCACGTAGCCATTAATTTTCTCATGGAATCTTGTGTAAATTAAACCCCCGTATGTAAATCCAACAGAACTCATTACTGCATTGATAGATCCCATCAACATTGATATGTATGACAATTTGACTTCCTCTAGCTTGCACACAATTAATAAACCCATTAGTCTCGGTTGGAGTTTTATGATCACTCACTTTTGTGCAGCCAAGAACCCACTGGATCGTAAGGTAGGGAAGAAACTCGACCCATATATAAGGGCAAAATATGTTGTTAGATATTTAAACATCGACATACAATTATTTAAGAATCTAAAACAACAGAATATGACTTATTTTAATGAACAATACTAATTTAAACATCCACGTACTATTTTTTTTTTCTTGAGATATATATATATATATATATATATATATATCAAAATACATTAATAAATAATCTAATTTATTCCATAAAATAGTATTATTTTATTAAAATAATTGATATCTATTAATTATAAACATTATAAAAATAACGCTATTCATAAAATTATATTTATCAATTAATAAATATGAATTATATTTAATAAAAATAATGTTATTGAATGGAATATAATACTATTATTTATTAAACGTATTTCGATATAAAATAATAAAAATATATGTTGATATATATATATTTATTAAAGTATATTTAGTATATGTAAATTAGTATATTAAATATAATACTATTAGATATATTCTCATATATATAAATTAAAATATGTTTATGCTATATATATTTATTTAAATATAATCAGGTTTTATAAATTAGTATATTTTGATCCTTAGTATATATTATTAATTTATATTATTGTTATTAATCCTAATATCATTAGTTTACATAATATTTAATTATTAAACAAAATATATATGGAATTTCAGTCACTCAATTATGTTATATAACTATTATAATTTTCAATTAATGTCAGAAAAAATCTCTAATGTAGTGAGAGTAATGATTTTAGTACCCTTGAGGGAAAAACTTAGATTTGAATCCCATGAAATAACTTTGAGAAATTTTTTATTATTTTTTATCATCACATCAAATACATTATTAAGTTTGAATCCCATAAAGATAATTTTAATAAAGTTTCTATTATTTTTTTGTCACATCAAATACATTATCTTGTTATATTATTTATGTCAGTCACTCATATTGTCTATCACATCAATAAATATGTATCACATTATCATATACATTAATCATTCATATCAATCATCTTTCACATCAACAACATAATGTGATATTGACATTAATTAGTAATTTTATAACTCATCAACAATTAGTGTCATATAACAAATTTTCTTAAATATTTAATCTATGACAAAGGAACTTGTTGTAAATAAAAAAATACTTAAAAAACTTAATTATCAAAATTAGAAGTTAGAAAAATAAAATAACACAATGCCTATCTATAAGACTAAAATACAATTAAGTCTATTTTAAATCAATTCTAATTAGAATATATTTAATTGTGATGTTATATTAACAGAAAAAAAATAGGATGTTATTTCAGGCAATAACCCATAATCATAAGCAACCCAATTGTAAAAATATCTATTTGAAAATCAATAATAAATTAAAGATCTCCAAATATCATTCTTTATTCATCAATTTAATAAATACATAAATAAATAGAAAGATAAAATTGGTGTTGACACTCTTGTCCTTGCACAACCTCCAACCAAAATTATTATGAATCTTGGTCTCTAAACAACTTGCATAGTAATTCACGATTGAGTCAAGCTAGTGTGCACAAGTGTAGTGGGTCTTACACCGTTAGATATAGTATTTAAGAATTAAGTGGCTGCTACTTTATTTAGTAATCTGATTTTTATAAAAGAATTTATTTATTTTAATTATACATGTGGAAAACAACTGGTTTGATCAGTTGAAACTCAACCATGTTTGTGACTCAATATGCCATGAGTTGAAACAGCTGGTCCCTATCGTCGGAGCACCAAAAAAGCTTTCAATGTTTTTCTGTGACGCCACCACCAAGTCGGGACAATCAGCTCCACCGTCGCCACGTTAGTGATTCCACATAGGCTCTTAGGGGTGGCTATACGATCAAGAATGGTGGATCCACCAGTTAAGTCCATAAACTGTGGAAATAAAAAACCATTTTTTATCCGCCTAATATAGCAAATTTTGGGCTCAGCCCGTGAAATTCACGGACTTCACGCGCTCCCGCTCTAGCCCATGGACTTCTAAGTTTATGCCTTTTTTTAACTCTTTTATTTTATTTACTTTTTTTACTAACATTTTTGGAAATAATGTAGGAGTATGTTTATAAATATGAATCGAAAATGAAAATTTATCAAATGTGGGTAAATCTCAATTGGACACGTTGAAAAGAGTAAAAAGTTTCTTCTCACTATCATCCAAATTTACGAGGATGTAGTAGTTTAATATTTAATTGAATGCATATATATATATATATATATATTTATTTATTTTCTTTTCTCACGTTTTCATGGCTTAAAAGATGAAAGGAAAAAAAGAAAAAAATTTCTTTATTTTGGTAGTTTTGTTTTTTTTTTTCAGATTTACTTTGGGCCTGTGAAGTAATTTGTTTGACTGCAGACTTTGCACACCAAATAGGACCAAAAAAATAAGACCATTTATCTAGCGGGTTTAATCGGTTGGTATAAAATGTGGACTTCTAGACTCGCCTTAAATAGGTCGAATAGGTCTGCATACCCACCTCTAGAGATAGAGAGCTTCTTTAGCGTAGTGTGATTGTTGAGCACTAGGTTCATGCCGTTGGATCTGAACGTGCATGATCTACATGAGAGCTTATTCATTCCCTTGCAGTTCTTCGTGAACTCTTCCATTTCGATGTCGGCAAGTCCATGACACACGTAGAGCTTGAGGCCTGTGAGTTTATGGCATCGTTATGAGACCAGTACGAGCGTGTCATATTGTATACTCCTAGATCTACAATCACACTTAAGTGCAAGCTTCATGACTAAATCAAATCAAGAAAATAACTTAGGAATCACTGGAAATATGTCTAATTCAAGATTGAGAGAAAGTCGTGACGATTATGTCCTTCAATCTGCAACCACTTTTGACAAACAAACTGTTGTAATTTTAATGTTTATTTCAAAAGAATTTTTTTTAGACTTAGTTAAAGAATATTATAAATTATTTATAACTCTCAATTTCTTTGTCTCGGGTTTTTTTTATATTGGTTTAATGTTCATTTAACTTATTCAAATTCTTGCTTAATGGTTTAACGTTAAAATGATGGTCAGGTGCAATTTGATGACTAACATAATTTGTTTTCAAACATTGGAGATTTTTTTAACTAACAATATTTGCTTTGACCATTTAAAACAATTAATTGAATGTGAAAGCAACTTAAGTGACTTGTAGCCTAATTGGTAAGTTGAGTGAATTACATTGTTTGATAATTGAATGTCATACTTAACTCACACACAATTGATGTTGATTGAGTCACTTGTTCAATATACTTGTAATTGTGTGCATAGAAGTGATCAAGGCCATGTTTATTAAAAACCATTAAGCCAAAAAGCCAACTTGTACTTGTTTGACCCTTGTCACCCATTTTGAGCCTAAACAATATTTTTGTGAAGAATCTTGAGCCTAAAAGAAAAAGCTTGTTACCTTTGACTTCAGAGAATAGGTAAGCAGATGCCTTATAATACCAAAGGATTCTAAGTTTAGAGTATGGAAAACAGGTCAGGTATCTCAAGCGACTTGGCTTCTCTGCAGTCCCTTTCCAAGCTGTCCCTGTGTTGTCCCTTCGAAACGATACCGTTTTCATGATTTTTTAAAATTGAATCACAATTAAATATTAACACAACTATTATGCGACATTGTTTTAAATGGACAACACATGGACAACTTGGAAAGAGACAACAGAGAAGCTAGATCCATATCTCAAGTGGTTAAAAAGGAAACAAAATATTTGTCGTTGTTTGGTAAATCAAGAGAGAGAGAGAGAGAGAGAGAGAGAGAGAGAGAGAGAGAGAGAGAGAGAGAGAGAGAGAGAGAGAGAGTGAAGGAATAGAAACAAAAAGGGCAACCTATTGGAATTAGTTGAGGAAAGTTGGGATACCTAGAACAAGTTTGAATGTGGAGCAAAAGTGTTAATTGAGCTTAAAAGCCAAATGTTTTATCTTCTTTGAGTCATTTTGAATATCCAAAAATACCAAGTTCTTTATACCTTAACCACATTAAAGGCTAAGAAAGTCCTTAGTGATTTGTGCATGCTTATATGAGAATTGAACTATGAGATGAAAATCAACATTAAATTGTGTTGTTGTCTTAGGTTGTGAAGTGAGCTATACACTTACCCAAGCTAAATTTAAGCTTATGAGAGAAACATTATGGTGAAGACGAGTTAATGTTTATTTTCTAAACTTCCATTCTTGTTAATCTCTTGAAAATTGTTCATGATACATGATAATTCTTGTGGGCACCATGTTAATTGAATTAATGCATGAGAAACTAGACTTAACTAAGTATTACATGAGTGAGGCGTGTTGTCAATCAAAAACGTGTTTAGTATTAAACTTTGTTTAGGAAGTAGTTTGCTTGAGAACAAGTAAGGTTCTAAGTTTGGAGTGTTGGTAATCGCCAAATATGATTAAAATCTACACATTATTTGAGGCGATTATATATCATTTTTAGGATACTTATTAGTCAGGATTTCTTGATGTTTTTGTGGATTTTTTTTTTGTAGGTATTTAGTCAGAAATCAAAAGTGGTGATATGCTCGCTTAAGCGCGACGACTTGTTGTGCGCTTAAGCAAGCCAAGACAAAGAAATTTTGAGGAGCCACTAACATGCCTCGCTCAAGAAAACCCCTCTAGGTGCTTGAGCAAGAGGAATTAAGAGCCAAATTATGAAGGAAAGCTCGCATAAGCGTGACCCTTTGGGCGCTTACTCAGACAGAAAGCACAACTGATTCTAATGAAAGCCCTCACTAACGCCCACCCCAAGAAGCTTAAGTAAGGAAAACCAAGCCAGGAGACACATGAAGGCCTCACTTAAGTGACGGAAGACAGTGGGCAAGCATAATTTCAAGAAGGAATCTTGCTTAAGCAAGGCATTACTGTGAATGTATGTATACATGATTTTGATGATGCCAAAGAAGAATCAAACAAGGCTGCTTCAAAGGATAAGCATTTGCTTCAAGATTAATACAAGATTGCTTCAACAAACAAAGTCTTGCTTCAAGATTTCTTTAAGATGAAGCCTTGCCTCAAAACAGAGTGTTTCCAAGACATGCAAGGCTCTGGTAATTGATTACCAGGAAGTGTAATTGATTACCAGAAGACAGGGTTGAGAAATAGTTGTTGAAAAGGGTTTTGAATTTGAATTTTCAACATGTAATCGATTACCATATGTCTGTAATCGATTACCAGCAATGAAACTCTTGAAATTCAAATTCAAAAGTCATGACCCTTCAAATTATAATTGTGTAATCGATTACACAAACATTGTAATCGATTACTAGTGAAGAATTTTCAGAAAATATGCTAACAGTCACATCTTTTCATTGGATTTGTGAATGGCCAGGCCTATAAATAGGTGACTTGGGCACGAATTTTATGAGAGAGTTTTGCTGGTCCAAAATGTCTTATCCCCTCAAAAGAAAATGAGAGAGATTCCAAGACAACTTCATTGTCAAATGCTCTCTCAAGAACTCTTGGGCAAACACTTGCAAATCCATTAAGAGTTCATCCATGGATCTTCATTGTAATATTCTTCTCTTGAAGAGAGAATTCTTCTTCCATTATTCTTATTCAATGAGATTGGCTAAGAGACTGTGAGTCTCTTGTTGTAAAGACATTTGAACACAAGGGATGGGTTGCCCCTGTGTGGTTTAGACTTTGTAAAGGATTTTACAAAGATAGTGGAAATCTCAAGCGGGTTGCTTGAGTACTGGACGTAGGCACGAAATTTGCCGAACCAGTATAAAACTATGTTTGCATTCTCTTTTCCCTTATCTTATTTATTTTGTTGCAATCAATTGTGTCTTGCATGTTTAAAGAACATTATTGAATTGATTGTTGCTTCTTCTGCATTCTAAGCCTATCCCTCTTAAGTTATTGAGGCCACAAGGTCCAACAAGTGGTATCAGAGCAGGATTCTTGTATAAAGTTTAAAAACTTCAAAAATAGATATGGCCTCATCCAACTTTTCATTTCCTAAGGAATATCAATAGGCTCTTATGTTCAATGGTGAGGGTTATCATTATTGGAAAACCTGAATGCAGATCTTTAAAGAAGCCATAGATTTAAGGATATGGGAAGCCATTGAATTTGATTCCTTTATTCCTACAATGGTAGAGAAAAATGCAACTACATAAAAAAACTAGAGAAGAAAGAAGATGATGATGAAAAAAGAAAGAAGAAGATTCCTCCTTAGCATCAAAATGCTGAATGCGATCAATCTGGGCACATAAGATTAAATTGCCTTATCTTCAAAAGAAGAATGAAAAATTTGACAAGGAAATTTCAAAAAATTAAGAAAGGTATCAAATTGGGATTGTGTTGACTCCCCATTGCAGTTACTTTTTGTTCATTTATGTCTCAAGGAAATTTCAATGGGGGTTTACCAGAAAGCGCACTGGATCATCAAGTATTTAAAATTAAAACAGATGAATCCGAGTATCGAACATAGGGAACTAATGTTAGCTTGAATTAAGTTCAGAATTGAAGCATTGTTTGAGAGAACATGTATGAGTGATAATTTCAAACGAAATTTAAACCAAAATTTTATGCTAAAAACTATAAAATGCAAGGTAAATAAAATGACAGCAGTAGGTAGAAATGTTCGGTCTTTCTAACAAACAAGCTGATGCATAGAAATATATTTCTCTAATCAATCGTGTTCTTGTGTTCTATGCTATAGCCTAAATTACTAAACCCTCGATCCCTCGTCAAACCGAATTAATCCAAGCTTCGTCCTTAGATCCCTCTTGTTGGACTAGGCCCGATTTAGACAGCCCTTTTAGATTTAGACTAACTTAAATTGAGTTTCGTCCGCAAATCCCTCATTTAAGACTTGACTCAACTCAAGTAGCTTACGAAAGTTTAGCCTAATTTAGCCTAAGCTTCGTCCGCATAACCCTCATTTAAGATTAGGCCTAAATTAAATAGCATTATTGTAACAACATAATTAAAACCAAAACTTAATCCGTAGATCCCTCATTTAAGACTAAGTTTCGATCCTGCTTCAATCAAGTTCTAAGGCAATAGTACATTTCCCAATGCTAAAGTCACCTGACTGTGCACACAAATGGGTGATCAGACCAAAAGCATACAAACATCAAGCATTGAACACTGAAAACACAATCAATTAGATATTATGTATTTACATCAGTTGTTCATCAGAAATCCCCAACTAGGGTGTTTAGTCAGCCATTACAAAGAAACCCTAACAATAAATGAGATTAAAAGCAAAGAATGATAGTTTCTTACACAAGAAGAGGGATTCCTCCTCGTCTTCTCAGCATCTCACACTCACTCTCTCCTCAATAATCTTTCTTAAATGACAAAACCTAGGCGTCAATGCACAAGTTGTTCCTTTTTGCTACTTATAGGGCTCTTTTCCCAAGATAGGCACTGTGGAATGTTGTGCACAAGTGCCTCATAAAATTCTGTGTCCAATCTCAAAAGTTGTGTACCCTAATTCTGCACAAAACATGCTTTAAATAGGCTCAGAATTCGCGACCTTGTACTTAGCGCCACCCTCGCGCTTAGCGCCAGTAAGTGGAATTGGGCTTAGCGCCAGTCTTGTGCTGAGCCTGGCTGAAGGCACTTGCTGCGCTTAGCGCACTCATCTCGCGCTTAGCGCGCGGCTTTGATGCTGATGCTCTACCAGATTCTCCTTTGCGCTAAGCACGCTGAAGCTGCACTTAGCGGTGGATATGCGCTTAGCCCAACTGCTACTTTTTGCATTTCAAAACTTGGCCTCTTTTTCACCTGAAAATGCACAGATTTCATCATTAAATCCAATGGAAATGTTCTAGAGACAGCTTTAACCATAAAACAAGTTTATTTAAAAAATTTACTCCAAAATAACCATAAATTGGGGAACTATACAAGCTTTGGAAAATGATTTCTATAAAAAAGTTAGTCGTACAAAGCGACTAACAAACTCCCCCAAATTTACAGTTTTTCTTGTCCTCAAGCAAAGAAAGAATAGTTCACTTGTCCTCAAGTGACAAAGACAGTGGCCAATCAAAAGAAAATAGTGTTTGATTCATCAAGGACATCAACCATATGAAATGAATATCATGGAATGCTTAAATCAATTACTTCTCACAAGCATGCAATTTTTCAAAGATTCTCACAAGCATTAGAGTCACAGCTGAAATAAGCTAGTAAGCATGACAAAAATTAAGGAAGGATCATCAACCAAAACCTCACAGTCATTGTTTCACTCAAACTCAAGTGTTTAGGCTTATTCCATCATAAACAACCAACACAAGTTCCAACCTTTGCATTTCATCTCCTATCATATAGCAATGAACACACAAAAATGAATCCGAAGGACTTTCTAGGCTTGTAATGGGGTTAGGCTGCCAACAATTCATGGTTTTTCTAGGATTCAAAAGCTTAGGTTCTAGGAGAGCATTCATCCATAGAATAACCTTCACTTTTTTTATTCATTCCTTCCCCATAATTGCATTTTTTCTTAGGCACTTAGCTTTCATACCTAAAATTATAGCATACACACTTATTAACTTTATTTATGCTTACAACTTTTTTTTAACACAGAAAACAGAAACAATGTGTATATACTATTTTCTTTGACCATTTCAATCCGTATCCAGTGCCTCCCCCAAATTTGGAACAAATTTACCTTGATAATAACTCCCCCAAATTTGGGACAAATTTGCCTTGAGCCATCTTTTGTGGATGATGCTCTCCTACAACCTAAAATGAGGTAGCAGAGATACAAATGAATAGGCTCGAGGTTCAATCAATCAATTAATTCATTCAGCTCAAATTGGGTGCAAGGGATAATTTATTCAATCACAAGGTTAGCTTTTTGGCTAAGTAGTTATTCATAATCAAACATGGCCTTCATTATCCTCAAGTTCATGCATCCAATCCATACTTCAGAGATTCACACAAAAATTAGCACTAAATGATAGTCATTTCTCTCAAAATTTAAAGATCACACTCTCATAGGGATACGGTTAATGCATTCCTTCACAATAAATCTGACAACCGACTAACATTTTCAGACATAATTCCAATCATATGCTCATTCTTTTCTAATGACTGCAAACTTGATCAAAACAATCATCTAATCATCCCAATCCATTCAATTCATACATTTTCTCAATCAATCAATTTCAAACACTCATTCCATACCAAACAAGCCACTGCATACAATGTTCAATCAATTCACTGTTCAATCAAGCTTTTTGTACCAACAAACAAACAACTATGCTACTGAAATTAAAAGACTAAAACATAAAAGCTGAAATTTAAATGACATAAATCATAAAATAACTAATATAACAATGCTCATATGTTCTTATGGTGTCTCCTGAGATACTAAACCCCAATTCCTTATGATAGTTTAGCCTAATCCTGATCAAGCATCATCCCCAGATTCCTTTTGTAAGACTAAACTCAACCAGGACCGCATTAAGACACACATACTCAACTAACTTATTGCACCCCGATTCCTCATGAAAGCACAATAACTCAGCCCTGCACTATCAAGGATCTTAGAGTCAGACCAGTTTCCACTGTTGAATGACCCTAACAAAATCTACGTGATCGAGGTAAAGGCATATTGGAATGAAAAGCAGATAACACAGAGAACACATAAAACATCATTAAATAGATAGAAATATATTTACATCAGGTACCTACAGGAAAGATCCAACAAAGGATTTAACTTTCCATACCAGGAAGTTTTCTTAACAACAAAGAGAAGAAAAAGATGAAAGATTGCAAAAATACAAGTGGTGAGGATGTCTCCTTCACCTCTAGGATCTCACAATCACTCATAAACTCATCTCAAGCTTTCAAACCGATTCCTATTTGAAGCACTGGTCTCTACAAATCTTCACACAGCAAAATCTCTCAAAACTCTCTGGAACTTGGACCTTTCTCTCTCTAGAAACCCTAGACATGCAAAGCTCTGAATCCCAGTTCAAACTCTCTTCACAAAATCTGATTTCAGGCTTAAATAGGTGGCCTTATTCGTGCTCGTGCGCTTAGCACACTTATGGATCGCTTAGCACACGTTAGTGATTTTTGGCTTAGCACGCTTCTCTCACTTAGCGGATGAGCTGAAGCGGTGCGCTTGATGACTTGGAGTGGTGCGCTCAGCGAACCTGTACCACTCATATTTTTCTGGATTCTTCCTCGCGCTTAGCCCAAGAGTGTTGCGCTTAGCAGATGCTCGCTAAGCCAACAGATTGGCTTAGCGAGAAGGTGAAAAACAACACTTTCCAAAGCTTGCCTAATTAACCTAAAATTGAGAGAAAATGATTATTAAACACTCAAAATGGAAGTACTAAGTATTTATTGCCTATACTTAATAGAAAATACTTATAACACTACAAAATAACCATAAATTGGGAGACTTTGATAAAATTTATACAAGTTTTATACACAAAAGTTAGTCGTTTTCACCGACTAACAACTTCCCCAAATTTACAGTTTTGCTTGTCCTCAAGCAAAAAGAGAACAACTCACTTGTCCTCAAGTGATAATGACATGTAGTGACTATGTACAGAGGTGTATGCATAAAAAATTACTGATTGCATGATGAGAAAGACGAAGCAATCTGCACCTATCACTTGTCTTCACAAAATATGTAGTTATTCAAAGAGAAGAATAAAATGTGAACTGAACAAATAGATGGAGTTAGGCATAAGATAGATATCAAGGAAAGTAGCTTAAACAATAGTCTCACAGTTATTCATTAATAACAACTAGCAAGAGGTCCAATCTTTGAATTTCATCTCATGCCATAAAGTCAGAAATGTATAAACAGAATCAGAAGGACTTTCTCAAGCTTGTAGTGAGGCTTGGCTACAACAATTTATTGGTTTTTCTAGGATTCAAATGTTTAGATTTTAAGAGAGCACAAATCCTAGACTTATCCCAATGATCTTGTATCATACAAGTAGCTTTCTCACTATCTTTTCCTCTTAAGTTGCTTTTGACCTTATTGTAACAACACAATTTATTCTTTTTTTTTAACATACAACTTATTTGTTGTGTGTGCTGATGCTTAACCTTTTTCTTTTCATTCTAATTGACTTCCCTCCCCCAAATTTAGAGTAACTTTGCCTTGAACCATATGCTCTCCTAAAATCTAAACAAGGTATTAGGAGATAATTATTTAAGTTTAGGGTTCAATTCATGACAAAATCATTTAGCTTATACAGGGAGCAAAGGATGCAATTATCATTCAAGGTAAGCTTTTTGGTCAAAAGGCTTGTGTATGTACAATCATGGCCTTCATCATGTCCTCATTTATACATTTCATTCTAAAATTCAGAGATTCATGCAAAGATTATTACTTACAGTTAGTCCTTCACTCACAGTTTAAGGTCACACTCTCATCGATTTTTGGTTCAAGCTTTTCTTTCACAATCAATCTGTCTACTGACTAACAATTCTAAATGCAAGTTCACATTCTTGTTCTTTCTTTGTCTAACATATAGACTTGCTCAAATTCATGAAAAGAAACACAAACTCCATCACAATCATGCACTCAATTCAAAATAAAAACACACACCCATTTTCATAAGTCAATAAAAAGTGCTTCAGTGCTATCTCATTAAAACAAGTTAAACTATTCAAAATGCTTCAGGAAGAGCAAACCAACTGTTTATAAATAAAACTAGCAGTGTATATAAATATAAAGGAAATATTGTACGAAAATTATAATTATAATAATAACCGGAAAAGCAAAAAGTGACATCAAGAATCAACAATGTCAAAAGTCTTTAAACCGAGGAATCGGTGAGAGCAACAACTTCTCCAGATGATGAATCAGAAAGATCAGTAATTCCTCCAATTGGGGAAACAGGGGGGTCAGCTATTTCTGTAGCTTGTGAGTCAGGAGGAGCAGCTACTTCATCTGATGATGCATCAGAAATGATATCAGAGGAGGAGATGGGGGAACTACTTCAAGCTCAGGCGAAGAAGGTGGATTCACCACTGGAGATTGTGGGTTAGCTGGCTCTGGATTGAACTGCACAGGTGTGGGCTCAGGCAGAGCAGCCTCGTTGGGTCTCACTGTAGAAGCAAGCTTCATGATGAATCAAGTTGATTCAAGTAGTTTTGAAGATAACAAAGATGATGACAAAAAGCCCAAGAGAATGATTTCAAGATTGAGTCAACAAGATTCAAGAATTAAGAGAATGATTTCAAGATTGAGTCAACAAGATTCAAGAATCAAGAGAAGTTTGATTTCAAGATTCAAGAAAAAAAGAATTCAAGATTCAAGAAAATAAATCAAGAAGACTTCACAAGGGAAGTATTGAAAAGATTTTTCCAAAAACAAACATAGCACAATTTTGTTTTTCAAAAGAGTTTTTCTCAAACTTTTCTAAGTTACCAGAGTTTTTACTCTCTAGTAATCGATTACCCGTTTCTTGTAATCAATTACCAGTAGCAAAGTTTGATTTCAAAAAGCTTTTTAACTGAATTTGCAACGTTCCAATTGATTTCAAAATGGTGTAATCGATTACAAGATATTGGTAATCGATTACCAGTGTATCTGAATGTTGAAATTCAAAATCAATTGTGAAGAGTCACATCCTTTCATAAAATGCTTTGTGTAATCGATTACAAGGTTTTGGTAATCGATTACCAGTGACAAGTTTTGAATAAAAATCAAAAGATGTAACTCTTCCAATGGTTTTCAGGTTTTTCTAAAGGTTATAACTCTTCCAATGGTTTTCTTGACCAGACATGAAGAGTCTATAAAAGTAAGACCTTGACTTGCATTTTATATAACTTTTACAACTTTTACACACAACCTTTGAACATCCTTTTGAACTTCTTCTTCTTCTTCCTTTGCCAAAAGCTTTCTAAGTTTTCTGGTTTCCAAACCTTTTTCTTTCACAGAAAACAAAAGTGTGCTATATCTTTTCATTCTCTTCTTCCTTTGCCAAAAAGAATTCAACAAGGATTAATCGTCTGAATTCTGTTTGTGTCTCTCTTCTCCCTTTTCCAAAAGAACAAAGGACTAACCGCCTAAATTCTTTTGTGTCTCCCTTCTCCCTTTTCAAAGAATTCAAAATGACACAGTCAAAGAATTCTTTTGATTCTTCCCTTTCCCTTGAACAAAAGATTTCAAAGGATTAACCGCCTGAGAACTTTGTCTTAACACATTGGAGGGTACATCCTTTGTGGTACAAGTAGAGGGTACATCTACTTGGGTTGTTGTAACTGAGAACAAGAGAGGGTACATCTCTTGTGGATCAGTTCAAGTGAAGGGTACATCCACTTGGTTGTTGAAAGAGAACAAGGAAGGGTACATCCCTTGTGGATCTTTGCTTGTAAAGGAGTTTACAAGGTTGAAACGAAATCTCAAGGACTGCAGGTCACTTGGGAACTAGATGTAGGCACGAGTTGTTGCCGAACCAGTGTAAAACTCTTGTGTTTGTCTTCTTTTTCCCCACACTCTTTAATTTCCACTGTGCACTTTAATTATCGCTTTTACTTTTGGTTAAGTTTCTATTTTTGTTCTTTACTTTCTTAACGTTATAGTAAAAGCCTAATTGAATTTAGTAACATTAAGAAGGATAGATTTTTAATTTTTAAAGGTTCATTAATAATTAATTCAACCCCCCTTCTTAATTATTCCGAGGCCACTTGATCCAACACTCACTAATGGAAGTTGAGCTTCAGGCCAGGTACTTGCTCAAGAAAATGCTCCATAGATATGATTGGCCTATTGTGAGCCAACTCTTGCAAGTTGTGCATGATAATAAACTGTCCTTGGAATAAGCTTTGTAACATAGGAACTAAAGTTAGTGAGCTTTGGACATGCTGTCCTACAGTTACTGACGGAGGAGCTGGAGTAGATGACGACGGGATGTAATCTGTTCTAGCTTTTTTTCTTGGTTCCATCTATAACTAAAAAGAACTCAAAATTCTTTAGACCAAAATCGTTCAAGTTAAATAACAACAATAAAGGCTAAAACTAACAATAGGCGCTTAGCGGGATATAGCTCGCTTAGCGCGCCCTGAGAAACATAACATGTCAGCTTAGCTGAAGCTATGCTCGCTCAGCCTAAAAGTTCTCGTGATAAAATGCGCTTAGCTCAAGTAAACTCGCTTAGCGCAAGGCTTACAACAAAAAAAATTGGTTAAGTTACCTGGGCTTAGCGATTCGGCCTCGCTTAGCCACAGGTAGTTTAGCAAGAGGATGAGTGTTCATCCTCAAAAGATGAACTCGCTTAGCACGGCAAGCGTGCTTAGTGAGTTCTTCAAAGAAATGCTTACATACAATGAGTATTGATGAACTCGCTTAGTGCAGCATGCTCGCTTAGCGAGTTCATCGCATTTTCCAGAAAATGCAAAAAACGCAGTTCGTTTTCTTGCACTTTTCAAGCCTCTAAAAGGCATATTAGACATGCAATGTGTGCCTCATACTCAATTCAGTATACAAGCGTATATAGCCCTAATCTTAAACTAAATCTAACAAAACATAAAAACCTTAAAACTCTAAAGCTACAGTTGAAGTCTTCTACCCTAAAGTTAAGACAAGAAAAATAGAAAAAGAATCAAGGAACTTACTTGGATGGTGTATGGTTGATGCTTCGAAGTTGAAAATGCACAAAGAAAGCACAGATGCAAAATGTGCAAATTTTTGGAGAGAGAGAACGCAGAGACGAAGTTTCTGGAATCTGGAAAATGTGAGTGTAACTGTTGTTACACTCACTTAAGTAGTTTTTCAATACTCTCGCTTAGCGGACCGCTGCGCTAAGCGAGCAAGAGAGACATTTGGTTTCTCAACAAGGCTCGCTTAGCGGACCCGTGCGCTTAGCCGACGTTTCAAATTCAAAATCAGTTTTTTTAACACAAACTTAGCTTAGCACGAGGGTACGTCTGCTTAGCGAGGCTTGCAGATCCGAAAAGCTGCAACTCTCACTAAGCTAGGCTCTGGCCAGCTTAGCTAAAATGATGCATCCTAAGTACAGAGGAGCATGCACCTAGCTGAGAGGGACTCGCTTAGCGATCATATTGCCGCAATGAATCTCGCTTAGCTGCCATGACCAACACTTAGCTTCATCAACCTCAGTTATGGCCGTAAGTAATTGTGCTTGGTGACAATAGGTCACGCTTAGCCACGGATGAGCTGTCGCTTAGCGATCAGGTTGAAGCTTAGCTGAATTCAGATCGTATTGAAGTTAGCTTAGCTCAACCTTGGCCAGCTTAGCGGACCAAATCAGCCTTAGATGCAAGGGTTTGGCGCTAAGCGCTTGAGACTCACAGCTTAGCACATAAACAGAGATGCGCTTAGCGCGATGCTTGCGCTTAGCGAAAGGACTATATTTCAGAAAAGTTTTCTAAGTTATTTTTCAGTCCTTTTTCCAAGAAATTGAAACCCTTATGTTAAACATTCAAGGATAGGCTGATATACTCCTATGTACAGATCAGACAGCAAGTTCCAAATGATTAAATGCATGAAAAATAAAGATAATAGAAATTAAAACTGGGTTGCCTCCTAGGAAGCGCTTCTTTAATGTCATTAGCTTGACACTTTTACCACACTGGGTGATCTTATGTTTTGGTTCCTACTTTCAGAACCTCTTGACCTCCTTCCATTAGGAGCAGGCTTGTCTTCAACAAACAAATCAAAATCAATTTTTTGATCTTCAAAACCTAGCTCCTGCTTCCTCTTCCCCATATCAACTATGCAGCTTGCGGTCAACATGAATGGCCTTCCCAATATTACAGGGATGTCAGTATCTTCAAAGATATTCATTACCACAAGTGTGTAGGTTGACCCATAGACAACTTAGTTGGCAACTTACCAAGTGTTTCTGTTAAAATCTCAAGTTGCTTAGAAAGCAACTTGCTATGTGCCAATAAAGCGTCATGTGATGATAGCTTTATCAAGCTTTTCTTCATGGGTTGGTGGGTTCTGTCTCGTAGAATGGCATGATCACTGGCTGACATGTTCTCAATTAGCTCAGTTGCTTCTTCAGGGGTCTTCAGTATTATCTTTCCCCCTGCAGAAGCATCTAATAGCTGCTTGGTTTGTGGTTTCAGCCTATCTATAAACATATTCAATTGGATTGGCTCGAAAAACCCATGAATGGGAGTTCTTCTCAACAAGCCTCTGAATCTCTCCAGTGCTTCACTTAGAGATTCATCAGGAAACTGATGAAATGAAGAGATTGCAGCTTTCCCTTCTACAGTCTTGGACTCCGGGAAGTATTTCTTTAGGAACTTTTCAACAACTTATTCCCAGGTTTTCAGACTGTTGCCCTTGAATGAGTGGAGCCACCTCTTGGTTTCTCCTGCCAATGAGAATGAGAAAAGGCTGAGCCTAATAGCTTCATCTGGTACACCGACAATCTTAACAGTGTTACATATTTCAATGAACATTGCCAAATGTTCATAGGGGTCTTCATTAGGTAATCCTTGAAATAAGTTCCCCTGTATTAAATGAATTAAGGAATGTGGATAGTTGATGTTGTTAGCTTGCACTTCAGGACGTGCAGTGCTGGTGAAAAATTGTGGTACTAAACTACTTGAGTAATCCTCAAGGATAATCCTCTGGTCATGCTCAAGCTTTCAAACTGGTTCGTGTTTCAAGCTCTGGTCTCTGCAGATCTTCACACAACAAAATCTCTCAAAACTCTCTAGAACTTGGACCTTTCTCTCTCTAGAAACCCTAGACATGCAAAGCCCTGAATCCCAGTCCAAACTCTCTTCACAATATCTAATTTTAGGCTTAAATAGGTGGCCTTGTTTGTGCTCGTGCGCTTAGTGCACTTATGGACCGCTTAGCGCACGTTAGTGATTTTTGGCTTAGCGCGGTTCTCTTGCTTAGCAGATGAGCTGAAGCGGTGCCCTTGATGACCTAGAGCGATGCACTCAGCGAACCTGTACAGCTCATCTTCTTCTGGATTCTTCCTCGCGCTTAGCACAAGAGTGTTATGCTTAGCGGACGCTCGCTAAGCCAGCAGATTGGCTTAATGAGAAGGTGAAAAACTACACTTTCCAAAGCTTGCCTAATTAACCTGAAATTGAGAGAAAATGATTATTAAACACACAAAATGGAAGTACTAAGTATTTATTACCTATACTTAATAGAAAATACTTATAACACTACAAAATAACCATAAATTGGGAGAGTTTGATACAATTTATACAAGTTTTATACATAAAAGTTAGTCGTTTTCACTGACTAACAGTGTTCATAATGCAAAAAAAATTAAACGTCCTGCTCCACCTAGGGCTGGTCTTCATTAAAATCCAGTGTTGGAGCTGCTAAAGAATCCTGAATAGTCTGCTCAGGCTCCACCACTGGTGTGGCATCATCAGGTGCATGTGCAAGGGCTGGAGATGGCTCTGGAATCTGCTCTGGAGTAGCCTCCTCTTCCTGAGCCATATATGTACTTGTATTAAAATCAAGAGGTTCAGGAGGAGTGAGCTCATCCTCATCCTCTACTGCTGCTACTATTAGAGGCTCCTCAGTCACAGGCTCCTAGGCTGTGGAGGCCCTACCCTCTCCGTAAGAAGAAGGCTGGTCTCCTAGCCAAGTCACCTGTGCCTCAAACTCATCCATACTCATGACAGAGGGCAAGCCCAAACCTTGAAGGCTTTGCATGATGATGGACTGTCCCCTGTGGATGCTCTGTAACATGGAGTGAAGCATCTGAGGAGTGAAAATAAAATCTATTGGACCTATAGATACTGGAGCTGGAAATGGCATCTGTGAAGGTGCTAGAGAAATCACTGGGATCTCTGTGGAGGAAGAGGGAGGAAGTGTAGAAGAAGAAGGACCTCCTGCCTCTGGTGCTGAAGTGGAAGGGGCCTCTGTTTTCTTTCCTCTAGCCTTCCTAGGTCCTCTGAAAGTTACTTTTGGATCATCAAGATTCCAACAGCTCTTCTCTTCCTCTCCATTCATTCATCTCCTTCTTCCTCCAAGCTCTTATCCATGGCCTCCTATGGTGGTGAGCTTCTTCTAGACTCATCTTCTCCTTGAAGTGGCGTCTCCTCTCTCTCTTCATTTCTTCATTCCACTGCCATTCATCTTCCAAGAAGCAAAGGAATCCATTGATGAAGAAGATCTTAGGCCTACAAGCTCCAATGGAGCTTGCATCACTTAATGTATGCCAAATTAATGGCAGGACTTAATCTCTCAAAGATCAAGGAATCAAAGCATACTCCCCCAGGCATTGCATAAAGCAGTGATTAAGGCAGGAAAGCCAAGCCTCGACGAGTCATGCTGAGCAATGAGTGTAATCTGACTAGAAATGAAGGATCCAAGATTCACATCCATCTTCTGTATGAGTTCATATACTAACTTGGATCTATCTAAATTGATGTCAAAAGTAAGAGAGGTGGGGGCTAAGTTAGAAAAAGAGAAAACACTCCAAGTTTGAGCAAGAGTAGTCAAGTTTTTTCTTAGAATCTTCAAAGGTAGTCTGTCTGCATTCAATTCAAATCCCTTGCCAGGAATACATAAGCAGGCTGCTAACTCTTGCTGATTTGGCCTTAGCAGAACAAATCTTGCATAAGCTGGAAGACTTTCCCCTTCCTCGAAAATCACTGGTGTTTCCAAAAAAGAATTTAAGGCAGTTGAGTCAGATGGAATCCATTGCCCCCTAACTTTGGCATGTTTTGGTGACTTTTCTTCAGGATCATACACATTTGCATAAAACTCCCTTACAAGTGCCACATCTATACTTCCCTCTACCAAATTTGTGATCTTCTTATGTCAGTTCCTTTTGTTCAACTCCAGCTGAAATTCCTCAAATTCATTAAATGAGAATTGCACATTTCTTTCATGAATGATCTTTCTACCAAAGATATTGTTTGTATAATGATCCCATGCTTCTGGGGATGAAAATTTGTGTCTATCATATCTAGTTTGAGCAGATGAAGAAGCAAGGAATTTTCTTTTTTGAGATGCCATCTGCAAAATATAAGACAAAGCACACAAGATTAGCATAGGTTTATTCTCAAGAAAACAAAAAAAATTAAAACTGAAAGCAAAGCTAGGCACTTAGCGCAACATGCTGAGCTTAGCGTGCCTTATGTCTAAGTCTACAATTTTAGAAACAGTAGAGGACTGGAGCTTAGCGCAACATACTGGCGCTTAGCTCAACCTCAATAGAAAGACACTGAGGCTTAGCGCACGGGCGTGCTTAGCCTTATTAAAAAAGTAAGGAAACAAAACCTAAGTGGCGCTTAGCTCAGCAAGTTGGGCTTAGTGCCTAAACTACTTTGAGTATCTCAGTATACTGTTGATGCTTAGCGCATGGGCACGCTTAGCGTCTGCATCGTTTTAGTTCATCAGCCACGATGAACACGCTTAGCGCGACATGGTCCACTTAGCGCGATCATCAGAAATCCTAAAAAATTTTAACAATGGTGATGAACAGGCTAAGCGCAGCAGGCGCACTTAGCGTGTTCATCACGATTTCCAGAAACACACACAAGGGTTTTCACCCATTTTTAGCCACATTACCCCTAATGGGCTTCTAAACTATCTAAAATCCTAAAATACCTAACCCTAAAACTAAGTAACTTAACCTAACAGCAATACTAACTAAGAAAACATAAATCCTCTATCCTAAGGTGTGAAGCATGAAATACAAAGCAAAATGGAATCAGGAAACTTACTTGGATGTGTAATGCAGAGTATGAGGAAGCAAAGGATGCAATGTCAAAGCACATGAGCACAAAACAAAGAAGCAAAGGAGGGTAAAGGTACATAGTTTTTTTTTTTTAGAAAATGAGTTTTGTAACTGCCCAAGGCAGTTCCTCTATTTTTTTAGAAATCACGACAAAAGCGCTTAGCGCAGCGTCCTAACGTTTGTTTTTTAAAAAAATAAAATAAAATCAAGTGCTTAGCCTAGCTCTTCACGTTAAGCGTAGCTAACATTTCAAGCTCCAGAGGCATACTTGGGCTTAGTGCAACAAGGCACACTTAGCAATGACAATAGCTCTGATTAGTCAGCAAAATGCGCTTAGCCTATGAAGTTGGGCTTAGCGTGCAACCAGGCTTGCACTTACAGAAAGTGATTCAGGCGTAGCACCACTACATGCGCTAAGGGCACTTCCAATGATTTAAACACAGAGCAGTGATGGCACTTAGCGCCTCCATCCCTGCTAAGCCCAGTTAGAGAGCTCAACTTACAGAATGAATCTGGGGCTTAGCGCAGGAGGGTGCGCTTAGTGCAACTATAATAAATTTTCATAGAGAGAAAGTGGCGCTTAACGCATCATCCACGCTAAGCCCACTGCTTAAGGTGCAACTTACAGTGAAGATATTGGGCTTAGCGTAGGGATGTGCACTTAGCTGAACCATTCAGCTTAATCAATCAGAGTCCTTGCACTTAGCACGAGCAAGCTCGGCTTCGCGCGTGAAGAGATTGCGCTTAGCGCAAGGTCTGGGCTTAGCGGATAAGCATACTGAAAAGCTTCTAAGTCATTTTCTGCTTATCTCTTCACACTTAACTTGAAAACCCTTTTGTTCATTACTAAACAAGCTAAAATCAAAATCACAAGCAAGATGTACTATCTACATGCAAGAAAGAAATAAAATGAGAAAAGAGAAGGGAAAGAAAAGTTGGGTTGCCTCCCAGTAAGTGCTTCTTTAACATCACTACCTTGACGCATCATCCTGATATCCAGGATCCAATAATGTTCCCACTTCCAAGACCTTCTTCTCAGGTCTTCTTTCTTCCATCACATGAACCTTAAAATAGATATTCCAGTCAGGTGGCTCTTTATCTTCACGAAATAGATCAAAGCTGATCTTCTGATCTTCTATGCCCATTTGTAACATCTTCTTTTCCATATCTACTATACAGCTTGCAGTAGACATGAATGGGCGACCAAGAATGAGAGGAATATCTGCATCCCCTTCTATGTCTATCACAACAAAATTAGCTGGGAATATAAGGTGTTTCACCTTCACCAAAACATCTTCAATCACTCCATATGGTCTTGTGATGGAGCGATCTGCCAACTAAAGGGTCATGCGTGTAGGCATTATCTCATGCTCTCCAAGTCGCTGGCACATGGAGAGAGGCATTAGATTGATACTAGCTCCCAAATCTATGACAACTTTTCCTACAGCAACCTCACCAATAGTGTCGCAACAAGCCTTTTTGCGGGCGAGCGAGGCGAGGCTCACGGGTGCACTTTCCAAAGGAGGAAAGATGCGCGGAGTCGCCACCAACGTTTATTTGTGGAAAACGTCGGAAAAACCGAAGGAAACTGGTCAAAATGAAAATTCTAAGTTCGGGAGTTGTATTTACGTTTGAGGAAGGTATTAGCACCTCTCACGTTTGTCTCAAAGGACAACAACCTATTTTTTAGGATTGTGAAATTGTGTTATCTTACCTTTTATTTCCTTTTTTATTTTTGAGGTCGACAAAAGCGGGGCTTTTGCTCCTACGTACCCTCCATCGAAGAGGAAATCAGACCTACGTAGTTCTTTCTTAAGAGTGAATTAAGCGATTCTTTTTACTTGAAGGGTGATCATTTTAAGGCGTTGGACTTTAAAAATGATCCATTTATTTGATAAGGGAAACTGAGATGATAAACTTCAAACCCTTTTTAGTGACTTTTTTTTTGGGACGAGCTTGACTAGGCGGGTTGATTTTAGCCTTAGTTTCACTTTAGTTATTAGTCAATTCAATTAAGAATGAGAAATCCCAAAGAGAAAACGTCTGATTGATTTTTTCGCTTCATTTTACTAAATGGTATTTTTTGATTATTACATTATTATTTTACCTCTTTTTTGATTTCCAATGTGGTTACGACACGACCGAACGGTCGGAATTCATTTTCACAGAAATTAACGGATATTACAAATCAAATGATCGGTGAAAATTTATTTTATTTTTTGATTAGGCGAGAGATTACTTAAATAAATGACTGAAGCACGTCAAAATGGGGTACGGAAAGTAAACGAAAACGAGAATAAAAGTACATGAAACAAATGGGGACCACCACGGGTACATAGAATGAATTGAAAAGCTCGGTTTGGGGTACTTACCAGTTGAAGACCGAAGAAAACGAAGAACAAACGACGAATGTCGAAGAACGGTTGAAAATCTTCGCGTAATTACCCACGGAAACGTTACGCAAGCGCCTCGGCTTGGATTTTCTTCACAGAAACAATTTTCCTTAGCAAATTTAAGAGAATACGAAGTGCCAAGAAGGCTGAACCCTTTTCCTCTTCACTCCTCCCCCTATTTATAGCAAAATAGGGGAGGAGCTTGCCACTCAGCTCGCCCAGGCAAGCAAGGTTGCTTCCTCCAGAAGCAACCGCCTTCTGGAGGAAGAATCTGGAAGGCCCAAGTGGGCCTGATTGCTATTTGTACCCCCTTTTTACTAAATGCACCCCCTTTACTTTTTTTGGTAATTCTTTTTCCGAAACTTTACGAATTTTGTAACGATACCTATTTTCTTTCCGTAAGGTTACGAATCCTTACGGATCATGTATTTACTTTTTTTTTAGCTTTCGAAGAAGTTACGGAAACTCACAGATTGCGCAACAACACCTCCTTTTGGTTTCCGCCACATTACGGAATTTCATGGATCGTGTAACCCTGCTTCCCTTTGATTCCCGGTGTGTCTCGGGACTTACATATCGTGCAAAAAATGGTGCCAATTATCTTGAAGCGGCCAATCAAAGGTTGCATATTGTCGCAACGTGCCCTTCGCGGGCGAGCGAGGGCGAGGCTCACGGGTGCGCTTTCCAAAGGAGGAAAGATGCGCGGAGTCGCCAACAACGTTTATTTGTGGAAAACGTCGGAAAAACCGAAGGAAACTGGTCAAAATGAAAATTCTAAGTTCGGGAGTTGTATTTACGCTTGAGGAAGGTATTAGCACCTCTCACGTTTGTCTCAAAGGACAACAACCTATTTTTTGGAATTGTGGAAATTGTGTTACCTTAACTTTATTTCTTTTTTATTTTTTGAGGTCGACAAAAGCGGGGCTTTTGCTCCTACGTACCCTCCATCGAAGAGGAAATCAGACCTACATAGTTCTTTATTATGCGTGAATCAAGTGATTCTTTTTACTTGAAGGGTGATCATTTTAAGGCGTTGGACCTTAAAAATGATCCATTTTACTTAGTAAGAAACTGAAATGATAAACTTTCAAAAAAACCTATTTTTGTGGACGAGCTTGACTAGGCGAGTTTGATTTAGCCTTAGTTTCACTTTAGTTATTAGTCAATTCAATTAAGAATGAGAAATCCCAAAGAGAAAACGTCCGATTGATTTTTCGCTTTACTTTACTAAAAGGTATTTTTTGATTATTATATTATTATTTTACCTCTTTTTTGATTTCCAACGTGGTTACGGCACGATCGAACGGTCGGAATTCATTTTAACCGAAATTAACGGATGATACAATTCAAACGATCGGTGGAAATTTATTTTATTTTTAGATTAGGCGAGAAATGACTTAAATAAATGGCTTAAACATGTCAAAATGGGGTATAAAAAGCAAATGAAAATGAGAATAAAAATACATGAAACAAAATGTGGACCACCACGGGTACATAGAATGAATTGAAAAGCTCGGTTTGAGGTACTTACCCGTTGAAGACTGAAGAAAACGAAGAACGAACGATGAATCTTGAAGAATGGTCGAGAATCTTCACATAATTTACTCACGGAAATGTTACGGAAGTGCCTCGGCTTGGATTTTCTTCACGGAAATAATTTTCCTCAGCAATTTCGAGAGAGGGAGAAGTGCCAAGAAGGCTGAACCCTTTTCTTCTTCACTCCTCCCTCTATTTATAGCAAAATAGGGGAGGAGCTTGCCACCCAGCTCGCCCAGGCGAGCAAGGTTGCTTTCTCCAGAAGCAACAGCCTTCTGGAGGAAGGATCTGGAAGGCCCAAGTGGGCCAAATTGCTATTTGTACCCCCCTTTTTACTAAATGCACCCCCATTCTATTTTTTTGGTAATTCTTTTCCGTAACGTTACGAAACTTCACGAATTTCATAACGATACTTATTTTTCTTCTGCAAGGTTACGAATCCTTACGGATTATGTATTTACTCTTTTTTAGCTTTCGAAGAAGTTACGGAAACTTACGGATTGCGCAAAAACACCTCTTTTCGATTTCCGCCACATTACGGAATTTCACGGATTGCGCAAGCCTGCTTCCTTTTGATTCCTGACACGTCTCGGGACTTCATTCATTGTGCAACAAAAGACGCCAAGTGTCTCGAAGCAGCCAATCAAAGGTTGTATATCATCAAATAATAATCCCCGGACGAAATTAGGGTATGACAGTTGCCCCTCTTTACTTACCTCTCATCGGAGATAAGAGGAAAGCAAAGATAGGACACTGATTTCGTCCGTCCTGCCCTTTCCGTGATGACGACTCTCGTCTCTACTCCTTCTTTCTCCTTCTGCACCAAAACAAAATACAAACAACAACCAGAACAACGAATACAATATACATATACACATATACACATATTTGGCGAAGGAACCGATCCGGAAAACAACAGAAGAACGTGTTTCCCAGTCACCAGAGGCTTCGCGCTTGATAATGGAGGACACATGAACAGCGCTAGGCAATGACATTCATGGGGCTCCGAAAAAGGGTGGAGAATGGAGGATTGCCTTGAGGGTCCGCACTTAGGCAATCATGAAACACAACTCCAAACTCAAAAGTGGAGGACACATGAACAGCCCTAGGCAATAACATTCATGGGGCTCCGAAAAAGGGTGAGAATGGAGGATTGCCTTGAGGGTCCGCACTTAGGCAATCATGAAACACAGCTCCAAACTCGAAAGTGGAGGACACATGAACAGCGCTAGGCAAAAACATTCATGGGGCTCCGAAAAAAGGTGAGAATGGAGGATTGCCTTCAGGGTCCGCACTTAGGCAATCATGAAACACAGCTCCAAACTCGAAAGTGGAGGACGCATGAACAGCCCTAGCCAATAACATTCATGGGGCTCCGAAAAAGGGTGAGAATGGAGGATTGCCTTGAGGGTCCGCACTTAGGCAATCATGAAACACAACTCCAAACTCGAAAGTGGAGGATGCATGAACAGCCCTAGCCAATAACATTCATGGGGCTCCGAAAAAGGGTGAGAATGGAGGATTGCCTTGAGGGTCCGCACTTAGGCAATCATTAAACACAGCTCCAAACTCGAAAGTAGAGGACACATGAACAGCCCTAGGCAATAACATTAATGGGGCTCCGAAAAAGGGTGAGAATGGAGGATTGCCTTGAGGGTCCGCGCTTAGGCAATCATGAAACACAACTCCAAACTCGAAAGTGGAGGACACATGAACAGCGCTAGGCAATGACATTCATGGGGCTCCGAAAAAGGATGGAGAATGGAGGATTGCCTTGAGGGTCCGCACTTAAGCAATCATGAAACACAGCTCCAAACTCGAAAGTGGAAGACGCATGAACAACCCTAGGCAACAACATTCATGGGGCTCCGAAAAAGGTGGAGAATGGAGGATTGCCTTGAGGGTCCACACTTAGGCAATCATGAAACAAAGCTCCAAACTCGAAAGTGGAGGACACATGAACAGCGCTAGGCAATAACATTCACGGGGCTCCGAAAAAGGGTGAGAATGGAGGATTGCATGGAGGGTCCACACTTAGGCAATCATGAAACACACCTCCAAACTCGAAAGTGGAGGACGTATGAACAGCCCTAGGCAATAACATTCATGGGGCTCCGAAAAATGGTGAGAATGGAGGATTGCCTTGAGGTTCCGCACTTAGGCAATCATGAAACACAACTCCAAACTCGAAAGTGGAGGACGCATGAACAGCCCTAGGCAATAACATTCATGGGGCTCCGAAAAAGGGTGAGAATGGAGGATTGCCTTGAGGGTCCGCACTTAGGCAATCATGAAACACAGCTCCAAACTCGAAAGTGAAGGACACATGAACAGCGCCAGGCAATAACATTCATGGGGCTCCGAAAAAGGGTGAGAATGGAAGATTGCCTTGAGGGTCCGCACTTAAGCAATCATGAAACACAGCTCCAAACTCGAAAGTGGAGGACGCATGAACAGCCCTAGGCAATAACATTCATGGGGCTCCGCAAAAGGGTGAGAATGGAGGATTGCCATGAGGGTCCACACTTAGGAAATCATGAAACACAGCTCCAAACTAGAAAGTGGAGGACACATGAACAGCGCTAGGCAATAACATTCATGGGGCTCCGGAAAAGGGTGAGAATGGAGGATTGCCTTGAGGGTTCGCACTTAGGAAATCATGAAACACAGCTCCAAACTCGAAAGTAGAAGGACACATGAACAACGCTAGGCAATAACATTCATGGGGCTCCGAAAAAGGGTTAGAATGGAGGATTGCCTTGAGGGTCCGCACTTAGGCAATCATGAAACACAACTCCAAACTCGAAAGTGGAGGACACATGAACAGCGCTAGGCAATAACATTCATGGGGCCCCGAAAAAGGGTGAGAATGGAGGATTGCCTTGAGGGTCCGCACTTAGGCAATCATGAAACACAACTCCAAACTCGAAAGTGGAGGACACATGAACAGCGCTAGGCAATTACATTCATGGGGCTCCGAAAAAGGGTGAGAATGGAGGATTGCCTTGAGGGTCCACACTTAGGCAATCATGAAACACAGCTCCAAACTCGAAAGTGGAGGACGCATGAACAGCCCTAGGCAATAACATTCATGGGGTTCCGAAAAATGGTGAGAATGGAGGATTGCCTTGACGGTCCACACTTAGGCAATCATGAAACACAGCTCCAAACTCGAAAGTGGAGGACGCATGAACAGCCCTTGGCAATAACATTCATGGGGCTCCGAAAATGAGTGGAGAATGGAGGATTGCCTTGAGGATCCGCACTTAGGCAATCATGAAACACAGCTCCAAACTTGAAAGTGGAGGACACATGAACAGCCCTAGGCAATAACATTCATGGGGCTCCGAAAAAGGGTGAGAATGGAGGATTGCCTTGAGGGTCCGCACTTAGGCAATCATGAAACACAACTTCAACCTCGAAAGTGGAGGACACATGAACAGCCCTAGGCAATAACATTCATGGGGCTTTGAAAAAGGGTGAGAATGGAGGATTGGCTTGAGGGTCCGCACTTAGGCAATCACAAAACACAGCTCCAAACTCGAAAGTGGAGGACACATGAACAACGCTAGGCAATAACATTCATGGGGCTCCGAAAAAGGGTGAGGATGGAGGATTGCCTTGAGGGTCCACAGTTAGGCAATCATGAAACACAGCTCCAAACTCGAAAGTGGAAGACGCATGAACAACCCTAGGCAACAACATTCATGGGGCTCCGAAAAAGGTGGAGAATGGAGGATTGGCTTGAGGGTCCACACTTAGGCAATCATGAAACACAGCTCCAAAACTCGAAAGTGGAGGACACATGAACAGCGCTAGGCAATAACATTCACGGGGCTCCGAAAAAGGGTGAGAATGGAGGATTGCATTGAGGGTCCACGCTTAGGCAATCATGAAACACACCTCCAAACTCGAAAGTGGAGGACGTATGAACAGCCCTAGGCAATAACATTCACGGGGCTCCGAAAAATGGTGAGAATGGAGGATTGCCTTGAGGGCCCGCACTTAAGCAATCATGAAACACAGCTCCAAACTCGAAAGTGGAGGACACATGAACAGCGCTAGGCAATAACATTCATGGGGCTCCGAAAAAGGGTAAGAATGGAGGATTGCCTTGAGGGTCCGCACTTAAGCAATCATGAAACACAGCTCCAAACTCGAAAGTGGAGGACACATGAACAGCGCTGGGCAATAACATTCATGGGGCTCCGAAAAAGGGTGAGAATGGAGGATTGCCTCAAGGGTCCGAACTTAGGCAATCATGAAACACAGCTCCAAACTCGAAAGTGGAGGACACATGAACAGCGCTAGGCAATAAAATTCATGGGGCTCCGGAAAAGGGTGAGAATGGAGGATTGCATTGAGGGTCCACACTTAGGCAATCATGAAACACACCTCCAAACTCGAAAGTGGAGGACGTATGAACAGCCCTAGGCAATAACATTCATGGGGCTCCGAAAAAGGGTGAGAATGGAGGATTGCCTTGAGGGCCTGCACTTAAGCAATCATGAAACACAGCTCCAAACTCGAAAGTGGAGGACACATGAACAGCGCTAGGCAATAACATTCATGGGGCTCCGAAAAAGGGTGAGAATGGAGGATTGCCTTGAGGGTCCGCACTTAAGCAATCATGAAACACAGCTCCAAACTCGAAAGTGGAGGACACATGAACAGCGCTATGCAATAACATTCATGGGGCTCCGAAAAAGGGTTAGAATGAAGGATTGCCTTGAGGGTCCGGACTTAAGAAATCATGAAACACAACTCCAAACTCAAAAGTGGAGGACGCATGAACAGCCCTAGGCAATAACATTCATAGGGCTCTGAAAAAGGGTGAGAATAGAGGATTGCCTTGAGGGTCCGCACTTAGGCAATCATGAAACACAACTCCAAACTCGAAAGTGGAGGACACTTGAACAGCCCTAGCAATAACATTCATGGGGATCCGAAAAAGGGTGAGAATAGAGGATTGCCTTGAGGGTCCGCACTTAGGCAATCATGAAACACAACTCCAAACTCGAAAGTGGATGACACATGAACAGCGCTAGGCAATAACATTCATGGGGCTCCGAAAAAGGGTGAGAATGGAGGATTGCCTTGAAGGTCCGCACTTAGGCAATCATGAAACACAGCTCCAAACTCGAAAGTGGAGGACACATGAACAACGCTAGGCAATAACATTCGTGGGGCTCCGAAAAAGGGTGAGAATGGAGGATTGCCTTGAGGGTCCGCACTTAAGCAATCATGAAACACAGCTCCAAACTCAAAAGTGGAGGACGCATGAACAGCCCTAGGCAATGACATTCATGGGGCTCCGAAAAAGGGTGAGAATGGAGGATTGCCTTGAGGGTCCGCACTTAGGCAATCATGGAACACAACTCCCAACTCGAATGTGGAGGACACATGAACAGCCTTAGGCAATAAAATTCATGGGGATCCGAAAAATGGTGAGAATGGAGGATTGCCTTGAGGGTCTGCAGTTAGGCAATCATGAAATATAGCTCCAAACTCGAAAGTGGAGGACACATGAACAGTGCTAGGCAATAACATTCATGGGGATCCGAAAAAGGGTGAGAATGGAGGATTGCCTTGAGGGTCCGCACTTAGGCAATCATGAAACACAACTCCAAACTCGAAAGTGGAGGACACATGAACAGCGCTAGGCAATAACATTCATGGGGCTCCGAAAAAGGGTGAGAATGGAGGATTGCCTTGAGGGTCCGCACTTAAGCAATCATGAAACACAACTCCAAACTCAAAAGTGGAGGACGCATGAACAGCCCTAGGCAATAACATTGATGGGGCTCCGAAAAAGGGTGAGAATAGAGGATTTCCTTGAGGGTCCGCACTTAGGCAATCATGAAACACAGCTCCAAACTCGAAAGTGGAGGACACTTGAACAGCCCTAGGCAATAACATTCATGGGGCTTTGAAAAAGGGTGAGAATGGAGGATTGGCTTGAGGGTCCGCACTTAGGCAATCACGAAACACAGCTCCAAACTCAAAAGTGGAGGACGCATGAACAGCCCTAGGCAATAACATTCATAGGGCTCTGAAAAAGGGTGAGAATAGAGGATTGCCTTGAGGGTCCGCACTTAGGCAATCATGAAACACAACTCCAAACTCGAAAGTGGAGGACACTTGAACAGCCCTAGCAATAACATTCATGGGGATCCGAAAAAGGGTGAGAATGGAGGATTGCCTTGAGGGTCCGCACTTAGGCAATCATGAAACACAACTCCAAACTCGAAAGTGGAGGACACATGAACAGCGCTAGGCAATAACATTCATGGGGCTCCGAAAAAGGGTGAGAATGGAGGATTGCCTTGAAGGTCCGCACTTAGGCAATCATGAAACACAGCTCCAAACTCGAAAGTGGAGGACACATAAACAGCGCTAGGCAATAACATTCGTGGGGCTCCGAAAAAGGGTGAGAATGGAGGATTGCCTTGAGGGTCCGCACTTAAGCAATCATGAAACACAGCTCCAAACTCAAAAGTGGAGGACGCATGAACAGCCCTAGGCAATGACATTCATGGGGCTCCGAAAAAGGGTGAGAATGGAGGATTGCCTTGAGGGTCCGCACTTAGGCAATCATGGAACACAACTCCCAACTCGAATGTGGAGGACACATGAACAGCCTTAGGCAATAAAATTCATGGGGATCCGAAAAATGGTGAGAATGGAGGATTGCCTTGAGGGTCTGCAGTTAGGCAATCATGAAATATAGCTCCAAACTCGAAAGTGGAGGACACATGAACAGTGCTAGGCAATAACATTCATGGGGATCCGAAAAAGGGTGAGAATGGAGGATTGCCTTGAGGGTCCGCACTTAGGCAATCATGAAACACAACTCCAAACTCGAAAGTGGAGGACACATGAACAGCGCTAGGCAATAACATTCATGGGGCTCCGAAAAAGGGTGAGAATGGAGGATTGCCTTGAGGGTCCGCACTTAAGCAATCATGAAACACAACTCCAAACTCAAAAGTGGAGGACGCATGAACAGCCCTAGGCAATAACATTGATGGGGCTCCGAAAAAGGGTGAGAATAGAGGATTTCCTTGAGGGTCCGCACTTAGGCAATCATGAAACACAGCTCCAAACTCGAAAGTGGAGGACACTTGAACAGCCCTAGGCAATAACATTCATGGGGCTTTGAAAAAGGGTGAGAATGGAGGATTGGCTTGAGGGTCCGCACTTAGGCAATCACGAAACACAGCTCCAAACTCGAAAGTGGAGGACACATGAACAACGCTAGGCAATAACATTCATGGGGCTCCGAAAAAGGGTGAGAATGGAGGATTGCCTTGAGGGTCCACAGTTAGGCAATCATGAAACACAGCTCCAAACTCGAAAGTGGAAGACGCATGAACAACCCTAGGCAACAACATTCATGGGGCTCCGAAAAAGGTGGAGAATGGAGGATTGGCTTGAGGGTCCACACTTAGGCAATCATGAAACACAGCTCCAAAACTCGAAAGTGGAGGACACATGAACAGTGCTAGGCAATAACATTCACGGGGCTCCGAAAAAGGGTGAGAATGGAGGATTGCATTGAGGGTCCACACTTAGGCAATCATGAAACACACCTCCAAACTCGAAAGTGGAGGACGTATGAACAGCCCTAGGCAATAACATTCACGGGGCTCCGAAAAATGGTGAGAATGGAGGATTGCCTTGAGGGCCCGCACTTAAGCAATCATGAAACACAGCTCCAAACTCGAAAGTGGAGGACACATGAACAGCGCTAGGCAATAACATTCATGGGGCTCCGAAAAAGGGTAAGAATGGAGGATTGCCTTGAGGGTCCGCACTTAGGCAATCATGAAACACAACTCCAAACTCGAAAGTGGAGGACACATGAACAGCGCTAGGCAATAACATTCATGGGGCTCCAAAAAAGGGTGAGAATGGAGGATTGCCTTGAAGGTCCGCACTTAGGCAATCATGAAACACAGCTCCAAACTCGAAAGTGGAGGACACATGAACAACGCTAGGCAATAACATTCGTGGGGCTCCGAAAAAGGGTGAGAATGGAGGATTGCCTTGAGGGTCCGCACTTAAGCAATCATGAAACACAGCTCCAAACTCAAAAGTGGAGGACGCATGAACAGCCCTAGGCAATGACATTCATGGGGCTCCGAAAAAGGGTGAGAATGGAGGATTGCCTTGAGGGTCCGCACTTAGGCAATCATGGAACACAACTCCCAACTCGAATGTGGAGGACACATGAACAGCCTTAGGCAATAAAATTCATGGGGATCCGAAAAATGGTGAGAATGGAGGATTGCCTTGAGGGTCTGCAGTTAGGCAATCATGAAATATAGCTCCAAACTCGAAAGTGGAGGACACATGAACAGTGCTAGGCAATAACATTCATGGGGTTCCGAAAAAGGGTGAGAATGGAGGATTGCCTTGAGGGTCCGCACTTAGGCAATCATGAAACACAACTCCAAACTCGAAAGTGGAGGACACATGAACAGCGCTAGGCAATAACATTCATGGGGCTCCGAAAAAGGGTGAGAATGGAGGATTGCCTTGAGGGTCCGCACTTAAGCAATCATGAAACACAACTCCAAACTCAAAAGTGGAGGACGCATGAACAGCCCTAGGCAATAACATTGATGGGGCTCCGAAAAAGGGTGAGAATAGAGGATTTCCTTGAGGGTCCGCACTTAGGCAATCATGAAACACAGCTCCAAACTCGAAAGTGGAGGACACTTGAACAGCCCTAGGCAATAACATTCATGGGGCTTTGAAAAAGGGTGAGAATGGAGGATTGGCTTGAGGGTCCGCACTTAGGCAATCACGAAACACAGCTCCAAACTCAAAAGTGGAGGACGCATGAACAGCCCTAGGCAATAACATTCATAGGGCTCTGAAAAAGGGTGAGAATAGAGGATTGCCTTGAGGGTCCGCACTTAGGCAATCATGAAACACAACTCCAAACTCGAAAGTGGAGGACACATGAACAGCGCTAGGCAATAACATTCATGGGGCTCCGAAAAAGGGTGAGAATGGAGGATTGCCTTGAAGGTCCGCACTTAGGCAATCATGAAACACAGCTCCAAACTCGAAAGTGGAGGACACATAAACAGCGCTAGGCAATAACATTCGTGGGGCTCCGAAAAAGGGTGAGAATGGAGGATTGCCTTGAGGGTCCGCACTTAAGCAATCATGAAACACAGCTCCAAACTCAAAAGTGGAGGACGCATGAACAGCCCTAGGCAATGACATTCATGGGGCTCCGAAAAAGGGTGAGAATGGAGGATTGCCTTGAGGGTCCGCACTTAGGCAATCATGGAACACAACTCCCAACTCGAATGTGGAGGACACATGAACAGCCTTAGGCAATAAAATTCATGGGGATCCGAAAAATGGTGAGAATGGAGGATTGCCTTGAGGGTCTGCAGTTAGGCAATCATGAAATATAGCTCCAAACTCGAAAGTGGAGGACACATGAACAGTGCTAGGCAATAACATTCATGGGGATCCGAAAAAGGGTGAGAATGGAGGATTGCCTTGAGGGTCCGCACTTAGGCAATCATGAAACACAACTCCAAACTCGAAAGTGGAGGACACATGAACAGCGCTAGGCAATAACATTCATGGGGCTCCGAAAAAGGGTGAGAATGGAGGATTGCCTTGAGGGTCCGCACTTAAGCAATCATGAAACACAACTCCAAACTCAAAAGTGGAGGACGCATGAACAGCCCTAGGCAATAACATTGATGGGGCTCCGAAAAAGGGTGAGAATAGAGGATTTCCTTGAGGGTCCGCACTTAGGCAATCATGAAACACAGCTCCAAACTCGAAAGTGGAGGACACTTGAACAGCCCTAGGCAATAACATTCATGGGGCTTTGAAAAAGGGTGAGAATGGAGGATTGGCTTGAGGGTCCGCACTTAGGCAATCACGAAACACAGCTCCAAACTCGAAAGTGGAGGACACATGAACAACGCTAGGCAATAACATTCATGGGGCTCCGAAAAAGGGTGAGAATGGAGGATTGCCTTGAGGGTCCACAGTTAGGCAATCATGAAACACAGCTCCAAACTCGAAAGTGGAAGATGCATGAACAACCCTAGGCAACAACATTCATGGGGCTCCGAAAAAGGTGGAGAATGGAGGATTGGCTTGAGGGTCCACACTTAGGCAATCATGAAACACAGCTCCAAAACTCGAAAGTGGAGGACACATGAACAGTGCTAGGCAATAACATTCACGGGGCTCCGAAAAAGGGTGAGAATGGAGGATTGCATTGAGGGTCCACACTTAGGCAATCATGAAACACACCTCCAAACTCGAAAGTGGAGGACGTATGAACAGCCCTAGGCAATAACATTCACGGGGCTCCGAAAAATGGTGAGAATGGAGGATTGCCTTGAGGGCCCGCACTTAAGCAATCATGAAACACAGCTCCAAACTCGAAAGTGGAGGACACATGAACAGCGCTAGGCAATAACATTCATGGGGCTCCGAAAAAGGGTAAGAATGGAGGATTGCCTTGAGGGTCCGCACTTAAGCAATCATGAAACACAGCTCCAAACTCGAAAGTGGAGGACACATGAACAGCGCTGGGCAATAACATTCATGGGGCTCCGAAAAAGGGTGAGAATGGAGGATTGCCTCAAGGGTCCGAACTTAGGCAATCATGAAACACAGCTCCAAACTCGAAAGTGGAGGACACATGAACAGCGCTAGGCAATAAAATTCATGGGGCTCCGGAAAAGGGTGAGAATGGAGGATTGCGTTGAGGGTCCACACTTAGGCAATCATGAAACACACCTCCAAACTCGAAAGTGGAGGACGTATGAACAGCCCTAGGCAATAACATTCATGGGGCTCCGAAAAAGGGTGAGAATGGAGGATTGCCTTGAGGGCCTGCACTTAAGCAATCATGAAACACAGCTCCAAACTCGAAAGTGGAGGACACATGAACAGCGCTAGGCAATAACATTCATGGGGCTCCGAAAAAGGGTGAGAATGGAGGATTGCCTTGAGGGTCCGCACTTAAGCAATCATGAAACACAGCTCCAAACTTGAAAGTGGAGGACACATGAACAACGCTGGGCAATAACATTCATGGGGCTCCGAAAAAGGGTGAGAATGGAGGATTGCTTTGAAGGTCCACAGTTAGGCAAGCATGAAACACAGCTCCAAACTCGAAAGTGGAGGACACATGAACCGCACTAGGCAATAACATTCATTGGGCTCCGAAAAAGGGTGAGAATGGAGGATTGCCTTGAGGGTCCGCACTTAGGCAATCATGAAACACAGCTCCAAACTCGAAAGTGGAGGACACTTGAACAGCCCTAGGCAATAACATTCATGGGGATCTGAAAAAGGGTGAGAATGGAGGATTGCCTTGAGGGTCCGCACTTAGGCAATCATGAAACACAACTCCAAACTCGAAAGTGGAGGACACATGAACAGCGCTAGGCAATAACATTCTTGGGGCTCTGAAAAAGGGTGAGAATGGAAGATTGCCTTGAGGGTCTGCACTTAGGCAATCATGAAACACAGCTCCAAACTCGAAAGTGGAGGACACTTGAACAGCCCTAGGCAATAACATTCATGGGGATCTGAAGAAGGGTGAGAATGGAGGATTGCCTTGAGGGTCCGCACTTAGGCAATCATGAAACACAGCTCCAAACTCGAAAGTGGAGGACACATGAACAGCCTTAGGCAATAACATTCATGGGGCTCCAAAAAAGGGTGAGAATGGAGGATTGGCTTGAGGGTCCGCACTTAGGCAATCATGAAACACAGCTCTAAACTCGAAAGTGGAGGACACATGAACAGCGCTAGGCAATAACATTCATGGGGCTCCGAAAAAGGGTGGTTGGCAGGACCAAACGGTCTACCGGGTTCTTCCACCTGAAAGGCAAACATGCTTTTTGTAAAGAAAAATAAATCATTCGCGAGAGCACCATATCTTAGAGAAACAATATACTTGTGCCACGGGTAATTTTCCTTGTAACCGAGAATGAAGGGCAGGATGTCAACTTTTAGCTTTTAAATGAACATGCAGGGGAAACATCGGGCTAAGCTGAAAATAAATCACTCATAGTTTATAAAACTCACAAGGCAAGTGTTTTATCCTATTCCCAAACCATAACTGCACCATGACTCTATTTTGCACTCGACTTCCTATCGAATCAAAGATCAAACGTACGATCACGGACCAATAGGATTTTCTCGAGGGTGGTGTTTTTGGAGAGGAAGCTGGGTGTTTCGGTCTTTTACCCTTTGTTCATGTGGGGTGGGATATTGCCAGTCGAGAATGATTTCGAGTTGCAATCTGGCTTGAAGAATTTCTGTCCTCTTCCTTTCATTAATTGAGAATTGCTTCTTTTCCCTTTTCACTTCCCTTCGACCTTCGACCGGGAATCTTTCCTCTTCTTTTTGTTCTTTTCTTTATTTTCATCTTTTTTCTTTTTCTTTCTTTCCATTTCTTCCTTTTCTTTCTTTTCACTTCTCCTTCCCCATCCCTTTCTTTGGGAAATCAGGTTTTAGCATTCTATTCGCCCTCCCTTGAGGAGATTCCGCTGTCCTTTGCTTCGGGGGAAAGAATGAGGATTCCCTTTTTTATAGGCCAAGGTTCAAAAAGGTCTAAGGTTGTCTTTCAATGGGGTTTTTTATCGTGTGAACCCAATCTTGATATCTGGGGCGAAACAAATTTCGGTGTCAAGGTGTCGATTTCGGGACGAGCTTCCATATTGTTCCATAAGGCACGCGTGACAATGATGATTTGAAAACAACATGCAAAATTAGTCATGGCTACAGCCAGGTGGGCACTCAAGCATCCTGTTTATGGCATTGTGATACTACGGTTGGGAATTTACACAGACAGGCCCAACGTTTCCAAGTTATGTTCTTTCATCAGTTCAATGAATTCATCCATCCTTATCTCGGTTCATTCCGGAAAATAAACTCTTAGCATCAGTCCCTTGTTTCCAGAAGATACGTTTGCTCTTTACGAATGATTTATACTTCTTAACTATAACATGTCGACCTTCGCGGTCTTTCTTTCTCTTTACTTTTTGTTTTATTTTCATATATGTTCACTAAAACTATACACCTGTGGTCCTTCATGAGGAAAACCTTTCTTTGTACATCTATATTTTTATACATGACAAACTTTTTCTGTACACGCATTAAAACTCTTCTCTTTACGTCACACGGTCTATATACAAACCCTATTTACATTTAAAGATTTTTCATTTTTCCCAACACACACTTATAGTTCACACAAAAGTTTCTTCATATACACTCGTTGCTCACACACACAAGAATTCCTTTCCATGCATCATTTACACACAAAGACCTTCTATACACATTTTCCTTTTACATACATGTATAGATAAAAACCTTTTTCTTTTCTTTATGAACACGACTTTTATTCACAACGCTTCTTTCTTTTTATTAGGATTTTTGGTTCATATTATTTTTAGGACGACGTTCCTAAATGAAAAACTCTACATGGTTCCGGAATTTCAACAAACACTATTGACAACAATGAAACAAGTACCGACGTAACAACTCAAACGATATGTATGTACAAAACAAAAGTCAAAACATGAAACAAACGTTAGTCTCTTAGTCAAACAAAAATAAGATGATATATACTTAAGAAAAATGGAAACAAAAAGAAATATGGATCAAGGAATCTCCCAATCATGTGGCCCCGCTTCCTCCTAAGAAATAAAGTAAATCGGTCATCTCCTCGTCCTCGCGGGCCTCATCTGCCTCGTCGGGAGCCTCTGCTGGTGCCTCTCCTGCCCGGGCCTCAGGCCAATCTCCAGGCCATGCGACCTCTGCCCTGAACTGGTCCGGAGTAGGGCACGGAAAAGAAGTAAAGCCCTGGCTCTGCAGGCTGAGACTCATCTGATAAAGACAATCATGGGTCTGTACATGTGCCCGGTGGTTGGCCGCCTGCTGGCGAACCAAATGCCGCAAATACTGCTCCGTATCAAACGATCCGGCTGGACCGTCCTGATGAGGTGGCGGCGCGTCTGCGGCCTGCGGAGCATCCCCTTGGACCTGTCTCTGCGGGCAATACTTCTCAATAAAAGCTCAGGTGATGGGCGGCCGAATCACCTTGCTAGGTGCGACAGGGACTCCGAATGACTGGCAGAGTCCTGTGATCAAGGCGGGAAATCCCAGGGCCCTGTTGGACTTATCCGGGTCCAGAGGGTGCCTGGTAGGCGCCATACCTGCAAATATATAGATGGCATCAGCGATTAGCTGAGCCACGTGAATGCTGATCCGCGTCAGGATGGCGTACACCAGCTGACACTTCGGCAGGGGGAGGACGGAATTATGGTCGTTGGGCTGGATGTTGCTGAGCAGCAAAGTCATCCAGATCTGAGTCAGGGTGGTCATGTTGGTGCGCATGATCCGCACCCGTCTCCCGGCAGCAGTCCGGGCAAAATCTTGCCCTAGTATACATAGCAACTGGGCGATGGCCTCCTCATCGAACCCATTGGACCGGTTCCTCCTCTGGCCATACCCGCACTCCTGGCCCTCTTTCAGCACTAAAGGGTATCCCAGGAACTGGCCAATAGCATCTGCATCAAACAGGATCCACTGACCCCTAACCCAGGACCTCATATCTCGCACGCCCTCCTCTGTAGGCCAAGCATTGGCATAAAATTCGAGGACTATGTCTGGATCAAACTTGGCCATGGGGGTAACCAGTGATGCCCACCGCCGGTGAACTATCTCCTCTTGGAAATCGGTATACTCGTCGTCCCTGAGCTGGACGCGTCGCTCCCGGAGAAATGACCATCCCTTGATGGCCTCGAAGCGCTGCTGGTGTTCAGCGCTCCTAAAGCGGTGACTGTCATACTCGGGAGCAGAACTAGTTCCTTCGGCCGCTTTATCCTTCCTGGATCTCTTTGAGGCAAGTTTCCTCGGGGCCATTTCCTGCGAGAATTGTGGCGTCCCCAAAATAATGACTGGTTTAATAGTAATGATTTAAATAACAAAAACTTTTTTTTTCTTCTTTTTCTTTTTCATTTCTTTCCCTTTTCACCATAACTAGGTTTAGAAGGAAAATCCTCACTATAGAGTCCTGAATGGCCAGCTCACAACTCTATTCGGAGTCATTTCTTTCTTACCGCTCATAATCTCTAAACTATTTTGTTGTTTCAAAAGGAAGAATGTACCAGCCATTACTTTAGGTCGTCACGTGAAAATAAAAGAATAAAATATGGTTGATAAACTCTTTTACAAATAAAGTTGCCAATGCTTTCTTCTCAAATAACAAGATTGATCATAAATACATTCATCATTTGAAGCTGTCCAAAATATGGGAGTTTTACAAAATACATAGTGTCATCCAGAGCAAAGGTGTCCACAGTGATGGCTTCAGCCGCATGTATACAATCATCAAATTCCTATACAACAGGTCTACCCATACAAAAACAAAAGAGTAAACCTAACAGTCAGTCCTAGATACACCCACCCTCAAAAGTATATAAAACTAGTCCATGGAACTGTCCACTATGATGAAGAGCCTCCACTGGTCGCCATCTCTCTCGGGCCACTATCCTCCGTAGAGTCTGCCTCAGATGCCGACATGACTTCCTCGGGAGAATCCACCTCAGGAAGTGAGTCCTCATCACCCTCTAGAAAGTCAAGAGCATCCACAGCAAGCTCAGGAGGTAGCTCCTCGGGATCCTCCTCAGGGTCTTCCTCGGATGACGTCACCTCGATCACTTGGACTGGCTCCACTAGACGGTATGGTGTAGGCGTGGGTAGTATCCACTCCACAGTACGCTGAAGCATGCGCACGGGTTCATCTGGATGCACCAATGAAGTAGCCGTAAATCGAATCGTGCCCCGAAATCGGCACCTCGTGTTGCCTTCGAGGGTCTCCCAAGCTCCCTCTAGGCACTCCATCTCTACTCGATCATGGATTTGCTGCGCCGCCATCACGTTCTACAAGAAAGAAAAGAAAGGGGTAGACTCTTTCACGAGAATCTAACTACGCCGCAACACAACGCGTCTCATGATCACTACATGCAATTAAAAGGGGTATTTCAAGGCTTTTCATCCCTGGTAATCGATTACCAGAGGCCAAACTCGAATCACACAGCTTCAGGACATGAAAACCTGAAAAAGACACTGTGTAATCGATTACACATACCTAGTAATCGATTACCAGTGACCCATTCCTCTGTGTAATCGATTACACAGACTGGTAATCGATTACCAGAGGCCTCTACAACCTGATGCCTTCATTTCTAAGCCTGGTAATCGATTACACCCCCTTGGTAATCGATTACCAAAAGCCCTCATGGCTTCCTGACCTCGTTTTCAAGCCTGGTAATCGATTACACCCCGTGGTAATCGATTACCAGAGACCATCTTAGCCTCCTGTCTTCATCTTTAGGCCTTGTAATTGATTACCCACCCTTGGTAATCGATTACCAGAGGCCATAAACCATATATCACACAAGATTCACAGCTGGCCAGCCACCACACAAGCCTCCTTGCTTTGTGGTCCTTGTTCCTTTTATCTGTTGACTGCCAGGAGCTCGCCTGCTTAGGTACATCACAGGTTCTCACTGACTGACTATGCCCGGGTTGGGTCGGGATTGGTCAAGCTTGGTTTTGGGCAATAGCACCCCACCTGACGTCCCCAAGGTCTCCTGACCCCCGCGACATATCTCCAGGTACCACTTTGTGGTCAACGAATAAAAGCAGGAAGTTTCACCCTTCTACACTTCCTCATCTCAAGCTTGTAGGATTATGGGGTACCCATCACATGTGGTACTAGGTGGCGGTCGGGCGATGGTGCACAACAAGTTTTCCACATCCACAAATCGCGCATAAACCCACCATCCCCTGTTGCCCACCTCCAACTGAGCTCACGTACTCCCACGTAGCCCATATCCACGTTTCTCTCAACACCGGGTCCCCATCAATCCTCTCAAGCTTCCCCAACATCCAAGTAAATCAACATTCAAACAGCACAAACTATCACAGCCAAGAAAATAGGGCAAAGGCAGAAACTCTGCCCAAAACACCAACCAAAATCACAGCTTTTTCTCACTTTAAGGCCCCAGTAACAATTCCTTCGTTCCAGTTCGTTAACCGTTGGATCGACTCAAAAATTTTACTGGAAGTCTCTAGTACATAAGCCTACATTTTGACCGTTGGGATCTACTAGCAAACATCCAGAACTCATTCTGAACTACTCTTTCCACAACCAGCAAATGCATAGCATTTTTCTGCACAAAGCCAAAATTCTGCTGCACCTATTTGACAGCAAAATTCTGCATAAGTGCAGATTTCGAAAATCACACTTTCCCTCATCCAATCTTGCCCAAATCAAATCCTACAAGTCCCAAATCATGTATCAATCATGTCTAAACCAAAGTCAAGCCTCAAACCATAGCAACACAAAATCTAGGTATTCAAAACCCCTCATTTTGATGGATTTTCAAGGTTTGAGAAGAGAAATTGAGAATGAGGTAAATTTGAAGCAAACTCTCACCTCACACAAGTCCATAAAATCAATTTAAACTTGTTCAAATTGGATTTACACCTAAAATTTCACCAAATCAAAATTTGACTCTTTAACACCCAATTTACCCTAGAAATGGCTCTTTGTTCACCTTGGTCATTTGTTTTTCTCTCTAGCTCAGCCTAACCTTTCTCACATGTTCTAAATGGCATTTCAAACTAGGGTTAACTCATTTTAACCTCCATTTACCACAGAATCCGGATTTAACCTTCCAACTCTCAAAGCCTCACCCTTTTTCCACTCATAACACCACATTCTCACTCTCTAACCCTAGATTAATTCTACCCTTCATCTCTAACAGTTTTCCATAAGCAATTTCAGCACATAAATATCACAAGCATCATCATAAAAACCCTAAAACAGAATGGGTATGTTTAACTCATCCAAACATGACAAGTTCAACATGCTTTCAACAAGTTTCTTCACAAATAACTATCATGAAGCAAAAAACTAGCAAAACTGCCCATCATATCTCCCAAAACCCCATACCCACGAAAATCAAGAGGGAAAGAAGTCCACCCAAACCTGAAATTTCGAAGTCCCACACGTAGAGACGCGCTTCACGACTCCGAAAATGCCCTCCTTTCGCGATTTGGAGCAGAAATGGGCACTAAAGGTTGAAGCTTTGTTTGGAGCTTCAATGGAGAATGAAGGAGGAAGAAAAGCAACGTGAGGGAGAGGGAGAGAGAGAGCTGTCTGAAAATGTGGGGCTGAGTGAGGAGAGAGAGAGAGTTGCTTTTTAGTTTTAAAAAGGTTTTTCTCTTTTTCTATTATTTTATTTAAGCTATGCCACATGTCCCCATTTGAGTGGAGCAAAAAGGGCCCACTTTCTCTTTTGATTGTGACGCATACTCAGCCACAAAAAGTGAGAAAAATCTGACCTTTGAAACGCTAAAATCCTGCCTCGGTTTGCATGCCATTTCTCTGGTTCCAGTTCCTCGCGTTTCTCTGCATCCGTCAGGGCCAGTTTTCGAAAGTAGGCAATATATATATCAAAATGCTCAGAATAAGACCCCGAGCGTGGTTCAGAGGTTGGTTTCGTTAAATTTTAAGTCGCACGTAAAACGATGATTTTTAGACTAATTAATTAAGAATTAACCCATAACCTCCCCAGTTATGGATTTCTCTTCCTTAATTAGCCTAACCCGCATATCTTGCCCCCACTATTCCTACTTCTATCAAGAACATATATGCATATACACTGAATAATACTTATATATATATAATCATTCAAAATACATCGTTTTCAAAAATTCCGGGTAGAAATTTCTAGGATGTTACAATACTCCCACCCTTTTAGGAATTTTGTCCCCGAAATTAACTACCCTATGAACAAACTTGGGTACAATTCTCTCATCCTATCCTCCAACTCCCATGTAGAATCACCCTCATCGGTTCCCCACTGCACCTTCACCAACGCGATCTCCTTTCCTCTCAACGACTTCATTCTTCGGTCAGTGACCTTCTGAGGTTGTGCTTTATAGGTGAGGTTATCCTTCACCTGTACCTCGTCCACTGCAAGTATATGTGATGGATCCGGGTTGTACCGTCTCAGTTGAGAGACATGAAACACAGGATGCAAATTCGATAAACTCGGACGTAAGGCGATATGATAAGCTACAGGCCCAACCTTTTTCAAAATCTGATACGGACCTAGGTACTTGGGCATCAACTTCCTAGATTTAAGAGCTCTTCCGACTCCGGTTACGGGAGAAACCTTCAAAAACACATGTTCCCCTTCCTGAAAATCTAGTGGCTTCCTCCTTCTATCATAATAGCTCTTCTGCCTATCCTGAGATGCTCTTATCTTCTCTCGAATCAACCTCACTTGTTCGTTAATCTGTTGTAGCATTTCAGGTCCAAGAAGTACTGCTTCTCCATCATCGTACCAACAAATAGCAGTTTTGCACTTTCATCCATATAGAGCTTCAAAAGGAGCCATACCAATACTGGCTTGGTAGCTATTGTTGTAAGTAAACTCAATCAATGGCAAACAATCCATCCAGCTACCTTGTTGCTCTATAATACACGCCCGAAGTAGATCCTCTAGAGTCTGAATGGTTCGTTCAGTCTGACCATCTGTTTGAGGATGATAAGCTGAACTAAGCTTCAGCTTTGTCCCCAAAGCTTCGTGTAGACTTGTCCAAAATAGCGAAGTAAACCTCGGATCCCTGTCTGATACAATACTAGAAGGAATTCCATGCAACCTTACTACTTCCTTGATGTACAACTCCACTAGCTTCTCCATTCTATACTTCATATTCACTGGAATAAAATGGGCAGATTTGGTGAGTCGATCTACTATGACCCACACAGCATCATGTCCACGACTAGTCTTAGGTAAACTAGATACAAAATCCATAGATATGCTCTCCCATTTCCATTCCGGAATTTCCAATGGCTTCAATTCTCCTAATGGTCGCTGGTGCTCAGCCTTAGCCTTTTGACATGTCAAACATCTTGCTACATATTTAGCTACATCTTTCTTCATGCCATGCCACCAAAAACTTCTCTTCAAATCTTGGTACATCTTAGTCATCCCTAGATGGAAACTAAGACGACTTTTATGCGCTTCTTCCAAGATCTTAACTTTCAAATCGTCTAAAGATGGCACACATATCCTCCCCTTGAATCTAATTAACCCAGTTGTGTCCTTCTCAAACTCCACATCCTTATCCCCCATTACATCTAACACCTTGCCTTGCAAAAACGGGTTATCCTCTTGAGCCTCGCGTATGTGATCTACGAATTCATTGGTGATCTGCAACGCTCCCACAAATAAGCTCTTGGGTCGCATCTCGATTGCTAGATTCAAATCTCGGAACTCTTCTATCAATCTCTGCTCCAAACTCATCATAGTCGCAACATGTAAGGACTTCCGACTTAGCGCATCGGCTACTACATTAGCCTTTCCGGGATGGTAGGAAAGACCAAAATCATAATCCTGCCTCGATTTGCGTGCCACAAAAAGTGAGAAAAATCTGACCTTTGAAATGCTAAAATCCTGCCTCGATTTGCGTGTCGTTTCTCTAGTTCCAGTTCCTCGCGTTTGTCGGGGCCAGTTTTCCAAAGTAGGGGTTGCTTAAGGAGGAAGCAACTGGGGTTGCTAAAAACCATGACTTGCCAAGCACCTCACAAGGACCAAAGAAAGGTCGCACGTCATCAAGCAAAGGTACCCGGACGAAAATTAGTGTATGACACTAATTTCGCTCCTCTCGGTTGACGAGAGTCGCGGGTGACCATGACTTGTCGTTCCCGGATTTTCACAAATTGCCTAACGATGGGTGCCAAGCACCTCACAAGGACCAAAGAAAGGTCGCATGTCATCAAGCAAAGGTACCCGGACGAAAATTAGTGTATGACACTAATTTCGCTCCTCTCGGTTGACGAGAGTCGCGGGTGACCATGAAATTTCCGCATGTAAATGACTTGTTGTTCCCGGAGGAACAAAAGGTGCAGAAGACTATGTCAGCCTCTGCATGCTATCAAGCGTTCTGTCTTACAGATAGCAAAAGAATGTTTATACGGATAACCACTCGGGTATTTCCGCGTATCATCGGGCCCGCCGCCTCTGGATGATACAAGGGTGCAGAATGACCAAATTTGGTCTCTGCTTGTCATCGGGCCCGCCGCCTCTGGATGACAAAAGGGTGCGGATAACCGTAAGGTCTCTCCGCGTATCATCGGGCCCGCCGCCTCTGGATGATACAAGGGTGCAGAATGACCAAACTTGGTCTCTGCTTGTCATCGGGCCCGCCGCCTCTGGATGACAAAAGGGTGCGGATAACCGTAAGGTATCTCCGCCTATCATCGGGCCCGCCGCCTCTGGATGATACAAGGGTGCAGAATGACCAAACTTGGTCTCTGCTTGTCATCGGCCCGCCGCCTCTGGATGACAAAAGGGTGCGGATAACCGTAAGGTATCTCCGCGTATCATCGGGCCCGCCGCCTCTGGATGATACAAGGGTGCATGTCACATGACCTCAGGGTCAGTATGACAAAGATTATGGGGCGGCCGACAAAAGCAAGGCTCTTGCTCCTACGTATCCTCCAATGAGGAACTCAGACCTACGTAGTTCTAGATAACTTGTGAGACTTGAAAAGTCTCCATCGGAAAATGCTAACATCTCCGGAAAGGGCGCAGATGACCATATTGGCCTCTGCTCGTCAATCACACTTGGGGTCACTGAAAGACGAGGTGCGGATAACCGTAAGGTGTCTCCGCGGGCTACCAACTCTTGGGTCATGGTAACAAAAAGCGGTGCGGTCGACAAAAGCGAGGCTCTTGCTCCTACGTATCCCCCAATGAGGAACTCAGACCTACGTAGTTCTGGATAACTTGTGAGACTTGAAAAAGTCTCGGTGTTTTCTTCGCTAAAATGCAAACATGCTTTAGTAAAGAGATAAATATTCCAACTGATTAGAGCAGCATACGCTTTTTTTGAGTTAAAAACAATGCGTTTACCGGGGAAGGAGAGTCTGCTGATGAAATCCCCCATAGCCATAAATGAGATTTTGGATATTAGCATTTCGTTTCTAAATGACCATTTAGAGGAAACACTGGGTTCGACAAAAAATAGAAGAAATCCACTCAAAGTGTATCAATCTCGCACAGGTAAGTGTTTTATCCTAATTCCGAACCATAGATATGTCATGACTTGACTTTGCAAATTATTTCCTATCAAATCAAAAATTGCATGCGTGATCATGGATCAATAGGACTTCCCTTGGGAATGGGTTTTCTTGATGGGTTTTTTCGGCTTTTGTGTGTTTTTAGCTTTTGATTTTTTGTTGGCTTTTTCCTTTTCTGTTTTGGTTTTGCGCGAGGCGAACAAGTCGCTAGCACACAAGATTTTGGTTGGCAATTAAAGGGAGAAGACCACTTTAGGTCGTGGTTTCCCTTCCTTCTTTTTGTTCATTTGGTGACAATTCTGTATTGTTCAGATATTGTCCGGTCCAAAGACCTTTCTGCACATTTCTTCTTTTTTCTTTCGATCCTTGATCAGGAGCTTTCTTTCCTTCTTCTTCTTCTTCTTTTTTTTTTACTTTCTCCCATTCTTTGATTGGGAATTTTCTTTCTTTTCTTTTTTCTTTCTCCCACTCTTTGATTGGGAATTTCCTTTCTTTTCTTTTTTTGCTTTCTCTTTGATTGGAAATTTTCCTTCTTTTCTTTTTTGCTTCTGAGGGTAAGGATTGACATTCTCACCCTGGGTCAAGGTTTATGGTGAGTCAGGATTTTGGCTCAAGGTTTGTAGAATGGCTAGACATGATACATGTCAGGGTTTGGTTTGGCTCAAGGATAAAAGGGATGCCCCACATTATTTCCATGACACAAATGCAAAAATGATGATTTGGAAATTTTATGCAAAACTGGTCATGCATGCACCTATGCGGACACTCAAGTGTCAAATTTTTATGGTCATGTGATGCTAGGGCTCAGGATTCATTTCCTCTATTTTAGTCAACCCAATGTTTCCAAAATATGTTCTTTTATCCATTTGTGCATTCATCCAAGTCCATTTCGGGCGTCCGAGAAAATTTTCACAGCATTCACCTTTCAGGTGTATACACATCTTTTCAAAAACTAGTTATGATCAGTGAATTTTTTCAAAGAAAAGTTGGAAGTCATCTCTTCTCAAAAGCATGTTGGTTTTTCAGCTAGACAACTTATTTTTCTTTTTTCTCTCTTTTTTTATCATTTGTTTATTTCTTTTTCTTGTTTGTTTTTTTTGTTGTTTTTTTTTTCCTTTTTTTTTCATGAGGTATTTTGCTACCTAAACATGTGTATATTTTTGTGAGGTATTTTTGCTATACACACGCATATCCAAGGTATCTTGCTACCTAAACATACATATATATGTTTTGTTAAGGTAATTTTGCTATATACATGCATATCCAAGGTATCTTTCTACCTAAACATACATATATATATTTTGTGAAGTGTTTTTTTGTTTACATACATGCATATCTAAGGTATCTTTCTACCTAAACATACATATATATATATATTGTGAAGTGTTTTTTTGTTTACATACATGCATATCTAAGGTATTTTCACTACCTAAACATACATATATATATTTTGTGAGGTATGACTACCTTCCGAGCTTGCGCTTGTTTTATTTAAATTCCCAGGATCATGAGCAACTAGGTGCGTCCTACTATAAAAAGTGATCAAATAACAAGCATAGATTCAAAAGGTACTAGGTTGCCTCCTAGTAGCGCTTCTTTAACGTCTTGAGCTGGACGCCTTATGACTTGTAGGTCATGGACCTAGTACTTTGCTTACCTTTGGCTTTGGACTTGGTCGCCTGCTGGTCGGCCATGTGTTGTAGGCAACGCTCTAACCTTTTTGCGGATGAGCTGAGGTGAACTCTAGAGGTGGTGGCGGTGTGTCTATTGCCCGCTACCGGCCATCCCAATGCTGCTGTGGTGTTTCGCCCTGCGCCTGCCTGGGGGCGCAGTACTTCTTGATGAAAGCTCGATTAGTAGGGGGCCTGATGCCCTTGCTTGAGGTGACAGGTACTCTGTAGAACTGACAGAGACCCGTAATTAGAGCTTGACAACTCCAAGACCCTGTTGGATTTCTTCGGGTCCACTGGGTGTCTTGCAGGCGCGATCCCTGCAAACAATAGATGAAATCAGAAATCAGTTGAGCGATGTGCATACTTACCTATGATGACGTGACCTTGCCGGGGGGGTACGGGCACCCTGTAGGACTGATAGAGGCCCGTAACCAGAGCTGGAAACCCCAGGGCCCTGTTTGACTTTTTTGGGTCCACTGGGTGTCTTTGTGGGTGCGATCCCTGCAAACAATAGATGGTATCAGAAATCAGTTGAACCATATGCATACTTACCCACGTCGAGACGACACAGACCAACTGATACTTTTGCAGGGGGAGATTGGCTATGCGGTCGCTGGGCAGAATGTTGCTAAGTAGCAATGTCATCTATATCTGTGTAAGAGTGGTCATGTTGGTGCGCATGATCCGCACTCGTCTCTTTGCAGCGGCACGGGTGAAATCTTGCCCTGGTATGCATAGTAGTTGTGTGATAGCCTCCCTTTCTGGTTGTGCTTGCACAGTTGGCCCTCCTCCAATATCAGGGGGTGGCCTAGGAACCGTTAAAAGGAAACTACTGGCCCCTTAACCGGGAGTGAAAGTCTCGGTTAAGCATTTAAGGGCAGAGGACTTTAAATCCTCTTAAGGTGTGGATGTGGAGCACACTGAAAATGAGGACACGTAGCCCTCTAAAGGTGAGGGCGTGCAGCCCTCTCAAGGCGAGGATGTGTAGTCCTTTGGAGGTGAGGGCGTGCAGCCCTCTGTTGGCGAGGATGTGTAGTCCTCTTCAAGGTGAGGGAATGCAGCCCTTTGTTGGCGAGGACGTGTAGTCCTCTAAAGGTGAGGGCGTGTAGCCCTACGAAGGTGAGGACATGTAGTCCTCTGAAGGTGAGGGTAACTAGTACCCAAGGCGAGGGCGAGTAGCCCTCTCAAGGCGAGGACGTGTAGTCCTCTGGAGGTGAGGGCGTGCAGCCCTCTGATGGTGAGGACATGTAGTCTTCTCAAGGCGAGGACGTGTAGTCCTCTGGAGGTGAGGGCGTGCAGCCCTCTGATGGTGAGGACATGTAGTCCTCTCAAGGCGAGGACGTTTAGTCCTCTCAAGGTGAGGACGTGCAGTCCTCTGAAGGCGAGGATGTGTAGTCCTCTAAAGGTGAGGGCATGTAGCCCTACGAAGGTGAGGACATGTAGTCCTCTGAAGGTGAGGGTAACTAGTACCCAAGGCGAGGGCGGGTAGCCCTCTCAAGGCGAGGACGTGTAGTCCTCTGGAGGTGAGGGCGTGCAGCCCTCTGATGGTGAGGACATGTAGTCCTCTCAAGGCGAGGATGTGTAGTCCTCTCAAGGCGAGGACGTGTAGTCCTCTCAAGGTGAGGACGTGGAGTCCTCTGAAGGCGAGGATGTGTAGTCCTCTAAAGGTGAGGGCGTGCAGCCCTCTGTTGGCGAGGACGTGTAGTCCTCTCAAGGTGAGGGCGTGCAGCCCTCTGTTGGCGAGGACGTTTAGTCCTCTAAAGGTGAGGGCGTGTAGCCCTACGAAGGTGAGGACATGCAGTCCTCTGATGGCGAGGGCGTGTAACCCTCTGAAGGTGAGGACATGCAGTCCTCTGATGGCGAGGGCGTGTAGCCCTCTGAAGGTGAGGACACGCAGTCCTCTGATGGCGAGGGCGTGTAGCCCTCTGAAGGCGAGGACATGCAGTCCTCTGAAAGTGAGGACACACAGTCCTCTTAAGGTGAGGTCGTGCAGCCCTCTGTTGGCGAGGAGTGTAGTCCTCTGAAGACCAGGGTACTAGTACCCGAGGGTCCATCCTTATGAGAAAGCAAGAGATCGACTCATCGAGAGAGCCGGTCATCCCAAATTCAAAAGATTTGGACATTTAGATGTAGGGAATCTATGTAGTTAACATGATTTTGAGGGATGCAAATGCATGCAACCTTTGTTGTGAAATTTGGGTAAATGCGGACTTTATATGAAACAATGCAATGTAATGGAAAGTTGTACAATGTTCATGGCATTCTTTCCCTATTTTGTGATTTTGATTTTGATTTTGATTTGATTTTTTTTTTTTTGAAAAACACAGATTGACTGCCCTTTTGAAAAAGGTGATAATTCATGCAACCTCATCCTATCTTTTTGCAAATCTCTTCGGGAACTCCCTCAGAGTGTATGTTCTTTTTGATTTAGTCACTTGACCATTTTGGAGTGACGGCAATGGAGTCGTTTGATGTTTAATCAATCCATTGAAATCCTAGGGTTTGTCCCCTTTTTTTTGTTAAAAACATCGATGGGTGAGAACTTTTGATCGGCCCCTATGTTCACTTGAGGCTCATGCACGGTGCCCCTCATTGCCCCAGTGTAAGGCTTTGAGGTACCAATCGTTGTCTTTCGTCATGACCTTGTAGCTGGGAACCTATTGAGTGAGAACTTCTAATCTGCCCCTAGGTTCGTTTGAGGTTTATGCATGGGGCCTTTCATTGCCCCAGTGTAGGGCTTAGAGGTACCAATTGTTGTCTTGTTTTCACAACCTCGTAGTGAGGAAGAATGAAAGACGCAATTGATTCTTGCAAAAAGAATTTTCCAAGGACGAGAAATAGTTGAAGGATTTTTCAGCTGATGGATTAAGTCAAATGACTCCTATGTAGAAGCAAGATGTTTTGATGTCTTGATGATGCTAAAGGATCAAGTGCTTCTAAGTTTTATTCAAGACAAGAATCCAAGAAAGTCAAGATATATGATCAAGTTGATTTCTAGAATCTTTTGGAAGAAGTTTCCAAATTGAAAAAACAAAAGGTTTGACCAAAGAATTCTATCATTTCAAATTGAGATTTGCTCTCTGGTAATCGATTACCAGCAGTTGAAAATGTTTTAATTCAAATTTTTAAAACCTGTAATCGTTTACACAAGTCTTGTAATCGATTACCAGAGGGGATTTTCGGAAAATAATTTCCAAGAGTCACATCTATTCAAATGGTTTATGAATGGGCATCAAAGGTGGCTTGGAAGCACGAATTTAAAGAGAGTTTTCATTGCCCACAAAGTTTATCCTCTCAAAAGATTAAGAGTTTTTCTGAACTGAACTGTCTTATCCTCTCAAAAAGATTCCTTGGTCAACCACTTGCATATTCAATAAGGAATTTTGATTGGTCTTCATTGTACAATCTATCCCTTTTAAGAGAGATTTCTTCTTCTCTTCTTCTTACTTCTGAAAAGGGATTAAGAGACTGAGAGTCTCTTATTGTAGAGGATTCTTGAACACAAGGGAAGAGTTGTCCCTGTGTGGTTCAGACTTTGTAAAAGGAGTTTTACAAAGAGAGTGGAAAATCTCAAGCGGGTTGTTTGAGGACTGGACGTAGACACGGGAAGTAGCCGAACCAATATAAATCAGGTTTGCATTCCCCTCTTCTCTTAAACTTCTTTTATTTATTGTTATTTATCTTTTGCTTTAAAGAAGTTTATTTTGAATTGTCTTTTGAGTAATTCATGTTAAGGGTGCATTGTTAATCCGAAGAGAGTGAAAGTTTAATTGGGGAATAGTCTTTGCATCTTAATTCAACCCCCCCTTTCTTAAGATAACTGAGGCCATTTGTCCAACATCCTATTCTTGACAACTCGCTTCTCTAAGAAGACAAACTTTCCGGAATGATAAAATGAGGTCACATGAACGTCTATATTTTTACTTGAAAACACAGTCAATCAAATGCCCTCTCTTCTTTTTTTGTTTTTTTTTGTTTTTTTTGTTTTTTTGTTTTACTTTTACTTTACTCGTCGTTTTACGACACCCCCACCAACGTGCAAGATGAGTAATCTCTGATTGAACGGTCTTGGAAGTCAACACTCAGGAGCGCAGGTTGCTTGAGCAAACAGACCAATGGCTTACACTCACATTCCGGTGGAAGTTGAATAAGCAAAGATGTGTTCGTGAGAGGATGTCCATTTTATCCATATCATTTAGCATTGTAACTGTGGTTTATGGCATAAACTTGAAAATCCTGATGAGTCATAACAACAGCTTCCAGAATTGCCCCATGTATGGTGTTGCTTGTCAATGTTAGGATTCAACAAGCGATTCTCCTCAAATTTCAGCCAGCCCGTATCAATTAGACTTCACACTTTATGCTTCGAGGTCATACAATGCTCAATGGAATGCCCCGGGGCTCCTCCATGATAAGCACACGTTGCGTTCGAGTCGTATCCTCAGAAAAATGGAGGTTGAGGAACCTTGGTTGGGGTTATGGCTACCATTGAATTATTGAGTGGATATGGGATCAAGTTTAGCATATGACAACGGAATTTGGGGTGAACCCTACAGGCTTTTTGCTGCAAAATTCCTTTTTGTTGGTGTTTTTTGGTTTGTGCTAAAGGTGGTCTTTGTCATTGGAAGTGCGGTAGGTAGGCTTTGTGGTTGATTTTAGGGATGGCCTTTGTGGATAACTGGGTGGTGGGTAAGGAGAAGGTTTGTTATTGGCTGAGTAATGACATTGCTGGGTTGGTGGGAAACATGGTTGTATAGGAATGGCAGTCACAGCACAGCCTTCTCCTTCATCCTCACCCTCTTCATTTGCCCCAGTTTTTTTTGCATTTATCAAAGCAAGATGATCAGATTTGCCTCTTTTTAGACCCACTTCGATCATTTCGCCGGCGAAGACCAAATCCGCAAAGCTTGAAGGTGTGTAACCCACCATTTTCCATAGTAAAATACTGGTAATGTGTCTACTATCATTGTCATCATTTTTTCGTCATTGAGGTGCCACTTGAGCTGCCAGGTTCTCCACCTTTGGGCGTATTCTTTGAAAGATCCGTGCCCCCTTTTTTCACTTAAAAGTTCGTAGATCGCGTCTTTTCCGGTTTTTCCGACGTTTTCCTCAAATAAACGTTGGTGGCGACTCCGCGCGTATTCCTTTCGTGGAACACGCATCCCGCGAGTCACGCGTCGCCCTCCCGCCGAAGGGTAGGTTGCGACAGTTGGCGACTCCAACTGAGCTAACTAGGCTTTTAGTGATAACCCCCAATATATATATCAAAACGCTCAGAATAAGACCCTGAGCGTGGTTCGGAGGTTGGTTTCGTTAAATTTTAAGTCACACGCAAAACGATGATTTTTAGACTAATTAATTAAGAATTAACCCATAACCTCCCCAGTTATGGATTTCTCTTCCTTAATTAGCCTAACCCGCATATCTTGCCCCCACTATTCCTACTTCTATCAAGAACATATATGCATATACACTGAATAATACTTATATATATATAATCATTCAAAATACATCGTTTTCAAAAATTCCGGGTAGAAATTTCTAGGATTTACAAGAACAAACATTTAGAAGTTAGTTTTACAAGATAACGCTTATCTTAACGCAAAAAGGTCGTGCTAATCCCTCTGATTTAGACCAAACTCATGTAATCCATTTATGCACACGTGTACGTGTAGAAAATATCCTATTACTCATGTCAACATGCAAGAACATCCAACATATTCTAACTGCCACACACCTATATACATTCTGAAAAAGAAAACACACTTCCATGCTCAAAGTGTTGCGTCAAACTTTACACCTAATTTATATCCTAAACATTTTCTATTTACAAACTACCTACATATGTTTGAAATATATATCATAAAATTTTTTTATTGTTTCATTCACATTTATTCACATTGGCAAGCTATTTACATTATGCACACACTTGCATTCAAAAGGGAATTCCGTGCTATCATACCATTTATTTAGGAAGACAATCATTCACACTTTGCTAGGAATTCCATGCTCCTTATATTTACCTATGTATACATACTATTGCAAGGCTTTTTCCACGCTACCTCTATGTAAAGTATCAAACATGGGGCAGCCCAAATTCGAGCAAAAACTCTCACAAGCAAATCCTAATTTTCATGTTTTTCTAACTCTAAAACCAAACTTTGGGTTCCTAGTCATGAGTATGTTTTCTTGCACTGAAGCTTAAAAAGTTTGGGTTCCTAAGCTTGGGATTGCGTTTGGGCATCTATTTTGACTTTCCTATGCTGCCTCTACATACATAAAACATCCCCACCATCCCAATTTTGCAAAAATCATATTCATATATCATTGGGGCATTTCATTGAGCACTTGGTGGGCGCACGTTTGCACACAAATTACAAGAGAATGGGGACAATGTGGCATGCCCCATTGCTTCAGAATACAACATAGGCCTAAGGCCTTCTCATTCAAATCCTTAACTCAAGAAATCAAGCATGGATTCAGATGCAAATTGCTTCACGAATTTTGCAAAAAATGATCAACTAAAGCACCAAAACACATCAATGGAGAGCCAAATAACCATGGGAAATTGCACTTACTTGTGGGGAGTGAATTAAAGCGTGAAAAGGGAAGCAAAAACTCAACAATGGAAGCTTGGAGGCTGCTATTCTCGTAGTTCCCGTGAGCTTGGGGGTTTTTGAAGTGAGGGGGAAGAGTTTTGGGTGAAGAAAACGTTCCCCCTCCACCCCTTTATATTTTCGTACAGGGGTTGCTCGCCCAGGCGAGCTAACCTGTACTTTTTTTTTTAGGGGTGCATTAACCATGCCTCCCCCCTCTTATGGGTTAGCGTTTTGCCTAACTTGAACCTACTTAAGTTAGAATTAGGTGTCGATTACTTATTTAAAACAAACAATAGTAAAAGAAACTGCGAACGCAAAGGATACTGGGCTGCCCTGCAGCGACGTTCTCTGCTTGTTTAGCGCCGGGAAGGGGTGGCGCTTGGTCGGTCACGATCCTATCCTTCATTCTCTTCCATCCCTAAGTACCTGCAAGTAAGAGCCAAATGATATGCGACCAATCGTGACCGGTCATCGTCTTACCTTGGTTGATTTCTGCCATTGACTTGTCTTGACTTTTGATTGTGGCCTGAGATGATTCTGCTCCTTGCTATCACAAGATATGCATGTGGATGTGCATGTATGAATGTTTCTAATGTGATGATTTTATTTTAGTGAAGGCTGGTTAGATTCAATTTTAAATAAGCGTTTGGGGCACCCCATACACCGAGCGAAGAGGGCTCAAGTTATAACAAATCTAAAACACAAGGTTTGAAATCAAAGGGAGGACTAAAACCTCGCCCATCTCTTCTTCTTTTGAAGGAACAAGACGAATACAGAGGAAGGGAATCCCTGGAGGAAACCAAGAAGAACAAAAACTCAGAATTAAAGAACATACAATGGTCCTCTCGATTGCCCCAGATTTCAAGCGTAATATCGTTTAACTATATTGGAGTTCACGGGCGAGGGCAACTCCTCGCCGTCCATGTGGGTGAGTATCAGAGCACCCCCAGAAAAAGCTCTTTTCACCACGAAAGGTCCTTCATAATTTGGGGCCCACTTGCCTCGATTATCTTTAACAGCGTGGGACATCTTTTTCAGCATGAGGTCCCCCTCGTTGAACTTGCGCGGACGTACCTTCTTGTCGAATGCGTTCTTTATCCTTCGTTGATACAAACGTCCATGGCTCATGGCGGCCAAACGCTTACCTTCAATAAGGTTAAGTTGGTCGTAGCGTGCTTGAGCCCATTCTGACTCTTCTAGGCCTGACTCCGCCATGATCCTCTGAGAAGGAACCTCTACCTCAAATGGGAGCACTGCTTCCATCCCATAAACCAAGGAATACGGCGTTGCCCCAGTAGAAGTTCGTACCGAGGTTCTGTATCTGTGTAGGGCGAAAGGCAACATCTCATGCCAATCTTTGTATGACACTGTCATTTTTTGAACAATCTTCTTAATATTCTTATTCGCAGCCTCTACAGCCCCATTCATCATTTGCCGATAAGGGGTAGAGTTATGATGCTGGATCCTGAAGTCTTTGCACATCTCCTGCATCATCTTATTGTTCAGATTGGTTCCATTGTCAGTAATGATCTTCCTGGGGAGTCCATATCGATAAATCAACTCCTTCTTTATGAATCTAACTACCACATTCCTTGTGACATTAGTATAAGAAGCTGCTTCGACCCATTTGGTGAAGTAATCTATCGCCACAAGAATGAAGCGGTGACCATTCGACGCTTTGGATTCGATGGCCCCAATGACATCTATTCCCCATATAGAAAAAGGCCAAGGGGCGAACATAACATTAAGAGGATGTGGCGGAACATTGACATTGTCCGCGTATGCCTGACATTTATGACATTTCCTGACATGAGCGTAGCAATCGCTTTCCATGGTGAGCCAATAATAAGCGGCCCTAAGGATTTTTCTGGCCATAGCATGCCCATTGGCATGTGTCCCAAAGGAACCCTCGTGGATCTCCTCAATCATGAAGTTCGCCTCTTTGGCATCTACGCATCGTAGGAGAGTCATGTCGTGGTTTCGTTTGTACAGGATGGTACCACTTACAAAGAAACCAGTAGCCAATCTCCTCAACGTCCTTTTGTCATTGTCAGAAATCCCTGGTGGGTATTCCTTGTTCTCGACATACTGCTTGATGTCGAAATACCACGGTTTCCCATCCCGCCCTTCCTCTATTGCATAACAATATGTCGGCCTGCCTTGAGATTTGAATTCGATGTACGGCAGATCCCCGTGTGGGGCAAGTTGAAACATGGATGCCAGGGTGGCTAATGCATCAGCCATTTGATTCTCTTCCCGAGGTATGTGGTGGAAGGAAATGTCGTCAAAGTACTTGGCTAACCTCAAGATGTGAGTTTGATAGGGTATCAACTTCGGATCCCTAGTTTCCCATTCTCCTTTTAACTGGCGTATCACCAAAGCTGAGTCTCCATACACCTTGAGTAATTTCACATCAAAATCAATGGCCGCCTGAACCCCGAGGGCGCATGCTTCGTACTCATCCATATTGTTGGTACAATCAAAACCTAGCCTAGCCGTGAAAGGAATACACTGATCATCCGGGGATACAAGGACTGCCCCTACTCCGTGGCCCAAAGCATTTGACGCCCCATCGAAGCAAACAATCCATTTGTCTATGTCCTCGTGCGTCCGCTTCTCTTCAAAAGGGGCCATGATATCTTCATCTGGGAACTCGGGGGGCATCGGCCGATAATCCTGGAGGGGTTGCTGGGCCAAATAATCTGCTAAGGCACTTCCCTTTACCGCTTTTTGGGAGACGTAAACGATATCGAATTCAGATAATAGTACCTGCCACCTAGCGATTCGTCCCGTGAGGGCCGGTTTTTCAAAGATGTACTTCACAGGATCCATTTTGGAAATAAGCCACGTGGTATGGCTGAGCATATACTGCCTAAGCCGATGTGATGCCCATACCAGAGCACAACACGTCCTTTCCAGCATTGAGTAATTCATCTCACATGCGGTAAACTTCTTGCTCAGATAGTAGATGGCTTGCTCCTTTTTCCCAGAATCATCATGCTGACCCAACACACACCCCATAGACTCGTCCAACACGGTCATGTACAAGAAAAGAGGTCTTCCTGTTACAGGTGGCATGAGCACCGGGGGATTCGCGAGACTCTGTTTGATCTTCTCGAAGGCCTCTTGGCAGTCACTGTTCCATAGGACCGCCTGGTTCTTACGTAACAGCTTAAAAATGGGCTCACAGGTACGGGTGAGCTGCGAGATAAATCTCGCGATATAGTTCAACCTGCCTAAAAAACCCCGAACCTGCTTCTCCGTGCGCGGTTCTGGCATTTCAAGGATGGATTTTACTTTCTCGGGATCTATCTCTATCCCTTTCTGACTTACGATAAATCCTAGCAGCTTCCCCGACTTTACCCCAAAGGTGAATTTGGTTGGGTTTAGTTTTAATTGGTATTTCCGCAACCTTCCAAACAGCTTACGCAGATTGACAAGGTGTTCATCCTCAGTCCGAGACTTGGCAATCATGTCATCTACGTAGACCTCTATTTCCTTATGCATCATATCATGGAACAATGCCACCATGGCACGCTGATAGATTGCCCTAGCATTTTTCAGCCCGAAGGCCATCACTTTATAGCAGAATGTCCCCCATAGGGTGACGAAAGTGGTCTTCTCTACATCTTCGGGTGCCATCTTTATTTGATTATACCCCGAGAAACCATCCATAAATGAGAAGAGGGCGAATTTGGCTGTATTATCTACCAATATATCAATGTGTGGTAGGGGAAAATTTTCTTTAGGACTGGCTCGGTTCAAGTCCCGGTAGTCTACACACATTCGAACCTTGCCGTCCTTTTTCGGGACTGGGACAATGTTGGGCACCCACTCCAGGTACCGCGCCACAGCTAAGAAACCTGCATCAAACTGCTTCCTTACTTCTTCTTTAATATTTAAGGACATCTCGGGTTTCATTATTCGTAACTTTTGCTTAACCGGGGAAGACCCAGGATTCAAAGGCAACTTATGCTGCACAATGTCGGAATCTAGACCGGGCATGTCTTGATATGACCACACAAAGACATCTTGATACTCTTCAAGAAGGATTATCAAGCCTTGACGGATAGGCGCGGTCATACTGGTTCCTACCTTTACTTCTTTCTTTTCCTCCGTGGTCCCCAAGTTTACCAACTCGGTTTCTTCTTGGTGAGGCTTCATTTCACGTTCTTCCTGAGCGACCAACCTCTCCAACTCTGGTGACAGGACGTCCTCTTCCTCTTCCTCGTTTATCGTTTGGCTTATATCTCGATCGAAATCGATTGTCAAACCCTCGTTGTTAGGATCCTCAAAGAATCGACCCTCATATCTATACCAAACAAGACAAAATAAACAAAAACATGCAAAATGATATGAGAAAAGGTGGGACCACAAGAACAGATGAAACAAGATCTCTTTGTTTATTTAATAAGGTAGGTTTCACAAAACAAAAGAGAAAGGAAATCTATAGGCTCTAATTACATTGAATCAGCGGTATAGACTTCTGATTGGCTTATCACGCGCCAGTTCCCCACTTGGGAATCGGGATGGCATGGTTGCACAAAACTTGGTGGGTCTTGAGGGAACTCCTCTTCTATTGCAGCCACCTCCTCCTCGGACACCATTCCAGTGCTGGTGAAACACTGGCTAATACGGCCGGGCCATACCCTATCTGCCCGAAATCTTGACGGCACGTTCCTCCTCCCCGGCATCCCGGGTTCGTACCCTAATCCATACTTGTATGGATTTCCCTTGATATCGACCACGTCGGCATTCCCGAGGCAGTCCTTGCCTAGACCCATTCCGGGCTCAAATCCGTTCCTGAGCATAACACGTGCCACCATTATGACCGCTTTGGAGAGAGAAGGTAGCGACGAACTTGGTTCCACAGAGGCGCAGCTCACCACTTCAAAGGATTGGAAATCCGTTTCCAATGATTCTTACGCCGCTTCTACATATGGTGCGGAGGAGGGGCAGCTCACTAACATGTCCTCTTCACCCGACACTATCACTAAAAGTCCACCCACTGCGAACTTCAATTTCTGGTGAAGCGTTGAAGGGACCACTCCCAGGGCATGAATCCACGGTCTTCCCAAGAGGCAGCTATAGGCGGGATTTATATCCATTACTTGAAACACCACGTTGCAAGTGTGGGGGCCTATCTGAATAGGAATGTCGATTTCCCCCATTACTTCCCGCCGAGTACCATCAAAGGCTCGCACCACCATCGAGCTCAGTTTTAAACGTGACGCACTAAAAGGAAGCTTTTCCAAAGTGGTCTTCGGCATTACATTTAAACTCGATCCATTGTCGATAAGTACCTTTGCGACAACGTGGTCCATACATCTCACCGACACATGTAGAGCCTTGTTGTGTCCTCTCCCCTCAACGGGAATCTCTTCTTCCGCAAACGCGATGTAGTTGTTGGTGGTTATATGATTAACGATGCCTTCGAAACCCTCCACTGAGATATCATGTGCTACATGGGCATCGTTAAGGACCTTCATCAACAGCGCACAATGAGGCTCGGAGTTTATGAGTAGTTCAAGCAAAGAGATCCTTGCTGGAGTTTTATTCAGTTGCTCGACTACCTTAAACTCGCTTTGTTGGATGAGGCGGAGGAACTCTTGGGCCTCTTCCAAGGTCACTGTTTTTCCTTGAAGACCTTCTTTCTTTTCGGCCCCTCTTCCCACTGGAGGATCCACTTCTTTCGAGGGGGTGGCTATGTCGGTGGGCTCTTGGACCATGGGCGCTTTCCCTTTGGAGGGCAATTCCGCCGGGTGAGGGGAAGCGAACACCCAACCACTGCGGGTTACGCCACGGAGGCCGGTGATGTTGGTTACCTTAGCTGATAGGGAGTCAACTTCGGTTACAACTCTTTCGCTGGATGCGGGAGGGGTATACTTCCACGGAACGGCCTTATTACTTTGATATGCAAATGGCGTTGGTTTGGGCACCGTCCGGGGGTATATGGGCGTGGAGCCAGTCCCTTTCCTAGTAAAACATATCACTAGGGCCTTGGGGGTTAAAGGAACCTTCTTCTCTTCCGACTCATGCAAATTTGTGGTTCTTCCCTCCCTCCTATGGACACTTCAAGCTGCCCGCAATCCATGAGCCACTGAAGCAATTCTTCCACCGCGGGACAGGTTTCTATGTCATGCGACTCCCCGAGGTGAAACAAACATTCATCCCTTTCGTCTCCACCACGGGAGACCATGCACGCCGCTTGCAGTGATTGATAGATGAAGCGTCTAGATGTAGCCACCTCTCCTAATCTCTTTGCCCGCGATGGGCCATCCTCTTCGACGGCGTTCACGCTAGCCCCTCCATGACTAGCTAGCGGGTTGGTTTTAACATTTGGGCCTTCCTGCTGAAACGATAGTCAGCCGGCACTAATCAGGTGCTGCACCTTATACTTGAACGGGATGCAAGAGTCAATATTGTGTCCGGGAACTCCACTATGGTACACACACTTGGCACCCGGGTCATACCACTTGGGGTAGGGTGGCTGGAGGACCTTCCCGGGTATGGCCACCACCAAATGATTCTCCAATAATGAAGGCCATAACTCAGAGTATGCCATAGGAATAGGAGGGAAGTTGTCTTTCAGGGGCGGGTGCTGTGCATATTTATAGGTCGCGCCGGGGACTGTATTATTAACTGGCCGGGGTGCGGCTGGAGCTATGCGTTGGGCCGGCGCTCTTTCTGCTGCGGGTGGTCCTTTTACTTGAGTCGGGAGGGAATTCCCGGCTCGGATTAAAAAATTTGGGGGATTGGGCTGGTATGAGCTTTGGATATTTTGGGGTGCTTTCATCCATGTTGGGGCGGTGGTGACCGCGTGGACGTCTCCTTCCTTTTTCCTCGCGCCCACTACTGGGGCTCTTCTGTTGTTGTTGGGGGCCATATTGGCAGCATATTCGAACTTCCCTTTTCGTAGTCCGGATTCAATCCTTTCTCCGGGGAAGATGAGATCCGCAAAGTTAGCTGGCATGTAGCCTATCAACTTTTCATAGTAGAACGTGGGTAACGTATCTACCATAATTGTGATCATCTCCCTCTCTATCATGGGCGGCACGACTTGGGCTGCGAGATCAATTCCATCTCTGGGCATATTCCTTAATGGACTCATGCTCTCGTTTAGTCATACCCTGAAGCTGGTTCCGATCGGGAGCCATGTCCGTATTGTACTGGTACTACCGAATGAAGGTAGTTGCCAAGTCCTTCCATGATCGGATCTGGGAAGCTTCCAGATTGGTATACCATGCTACAGCTGCCCCGGCCAAGCTGTCTTGAAAGAAATGGACCAACAATTTTCGTCCGCGGAATACGCCCCCATCTTTCGGCAATACATCCGAAGATGCCCCTTCGGACATGTCGTCCCTTTGTACTTATCAAAGTCCGGTACTTTGAACTTGGGAGGAATGACGATATTGGGCACGAGACATAAATCCGCTAAATCCGAGAATGGGTAATTGCCAAGGCCCTCGACTGCTCTTAACCTCTCTTCGAGCGCCTCAATCTTTCCCTTATCTTCCGCGAAGGGAACAGATTCTTTTACGGGTGTGGGTGAGGCCGGGGTATGGCGGACTATGTTCGGTTGGGGTAGTTCATGTGGGGACGGATCTTTAAGGTGGAGCAGGGGGCCAAGATGGGTATCTCCTTCCCCATCATCTTGCCCGGGATAGTCTTCATAAGGTGGGAGTTGCCCCTCGAAAGCAGGGGCTTGGCTTAAATCTTCCGGGGTGGCACGGGGGGTGAAGTCCGGAGGCAGGCCATAAGGATAAGCTTGCGGACTATACCTTCGACCGAACACGGCCGTGTTTCTGTCTAGGCCCGGATTCAAGGCGGGCTGCAGCACCGGCTCCGCTTCCCTAACTATACTGGAGGCGGTTGCCGTGGCTTTATCCTCTATGGTTTTCTGGAGTTTTAACATAACCTCCGAGATGGAAGCCATTTGATCTTTTAAGGCCGATAGATCGGCCTTCATCTGTTCCTGCACGCCCTCATCATTATCCATTTTTCTTGATCGAGTGTTATAGGGGTGCCTTGGTGTTTTCTTAGTTATGATGAAATTCCTAAAGAAATAAACAACGGTGAGTATGCCACCAAAACATGAGTATGCAAATGGATGATCGAAGCACTTGGATCCACCCCAAGGTTTTTTAGATAACATGATGAGTTCAGAACTTCTCATTTTATAAAAAGAACAAAGCTTTCATCTAGCCAAGATTATACAAAAGGTTTTACAAGAGAACCTAACGATTCCTAATTATATGGGCCATCAAATCTATCATGTGTTGACAGTAATTGATTAGCCCATGAATCTCCTCGGGGGCAGTACACACTTCGGCCATGGCTTTTGCTTTGGCTAATAGATGCGGGAGGTCTTGACTTCCATTCAAGGTCAAGGCGAACCTATCCATCCACATATTCGCTTCTTGATGCAGTGCATCAATCACCCTCGCTCTTGCTTCTTTTTCGGCATACACTTGTGCAAAATCCTCCACTAGCTTTTGTTCACGGGCCATGGACTGGTTCAATTCTTCCTTGTATTGCCCTATGATAGCTAGCATGCTTTGCTCCGTGGCTTCCAAGTGTTGAGCCAAACTCCTTTTGGACCTCGCGCAAGCAACTAACTCTTCTTTTAAGATCATGCCATGCACCCGTGACCGATCTCTCTCCTCTCTTCGGAGCTTGAGCTCATTGTTGCTACCCCACAATGCTCCTCGGAATTTCTCTCGGCCATATTCCTCCTTGCGGGCCCTTTTGGTTTCTTGTTCAAGGGCTCTTGCAGTGGCCGCGTTTTCCTCTTGTAACTCGGTACACTCTTTCCGGATATGTGTAGCAGCTGATTTGAACTTCTCCTTTGCGAGTCTTGCCTTCCCTAGCTCTAATTTTAGAGCTCGGACTTCTTCATCTTCCTCCGGAGCTTCGAAGTTCTCTTCATCGATAACTTTCAACTTGGAGAGCCAATCTAACCCTCGCGCATGAATTCTTAGCCATCCATGATAACCTCCGATGGCTCCATTTCGGATGCCTCTAAGCTCCTTGTATTTCCTCAACGGACTCCTCCACGCCTCGTGGATTCTTTGTATAACCTTGAGACCTTGTGCGCCTAAATCTTTCACAAGGAAAGGTGAGAGACTCCCTTCCGTTGGCGCTCCCCTCATGTGATACCCTAGCTGTCTTATGGCGAGTGCGGGATTATAATTAATACAACCCCTAGTCCCTATCAATGGAACATTAGGGTAGTCCCCACACTAGAAAAGAACTCCTTCCTTACCTTCCTTCCAACGAGGAAACCAATTGATTGTGCTGCCCCCTATCCCAGCCAAATGTTGGTCCCAATCGACTCTTCCTTTTTCGGCGCATGAGCGATAGCTTTGAAGCGGACACGGGTGTCTTGTGTCTTGTCGGAATAAGTGTGAAACCAACCACACACAGAGAGCGGGTAAACAACATACAATCCGTGCACTGCTTTTCTCACACCTCCGGTCAAAGGTGTCAAACAAATCTGCCAAGATAGCCACCACTGGACTTTCCTTGCTATAGTGATACGCGAGGAAGGCGTCAATGGCGGATAAGTCCACCAAACCGTCCACGTTCGGAAATAGGACAACCCCAAAAATCAACAAAGCTAAAATATCCGCAACGGGCCCCACTTCTCTTGGCTCGCCATATCCCTTGCCTTGCCTTCCAAGTATTTCCGAGGCAGGCCCACTACGTCGTTCCGAGTTTGCTTCAAGCGATCCAACTCTTTTACTGAATCTCCAACCACAGCTGCAATCTTGCTCAAGGAAGGAAGAAAGCCGGGAGAAAAGATACGATTTTCTCCCTTCAAGAGGGCATCCTAATATTTCCTCAACCTCATTCTCGGATTTAGCGGATTTATGTCTCGTGCCCAATATCGTCATTCCTCCCAAGTTCAAAGTACCGGACTTTGATAAGTACAAAGGGACGACATGTCCGAAGGGGCATCTTCGGATGTATTGCCGAAAGATGGGGGCGTATTCCGCGGACGAAAAATTGTTGGTCCATTTCTTTCAAGACAGCTTGGCCGGGCAGCTGTAGCATGGTATACCAATCTGGAAGTTCCCAGATCCGATCATGGAAGGACTTGGCAACTACCTTCATTCGGTAGTACCAGTACAATACGGACTGGCTCCCGATCGGAACCAGCTTCAGGGTATGACTAAACGAGAGCATGAGTCCATTAAGGAATATGCCCAGAGATGGAATTGATCTCGCAGCCCAAGTCGTGCCGCCCATGATAGAGAGGGAGATGATCACAATATTGGTAGATACGTTACCCACGTTCTACTATGAAAAGTTGATAGGCTACATGCCAGCTAACTTTGCGGATCTCATCTTCCCCGGAGAAAGGATTGAATCCGGACTACGAAAAGGGAAGTTCGAATATGCTGCCAATATGGCCCCAACAACAACAGAAGAGCCCCAGTAGTGGGCGCGAGGAAAAAGGAAGGAGACGTCCACGCGGTCACCACCGCCCAACATGGATGAAAGCACCCCAAAATATCCAAAGCTCATACCAGCCCAATCCCCCAAATTTTTAATCCGAGCCGGGAATTCCCTCCCGACTCAAGTAAAAGGACCACCCGCAGCAGAAGAGCGCCGGCCCAACGCATAGCTCCAGCCGCACCCCGGCCAGTTAATAATACAGTCCCCGGCGCGACCTATAAATATGCACAGCACCCGCCCCTGAAAGACAACTTCCCTCCTATTCCTATGGCATACTCTGAGTTATGGCCTTCATTATTGGAGAATCATTTGGTGGTGGCCATACCCGGGAAGGTCCTCCAGCCACCCTACCCCAATGGTATGACCCGGGTGCCAAGTGTGTGTACCATAGTGGAGTTCCCGGACACAATATTGACTCTTGCATCCCGTTCAAGTATAAGGTGCAGCACCTGATTAGTGCCGGCTGACTATCGTTTCAGCAGGAAGGCCCAAATGTTAAAACCAACCCGCTAGCTAGTCATGGAGGGGCTAGCGTGAACGCCGTCGAAGAGGATGGCCCATCGCGGGCAAAGAGATTAGGAGAGGTGGCTACATCTAGACGCTTCATCTATCAATCACTGCAAGCGGCGTGCATGGTCCTCCGTGGTGGAGACGAAAGGGATGAATGTTTGTTTCACCTCGGGGAGTCGCTGACATAGAAACCTGTCCCGCGGTGGAAGAATTGCTTCAGTGGCTCATGGATTGCGGGCAGCTTGAAGTGTCCATAGGAGGGAGGGAAGAACCAAAATTTGCATGAGTCGGAAGAGAAGAAGGTTCCTTTAACCCCCAAGGCCCTAGTGATATGTTTTACTAGGAAAGGGACTGGCTCCACGCCCATATACCCCGGACGGTGCCCAAACCAACGCCATTTGCATATCAAAAGTAATAAGGCCGTTCCGTGGAAGTATACCCCTCCCGCATCCAGCGAAAGAGTTGTAACCGAAGTTGACTCCCTATCAGCTAAGGTAACCAACATCACCGGCCTCCGTGGCGTAACCCGCAGTGGTTGGTGTTCGCTTCCCTCACCCGGCGGAATTGCCCTCCAAAGGGAAAGCGCCCATGGTCCAAGAGCCCACCGACATAGCCACCCCTCGAAAGAAGTGGACCTC